>NC_087289.1:0-600000 GCF_015220805.1 Pogoniulus pusillus
ATGGCTCCCAGTGCTTCCCAGATGGCTCCCAGAGCCTCCAGGATGGCTCCCCGTCCTCCCAGGATGGCTCCCAGTGCTTCCCAGATGGCTCCCAGTGCCTCCAGGTACGGGTCCCGGTCTCAACAAGTCCCCTCCCAGGCCCGTTCCAGACCTCTCCGAATCCCTCCAGTCCCTCCCAATTCCCTTGCAGTCCCTACCACTTCCCTCCCTCTGCATCCCAATTCCCTCCACTAACTCCCAAGCCCCTATCCCTCTCTCCCAGGCCCTCCACATCCCCTCCCAGGCCATCCCAGTCCCTCCCAAATCCCTCCACTCCATCCCTAATCCTCTCCCATTTCCCTCCCAATCCTCTCCCAGTCCCAATCCAGTCCTTTCCAGCTCCATCCCAGTCTCTCCCATTCCCTAGTGCCATTCCAGTCCTCTCCCAGTCACAATCCATTCCAGATCCCTCTCCATTCCCTCCCAATCCACTCCCACTCCGTTCCACTATCTCCCAGTATATCCCAGTCCCCTCCACTAACTCCCATGCCCCTCTCCCTCTCTCCCAGGCCCTCCACATCCCCTCCCAGGCCATCCCAGTCCCTCCCAATCCCTCCACTCCATCCCTCATCCTTTCCCACTTCCCTCTCAGTCTCCTCCCACTCCTCACCAGTCCCTCCCAATCCCATCCCACTTCCCAGCTCTCCCTCCCATTCCCCTCCCTGCCTCTCCCACTCACTCACAATCACCCTAGTCTGGAAGGGGACTGGGGCATACTGGGAGACACTGGGATGGACAGGGAAGGACTGGATTGGGACTGGGACGGTCTGGGAGAGGACTGGGAAGGAATGGGACAGGACTGGCAGGGACTGAGGACTGGGAGAGGACTGGGATGAGTCCTTTCCCAGTCCAACTCCAGTCCCTCACAGTCCTCTCCCATTTCCTCCCAGTCCTCTATCAGTCCCACCCAGCCCCCTCCCAATCCTTCCCAGCCCATCCCACTGGCTCCCAGTATATCCCAGTCCCCTCCCATGCCACTCCAACCACCTTTCACACCCTCCCACCACCTGCCCACTCCCCTCCCAGTCACTCACAATCCTTTCCAAATCCCCTCCCTGTCCCATCCCAGCACCTTCCAGTCTCATTCCCCTCCCTTGACACCTCTCAGGCCCCTTCCCAGTCCTCTCCCAGTTCAGCTCAGTCCTTCCCAGATCCCTTCCCAGCCCATCCTACTCCCTCCCACTTCCTCCCCGTTCCTCTGAATCCCACCCACTCACTCCCAATCCCTTCCCAGTCCCTCACTATCCCATTACACTCCTTTCCCACTACATCCCACTGCCCTCCCAGTCCTTTTCAGTCCTTTCCAGTCCTCTCCCAGTCCCAATCCAGTCCGTTCCAGCTCCATCCCAGTCCCCTCCCACTCTGTCAGTCCCTCCTCGTCCCTTTCCATTGCCATTCCACTCACTCACAATCCATTCCAGATCCATTCCAAATCTCTCCCACTCCATCCCACTATCTCCCAGTATATCCCAGTCCCCTCCACTAACTCCCGAGCCCCTATCCCTCTCTCCCAGGCCCTCCACATCCCCTCCCAGGCCATCCCAGTCCCTCCCAATCCCTCCACTCCATCCCTCATCTTTTCCCACTTCCCTCCCACTACCTCTCAGTCCCTCCAAGTCTCCTCCCATGCCTCACCAGTCCTCCCAATCCCATCCCACTTCCATCACTCCCTCCCATTCCCCTCCCTGTCCCATCCCAAGACCTCTCAGGCCCCTTCCCAGTCTCAACCAATCCCTCCCAGTCCCACTCACTCCTTCCCAGATCCCTTCCCAGTCCATCCCACTCCCTCCCAATCCCCTCCCAATCTCTCGCAATCCCATTCCAGTCCTACCCAATCCCTCCTGGTCTCCTTCCAGTCCTCCTCAGTCCATTCCAGGCCTCTCCCAATCCAAATCCAGTCCTTACCAGCCCCTTCCCACTCCCCTTCCCATCCCTTTCCCTTCCCTCCCAATCCCCTCCCAGTCTCACCCAGCCCCCTTCCAATCCTTCCCAGTCCATCCCACTAGCTCCCAGTACATCCCAGTCCCCTCCCAGTCCCTCACAATGCCTTCCAGGCCACCCCAAATACCTTTCACACCCTCCCACTCTGGCCCAGTCCCCTCCCAGTCACTCACAATCCATTCCAGATCCCTTCCCATTCCCTCCCAATGCCCTCCCAAGCCACTCTCCTCCCTGACACCTCTCAGGCCCCTTCCCACTCCGTCCCACTCCATCCCAATGCCCTCCCAGTCTCCTCCAAGGCCTTCCCAGGTCCTCTCAATCCCTCCCACTCCCCTCCCAGTCCCTTCCTGGCCTCTCCCAGTTCCCTCACAGTCCACTCCCAGTCCCAGTCCAGTCCTTACCAGGTCCACCTCAGTCCCCTCCCAGTCTCTCTCAGTCCCGCCCAGTCCCTTCCCAGTCCCATCCCAGTCCCCTCCCAGTCCTCTATCACTCCCACCCTGCCCCATCCCAATCCTTCCCAGTCCATCCCACTGGCTCCCACAATATCCCAGTCCCCTTCCAGTCACCTCCCACTCCCTCCTAATCCCCTCCCTGTCCCCAGTCCCCTCCCAGTCACTCACAATTCATTCCAGATCCCTTTCCCTTCCCTCCCAATCCCCTTCCACTCCCTCCCATTCCATCTCATTCCTCTCCCACTTCCCAGCAGTCCCTCCCAGTCCCCTCCCTGTCCCCTCCCTGTCCCATCCCAGCACCTCCCAGGCCCATTCCCCTCCCTGACACCTCTCAGGCTCCTTCCCAGTCCTCTCCCAGTTTAGCTCAGTCCTTCCCAGATCCCTTCCCAGTCCATCTCACTCCCACTCCTTCCCCGTGTCTCTGAATCCCACCCACTCCCTCCCAAACCCCTCCCAGTCCCATCCCACTCTCTCACAATCCCATTCCACTCCTTTCCCAGTACATACCACTCCGCACCCAGTTCGTTTCAGTCCCTTCCAATCCTCTCCCATTTCCCTCCCAATCCTCTCCCAGTCCCAATCCAGTCCTTTCCAGCTCCATCCCAGTCTCTCCCATTCCCTAGTGCCATTCCAGTCCTCTCCCAGTCACAATCCATTCCAGATCCCTCTCCATTCCCTCCCAATCCACTCCCACTCCGTTCCACTATCTCCCAGTATATCCCAGTCCCCTCCACTAACTCCCATGCCCCTCTCCCTCTCTCCCAGGCCCTCCACATCCCCTCCCAGGCCATCCCAGTCCCTCCCAATCCCTCCACTCCATCCCTCATCCTTTCCCACTTCCCTCTCAGTCTCCTCCCACTCCTCACCAGTCCCTCCCAATCCCATCCCACTTCCCAGCTCTCCCTCCCATTCCCCTCCCTGCCTCTCCCACTCACTCACAATCACCCTAGTCTGGAAGGGGACTGGGGCATACTGGGAGACACTGGGATGGACAGGGAAGGACTGGATTGGGACTGGGACGGTCTGGGAGAGGACTAGGAAGGAATGGGACAGGACTGGCAGGGACTGAGGACTGGGAGAGGACTGGGATGAGTCCTTTCCCAGTCCAACTCCAGTCCCTCACAGTCCTCTCCCATTTCCTCCCAGTCCTCTATCAGTCCCACCCAGCCCCCTCCCAATCCTTCCCAGACCATCCCACTGGCTCCCAGTATATCCCAGTCCCCTCCCATGCCACTCCAACCACCTTTCACACCCTCCCACCACCTGCCCACTCCCCTCCCAGTCACTCACAATCCTTTCCAAATCCCCTCCCTGTCCCATCCCAGCACCTCCCAGTCCAATTTCCCTCCCTTGACACCTCTCAGGCCCCTTCCCAGTCCTCTCCCAGTTCAGCTCAATCCTTCCCAACCCATCCTACTCCCTCCCACTCCCTCCCCGTTCCTCTGAATCCCACCCACTCACTCCCAATCCCTTCCCAGTCTCTCACAATCCCATTCCAGTCCTACCCAATCCCTCCTGATCTCCTTCCAGTCCTCCTCAGTCCATTCCAGGCCTCTCCCAAACCAAATCCAGTCCTTACCAGCCCCTTCCCACTCCCCTTCCCATCCCTTCCCCTTCCCTCCCAATCCCCTCCCAGTCTCTCTCTGTCCCTCCCAGTCTGCTCCCATTTCCTCCCAATCCCCTCCCAGTCTCACCCAGCCCCCTTCCAATCCTTCCCAGTCCATCCCACTAGCTCCCAGTACATCCCAGTCCCCTCCCAGTCCCTCACAATGCCTTCCAGGCCACCTCAAATACCTTTCACACCCTCCCACTCTGGCCCAGTCCCCTCCCACTTCCCAGCAGTCCCTCCCATTCTCCTCCATGTCCCATCCCAGCACCTCCCAGGCCCATTCCCCTCCCTGACACCTCTCAGGCTCCTTCCCAGTCCTCTCCCAGTTCAGCTCACTCCTTCCCAGATCCCTTCCCAGTCCATCTCACTCCCTCCCACTCATCCCACTCCTTCCCCGTGTCTCTGAATCCCACCCATTCCCTCCCAGTCCCATCCCACTCTCTCACAATCCCATTCCACTCCTTTCCCAGTACATCCCACTCCGCACCCAGTCCTTTTCAGTCCCTTCCAATCCTCTCCCATTTCCCTCCTAGTCCCAATCCAGTCCTTTCCAGGTCCATCCAAGTCCTCTCTCAGTCTCTCCCAGTCCCTAGTGCCATTCTAGTCCTCTCCCAGTCACTCACAATCCATTCCAGATCCCTCTCCATTCCCTCCCAATCCACTCCCACTCCATTCCACTATCTCCCAGTATATCCCAGTCCCCTCCACTAACTCCCATGCCCCTATCACTCTCTCCCTCCACGTCTCCTCCCAGGCCATCCCAGTCCCTCCACTCCATCCCTGATCCCTTCCCACTCCATCCCATTCCCTCCCAGTCCGTCCCAATGCCCTCCCAGTCTCTCCCTATCCCCACACAGTCACAACCAGTTCCCTCCCAGTGCCTACCAATTATCTCCCAGTCCCTGACAATCCCTCACAGACTGCACCCTGTGCCCCATCCCTGCCCATCACACCCAGTTCCCTCCCAGTCCCTCCCAGTCAGGCTCCCTGGGAGGGGCTGGGAGGGAAATGAGAAGGATTGGGATAGAATTTGGAGGGCCTGGGAAGTTGTGGGATGGAAATGGGAGGGGACTGGGCGGGGGACTGGGAAGGAAGTGGGAGGCATTGGGAGGGAGTAGGAGAGAACTGTTAGGGACTGGGAGCGAGTTGGGAGGGAACTGGGAGGTACTGGAAAGGGATTTGGAGGGACTGGGAGGGGAGGGCTGGGGACTGGAACCGAAGTGGTAGGGACTGGGACAGACTGGGAGGGGACATGAAGGTGTGTTGGAGGTACTGGATGGAATTGGGAAGCACTGGGATGGGACTGGGCAGGAACTGCGAGGAAACTGGGAGGGTGTGGGAGGGAACCGGCAAAGACTGGGAGGGACTGGAGGGGACTGGGAAGAACTGGATGGGGAGTGGGAGGGACTGGAACAGAAGTGGGAGGGGAATGGAAGGGACTGGGAGGGAACTGGACCCCAAGTGGGGCAAACTGGGCCCAAACTGGGACACACTCAACCCAAACTGCAGGGGAGTGGTCACAGACTGGGGGGGTCTGGTCCAAAACTGGGGCACACTGGAACAAAACTGGGGGGGACTGGTCCCGAACTGGGACACACTGTTCCCAAACTGGGGGGGCTGGTCCCGAACTGGGATGCACTGTTCCCAAACTGGGAAGGGCTGGTCCCGAACTGGGACGCACTGTTCCCAAACTGGGAAGGGCTGGTCCCGAACTGGGACGCACTGTTCCCAAACTGGGAAGGGCTGGTCCCGAACTGGGACGCACTGTTCCCAAACTGGGAGGGGCTGGTCCCGAAATGGGACACACTGTTCCCAAACTGGGAGGGGCTGGTCCCGAACTGGGATGCACTGTTCCCAAACTGGGAGGGGCTGGTCCCGAAATGGGACACACTGTGCCCAAACTGGGGTGACTGTTCCCAAACTGGGACGCACTGTTCCCAAACTGGGGGGGCTGGTCCTGAACTGGGACGCACTGTTCCCAAACTGGGGGGGCTGGTCCCGAACTGGGACGCACTGTTCCCAAACTGGGGGGGCTCGTCCCGAACTGGGACACACTGTTCCCAAACTGGGGTGACTGGTCCCGAACTGGGACGCACTGTTCCCAAACTGGGGGGCTGGTCCTGAACTGGGACGCACTGTTCCCAAACTGGGGTGACTGGTCCCAAACTGGGACGCACTGTTCCCAAACTGGGGGGCTGGTCCTGAACTGGGATGCACTGTTCCCAAACTGGGGGGCTGGCCCAGCGCAGCCAATGGGAGCGCTGCTGCCCGAGCCCCGCTGGCCAATCAGAGCGTGGCTCTGGCCCTCCTGCTCTGTCAGCGCCAGGAGGGAGGGAGGGAGGGGGGGAGGGAGACCAAACGGCGGCAGGGGCACAGTGGAGGCTCCCAGCGCCCCCAGAGCTGCTCCCAGTGCCTCCAGGTAAGATTCCCAGTCCCATCAAGCCCCCTCCCAGTCCCTCCCAGTTCCTTTCCAGACCTCTCCGAATCCTTCCCAGTCCCTCCCAATTCCTCTGCAGTGCCTTCCAGTTCCCTCCCAGACCTCTCCCAGCCCCTCTCTAATCCCATCCCAGTCCCTGCCCAATCCTGCTCCAGTCTCTCCCAGACCACCTCCCAATCCCTCCTAGTCTGTCCCAGTGCTTCCTAGGATCACTTTCAGTTCCCATCCAGGCCCCTTCCAAGCCCTCTCATTCCAGTCCTTTCCCAGTACAACCCAGCCCTCACCCAGTCCCAATCCAGTCCTTACCAGGTCCATCCCAGTCTCCTTTCAGTCTCTCTCTGTCCCTCCCAGTCCCTTCCAACTACCTTTCAGACCCTCCCAATTCCTTCTCATTCCCTTCCCAGTCCCTTCTAAGTCCCCTCCCAGTCACCCACAATCCATTCCAGATCCCTTCCCATTCCCTCCAAGTCCCCTCCCACTCCATCTCAGTCAATCCCATTCCCCTCCCTGTCCCATCCCAGCACCTCCCAGGCCCATTCCCCTCCCTGACACCTCTCAGGCCCCTGCCCAGTCCCACCTAATCCCTCCCAGTCCCCCCCCCAGTTCCGCTTAATCCTTCCCAGTCCATCCCACTCCCTGCCACTCCATCCCACTCCCTGCCACTCCATCCCAATGCCCTCCCAGTCCTTCCCAGTCTCCCACAGTTCCTCTGAATCCCACCCACTCCCAAATCCCTCCCAGTCCCATCCCTGTCTCTCACAACCTCATTCCACTCCCTTCCCAGTACATCTCACTCCCACTCCTCTCCGATTGCCTCCCAGTCCCCTCCCAGTCACTCACAAACCATTCCAGATCCCTTCCCATTCTCTCCCAATCCCATCCCACTTCCATCAATCCCTCCCATTCTCTTCCCAGTCCCATTCCAGGACCTCCCAGTCCCATTCCCCTCCCTCACACCTCTCAGGCACCTTCCCAGCCTCACCCAATCCTTCCCAGTCACTTCAGTCATTCATAGATCCCTTCCCAGTCCATCCCACTCCTTCCCACTCCCAGTCCTCCCCAGCCCCTTCCAGGCCTCTCCCAGTTCCCTCGCACTCCTCTCCCAGTCCCAATCCAGTCCTTACAGGTCCATCCCAGTCACCTCCCAGTCTCTCTCAGTCCAACCCGGTCCCTTCCCAGCCCAACTCCAGTCCCCTCCCATTTCCTCCCAGTCCCTCACTATCCCATCACACTCCTTTCCCACTACATCCCACTGCCCTCCCAGGCCTTTTCAGTCCTTTCCAGCTCCATCCCAGTCCCCTCCCACTCCCTCCTAGTCCCTTTCTATTGCCATTCCACTCACTCACAACCATTCCAGATCCATTCCCAATCTCTCCCACTCCATCCCACTATATCCCAGTCCCCTCCACTAACTCCCGAGCCCCTATCCCTCTCTCCCAGGCCCTCCACATCCCCTCCCAGGCCATCCCAGTCCCTCCCAATCCCTCCACTCCATCCCTCATCCTTTCCCACTTCCCTCCCACTACCTCTCAGTCCCTCCAAGTCTCCTCCCACGCCTCGCCAGTCCCTCCCAATCCCATCCCACTTCCATCACTCCCTCCCATTCCCCTCCCTGTCCCATCCCAAGACCTCCCAGGCCCATTCCCCTCCCTCACACCTCCCAGGCCCCTGCCCAGTCTCACCCAATCCCTCCCAGTCCCACTCACTCCTTCCCAGTCCCCTTCCCACTCCATCCCAATGCCCTCCCAGTCTCCTCCAAGTCCTTCCCAGTTCCTCTCAATCCCTCCCACTCCCCTCCAAGTCCTTCCCAATCCCTTCCTGGCCTCTCCCAGTTCTCTCTCAGTCTTCTCCCAGTCCCAATCCAGTCCTTACCAGGTCCATCTCAGTCCCCTCCCAGTCTCTCTCAGTCCCACCCAGTTCCTTCCCAGTCCAACTCCAGTCCCCTCCCATTTCCTCCCAGTCCTCTATCACTCCCACCCAGCTCCCTCCCAGTCCTTCCCAGTCCATCCCACTAGCTCCCAGAATATCCCAGTCTCCTTCCAGTCACCTCCCTCTCAGTCCCCTCCAAGGCCCTTCCAGGCCCCTCCAACTACCTTCCCATTACCCTCCCAGTCTGCTCCCACTCTGGCCCAGTCCCCTCCAGTCACTCACAATCCATTCCAGATCCCTTCCCATTTCCTCCCAATGCCCTCCTACTCCAGCCCAGTGCATCCCATTCCTCTCCCAGTTCCCAACAGTCCCTCCCATTACCCTCCCAGACCCATTCCCCTCTCTGTCACCTCTCAGTCTCCTTCCCAGTCCCAACCACTCTCTCTCACTCCCCTCCCAGTCCCATCCCAGTCTCTCATAATCCAATTCCACTCCTTTCCCAGTACATCCCACTCCCCTCCCAGTCCTTCTCTGTCCCTTCCAGTCCTCTCCCACTGCCCTCCCAGTCCTAATCCAGTACTTACTGGGTCCATCCCAGTCCCAGTCCTCTCCCATTTCCTCTCAATCCACTCCCAGTCCCACCCGGCCTCACCCAATCCTTCCCAGTCCATCCCACTAGCTCCCAGTACATCCCAGTCCCCTTACAGTCACCTCCCAAGTGCCTCCCAGTCCCCAGTCCTCTCCCACTCCGACCCAATCCCCTCCCAGTCACTCACAATCCATTCCAGATCCCTTCCCATTCCCTCCCAGTCTCTCACAATCCCATTCCACTCCTTTCCCAGTACATCCCACTCCCCTCCCAGTCCCTTCCAGTCCTCTCCCATTTCCCTCCCAGCCCCAATCCAGTCCCCTCGCAGTCTCTCCCAGTCCCTAGTGCCATTCCAGTCCTCTCCCAGTCACTCACAATCCATTCCAGATCCCTCTCCATTCCCTCCCAATCCTCTCCCACTCCATTCCATCATCTTCCAGTATATCCAAGTGCTCTCCACTAACTCCCAAGCCTCTATCCCTCTCTCCCTCCACATCCCCTCCCAGGTCATCCCAGTCCCTCCCAATCCCTCCAGTCCATCCCTGATCCCTTCCCACTCCATCCCATTCCCTCCCAGTCTGTCCCAATGCCCTCCCAATCCCTCCCAGTCTATCCCAGTCTCTCCCAATCCCCACACAGTCACATTCAATTCCCCTCCCTGACACCTCTCAGGCCCCTTCCCAGTCCTCTCCCAGTTCAGCTCAGTCCTTCCCAGATCCCTTCCCAGCCCATCCTACTCCCTCCCACTCCCTCCCCGTTCCTCTGAATCCCACCCACTCACTCCCAATCCCTTCCCAGTCCCTCACTATCCCATTACACTCCTTTCCCACTACATCCCACTGCCCTCCCAGGCCTTTTCAGTCCTCTCCCAGTCCCCTCCCACTCCCTCCTAGTCCCTTTCTATTGCCATTCCACTCACTCACAATCCATTCCAGATCCATTCCAAATCTCTCCCACTCCATCCCCCTATCTCCCAGTATATCCCAGTCCCCTCCACTAACTCCCGAGCCCCTATCCCTCTCTCCCAGGCCCTCCACATCCCCTCCCAGCCCATCCCAGTCCCTCCCAATCCCTCCACTCCATCCCTCATCCTTTCCCACTTCCCTCCCACTACCTCTCAGTCCCTCCAAGTCTCCTCCCACGCCTTGCCAGTCCCTCACAATCCCACCCCAGTCCTACCCAATCCCTCCTGGTCTCCTTCCAGTCCTCCTCAGTCCTTTCCAGGCCTCTCCCAGTCCAAATCCAGTCCTTCCCATCCCTTTCCCTTCCCTCCCAATCCCCTCCCAGTCTCACCCAGCCCCCTTCCAATCCTTCCCAGTCCATCCTACTAGCTCCCAGTACATCCCAGTCCCCTCCCAGTCCCTCACAATGCCTTCCAGGCCACCCCAACTACCTTTCACACCCTCCCACTACCTTCCCAGTCCCCTCCCACTCTGGCCCAGTCCCCTCCCAGACACTCACAATCCATTCCAGATCCCGTCCCATTCCCTCCCAATGCCCTCCCAGGCCACTCTCCTCCCTGACACCTCTCAGGCCCCTTCCCACTCCATCCCAATGCCCTCCCAGTCTCCTCTAAGTCCTTCCCAGTTCCTCTCAATCCCTCCCAGTCCTTCTCAGTCCCTTCCTGGCCTCTCACAGTCCCCTCACAGTCCTCTCCCAGTCCCAATCCAGTCCTTACCAGGTCCATCCCAGTCCCCTCCCAGTCTCTCTCAGTCCCCCCACGTCCCTTCCCAGTCCCATTCCAGTCCCTTCCAGTCCTCTATCACTCCCACCCAGCCCCCTCCCAATCATTCCCAGTTCCTCCCACCAGCTCCCACTATATCCCAGTCCCCTACCAGTCACCTCCCACTCCCTCTCAATCCCCTCCAAGTCCCTTCCAGCCCCCTCCAACTACCTTCCCAATCCCCTCACAGTTCCACTCACTCCCAGATCCCTTCCCAGTCCATCCCACTCCCTCCCAGTCCATTCCAATGCCCTCCCAGTCCTTCCTAGCTGCTCTGAATCCCATCCACTCCCTCCCAATCCCCTACCAGTCTCTCACAATCCCATTCCAGTCCTTTCCCAACACATCCCACTCCCCTCCCAGTCCTTTCCAATCTCCTCCCAATCCCATATCAGTCCCACACAGCCCCACCCAATCCTTCCCACTCCATCCAACTAGCTCCCAGTATATCCCAGTCTCCTTCCAGTCCCCTCACACTCCCTCTCAATACTCTCCCAGGGCCTTCCAGGCCACCCCAACTCCTTTCACACCCTCACACTGCCTTCCCATTCCCCTCCCAGTATCTGCCCTGTCCACTCCCACTCTGGCCCAGTCCCCTCCAGTCACTCACAATCCATTCCAGATCCCTTCCCATTCCCTCCCAATGCCCTCCTACTCCAGCCCAGTGCATCCCATTCCTCCCCCAGTTCCCACCACTTCCTCCCATTACCATCCCTGTCCCTCCCAGACCCATTCTCCTCATTGCCACCTCTCAGTCTCCTTCCCAGTCTCTCATAATCCCATTCCAGACATTTCCCAGTACATCCCACTCCCCTCCCAGTCCTTCTCTGTCCCTTCCACTCCTCTCCCATTTTCCTCCCAGTCCTAATCCAGTCCTTAGCAGGTCCACCTCAGTCCCCTCCCAGTCTCAGTCCAACTCCAGTCCCTCCCAACCTCTCCCAGTTCCTCTCAATCCACTCCCAGTCCCACCCAGCCTCACCCAATCCTTCCCAGTCCATCCCACTAGCTCCCAGTACATCCCAATCCCTTCCAATCCCCTCCCACTCTGGCTCAGTGCCCTCCCAGTCACTCATAATCCATTCCAGACCCCATCACATTCCCTCCCAATCCCCTCCCACTCCCTCCAAGCCCAGCCCATTCCTTTCTAACTTCCCATCAGTCTCTCCCATTCCCCTCCCTGCCCCATCCCACTACCTCCCAGTCCCATTCCCCTCCCTGGCACCTCTCAGGCCCCTTCCCAGTCCCCTCCCAGTTCAGCTCAGTTGTTCCCAGTCCCACCCACTCTCTCTCAGCCCCCTCCCAGTCCCAGCCCAGTCTCTCACAATCCAATTCCACTCCTTTCCCAGGACATCCCACTCCCCTCCCTGTCCTTTTCAGTCCCTTCCAGATCTTTCCCAGTTCCCTCACAGTCATCTCCTAGTCCCTCCCAGTCTCAGTCCAGTCGTCATCAGGTCCATCCCAGTCTCTCCCAGTCCCTCCCAAGCCCCTATCAGTCCCACCCAGCCCTCCCCCAATCCTTCCCAGTCCATCCCACAGTCTCCCAGTATATTCCAGTCCCCTTCCAGTCCTTTCCCATTCCCTCCCATTTCTCCACAAGTTCCCATGAGTCCCTTACAATCTCCTCCCTATCCCATCCCAGTACCTCCCAGTCCCACTTCCCTCCCTGCCACCTCTCAGGCCCCTTCCCAGTCCCATCCAATCCCTCACAGTCCCCTCCCAGTTCCACTATTCCCAGTCCACCCCACTCCCAGTCTCCTCCCGGTCCTTCCCAGTTCCTTTGAATCCCACCCACTCCCTACAACCCCCTCCCAGTCCCACCCCAGTCTCTTTCAATCCCATCCCACTCCTTTCCCAGTACATCCCAGTCCCCTCCCACTTCTTCTCAGTACCTTCCAGGCTTCTCCCAGTCCCAATCCAATCCTCACCAGTCCCTTCCCAGTCCATCCCAATCCCCTCCTAGTCCCTTCCAGTGCCCTCCAACTACCTTGCACACCCTCCCACTACCTTTCCACTCCCCTCCCACTCTGGCCCAGTCCCAATCCATTCCAAACCCCTTCCCATTCCCCCCAATCCTCTCCCTGGCCCAGTCCCCTCCCTGCCACCTCTCAGTCCCCTCCCAGTCCTTCTCAGTCCCTTCCAGGCCTATCCCAGTTCCCTCACAGTCCTCTCCCAATACCTCCCAGTCCAAATCCAGTCCTTACCAGGTCCATCCCGGTCCCTTCCCAGTCCCATTCCAGTCCTCTCCCATTTCCTTCCAATCCTCTATCACTCCCACCCAGCCCCTTCCCAATCCTTCCCAGTCCATCCCCCTAGCTCCCAGTCTATCCCAATCCCTTCCCACTCTCTCACAATCCATTCCAGATCCCCTCCCAGGCCATCTCATTCCTCTCCCACTTCCCATCAGTCCCTCCCATTCCCCTCCCTGTCCCATACCAGTACCTCCCAGTCCCATTCCCCTCCCTGACAGCTCTCTGTCCTCTTCCCAGTCCCTCCCAGTCCTCTCACTCCTTCCCAGATCCCTTCCCAGCCCAGCCCACTCTAAGTCCATCCCAGACTCTCCCAGTTCCTCTGAATCCCACTCACTCCCTTCCCAATCCCCCCCCAGTTCCATCCCAGTCTCACAATCCCATTCCAGGCCTTTCCCAGTACATCCCAGTCCTTCTCAGACCCTTCCAGGCCTCTCCTAATACCCTCCCAGTCCTCTCCCAGTCCCAATCCAGTCTTTAACCAGGTCCAACCCATTCCCCTCCCATTCTCTCTCTGGCCTTCCCCCCCCTTCCCAGTTCCACACCAGTTCCTCCCAGTCCATCCCATTGCCCTCTCAGTCCCTTCGCAGTACCTCCCAGTCCCATACCCCTCCATGCCACCTCAGTCCCCTTCCCAGTCCATCCCAGTCCCCTCGAGTCTCTCCCAGATCCCTTCCCAGTCCATCCAACTCTCTCCCAGTTCCTCTGAATCCCACCCACTCCCTCCCAGTCCCTCACAATCCCATTCCACTCCTTTCCCAGTACTTTCACACTCCCAGTCCTTCCCAGTCCCTTCCAGGCCCATCCCAGTTCTCTCACAGTCCTCTCCCAGTCCCAATCCAGTTCTTGCCAGGTCCATCCCAGTCCCCTCCCAGTCTCTCCCAGTCCCTTCCCAGTCCCTCCCAGGTCTCTATCACTCCCACCCAGTCCTCTCCCAATCCTTCCCAGTCTATCCTACTGGCTCCCAGTATATCCCAGTCCCCTTCCAGTCTCCTCCATCAGCTCCCAATCCCCTATGACTCTCTCCCAGTCCCTCCAAATCCCCTCCCAGTCCCTTCCCAGTCTCCTCCCACTGCCTCCCAGTCCCTCCCAGTCCCTCATCCTTTCCCACTTCCCTCCCACTACCTCGCAGTCTCCTCCCACTCCTCGCCAGTCCCTCCCAATCCCATCCCACTCCCCATCTGCCCCTCCTGTTCCCCTCCATGGCTCTCCCAGTCACTCACAATCACTCCCAGTCCCTCATCAATCCCTTCCCACTCCATTCCACTCCCTCCCAGTCTCCTCCCAATCTCTCCCAGTTCCTCTGAATCCCCCCCCAGTCTAGCCTGGTCCCCTCCTAGTCCTTCTCAGTGTCTCCCAAACCCCTCCCAGTCTGGCTCAGTCTCTCCAAGTCCCTCCCAGACCATCCCATTCCTCTTCCAGTTCCAAGTAGTCCCTCGCAATCCCCTCCCAGTCTCTCCCAATCCCTCCCAGTCACTCATTTATTCCTTCCCACTCCACCCCAGTCCCTCCCAGTCTCTCTGAATTCCTCCCACTCTCTCCCAATCCCTTCCAGTCCCTCCCAGTCTCTCCAAATTCATTCCACATCCCCTCCCACTCTCTCCCAATCCCTTCCAGTCCATCCCAGTCCCCTCCCATTTCCTCCCAGTCCCCATCAGTCCCACCCAGCTCCTTCCCAGTCCATTCCTCTACCTCCCAGTATATCCCATTCCCCTTCCAGTCCCCTCCAGGAACTCCCAATCCCCTATCACTCTCTCCCAGTCCCTCCAATTCCCCTCCCACTCCCTCCAAATCCCCTTCCAGTCTCTCTCAGTTCCTCTGCAGGCTTCCCACTCCCTCCCAGTACTTCTCAGTGCCTCCCAAACCCCTCCCAGTCTGGCTCAGTCTCAGCCTCTCCAAGTCCTTTCCCAGTCCCTCCAAGTCCATCCCATTCCTCTCCCTGTTCCCATCAGTCCCTCCCATTCCCCTTCCTGTCCCATCCCAGGACCTCCCAGTCCCATTCCCCTCCCTCACACCTCTCACTCCCATTCCAGCCCATCCCACTCCGTCCCAGTCCATCCCAGTCTCTTGCAATCCCCCCAGAGCCTTTCCCAATACCCTCCCATGCCAAATTCCCTCTCAGTCTCTTCCAATTCCTTCTGATCCCTTCCAGATGCCTTCCCACTCCCTCCCATTGCCAGTCCAGTCCCCTCTCAGTCCAGCCCAGTCTCTCTCAGTCCTTCCCAGTCCCCTTCCAGTCCCACCCAGCCCCTCACAATCCCTCCCTCTACATTCCACTATCTCCCAGTATATCCCAGTCTCCTTCCAGTCCCCTCAGTAACTCCCAATCCCCTATCACTCTCTCCCAGTCCCTCCAATTCCCCTCCCAGCCCCTTCCCAGTCCCCTCCCACTACCTCCCAGGCCTTCCCCATCCCGATCCCTTCAGGCCATCCCTGATGCCTTCCCAGACCCCTCCCTCTCCTCCCAATCCCTCCCAGTCACTCTCAGTTCCACTGAATCCCTCTCACTGCCTCCCAAACACCTCCCAGTCTGGCTCAGTCTCTCTCAGCCTCTCCAAGTCCCTTCCCAGTCCCTCCCATTCCACTCCCAGTTCCCATCAGTCCCTCCAAATCCCCTCACAGGCCCTTCCCAGTCCATCCCACTCCTCCCACTCAATCCCAATGCCCTCCCAGTCTCCTCCCAATCCCAGTCTCTCCCATTTCCACTGAATCCATCCCAATCCCTCCCAGTCTGGCCCTGTCCTCTCCCAGTTCCCTCCCCATTGCCTTCATTCCCATTCCTGTCCTTTCCTCCTCCATCCCATTCCCCTCCCAGCCCCTCCCCAGTCCATCCCAGTCTCTCTCGGTCCCAGTCCCTTCCAGTCCTCTTCCATTTCCTCCCAACCCCTTCAGCCCTACCCATTCCCCTCCCAGTCACTCACATTCCCTCCCAGTCCCTCATGCATCCCTTCCCACTCCATCCCAATGCCCTCCCAGTCTCCTCCCAACCCCTCCTGGTGTCTCCCAGTCCCTCTGGACCCCTCCCAGCCGGGCAGCAGAAAGGCAGCAGCAGGAGCACATCCCAGCAGTAAAAGGATGTTAAATCCACCCCGACACAGGCACACAAAAGCCTCTGCAGGCAGCACAGCCTCGGCCCCTAGCCCAGCCCCTGCTCAGCTGCCCTGGCACCGCTGCCTCTGGGGCTCCACTGCCATCAGCCCAGAGCCAAGCAGCAAAGGCTGCACTGCACCAGCACCAACTGCACTGCGGCACAGGCTGCTGGCACAGCTGCCTCTCTGCCCAAGCACAGCCCTGAGCAGCAAGTGGCACAGCTGCACAAGTGACCTGCTTTGGCCAGCACAGCAACGAGGCCCAGGCAGCTCTGCCTTCTGGCTGCCACCTCCTGCACAGTGCCCCCAGAGTGCCCCTGAGGGGAACAGCTCCCCGAGGGAGACCTTAGCTGCAGCAGCACTGCCCAGCAGCCTCTCCAGGGCAGAGGCCTCTCCCCACACCTGAACACCCCCTTCAGTTTTCACTCCCTCACACCCTGAGCTTCTCCTCTGCAACCATCAGCACACTGAAAGGCCTAAGAGAAGGCTTTAAGCAAGGCTGGCACTTGGCACCAACTCACCACAGACACATTTCTGCCCCCACAGCCACAGGAAATCCATTTCTGAACCAGCTGCAAGCAGCAATTGCATTTCAAACAGCTCCACGGCCTGGTACCAAAGCATCCCACCCTGCCAGGGCTTGGGGCTGAGGCTGAGTGCAGATCTGCAGCTGGGCTGGGGCAAAGCAGTTCAGCTCCCTGCAAAAAGAGAGAACAAACACAGCAGAGAACTCTCACCCAGGCACAAACAACAGAGACAGAAAGAGGGAGGCAACCTCCAGAGGACCCCAGGCCAACTTAGATGCCCACAGTGCCCCTTCTGATGCCCCTGAACCCTGCTGCATCACCCCAGGCCCATTTTACCTGTCCCCAGACCCTTTCGAGGGCCCCCAGGCTCACTGCAGATGAGCCCAGAAGCCTCTAGCACAGCCCCAGACCCTTCTAGAAACCCCCAGAACCCCTCCCAAATCTCTCCCAGGGGCCCCCCCATAAGGCCCCCCAAATCCTTCCCCAGGTTGTCCCCCCCAGGGACCCCCAAACTCCTCCCCAAGACCCCTCCAAAGCCACCCAAGGACCCCCAAATCCAACCCAAGGACACCCCCAAAGACCCCCCCCAGGGACCCCCAAATCCCTCCCCAAGACCCTCCCCCAAGGACCCCCCCCCCCCCGAGACCCCCCCAGGTCCCCCCCAAAGAGCCCTCCAGGGACCCCCATACTCCTCCCAAGGACCCCCCACAGAAACCCCCAAATCGCTCCCCAGGTCCCCCTCAAAGACCCCCCCCTAGAGACCCCCAAACCCCTCCTCAGGTCCCCCCCCAAAGAACCCCCCCCAGAGACCCCCAAATCCCTCCTCAGGTCCCCCCCAACGACCCCCCCCCAGAGACCCCCAAATCCCTCCCCGGGTCCCCCTCGAAGACCCCCCCCCAGAAACCCCCAAACCCCTCCCCAGGCTCCCCTCCAAAACCCCCCCCAGAGACCCCCAAATCCCTCCCCAGGTCCCCCTCGAAGACCCCCCCCAGAGACCCCCAAACCCCTCCCCAGGCTCCCCTCCAAACCCCCCCCCCCCAGAGACCCCCAAATCCCTCCCCTGGTCCCCCTCGAAGAACCCCCCCACAGACCCCCAAACCCCTCCCCAGGTCCCCCCCAAAGACCTCCCCCAGAGACCCCCAAATCCCTCCTCAGGTCCCCCCCAAAGACCCCCCCCAGACACCCCCAAATCCCTCCCCAGGTCCCCCTCGAAGACCCCCCCCAGAGACCCCCAAACCCCTCCCCAGGTCCTCCCCAAAGACCCCCCCCAGACACCCCCAAATCCCTCCCCAGGTCCCCCTCGAAGACCCCCCCCAGACACCC
Source organism: Pogoniulus pusillus (assembly GCF_015220805.1). Classification (NCBI taxonomy): domain Eukaryota; kingdom Metazoa; phylum Chordata; class Aves; order Piciformes; family Lybiidae; genus Pogoniulus; species Pogoniulus pusillus. The sequence goes on from NC_087289.1 coordinate 17,845, forward strand.
CCAAATCCCTCCCCAGGTCCCCCCCAGAGACCCCCAAATCCCTCCCCAGGTCCCCCCCAGAGACCCCCAAACCCCTCCCAGGCCTCTCCGCCCCCGCCCCTCCCAGCAGGCCTCAGCCTCTCCCACCCCTTCCAGGCCCAGGCCCAGGCCCAGGCCCAGGCCCCGCGGCCTCGCCCCCAACTTCGACCCCCCAAAACTCCCCCACGGCCTCCCGGACCCCCCCCCCCCCCCCGGGTATGTGTCCGTGCCCCTCCCCCTCCTCCCCTCCCTGTTCCCTCCAGGCTGCTGGGGACGCTCCAGGCCCTCCCCCCACTGCCCCCCCTGCCCACCGCCCCCCCCCCAGCGGCCACCCCCACCCCACACAGACCTCTCCCCTCCCTCTCCGACCCCCACTCACCACCTCCGGGGCCCAGACGCCCCCCGGGCAGCCTTCAGAGTGGCTCTGTCCCCTGCGCCCCTCCCTGCGGCCTGGCCTGAGCGCTCTGCGAAAGCGAGAGGGGAGGGGCGGCGGGAACCGCCCCCGGAGCCACCTTGGTGAGGTCACCGCCGAGCCTGCGCTGCCGGCGGCGCCGTCATGGCGAGGGCACTGCCAGCCTAGGAGCGGGCGGTGCCAGCTCACGGGGGGCGGCGCCAGCTTGCAGAGGGTCACTGCCAGCTTGCGGCGAGCGGTGGCGACTCGGTCAGGGCATTGCCAGCTTGCTGCGGGCAGCGCCAGGACCGCGGCGTTCAGCGCCATATTGGTGAGGTCACCGCCGGCTTGCGGAGTTTCGGCGCCGTATTGATGAGATCTCTGCCAGCTCGTCGCGCTTGGCGCCATCTTGGTGAGGTCTTTTCAAACCGGTCTCACTCGGCGCCATCTTGGTAAGGTCTGACCAACTCGACGCGCTCGGCGCTGTATTGATGAGGTCACAGCAAGTCCGTCGCTCTCGGCGCCTTCTGGGTGAGGTCACTACAACTCGGTGAGACTAGTGCCAGCTTGCAGAGGGCCACTGCAAGCCTGCGGCGACTGCTGGCGACTCAGTGAGGGCATTGCCAGCCTGCCGCGGCCAGTGCCAGATTGCTGCCGGCAGCGGCAGCCCGCGGCGCCGCATTGATGAGGTCACAGCGAGACCGTCGCGCTCGGCGCCATCTTGGTAAGGTCACATTCAGCCTGTCGCTCCTGTCGCCATGTTAGTGAGGTCGCTTCCAGTCCGTCGCGCTCGGCGCCATATTGATAAGGTCCCCTCCAACCCGTCGCGTTCAATGCCATCTTGGTGAGATCAGTGCCCACTCGGTGAGGGCAGTGCCAGCTTGCAGATGGCCATTGACAGGCTGCGGCGAGCGGTGGCGATTCGGTGAGGGCCTCAGCAGCGCCCCCAGGCCAGGCTGCAGTGCTGCGGGGACAAGCTGAGGGCCTGAGTGGGCACTGGGGGGTGCTGGGCGGGGACGGGGAGGGGCTGGGGGATTAGTGGGGGCATACAAGGAGGTGAGTGGGGGTCAATGGGAGGACAGTGGGCGAATATAGGGGTCCCTGGGAGGTCCCGGAGAGGGTCTGGGGGTCCCTGGGAGGGTCTGGGGGTTCCTGAGCCCTCCCCCTGCTGGCTCTGGGTCTCCCGGGGGGCTGGAGGTCTGCGGGGGGAGGTCTCCTCCTTCCTGGAGCTGCTGGGGCTGTGCTGGAGACCATTGAGCGCTTCGGAGGGGCGGGGCAGGGCAGGGGCAGGCCCCGCCCACGCCAGAGGACGCACCAATCAGCTGCTGACCCTCCCGATCCTAAACAGTTTCCCCCCCCAATAAAGCACCAAACTCCGCCAGGTGGACCCTGCCTTCATTTATGCAAATGAGGGGGCGGGGCACAGGGGTGACCATGCCCACAGCCCCCACAGGATCCACCAATCAGCTGCTGACCCTCCCGGTAACCCCTCCCCAACCCCCAACACATCTCCAAGGTACTCAAAGGCAGAGCCTGGTATTGAAATGTATGCAAATGAGGGAGGCAGAACAAGCGGCAAACCACGCCCACCACAATCCACCAATCAGCAGCCACCTCCTGAACTCCTCCTCCAAAGGAAGCTCCAAATCTGTCACCCCGAGCCGGCCCGAGCGCCGGCCCGCCCCCCCTGCCTGCCGCCTTTAACTCCTCACTCCAATACTTACAAATCCAAACCAGTTCTCAGCTCTCCCTCCCACCTCTCACCTTCTCCTCCTCCCCTCCCCTCCCCTCAGCTTTCAGCCACTTCAATCGTGCACGGCCTTTAGAGACGAGGCAGGAAAACGGGGGACCGCCGCGGCTGAGGAACTGCAGTGTGGACAAGCAAACACACGGTGGCAGCACTCAGCACCGGCGCCACACCGCAGCTGCTACACAACTGCAGTACCCACGAGCAAACACCGGAGGGCAGCACACACAACCGAGAGCGCCTCTGCGCCCGGCCGGGGGCAGCGCCTTCAGCCCAGCGCCGCTCTGCCTATTGCCTTTGCCAACAGCACACCGCACGCAAGGCACAGCCCACGCTCTGCCACTCCTACACACTCAGTTTATAGGGACAGCTCTCAACTCCAGCTGGGGCTACTCAGCACTTCCTTGATCTACTCTGGAGGGATTTAGAGACAGCAGAGGAGACACAGGGGGAGCTGCTGCCACCAGAATTAAGGCCCTTCTGCAGGAGCTAGAGGAAAAACACAGCTCTTCTGCCAGATGAGGGCCACAAAGAGGAGCAGAGGACTGCAGCACCTCTCCTGGGAAGCAGGACTGAAAGAACTGGGGCTGTGGAGGCTGCAGAAGAGAAGGCAGAGCTTCGAGCTACGCTGCAGTATCTGAAAGGGACCTGCAGCAAAGCTGGAGGACTGTCTAAAAGGGCCTGTGCTGATACTCTGTGCATTTAAAAGGATTGCAGTGAAGCTGCTCCAAGAAAAACTTTAGAGACTGAAGAAATCAAAAACCAAACTGCCAGATTCCCTCACACAACTTCCTACATGACCTCAGCAAACCCCTTTCACTTCACATCGCTTCTGACACCCACTCTGGGAGCTGGACACTCCTTCTCTCCCTGAAGCCGGGAGAAAGATCTGGTGAACGTGGCAGCACGTGGCAGAGGGTCAAGACTTAAGCAGACACCTGATTGCTATCACAGCTCAGAAACGACTGAGACACATGCCCTCCTCCCAAACCTAGCAGTTAGGAAGTGCTACAGCTGCACCAGATCACACTGGGATCTGCTTCTTGCACAGGATGCAGCAGATTCTGGTCCATAGCTCAGAGAGGATTGCTTAGCTACTGCTGTTTATAAACACGAACCAAAAACAACCACAACAACAAAGGCTCAGAGCTGGAAACAGTTCTCAGCAGTGCAGCAAAATCCCTTTCTTTTATTCCATAGAGAGGTGCTGCAGTGACCTCAGGGGTTTTTAAGTCAAAAGCTGCTTGCTGGAATCACAGAATCAGTCAGGGTCAGAAGGGACCACAAGGACCTCGTTCCAGAGACACTTCACACTAGCCCGAGCCAAAACTAGAACGGCAGGAAAAAAGGCAAATCACAAAACATAGGACTGCCTTAACTGTCCTACATTGTAACTAGCAGCACCAAGTCCCAATCAATTCAGAGCCTTGGCACTGTTTCTCCTTGAAGATTTTAACCCTGGACACAAAGGAGTCCTGCTCTCAGCCATGGGATTACAATAAAAGTGACTCAAATGACTCAAAAGGGTAACACAAATGCCTTTTCCTGACCAATCTCTCTACATGGTCCTATGATGCTCCACTAACTCCCTCCTTCAGAGTGGCTAACAGTCTCCAACAGACACTGCACCAGCAGCTACCTTGAAGATCTGTAACCAGCTGAGGGAAGGGCTGTAAAACAAATTCACCTCCTTCAGAAAGCTTCTCATCAGTTACACAGAGCAGTCAGAGCCTGCTTCCATTCACATCTTTCTTTATCAGGTTCTACTGTGGAGTCAGAACACTTAAAGTTCACTTAGTCACAGGTTAAGTCGACTCTGCTGTTGGTATCCAACCCCATGCTGCTGGCTGAAGCAAAGTATTCCAGGGCTTGAAGTTGAGACTGCAACACGAGAGACCTCCTGTGCCAAGTGCTGCTTTGGGTTTCTGGGGTTGGGGTCAGGAGGGGATGGGTGGCAGGTGGCTGACTCCTGCTTTCTGCAAACAGAAACAGGCTAAGGTAATTGTGCACTGCAGGATCTCATTTTGTATTTACCTCTTGATCTCAACCCAGAGGGTTTTTCCTTGGCTGTGTTACTTTTGCCTCACTTCTGTGTTGGAGGGAAACAGGAGGCTAACCCATTACAGCACTGCAAGTTGTTCAGGCACTGGGAAAACAATTCAACAGGCCCCTGCGTTCCAGGAGGTTTATCAAGTAGCCTGCCAACATTTTCAGGTGCTAAAGAACTAATGAACATTCCATTTAGGAAACAGCTCCCTCAGCTCATAGCAAGCAAACATTCCCCACTGTCACTAATCCTAGGAGCTGATAAAAGACTTCATTGAATGGTTTAGGTTGGAAGGGACCTCAAGGATCATCCAGTCCCAACCCTCTGCTCTAGGCAGGGATACCTCCCACTGCAACAGGCTGCTCAGGGCCTCATCCAACCTCAATTCATATTCATTCACACCAAAGCTGAGAAAATAGAAAGGTCTGGGGCAGTTGTTTGGCTTTGGCATCAAACCAATGCACAACAGGTAGAATGGGACTTCTTGGGGAAACTAAACTGTCTTTAGCTATGAGGCTGAGAAAGACTTTTCCTATCTCTTCAGCCTTCATTTCACCTGACTCTGTGTTCAGCTGGGCTGTGTTAGGAGCAGTTCACCACATGCAGCAAGGCCAAGGGGCACTACCTTGATCTCGCTGGCAATGAGCAATTCAAAACTCTCCAAACAGGGTCACAGAGTTGCTACCTGCAAAGCTCTTTCAGTCGCACTTGCTCTTGGTTTATCTGTTAAAGACAACCAAGAGAACATCCATGGGTTGGGATTTTCACCCCCCCATCAATTTCTGAGGGGCCTGGAGTTACAGGCAAGCCCAAACCACCCTAACGCAAACCAAAAGGTCCTCTCTCGTGATGACAATGACCAACAAATGACTGCCTTCAATAAATAAGCGACTTGGGAAATTCCAGAGAGTACTTTTGCTAAACAAGTTAGTCTCTTTTCTTTTCCATCAGGTCTTTCTGTTGAAGCTCAGCACCTGAAAGCTCTGTACCTCTTCCCTGCCCTCCTGCCGCTGCCCTCCACCTTTCCCCGGGCAGCCCCTGCCGTCCTGCCCCCACTCTCTGCCTTCCCCCGGGGCAGTCTCTGCTGCTTTCCTCCTCCTCCTCCTCCTCCTCCTCCCCCTCCCCCCTCCCCCTCCTCTCCACTCTACGTTACCAGCTTCTGCTCCATTACCAGTTCCATTACCAGCTGCTGCTGCTGGTCCGTTACCAGCTCCAGTTGGTGCTCCTGCTCCATCTTTGCCTCCATCGCAGAACCCAGAGCAAAACCTTCGAGGATCCAACCTCCTAGAGAAACCTCAGCAACAACACAGACTTAGCACCCGTGAGCTAAGGTGGATGTTGCAGTGGGTCAGTAGCCTAGCCCTAAGGTGGCCCTAGCTAGCCAGGGGGCCAGCCAGGCCCCCCGGCCTTTGAAACCCTCCACCACGCACCCGGTGCTCACCCGTGCGCACTCACCTGGGATGCCAGGCGGAGGATCCCTTGGCCCGCAATGGGCCCAGCTTGGGGCTGGGCTCCTCCTGCTCTGCTTATAAAGGGCACTGAGCAGGGAGGGCAAAGTGGCCACAGCTGGGGTGGGAGGAGACTTCAATTGACCTCCCCTTTTTAAGCTGCCCCAGGAGAGGCAGAAGCCTTTGGCTGATCCCCTTTGCGGGGGTAGGTTGGCTGTGTCCTTTGTGGGGTGGTGTTTTGGCTGTGTCCTTTGTGGGGTGCTTTTGCTTTTCTCTAAGCCACTCCTCCCCTTTGCTCTGCTTGGGATTTCTGTTCCTCCTTGGTATGCTGTGCTTAAAACTGTGCTTGCAGTTGTGCTGTTTCCTTCATGAGAGAGGTTTGCTTTTGTGCTTCCTGCCTTGCTCCTCTCTTGTTTTCACCTGTTGGGGGCCAGAATCTGCCTTCCTCTTGTTGCAGCCTGGCAGCAAGAGTCAGAGTCCCTACAGCATCTCGTTGCCTCCTTTGCTTGCTGCGACAGCACAGCTCTGGCCTCTGGTGTGGCTCTCGTTATTGTGGGGGAGAGAGCGAAGAGGAGGAGGGGGGGGAGAGCGAAGAGGAGGAGGGGGGGGGAGAGCGAAGAGGAGGAGGGGGGGGGAGAGCGAAGAGGAGGCGGGGGGGGGAGAGCGAAGAGAAGGAGGGGGGGGGGGGAGAGCGAAGAGAAGGAGGGGGGGGGGAGAGCGAAGAGAAGGAGGGGGGGGGGAGAGCGAAGAGAAGGAGGGGGGGGGGGAGAGCGAAGAGAAGGGGGGGGGGGGAGAGCGAAGAGAAGGAGGGGGGGGGGAGAGCGAAGAGAAGGAGGGGGGGGGAGAGCGAAGAGAAGGAGGGGGGGGGGAGAGCGAAGAGAAGGAGGGGGGGGGAGAGCGAAGAGAAGGAGGGGGGGGGGAGAGCGAAGAGAAGGAGGGGGGGGGAGAGCGAAGAGAAGGAGGGGGGGGGAGAGCGAAGAGAAGGAGGGGGGGGGAGAGCGAAGAGAAGGAGGGGGGGGGGAGAGCGAAGAGAAGGAGGGGGGGGGGAGAGCGAAGAGAAGGAGGGGGGGGGGAGAGCGAAGAGAAGGAGGGGGGGGGAGAGCGAAGAGAAGGAGGGGGGGGGAGAGCGAAGAGAAGGAGGGGGGGGGAGAGCGAAGAGAAGGAGGGGGGGGGAGAGCGAAGAGAAGGAGGGGGGGGGAGAGCGAAGAGAAGGAGGGGGGGGGAGAGCGAAGAGAAGGAGGGGGGGGGAGAGCGAAGAGAAGGAGGGGGGGGGAGAGCGAAGAGAAGGAGGGGGGGGGAGAGCGAAGAGAAGGAGGGGGGGGGAGAGCGAAGAGAAGGGGGGGGGGGGAGAGCGAAGAGAAGGAGGGGGGGGGGAGAGCGAAGAGGAGGGGGGGGGGGAGAGCGAAGAGAAGGAGGGGGGGGGGAGAGCGAAGAGAAGGAGGGGGGGGGAGAGCGAAGAGAAGGAGGGGGGGGAGAGCGAAGAGAAGGAGGGGGGGGAGAGCGAAGAGAAGGAGGGGGGGGAGAGCGAAGAGGAGGGGGGGGGAGAGCGAAGAGAAGGGGGGGGGAGAGCGAAGAGAAGGAGGGGGGGGGGAGAGCGAAGAGAAGGAGGGGGGGGAGAGCGAAGAGAAGGAGGGGGGGGGAGAGCGAAGAGAAGGAGGGGGGGGGGAGAGCGAAGAGAAGGAGGGGGGGGGGAGAGCGAAGAGAAGGAGGGGGGGGGAGAGCGAAGAGAAGGAGGGGGGGGAGAGCGAAGAGAAGGAGGGGGGGGGAGAGCGAAGAGAAGGGGGGGGGGGGAGAGCGAAGAGAAGGGGGGGGGGAGAGCGAAGAGAAGGGGGGGGGGGGAGAGCGAAGAGAAGGAGGGGGGGGGGGAGAGCGAAGAGGAGGCGGGGGGGGGGAGCGAAGAGGAGGAGGGGGGGAGAGCGAAGAGGAGGCGGGGGGGAGGAGAGCGAAGAGGAGGCGGGGGGGGGAGAGCGAAGAGGAGGCGGGGGGGAGGAGAGCGAAGAGGAGGCGGGGGGGGGGAGCGAGGAGGAGGCGGGGGGGGGAGCGAGGAGGAGGTGGGGGGGGGAGCGAGGAGGAGGTGGGGGGGGGGAGCGAGGAGGAGGTGGGGGGGGGAGGAGCGAGGAGGAGGTGGGGGGGGAGAGCGAGGAGGAGGTGGGGGGGGAGAGCGAGGAGGAGGTGGGGGGGGAGAGCGAGGAGGAGGTGGGGGGGGGAGAGCGAGGAGGAGGTAGGGGGGGGAGAGTGAGGAGGAGGAGAGGGGGGGAGAGTGAGGAGGAGGAGGGGGGGGGGAGAGTGAGGAGGAGGAGGGGGGGGGAGAGTGAGGAGGAGGAGGGGGGGAGAGTGAGGAGGAGGAGGGGGGGGAGAGTGAGGAGGAGGAGGGGGGGGGAGAGTGAGGAGGAGGAGGGGGGGGAGAGTGAGGAGGAGGAGAGGGGGGGAGAGTGAGGAGGAGGAGGGGGGGGAGAGTGAGGAGGAGGAAGGGGGGGAGAGTGAGGAGGAGGAGGGGGGGGAGAGCGAGGAGGAGGAGGGGGAGGAGAGCGAGGAGGAGGAGGGGGGGGAGAGCGAAGGGGGGGGAGAGCGAAGAGGAGGGAGAGCGAAGAGGAGGGAGAGCGAAGAGGAGGGAGAGCGAAGAGGAGGGAGAGCGAAGAGGAGGGAGAGCGAAGAGGAGGGAGAGCGAAGAGGAGGGAGAGCGAAGAGGAGGGAGAGCGAAGAGGAGGGAGAGCGAAGAGGAGGGGTCTGTTTAGTCTGGGGAAGAGAAGGGATCTCCTTAACGTCTATACATTTCCGAGGGGCAGGGGTCAGCACCAAGGTGCCAGCTGCTGCTTGGTGGTGCTCAGCACTAGGACAAGTAACAACAGACAGAAGCTGCTCCGCCTCACCAGCAGCAGAGATTTCTTGGCTGGGAGGCTGACAGAGGACTGGGACAGACTGAAACCAAAACATTGCTCAGAACACAAAAGAACCTCTGAAGCGATGGCAAAAAGCTCAAGGAAAAGAGGTTGGATTTTCATGATTCTGTCCCTTAAAATACATCAGACTAACAGCAGAGTGAAAAATGTGACATTCCTGCAGGTGGAACAGTTAGAACTGTGGCAGACATGATTGGCTGTTTTAATCCAGAAGTTCATTTGGTTTAAGCCTAGTTCTAAATAGTGACAATAGATACACTAGGCACAGCATAGCAACAAGCTTACATCAAAGCATTTCTAAAGCCTCTGCAACTAAGTCCTTCTTGACTGACAAGAGCATCACCTCACTGAATAAGCAATGAACTCTACCATTACAGCAGCCTTGGCCTCATAGAGGACTCTCTTGCTTCGTTGCAGAAGTCCATCACCAGCCTGTGCCTGCAATGTCAAATGGAACCATGTCAAAACTGCTGACACTTTGCAGTTATGATCCCAACAGTTCATTCTTCAGACCTCCCAACCCTTAAGTCCCTTAAGAAGGCAGTGAAAAGCAATTGCTCTTGCATTTCATGCTGCCCAGACGCTCCCAGCTCCTCCAGTAAGGCTAAGCATTCCAACAGGCTCATGCCAAACTCTCCCACAGTTGTTTGAGACCATCACAGCAAACTAACAGCAAGTTGCTGCTCTGCTCTCAGACCACAGAGGCTGCCTAGGGAGTCGCCGTCCCTGCAGCTGCTCAAGAAAAGCCTGGATGAGGCACTTAGTGCCATGGCCTAGCTGACTGGAGAGGGCTGGGGGCTAGGTTGGGCTGGATGAGCTTGGAGGTCTCTTCCAACCTGGCTGATTCCACGATTCTAAGTGTACAAATACCCCAGCTGTGTGCTTTGAACCTTGTCAATAAGCTTTCTGCAGAGACTGAATGATAAGAAACAGGTTGGTTGTAGTTATTAACAACCTTTGCCTGGATACCAACATTAATATTGGTTATTAATTGTGCATCACTCATAACGCACCCATTCCATGGCTCTTGGAGTTCCCACAGTGAGAACAGCAAAGGATGGCACACCCCAAGCACTCCTCACCACGTATTCACTGCCAGCACCCAGCACGGGAAGACAGCCAGGACAGGAAGATAAATCACACGGCGTAACAATCGGAGCCACCGCAGCTAAGGGGGGAAAAACCAAACACCAACCAATATATCTCAAGCCACAACAAAGACTTACTTCAGCAGCACCATCCAAGATATCCTTCATGAACTTAACCATGTCCTCTGTCTTCTCCAGGTGTCTGTCTGGCAGCGAACACTGCTGGTTGGAGGCATTCAAGGCGACGGTAGTACGGATGGTCAGCTCGCTGGCAATGGAAAGCAGATGGGTTACAGGTTTGAAGAGCCACAGTGTAAAACACTGCAAAGCAAAGAATTCCTACAGCATGTCAGAGGGCGCTCAGTGAGCTTCTCCCTGTGTGTGTTCCCTTAAAGGCAAGAGGGGAAGGGGGAAGAGAATGGTACAAAAAGGCTTCTCAGCAGTATTTTGTCCCTTCACATCCGTGCAGGCAACGTGATGGAAGCTTACTGCATTTCACACCCCCACAGGTAGCTCATGACTTCCCCAGCAGCAAGAGATCACAGACAGGAACCTTGCACATGAAACATACTACTAAGGTAACACAGGAAGTCTTTCAGCATGCAAAGGCAAAAGCACAACCCAAAACATTCCACATGGCCACAGTCCAGCTGAAGAACGAAAAACTGCTGGAACCAGTTCAGAGCAGGACCACGAGGATGAGCCAAGGGCTGGAGCACTTCTAAGAGGATAGGCTGAGGGAGCTGGGGCTGCTCAGCCTGAAGGGGACAAGACTCCAGGGAGACTTTAAAGCTACCTCCCAGTACCTGAAGGGAACCTGCAGCAGGAAGGCTGCAGAGGGACTTTTTCCATAAGGGTGTCTAAAGACAGGGCAAGGGGAATGGTTTGAAGCTGAGGGAGAGCAGGGCTGCTTAGAGTGGATCTGAGGAAGAAGTTCTTCAGCATGAGAGTACTTTGGCTTGCAGAGACAGAAACACTGTAATGTCTGTTCATGAATTTACAGCCAAGGTCACAAGCGTGCTTCTGTCAGCAATTACTGCTTCTATGCCCACCAATCACACAGTAGTGTGTCCTTTGTGAACAAACAGCATCTGAGGCCAGCTGCACCAAGTATTCAGCGACAAAACAAAGCAAATCAACAAAACAAATCTCCTACTTACCCAGCCCAAAAAGCAAACACTTCTCTGCCAGAGAAACAGCCAGAAACATCTCAGCAGACAGACAGAAGAGCCTGCACAGGAGAAGCAGGTGAAGAAGGTCTCCTTTTTGGCACCTATAAAGCACCAGATCAGTCACATCACTTTAACTTCAAATGAGAGACAGCTGCTTTTAGATTCACTGCACTCAGGTGTTCATCTAGAGACAGCCCACAGAAATCCAGAACTTGTGCTCCCTGAGTCCCCGTGAAGCTCCTAGAATCTTCCAGAGCACAAGCACAGGATGTTGTGCATGCTTTGATCACCCAGAGAAAACTTACAGAGCTGACATCTTCAACTCTGGTTTTTCCCTTCCTTCACTCCAAAGGCCAGAGAAGAAGTAGTCAACTGCAAATGCCAAGCAACTTCACTCCCGAATGATGCATTTGAAGACAATGACCATTAAGGGCAAATGTCAAGCATCTTGTTAACCTACTCCAATGTGCCTTGTCTGTACTGAGTGCAGCCAGCATCCTTCATGCACTTCATGCTGCTTCTCTGAGGGAGCTCAGTTGTATGCCTCTCTTAAAGAAAGCATCAAGAATGAAATGGGACTCTCCTGAAATCAGAAGCACAGGCAATGCATAACCATTCTTTACAGCCCCAGTTACAAACTGACATAACTTTGAATGTGCCTAATGCCCTGCAGAGTTAACTAAGGAAAACCTAAGTTACAGTTGTAATAGAGAAGTTAATTTAACAGAGGCCACATTTAATAGAGGGATGAGATTGAACAAGGCCAAGGGCAGGGTTCTGCACTTTGGCCACAACAACCCCGAGCAGCACTGCAGGCTGGGGACAGAGTGGCTCAGAGCAGACAGGCAGAGAGGGCCCTGGGGGTGCTGGGAGAGAGGACCTGAAGAGGAGGCAGCAGTGTGCCCAGGTGGGCAGCAGAGCCAACAGCATCCTGGGCTGGCTCAGGAGCAGTGTGGCCAACAGGACAAGGGAGGTTCTTCTGCCCTTGTGCTCAGCACTGCTCAGGCCACACTTTGAGTACTGTGTCCAGTTGTGGGCTCCTCAATTCAGGGGAAATGTCGAGGTGCTGGAAGGTGTCCAGAGAAGGGCAGCAAAGCTGGGGAGGGGCCTGGAACACAAACCCTATGAGGAGAGGCCTTTCCTCCTCACACAGCTGCTCCAGGTCCCTCAGCACCTCTGGCACCTCCACTGGACTCTCTCCAGTAGTTTCCTGCCTCTCCTCAACTGGTGAGCCCACAACTGGACTCAGCACCCCAGGGCTGGCCTCGCTAAGACAGAGCACAGGGGCAGGAGAACCTCCCGCAACCTGCTGCTCACACTCGGCATGCGGCCCAGCATCCTGCTGGCCTTCTCAGCCACAAGTGCACACTGCTGGCTCCTGCTGAGCTTGGTGGCCTCTGCCCTTGCTCAGCTGCAGGGCTTCATTTGCAGCAGACCTCTTCAAAGGCAGCTCAGAACAACCCTCTGGGGCAGAGCTCCAAACCATGGCAAACCGGCACAGACAGACTGCAGAGATGGTTGCAAGTCTGACAGCCTCAGCGTGCTTCCATTCTCCAGTGCTGCCATGCAGCAAACCTGTGTCCTACGCACTTAGGAGCTCCACACGAGGAAAGACAAACTCCACCTCCTGCCAGCTGGAAAAGGCCAAGCTGCACTGACCCTGCTGGCTGCCAGCTCCACCCCGCAGCAAGGGGACGAGCAGCAGGGGCAGACCGTGAGGACCGGCCGCACTCGTTTCGCTTTCCGTGCGCACCCAGCTTCAGACATGTCCCCTAGAAGCTGAAGAGTCTTCACCAGACTAGAAACAAGAGAAAAACAGCATTGAAAGAAAGCAAAGAGACGGGGGTGGATTACTGCCTGAACTTCTAACTGCTGGGGGCTTTGGCCCCCATGTTTATGGACTTCAAACTGAAGTTTGGGGAGCAGAGCAGAAACGTTCATTTAAGCCTCTTGATCTGCTCACACCGTGGGAAAAAAAAAGTAGCCTTTGTCTGGTAAGGAAGTCAAAAAGGAAGGGACTGACTCTGGAAAAGGAGACTCAGAATGGACATTGGGAATAATTTCTTTACAGAGAGGCTGGGGAGACACTGGCACAGCTTGCCCAGGGAGGTCCTGGACGCCCTCTCTCTGGAGGCTGGAGCCAGGCTGGGCTGGATACCTTCTCCCAGCTAACAAATGACAGCATGAGAGGAAATGACCTCAGGTTGCACCAGGGAAGGTTTAGGTTGGACAGGAGGAACAGTCTCCTCCCCAGAAGTCCTTAGGCCCTGCAACAGGCTGCCCAGCACAGTGCTGGAGTCCCCATCCGTGGGGGGAGCGAAAAGTCCTACAGCTGTGCTGCTCAGGGACATGCTTTAGGGGTGACCTGGCAGTGCTGGCTTAAGGGCTGCAATGGATGATTTGGAAGCTCTTCTCCAACAGCAACCACTCCATGCTTCTACTCATCTGAATAGGTGCAACTGACTGCCAGAAGGAGCACAAACTCCACACAAAGCTTTACCTGACCCAGCATCTTCTGCCACCTGCGTCTCGTGGGGGATGTTCCTCAGCATCTGCTCCTCCCGCATGAGCTGGTGCTGGGCTGAAACATCCTGCTGCCTGGGGAATGGCCATGCAGGGACGGGGTCACTGGTAGCACTGGGAGGCATCAGCTCTTACTGGCAGCACATGCTGTTACTGCTAGCACTGCAAGAGAGTTTGGGATACTGGGAGAAACAGGGAGGTCACTGGGGCCACATGGGGGGCACTGGCAAGGAGCTCTAGAGGTTACTCGGGGCACTAGGAAAATGGGGAGAGCACTGGCAAGGGAATTTGGAGGGGCTGGAAGCACTGAGAGGGCCTGAGATGGCACAGGGATAACTAGGAGGCCTGGGAAGCTGGGGGTCGCTAGGGGCACCGAGTGGACACTGGAGCCACGCTGGGAGCACGAGGAGGGGCTGGCAGTGCACATGGTGTTAGTGGGAGCACTTGGATGAGATTCTGCAGTTCCTGGGAGCCCTTCTAATCCATTCCAGGATGGCACTGGCCTTCTTGGCCACAAAGGGCACATTGCTGGCTCATGGGCATCCTTCTGTCCACCAGGGCCCCCAGCCTATCCTGCTCCCTGGGCTGCTTCTTTCCCAGCTGCAAGACTCTACAGCTGTCCTCCTCGCATTTTATTCCATTTCTCCCCACCCAACTCTCCACCCTGGCCAGGCCTGCCTGAATGGCAGCACCACCTGAGGGGCTGGCAGGCACTCCTCCCGCTTTCCAGTTTCTCTTCTGCCTCCTTCTGCTCACCCTTTGAAAGAAGTCAGACACCAAAGTTTCATGCTCAGAGCTGTGTTCCCTTTTCCCAGCCCTGATTGGTTTGTGCTGCCACAAAGCAATGAAGAGAACTCTAAAACAGCAAAGAAACAACAAGAAAAATGTCTCTTCCTTGTCTTGCTTGACCATCTGCCAGCTGGAATTCCAAATCCAGGCTCCTGCCCAGTTCCTTCACCACTGTGTTTAGAGACTCCTTGCTACGAACAGCAGCGGCAGAAGCGCAGCCTGGAGCCTGTCCGGCCCCGTGCCCAGCAGCATCTCTTGGGCTGCTCAGCACTGGCTGGGCTCTAGCAAGGAGGAGAACCAAGTCAAATGAATGCCAGCTGCTGCAGGGCACTGCTCTCCTCAGCATAAGCACCAGCTGTGTGACGACTCACAGCCACAGGACAGGAGTCACACAGCAGCAGAGCTCAAAGAGCAGCCTGCCCTTGTGAAGCCACTGACAAATTAGAGCCATACAATTGTTCTGATTGGAAGAGACCTCCAAGATCACTGAGTCCAACTCACCAACCCAACCCCGCCACGGCCACCTGACCGTGTCCCCAGCTGCCACAGCCACAGGTTTCCTGAACGCCTCCAGGGATGGGGACTCCATCGCCTCCCTGGGCAGCCTGTGCCAATCCCTGGCCACTCTTGCGGCAAACAAGTTCTTCCTCATCTCCAGCCTGACCCTCCCCTGGCCCCATTTCAGGCCTTTTCCTCTCCTTCTGTCTCAGGGTAATAGAGAGAAGAGCCCAACCCCCACCTCACTCCAACCTCCTTTCAGGGAGCTGAAGAGGGCAATGAGGTCTGCCCTCAGCCCCCTCTTTCCCACACTAAACACCTCCAGTTCCCTCACCACACCTGTGCTCCAGACCCTGTGCCAACTTTCTTGCCCTTCTCTGCACCCATGCCAGCCTCTCAATATCCTGCTAGGAGCCAGGGCCCAAAACTCAACAACTATTTGAGGCATAGCTTCACCAGACCTCAGTACAGGGGGACAACCCCTGCCCTGCTCCTGCTGGCTACACCACTGCTGATCCAGGCCAGGACGCTGCTGGCCTTCTTGGCCACCTGAGCACACTCCTGGCTCATCTTCAGCTGCCTGCTGATCAACACCACCAGGCCCTTTTCTGATGGCCACTTTCCAGCCACTCTGCCCCAAGCCTGCAGCGTCCACGGGGTTGTTGTGACCCAAGTGCAGGACCTGGTACTTGGCTGTTTTAAACCTCATTAACTGACCTTGGTCCACCCATGCAGCCAGTCCAGATTTCCTTTGCACAGCCTTCCTCCCCTCCAGCAAGGTCTTTGCTTTTCCCTTCCCTTTCCTTCTCCTTTCCCATTCCCTTTCACTTCCCCTTCTCTTTTTTTCACTTTCAATTTCCTTCCCATTTCCCTTCTCTTTCCTTCCTTCCCTTCCCACTTTAATGCACAGAATAATTGATCTTGGCCTTAATGAGTCTACAACTACGTAGGACAGACACAAAAAGCTCTCATGCCCACGTGGACTGTAGCAAGGTGAGGCCCATAGAAGTGACAAAGAAAATGTTCCAGGGTTTTACAGTCCAAGTTCAACAGGGCTGCCTTTTTTTTCCCCAGAGGGAGCCTCAGGACACTTGTGGAGAAGAAGCTTTTGCTGAGTACTGCAATCATACTAGCTAGGCGAAGAAAACTGCCTTACTAGCCTCATTGTGACGTGGAGGGAGCAAGGCATGAAACCGCATTGACCTAAGGCAGCTGTTGCAGCCCCCCGGACCCTTCCGACTCACCCCACCTGCAAGCACCCTAAAGCCCTCCACAGTCCTCCCCACAACCTCCCACAGCTCCCCTCACCCGCCAGCACCCATAGAGTGCCCCCGCCCAAGACCCCTTGGGCTGCCTCTCCCCGAACTCACCTCTCTGTAGTCTCGACCCCTCCCATACCCTCGGTCACCTCCTCCTGAGAAGGGGCTCAAATTTAGAACTGGGGAGGAAGTGCGGGTGAGGGGTGTGAGACTTCGCCCACCAAGGGACCCCCTTGGCCCCCCCGACTCTCAAAGAACTCCCGCCACGCCCTTCAAATCCCCTCATATCCCCCCCCAACCCCTCTCAAATCCTTCCTGCCCTTCCCCCGGCTCCCCCCAAACTCCCTTTAACCCCCCCTCCAGCTCTCCTGGACCCCCTCCCTATTAAGGCTCCTCAAACTCTTCCCCCCCAGCTCCTTCTAATCTCCTTTAGAACCCCGTAGACTCCTTGGACCCCCCCAAACCTTCCCGTCCCCCCCCGACCCCTTTCCGTCCCAGCCCTTTTCTAACCCCTCTTAGACCTCTCAGACCCTTTTTAAATCCCCCCAAGCCCTTCTTGCTCCCCCCAAACTCTCTTTTCACCCCCTCCAACCCCCCGTCACCTCTGCCGTAGTCTCTGCCGCGGCCTTTCACCCCCGAGCCCCCACCGTGAGGGTTTCCTAGCTCGCTTCACTCGGATTGTGACCATCCAGAGACTGGGGGGGGTAGGGCTCAACCGCGGCACCCCAGATCTATACGGGGGGGGGGCTCTAAAGTGATCTGGGAGCATCTGGAAGCTCGCTCGGGAGGCGCCCCAGGAGGACAGGCGGCAGCAGGCCAAGGGACCGCGCCCCGGGCCGCCAGCGCCGCGCTGCGGAGCTCCGCCTCTCGCGTAATGACGTCACCGCGCAGGCGTCGCTCTGGAGCCGCAGGCCGGCCGCCTCCACGGGCCGTGCCTCGGTGCGCGGGGGTGGCTGCGCCGCGGTCCCGCCCGGCTGCCTTCTGTTCCGTTTCAGAGAGCACCGCGCATGTATAAATCCGCTCTTTCGTTGCTATCCAAGCCACCACGTGGGCTCAGACTCAGGACTTGTCTAATATTCTAGATGCCTCTGTGCAACAGAGGGGATAGAGGCGGACACAGCTCCCCGTGCTGGGGAGTGGGGACCTCCCTCGAGAGCGGCAGCGAACGGACTGCGAGGCCCAGCTCGGCCCCGTACGGCGCTGCTCCGTGCGGCTCGGCTCCGCCGGTCTCGGCTACTTCCGACTCGGCTACCTTCCGCTGCGTCCGGATCGGCTGAGTTCGATTTCGGCGGGCTCAACTCGCGTCCTTTCCGCTCCGCCACCGCCGCGCACGCCTCCAGCGCAGTGCTCCATGCGCAGAGCATAGCAACGCCTTGCTCCGGCCCCGCAGCACGGGGGCGCACTCGCTTAGCGCCAGCCCGCTGAAAAAAAGGGAAAGACTTCTGTCTATTTGACCCTCAGACTCCTATCTACAGATCTAAATAATTTTTTATCCCCCCCTCACCGACCTCCCAGGAATTTGTAGACATTCAAAGCATTCAGGGCAGTGAGAGGCGAGGCAGCAGCACCGAGCACTGACCGGGCGGCACAGGCCGCTGCGGCGCTGCAGTGTCTAAAATTAAACAGCAGGCGGCAGCACTGAGCCCCGTCACAGCCCCTCCTGCCCCTGTGCCTGCAGAGCAGCTCCGCTTGGCTCGGTCCAGTTTTTCCATCTACCTTTTGAACAAAAAATCACGCACAGGAAAATTCACTATGTTTCATTTATATGGACACAGTTTATAGTTCAACAGCCCATGTGGTTCTACATAGAATTTGTTTTTCTATCTTGACACCTTTATACATTATAGAGGAGCTACAGGAGGATCATTTCAAAATCTTTTTTGCATATAAATTAATACCATTCCCCAATATCTAGATAAAAAATAGAGCTTTTTCTCTATCGGAACACCTTACACTAATACAATTGAGGCTGCCTACTTTAATAGCAATGAAATTCAGCTATTTGTCCTTCAAGAGGCTTTAAATTTGTGCTACCCAATTAATGAAAAGCATTACAATAATTTCTCTAAAAAAAAAAAAAATCCATGACGGAGATCTTAGCTAAAGCAACAACACTTATCAGTCTCACCAGGGCAGAGGCTCCTCCCCCTGTCTGAAAACTTCCTCATAAGAGACTGGTTGCTTGTATTGTCTCAATCGGACAAGACTAGGCAGAGGTTTCGTTTTCTTTTGCGTCTGAATTTGGAGCTGATTCTGAGAAATTCTAACTGTCCTGCACCTGTGCTCAAACCCACAGAGGTATTCAGAGACCCCTGAAGACCAACGGAGCCCTTCCAGTGACAGTATTGGACATGACACGAGCGCCAGGAGATGACTGTGGTTAAGCAAAACATGCTAAATGATGCTCAGAAGAGAATATACAGTAAGGCAAACAAATGAAGAGGACTGGCAACGTTGGACAAATGTTCATCAAGCAGGAAGATGATTCAGCCTTCTTGATGCTGCAGGTCAGTGGTGGTGGCAGCTATCTCCACTGTCCCTTTCTTTCCCTCTCTCCTTTGCATTTGCAGTTTTTTTTTGTTGGGCAGCTAAAATTACTCAGTGATTGGCTCAATTTTGAGTCTTAACTATGTTCCAAATAATAGAACATTGCCCTGGTCTCTGACCAATGCGTGACATAGAGACACAGGGTGACATGTAAAGCAGAGGGACAGGGAAAAGAGGGATGCAGGGGGATGGGAAAAGGTGGCACATAGATGGACGGGAAGATGTGGGACGCTGGGGGATAGAGAAAGGAGGAAGAGAAGGGGACCCAGAAAAGAGGGGCTCAGGGGATGGGAAAAGGAGAGGGACAAGGAGACAAGAAAAGGTGGGACACAGTAGGACAGGGAAAGGCGGGACACAGTGGGACACAGGAGCAAGATGTGCAGTTTTGAACCAGAGCATGCACTTGTCCGAGTAGCACATAAAGCAAAACATTCCAGGTTGTAAGCCCCAAATCTCTTTGTTTTGCAAGGGAGTTGCATAGAGACTTATATAGGGGCAGTGCCTGGCACAAGGATTTTGGGGTGCCACAGAAGTTTAGAGCACCATGCTTGCCTCACACCAGCAGAAGTTCCTGCTGGTGGGAAGGAAAGCCCAGGTCTGCCTCCCAGGTGCTGCCCAAGGGGCACACCACCAGGCAGCAGCCCAGAGCCCAAGGTGGGTGTGCAGCGGGGATGGCCACTGGAGCAGCCAAGATGCTGCTACTCTTACAGACCCCAAGGGGAGATTTTGAAGCTATGAGGGGGCTTGAAGCCCTCAAAAAACACAGACTTGCAGCAGGATGAGATGACTCGCCCAAGTTCCACCATCAAGCCCAGTATCACCCCACCATCTTCAGTGGCTTCTGTGGTGTCTCAATTTACAGCAGAGCTCTGCTGGGCACATACAAGGAAAACAGCCCACAAATGGACCCTCCAAAGGTTTCCACGGGGCCACCTTGACCTGTTTAATGCTACTGGTCTCCTGCTGAAGACAAGGGATCCATTCCAGGATTCCAAAGATTCATTCTGGTCTGCTGTGGATTTCAATCAAAGCACTACCAAGAGAAAATTTTCAAACACCCTTCTCGTTTATTTCTTCTTGTAGTTTTCCATTATTTGGCAGAGCAGCAGGATATGATGCAGCCCTGAGGGTGACTTGGATGGGTGTCTCTATCAGACTCTTCCCCACATCAACAGTGTCCTCATCTTTCCACACTTTGACAGACCAACACTGAGACTGGATCTGGCAGTGATGTTTGCAAGGACATCATTAACCCAAAGCTGTGTCACAGAGCCAACAGAAGTCAGCAAGTGGCTGTAGGTGACTTTGATCTGTGGAAAACAGCTGCTGGCCAAACCTCCCCCCTCAGTAAGAGGCAGAAGCAGAGGGAAGTCTCCATATTAAGATTTAATAATAACAACAACATCTCAAAAACAATGAGTGCATTGTACACAAGATCTGGTACTCAGTGCTTTTTGTTGACCATCTGCTTTGTGAGTGTCAGTGTACTGAAGACCTGGGCTGTGTGGTTAGGTGGATAAAAAAACCCAGCTGGGAGGGCCTCTCCAAGGAGGCCAGTGGAGAAGACAGCAGGAGGTTTAGAATCGAACAAAGGTGGCATCAATCTGCCGGACAGTGGGGAGGGCCAGCATGATTTTGCGCCGGTACTGGGGATCCTTCTGCAAGGGATTTCTCTCCAGATACACAGTTTCCAAATGTTTGGCTCCTTTCAGTTCATCCAGGTCACTCCAGCTCTCCACTAAGTTGTCATTCATCTGCAGGGCACAACAGAGCAGGTTCACACCAACAGATAATTGCAAGCTAAGCTTGGTTAGCAGCACAGTGGCGCCATGCAGGGGGGTTCTTACAACCCCAGAGCAATGGCACTGGACAGTCTTCATGCACATGTAAGATGGCCTTGGCTATGTGACCCTTCTCCCCCTGGAACCTCCCAGATGTGCTTCCCTGTCAGACACTCCAGGCCTCAGTAACCATCCCCACACTATCCTGGGATAGTGGTCAAAGACTCCTTCCCTTAGAGTATATCCAGGCCTTGAGCACCTTAGCCTAGTGGGAGGCATTCCTACCCATGGCAGGACATTGGAACTGGATGATCTTTAATATCCCTTCCAACCAAACCATTCTATGAATCTATGAACCAGTATAAAACACCCTGCAAGACACTGAGACAGTCTTCTTACAACAGTGTCCCAGTTGATCCACTGCACATTTAAGAGTTGAAAAGGTTTACTGTCAAGATTTTCCTCCACTATGACATCTTCACTTTCATGATTTCCCAGGAAACATTAAAAAAGGTCCCAAACTCATGTGAAAAGTAGCATTTTCCTCTCCCCTTTACATCACTTCCCCAACAAAACTGCTTCTACACTCCAGAAAATGTGCCAAGCTCCCTGATTCAGGTTCTCCTCCTGTCAGTACAGGAGCAGCCTCACTGTTGTCACTGCACAGGGGATGGTACTCCAATTGCTGGCAAACTGGAGACTTCAGCCATCCTTTGCTTTAGAATGCAGAGGCAATGACTAAAGCAGTATCACCTTTAAACACTAACAGCAACAACAATTAAAAAAAAAACCACCACACCACCACCTCCAGAACAATTCTTCCTCACCTTGGGCATCCACAGTGAAGTGGAAACTTTGTGTACTGTTTGCTGTGAGGCAGATACTCATAGAAGGGGTTGACTGGGTTGGAAGGGACCTTAAAGATCATCTAAATTCCAGCCCCTGCCATGGGCTTAAGACCTCATCCAACCTGGACTGGAACACCTCCAGGGATGGGGCATCCCTGGAGACATTCATGATCAGACTCAATGCGGCCTTGGGCAGCATGATCTAGTTGGAAGCGTGTCTGCTGACTCCAAGGAGGCTGAATAAGATGACCTTTGAGGGTCCCTCCCAAGCCAGTGCAATCTATGAATCTGAGTTTACTCCAAGACACAGATGTATGCCACTCTCCCACTGCTTCTCACCAGGAGGATTTTGTTCACTGCTGTAGGGACATTCCAGGGACAGTTCCATCCCATGCTTACCCAGAACTCCTGCAGCTCTGTTAGGTGACTGATGTTCTCAATCCTCTTGATTCTGTTGGATGCAACATCCAGCATCGTGAGTTTGTTCTAGACAAGCAAACACAAAACCATCAGATTCCTTTTCATCTTCTCCATTCCACTTTTTTCAAGCCTAGCATTGGAAACTATGGAAAGACAAATTATTGCCAGCTGTTTACACACAGCACAAGAACTCTTACTGCCTGTGCATAGCACGGAAGATTATTTTTAATTA
This sequence comes from Pogoniulus pusillus, assembly GCF_015220805.1. Taxonomy (NCBI): domain Eukaryota; kingdom Metazoa; phylum Chordata; class Aves; order Piciformes; family Lybiidae; genus Pogoniulus; species Pogoniulus pusillus. The sequence goes on from NC_087289.1 coordinate 39,553, forward strand.
AGCCAGGTGATTGGTATCTCAGAAGCCATAAGACAAAAATTAAAGCAATTACTAGCCTGACGGCAACTGTCAGCCAACAGCTCTTAAAGAGTGAGCCCTTCCTCATAACACATGAAGAAGAATCCATTAAAGATCAGATCACAATTGTCACTTGAACAAAATTTTTGCAGCCAGGAAACTGGAGAGTTCCAGACTTTATTCCTGCCTTGCACACAGTCAGCTAAATTCCAGATTATCTCTGCCCTCCGAGAATACCATCTACTGATGGGCAAGAATGAAAATGCTACAGGCTTCCCCAAAGCAAATTGTGGGCAGAAATCTAAAACCAAATACTAACACAAAGGAAAGCCACACGCCAATTTTTCCCTCCTACTTCTAGCTCCAATAGATGCCCTATCAAAAAGAACTGAAAGTTACCTACCAACTGCAGGGTGAAAGGCGGCAGCCACAGAGCCAGTCAGCCTTTCCATGGCTGAAGAGCATAGAATGGGTTGCATTCCAAGTTCCAATGAGTTCCAAGCCTCATGTCAACAGCTTCCACCAGCCCAGGTTGCTCAAGGCCTCATCCAACCTGGCCTTCCACACCTCCAGGGATGGGACATCCACAACCTCCCTGGGCAAACTGTTCTAGTGTCTCGCTACCCTCACTGTCAAGAATTTCTTCCTGATGTCCAATCTAAATCTGCCCTCTTCCATCTCAAAGCCTTTCCCTCTCCTTCTGTCACTAGAAGCCCCTGTCAAAATCCCTCACCTGTGCAGCCGAAACCTCCATGGGAGTGGTGAACCAGGCTGAGGGCACAGAGGTACTGAGCCAGGGGGGCTCAGTTGGGCAACCCTTGCCCTGCTACCTCGTCTTCCCCAACACCAGCAACCAACTGCAGGCTTCCTACGGCCCATGCCAAGATTGTTCAAGAAAACCCATTAGGTGTTTATTAGCCTTCATTATAGAGTGCTAGAGAATTAATTAGTTTAGCTGGTTCCTGGAGGAGGGGGCAAGATCAGCAGCAGCTGAGTATTTAAGTTCCAGGCATTTGGCACAGCCTTATCCACAGTTCTTCCCTTCTCAGGAAAAGCAGGCACCACTTAGCTTCCTTTCTTTTTTACCCCCCTCTTTATCTCTTCCCTAAGAAAACTGGCAATGCCATTATCTCCTCTGCAAACTGCTCACTGCAAGACATTGTGCCTGGGGGCAGGCTGGGGTGTCCGGCTCCTCTGAAGGCAGCAGTTAGGACACAGGAAGGCACAGAATCCTAGAATGGCTCAGGTTGGAACTGACCTCAGAGATCATCTCCTGCAACCTCCCCACCATGGACAGGGACACCTCTCAACTAAACCTGGCTGCTCAAGGCCTCATCCAACCTGGCCTTGAACACCTTCAGGGAGATGTTCATCCCCAACCTCCCTGGGCAACCTGTTCCAGTGTCTCATCACCTTCACACTGAAGAGCTGCTTTCTCTGCTCCAGTCTAACCCTGCTCTCCCTCAGCTTCAAACCATTTCCCCTTGTCCTGTCTCTAGACACCCTCACAGAAAGATCCTCTGCAGCCTTCCTGTAAGATGCTTTCAGCTATCGGAAGGCAGCTCTAAGGCTCCCCTGGCTAAAGCAAGCCCATCTCCCTCAGCCTGTCTTCAGCTTCAGCCCTTGAACCATCCTGGTAGCCCTCCTTCCAGACTCGCTCCAAAAGCTCTGTGTCTTGGCATGAGCCAGGCTGCTGCATTAACTGCATCTTGTGCTTTCCCTCTCCATGAAAACAGTTTACAACAGAAAGTCTGGAGGAGCTTCACTTATGCAAGGTACTTTAACATACAAATACTTGGATCTTTGAGGTCTCCTCAAGAGACTCAGAACCCTACACGTCGGTGGGGAAAGCTGAGATAAAAAAAATCTTCCAGAAAAGCACAGCCACGGGTAGGAGCAGCTTAGGGCAACAGTTCAGCCACAGTTAGCAAGAGCCTGCTCACATTGTTCTCCAGTCCCTCGATGACTTCGATGCCATTGTGGCTGAGGTACAGCTCGCGCAGGTTCACCAAGCACTGCAGCCCCTCGATCTTGGTCAGGCGGTTATTCTGAAAGTTTAACAGTGCTTTAAGGGCATCTAAACAAACCAAAGCAAGTCAATCACTGGACAAAAGGCTTTTCTCTGAGGTATGGCTGGGTGGGAGAAACAGACTGCTTGGGTCCACATTAATCTCATGAGCTGAACTCGTTTGAGCTATCTACCACCAATGCTCAAGGATGTTCTACGGAAGCAAGAGGTCTCTAGGTGTAGAAGAATCAGATTCTGACCTTCCCATCAAGAAGTTGTAGCCTGAAAGTTCTCTGCTCGCTGTCCTTATAGACAACAGGCTCACAGGCTACTAGCATTCATTTTGACAAGTTCATCGAATGGTTTGGGTTGGAAGGGACCTTCAAGACAATCCAGTTCCAGTCCCCACTTTCACTAGCCCAGGTTGCTCAACACCTCATCCAACCTGGCCTTGAGCACCTCCACAGATGGGGCATTTACAACCTCCTTCAAAAACCTGCTCCAGTGTCTCAACACCCTCACTGTAAGAGAATTTCTTCCTCAGACCTTGTAGGTCTTTCTAATGGAATGGCCATCTGCTACAAATGAAGAAACTTCCCATAAGCTCATTAAGGATAGACTGCATTTGCACAGCCTTGTTCACAGTTCTTCCCTCCCCAGGAAAAAGGCACAGAGCCCAGTACCATTAAAATGGCTTCCCTGCTATCACTCATTTGATGTTGTCCTAATAAATCAGGAAAAATATATTATATAGTCAGGACACCACCAAAAAAGATTAAGCATTCTAGGTGACCCCAAACAACAGGAGATGCACTTCTTTACACCTAGCCAGGAAAGCAATCAGAGAGAACTTCTGTTTGAAGAAACTAGAATTAACAGATAAACAGAAAATAATGCCAAAAACAAAGTAAGCTTATGTTCCTATAGATACATCACAAAAATCTTTTTCAAGAGGGAAACAGGAGATAATGCTAATTTCACAGATTCACAGAACGATTGAGGTTGGAAGGGACCACGGCCAGGTTGGATGAGGCCTTGAGCAACCTGGGCAGGGAGTGGGCATCCACAGCCTCCCTGGCAACCTGTTCCAGTGTCTTACCCACTCATTTCCTGTTATGACCTCCATAAAGAAACAAACTATTCACTTTTTTCATGTTATCAGTGTCTGTCAATCTCATTTAGGATGAAAGGACGAGAACAGGCAGCGGAGAGAACATCACAATACCTTTCAGCAGGGGAGTGCCACTCCAACGCTGAAGACCTGCTGATTCATCAGAGCTTATCACAAATTTGTAGAACGGGTTGGGTTGGAAGGGACCTTAAACATCATCTGGTTCCAGCCCCCACCTTCCGCCAGCCCAGGTCTCATCCAATCTGGCCTTGAACATCTCCAGGGAGCAGGTAAACAAGCCCGTTGCAAAACAGAATAAAGTAGAGGCAGTACCTGTATGCTGAGCACCGTCAGGTTTGTCAGCGCATCCAGGTTCTGGAGCTTGGTGATTTTATTCTTTCCAAGGAAAAGACTGTCAAGATTGGCCAAGGTGTCAATGTTTTCAATTGCCTGCAACACAACAACAGGAGACACTGACTGCTGTGATACACAACTCCAATCTCTTCCTGTGCCTGGCATTGTGTACAGCCTTCACCATAGAGCTGCACTCCCAAGAAACACAAGCTTGGCAATACAAAACAAAGTGTGCACAAGGCAGGACCTCCACCATGACCCAAGAGCAGAGCTCAGTGCAGTCCAGCGAACCTCAGACAGTGTGACAGATGACTTGTGGCACTTCTTACTGATTTTTTGGGGAAGGGTCCCTGCTACTACCTCCACTGGCCAGTAGCAAGAGTTGAGAATGAAAAGGCTCAGAAAGCAGAGACAGTGACATTCCCTGGGTGGCTCATGAGGTACATCGAGAGCAGCAGCTACCAACGTATGAAGCAGGAATAGTCTGTCACTGACCAGCAGTGACTGCACAGCACAGTCAGAGGCAAACTGTTCAGCTTCTCTGCACAAGAGTTCCATATATCCAATTGTGGTGCCCCAAACAAAAGAAGGACCTGGAGCTGCAGAATTGAGTCCAGGAGGCCACAAAGATCATCATAGGGCTGGAGAACCTCCCCTCTGGAGACTGGCTGAGGACACTGCATCTCTTCAGTGTGGAGATGAGAAGGCTCCAGGGAGAGCAGTTTCTAGTACCTGAAGAGGCTTCAGGAGAGCTGGGGAAGGACTTTTGCTAAGGGCTTGCAGTGACACAACGAGGGGCAATGGCTTTGAGCTGGGAGGGGGGCGATTGAGAATAGAAATGAGGAAGACATTCTTGAGAGTGAGGGTGGGGAGACACTGGAACAGGCTCACAAATTGCAGTGTGTTGGAAGGGACCCTCAAAGATCATCTTGCCCAACACCCTTGAAGTCAGCAGGGACACTTCCAACTAGGTAAGGCTGCTTATGGCCACACTGAATCTGATCTTGAATGTCTCCAGGCACAGAGCCTCAATCCCTGGGCAGACTGTTCCAGTATTTTACCACTCACTGCACAGAACTTCCTCCTGATGTTCAACCTAAATCTCCTCTGCTTCAGTTTCAAACCTGGTCTAGTCAAAGGTGGCCCTGCCTATGGCAGGGGGGTTGAACTGGATGATCTTTAAAGTCCTTTCCAATCCAAACCATTCTGTGAATCTATGAAGAGCAGTCAGCGTGGTACAGTGCAGTTCAAAGCAAAGACTCAAGAAAATCCTGTTCCTGAGAGAGACTTATGCAGCAGGTTATCAATTATATATAGAAATCAAACTAGGATTAAATTTGCGTTCACTACTTTGACGGACACAATGCCCAGCTCCAGGAAGGGAAAACAGCAATTGCTACTTTTGATAGGCTTGGCGCTCTAGCAGATGGAAACCACACTCTGCAAAAGGAAACACATGGGGGATGCAGGAGAGAATTCAACAGTAATGCAGTAGCCAGGTACTACATGCGTACTTAATTCACGGAACCAGGATGTGCAGCAGTAAGCAATTACACATTAAATTATTAGAACAACAGGAATAACAAAATTGCCAGTCAACGAACCGCACTTTCAGAAAAGGCTAATCTCAAGCCAGAGCTCAAAACTCTCCAGCTATCATCACGCAGAACTAGCCTACCCGAATTCGATTTGATCCCAACTCCAACATCTGTAGCATCTGCAAGTTGCTCAGATTCTCAATTTTGTTGATTTTATTGTTGACAAGGAAGAGCTTTTTAAGTTGAGTGAGCCGATCTAGTCCTTCAATGTGTCGCAGAATGTTAAAGGAGATGTCCAGGATCCTGAGGGAAAACAAAACAAAGGCATCTCCAGTCCATCAGGCATGGATGATTCTGGAAGAGTGACTTGTAAATTGGTGCGGAACCTCACTATCAGCACAGATCAAGCACTCTGCTAGGCCTTGAAGCTAAAGGTCCTAAAGTGTCCTTTCTTTTAATCAGAAGTGACAACTAAAATGGCTGTTACATGCAGATGACAGACATTATTTTGTCCAGCAGTGGAGCTGCCAATGTGGGAGGAAGCTACTTCATATTCCTTGGGAAAGATCCCTGCCTACAAGATCTGTCTATGACAGGACATCAAGGCCTTTTGTAAGCACGAGAAGTAGGTCAGGCCACCTCACTCCAGTGGGAACAGTTTTGTAACATACCTCCAGAGTGATCAGACAACTGACAGAAACTGGGGGAAAAAAACCGCCAGAAACTTGTCCCCTAACACCCTCCCAAGAAAGTCATCATGTCACCTGAAATCTCCTGCCGTTTTTGCAGGAATAAAAAGCTGTCATACGGAGCTCTGGCTGCCAAAAGCAAGGGGGTCCTGAGTGCTTCCACACCTGCACAGGAACTGTACCCACCTACTACACTTGCTGCTTTATACAGCATGCTTTATTTCCAGCTGACAGCTTACTGCATGGGTTTAGTACCAATGGAGAACAGACTATCCTTCACAGAGCACCCAAGTGAATCATGAGGAAGGCCTGGGTGATAAGCAGTGGAATAAGTACAGCATGAGTAACTCAGTGGCAAACCATCCTCAAATTCGCCCTAGTAATTCCCTCAGACTCACTCAAGTTCCACCAGATACTCCAAGTTCTCAATCTTCCGAATCTGATTGTCATAAAGATCCAGTTCCCGCAAGGTCTGCAACTGGTCCAGGTTTTCAATGCGCTTAATCAAATTCTGACGGAGACACAGAGTCTAAGAGTTGGGGAGAATGTTAAAAGCAAACAGGCAAATGCATGAGTGACAGTGTGGAATGTATTTCGGTATAAAAGCAACAAGGCTGAGGGCATTCCCCTACCCCTCCCTCATTGTTTCATTGGGTTTTGTTGGTATTTTAAAACAGAATATTTTCTTATTTTGTTTCAACTCTAACAAACATCTTTTTAGCACAAAGACAGTCAGATACTGTAATAGCAACCCAGAGAGGCTGGAAATACTTAAGATCTTGACTGGTGAAGGCTTTAAGCAACATGCTTTGAGCAGAGGTTTACTACAGACCTCCAAAGGTCCTTTCCAATCTATATGAAACATGGAATGGCTTAGGTTGGAAGCAACCTAAGAGATCACCTACTCCAACCTCTCTGCCATGGTCAGGGACACCTCTCAACCAGGCTTGACTGCTCAAGGCCTCATCCAACCTGGCCTTGAACACCTCCAGATATGGAACATCCACAACCTCCCTGGACAGCCTATTCCAGAGTCTCACCACCCTCCTACTGAAGAACTTCTTCCTAAGCCTATTCTCCTCCAGCTTCAATTCATTGCCCCTTGTTCTATCTCTACATATCCTCATGAAAAGTCCCTCTCCAGTCTTCCTGTAAGTTCTTTTCAGGTATTGGAAGGCAGCTATGAAGCCATCCCAGAGTCTTCTCCTAGCTGAAGAACTCCAGCTCCCTCAGCGTGTCATAGCAGAGATGCTCCAGCTATGTTAAGCCTGAATATACTTCTCCGGATTTTCTCATGGACTGCCAAAAAGAACTTACAAAAAAACAAGATTTGTATTACTACTTGACAAAGGGGCAGAACTATCACTACCTTCTTCAGTTAAACATGAAGCGAATTCATGAGGATCTCAGCCAAAAAGAGAGTCCTCTATCTGTCCTCTTACAGGTTAGATACGGAAAATCTCCAGCTCCGACAGACACCCCTTAGGACTGTTACCTTCACTTTCTTGAGAACCTCAAATCCTTCAATCTTGCCAATTCGGAAATGATTCAAGTCAACATCCTGAAAGAGAAATGGAAGAATCCAGCAGGTGTTTTGAAACAGTGTAATTCATTAAAACTTCACTTCAAAGACCTTGTGAAGATTGGGTTTGGCACGAGGTTTTATATGCCTATGGCCTAAGCCTGTCAACTGCAAACACAGCATCTGCATAAAGGCCACAGCTCCCTTCTGAGTCTGAGCAGTTTCAACAAACTTAGAAATCTTTTGCAGTAAATTCTGAATTTACTGAAACAGACACATTCTACTCTCTAGCACGAATAAAGTGTTGCATAAAATTCTCTTACCCACTTTGCTAGGAGCTAACAGGAACAAACCCTGCTATTTCCAGCTTGAGGTCTCAGATGAGCAGGAACCACTGACAGCTCAAATAATCTGGCAGCTTTGTGAAAGTTAGCTCTGCAGTGGCTATGAGCTGATGCAGTTCACATTCATACTGTCCAGCCCCAGCTATGTCCTTTGTTGGTGAGTCAATCCAGGAGAAATTGAGCACTTCCTCACCCAAGCTCAAAAACACTCCAGCTAACAAGCTCATGAAGCTGCAGGTGCCAAAGCACAAGGCTGGCTAAGGCACTGTGCATGCTTGCAGTTGTGTATAGCAAGATGCGAGATTATGGCTGGACTTGATGATCATAAGGTCTTTTTTCCAGCCAGATGATTCTGTGATCCTAACTCACAGGGCTGACAGTAGCAATCAATTCATTAGATACTCCCACCCATCCAGGATGACTGCAGCACAGCCTGACTTTCAGTGCCTGCAAGCTTCATTTACAATTCTAAGTTACTGATGAGATGTTTCAGCTGCTGATTAAAACACCTCCACTTCACCTCTAAAGGCTCTGAATTAATTCTGGGGAAGACTGTGGTAGCCAGCACCTTTGGAAGAATTCGATCTTCTAATCAGGTTTCAATACTCTGCCTACCTTTTCTTCCACCCTATAAAGCCCGTAAGGACAAAAACGTCCCTTTACCTCAGCTTCTGGGTCCAGGTTAATTGTCTCCATGTCAACTGGTGTCTCTGCTTCTCCTGCAGGACAAGCAAAAATACTTTATAAACCTCTGCTACCTGCTACAGGTAAAGTAACAGTTGCTAACATTCAGGAAGACAAAGGGAGTAAATGTTTCTAAGAAGAAGAAACACAAAACGCAGTTTGGATATTCTGTCACATTAAAAATACATTTTGCCTATTCTGACTCTCATTGTGACAGCTACTCATGGAAAAAAGCTTTCTAAACAAGAGAATTAGATGCCTAGGTGCAAGAGAAAGAACAGCACCTTCCTCAGCCTACCTGTGTGGCTGCTGAGTGATGTTGGCTTAAGACTGACCTGGGCAGGACTCCTTTTTCTTTACAGTTACAGCCAGCATCCCTCTGAAGATAACACGATTCAAAATTGTCTCTACTCCTCCTCCAACCTAAGAAAACATGGCCAAGAAATTATCTAAACTGCCTAGTGACAGTGCCAGGAATGACCAAGCATCTCAGCAACCCCACTCTTCTGCTTTCTTTCATAAATACTGCCAGTTTATGTCAATGTTGGGTGTATTTTTGCATTTGGTTGCCTGAACTCACTAGTATGCTAGAAAACACTGGCTATCATGCTACACGGTGTTAGAAAATGCCTTTCCAGGTCTGGAAGACAGATGCACAGCAAATACTGGGCTATCACAGCACAAGATGGAGAGAAGTCTACAGGATAAATTCATGCTGAATAATTCCTATCTTATTCCCATTTGCTGAAAATTGTGAGCTGGTTGCATCAATTCCCAAAGGAAGCCTATTTCACCTTTGTAAACCAGTCCTAGAACATGTAAGCCCTTGGCATTTCATGTGTGTAGCTTCTGTACCTACTGCCAGAACCCTCAAGAACTTTAATTACAGGCAGATCCCAAAGGTTCTGCCTTAACTCTTGTGCTACTGAATGCACGCTCGTTCATTAACACAGATGTTCTATGCTAACGATCGTCGTGTGTGGAAGAATTTCTCGCCAGTCGAGGACATAAAGTCATAAACGTGGGTAACTGGCGCTGAGAACGTCCTTGGTTCCCAGCGAGGCTAGGAAATCGAGATGTAAACAACTGAGCACCCCACACACAGCTGCAGTGGGCAGAGACTAGATAACCAAAGGGGCTGGAGTGGGTGGTCTGGGAGGCTGACCCTTAGAATGTTGTGACAAGTTAACCTATGTGCACATTACATGTAACCTTTCAATTATCACCTGTAACCAATCTTAAGCTGAGCACGCCTCTTGCTAGAACGCATATAAGTCACTGTATTACGGAAATAAAGTGGATTTGACCATCTAACCATATTGGTGAACAAAGAGTCATCTTCCCATAGCGCTCCACCCAACGTGTTCCCCAACAGTCATGGATGCCAACTGTCCCTTACACTTAATCAGTGCTTTATCTACCGTAGGCACCAATTTAAGGATGAACAGCGCAAGCATTACAATTTTTAATATCAACATCAAACTCCTTTTGATAGCTCCACTCACCATCATTTCCTTTGCTGAGTTTGCTTTTGCCTGGGCATTCCAACCTGAAAAAACACTAACTGAAGTAACTCACACAAGACAAATACCTTGTGCAAAAATATCTGAGGGCTGGGTGTCAAGTGGATGGGGCCAATTTCTTTTGGGACAAGGAGCAATAGCTACAAACTGGAACACAGAAGGTTTCACCTCAACATGAGGAGAAATCTCTTTACAGTGAGGGTGATGTAGCCCTCAACAGGCTGCCCAGAGAGGTTGTGAAGTCTCTTCTGGAGACTTTCAAAACCCGCCTGGATTTGTTCCTGGGCTAATTACCCTAGGTGATCCTGCCTTGGCAAGGAGGTTGGACTCAATGATCTCTCCCTTCCAAACTCTAAGGTTCTGTGATTTGTGAAAACTGAAAAGCAATCATTTGCACTCCTCTTTTAATATTCTTCATAGCATCAGTTAGCAGGGAGCATCAACTGAATTTGGGGGATGCAAAATGAGCTGGTAGGCTTGGTGACATTAAATGGCAGCACAGAAATGCCACTATAACTGACATGCAGAACATATCACAGAACATTGCCTGACAGCATTCTAGCAATGGGCAACACTTGAATTTTTGCATCTTTCTTCTCCATCAGGAGCTACGCACTTCAGCATAGGACTGGGATACTCTATGCTGCTGCTACCAAGGCTGCATTTCTTTGACTTTTAGGGTGCCAGGCTCCAAGCACAAAGTCCTCCAAGCCAAACAGGCACCATAGATGAATGTGCAGCCAATAGGAACACAGCCCAGGTTTGTAACAACAAGTATTTGAGATACCACAAGAAAAACCCAAACTATTCACCTTGTACTAAGTCATACCAGCAGTAAGTTAGTGCTCATGGTGAAGGACTTTCTCCTTAAAGCTGTCCAGCAGTAAAGTCAGTCATGTATTCAGTAAAAAAAACTTGTTAAAAAAAATCAAGTAGAAAAAAAATCTTTGACCTTGTTTGGCTGGCAAGTTTCTCCAGAAAACTTTTTATGTTTTATCATAACACCCAGTGCAGAGTATTCACACACATTTGTCTGTGTCAGTGTGTTAAATACTTTGCTCTGGGATCTCCTCCTACTTTTGCCATATGGCTTTGAGTAACGAGCCCTGATAGGGCAGGACTTCAGTTCAATCGTGCAAACCCAAATCACACAAAACACATGCACTGAATTCACTGAAACAAAAGCAATATAAAACCAAACACACAGGCATTGGTATTGACGTAACAAGGCCAACACTCCAAAGGTGTATGTACTGTGTATGAAACACCATCCACGAGGCAGGCTGTGAGAGTATTGACAGCGTGTATGGATAGCACTGATAAATCAGGATTCATCAGAGAATGGTAAAGGAAGCTTTCTCTAAGACAAGAAACAAAAGTGGTTCTAGAAAACTGACAGCTTTATCAATTCGTAGATTCACAAAATGGTTTGGGTGGAAAGGGACCTTAACAACCATCCAGTTCCAACCCTCTGCCATTGGGAGGGGCATCTCCAACTCAAGGCCTCATCCAACATGGCCTTGAACACCTTCAGGCAAGGGGCACCCACAGCCTCCCTGGTCAACCTATTCCACTGTCTCCCCATCCTTGCTCTCAAGAATTTCTTCCCCATCTCCACTCTCAATCTCTCCTCTTACAGCTCAAAGCCATTGCCCTTGTCCTGCACTCCCAGTCCTTGGCAAAGTCCATCCCTACTTTCTTGTGGGCCCCCTTTGGTTACTGGAAGGCTGCTCTACAGTCTCCCCGAAGCCTTCTCTTCTCCAGGCTGAACAGCCTTAATTGCCAACCAACATTTCATTTATGAACCATGCAGACAGAACACACTCTACACCAACCTTTCTAAAATCACTTTAAGAAGAGAACAATTTCACTTGCATGCAGCAAGCAAGCAAACAGTGCTCGTGCTTTAGCAGCTTTAAACACAGCAGGTTTCTCAGGAGAACAGATGCTGCTCTAGCAGTGCAATTAGCAAAGCGAATTTTGTGCCTGCAAGCTACAGAGCTTTGCAGATGTGGGGGAAAAAAACCTGACAGCATTCAGGAAACCCAAATTCTGTAGTTCGTTACGTAACTTCACAGCACCACAAGTATTTACAGCCACTCAAGGCCCAGCTACACTTTAACTGCACACGCATGAAAAATACTATCAATAGCTAAGAAGCCTTTTAAACAGAGGCCCTGCTCCTTAGAGAATTCTATTCCTCAGAGATTAGGAATTCACCATTAAATAACAAATTTGAAATTTCAGCTGCCTGAGCCCCTTCTATTCATGATTTTCTGTGAAAAATGAAGAAAATTCTTTGTTTTCTTTTCAGCTGAGAAACTTGTAGCTGGCTGCAGAAACTAACTCAAACGTTTCAAAATGATTCCTGTTTCGTTTCTGCTTTAGAAGTTTCCAAAATCCTAACAGTTTAGAAGAAATAATAAAATTATCATTAAATTAAATAGAAACCAGTATAATTCAGCAACCAAATCACAGAATGGCTAAGGTCAGAACGGACTTCAGAGATTACAGAATTAAGCAGGATGGCAAAGACCTCTAGGATCATCCAGTCCAACATATCACCTAGTCCTTCTAATTAACTAACCCCTGGCACTAAGTGCCTCGCACAGCCTCCTCTTAAACACCTCCAGGGACAGTGACTCCACCACCTCCCTGGGCAGCCCATTCCAATGCCAATCACTCTCTCTGCCAACAACTTCCTCCTAACATCCAGCCTCAACCTCCCCTGGCACAGCTTCAGGCTGTGTCCCCTTCTTCTGTCCCTGACTGCGTGGCAGCAGAGCCCAACCCCACCTGGCTACAGACTCTCTTCAGGTAGCTGCAGACAGCAATGAGCTCTGCCCTGAGCCTCCTCTTCTCCAGGCTGCACACCCCCAGCTCCCTCAGCCTCTCCTCACAGGGCTGTGCTCCAGGCCCCTCCCCAGCCTTGCTGCCCTTCTCTGGACACCTGCCAGCACCTCAACATCCTTCTTAAATGGAGGGGCCCAGAACTGGACACAGCACTCAAGGTGTGGCCTAACCAGTGCTGAGTACAGGAGCAGAAGGACTTCCCTGGTCCTGCTATTCCTGATACAGGCCAGGATGCCACTGGCCTTCTTGGCCACCTGAGCACACTGCTGGCTCCTGTTCAGCTGCCAACCAACACCCCCAGGTCCCTCTCTGCCTGGCTGCTCTCCAGCCACTCTGGACACTCTGTGCCCAGCCTGTAGCACTGCATGAGGTTGTTGTGACCAAAGTACAGAACCCTGCACTTCGAGTCGTTAAAACTCAGCTATTCCACCCCACCTGCATGGGCAGGGACACCTCTCAACTAAACCTGGCTGCTCAAGGCCTCACCCAACCTGGCCTTGAATACGTCCAGGGAGGAAGCATCCACAGCCTCCCTGGGCAACCTGTTCTAGAGTCTCATCACCTTTAGACTGAAGGGCTGCTTCTTCAAATCCAGTCTAATCCTGCTCTCCCTCAGCTTCAAATTGTTCCCCCTTGTCCTAGTGAATGAAAAGTTCTTCTGCAGCCTTCCTGTAGGATCACTTCAGTTAACTGGAAAGAAGCTCGAAAGTCTCCCTGGAGTCTTCTCTTCTCCAGGATGAAGTCCAGCTCCCTCATCCTTTCCTCATACCAGAGGTGCTCCAGCCCTTGGATCAACTTGCATCCTCCTCTGGACTCTCTCCAAAAGCTCTGTGTCCTTATATTTGGGACGCCAGAACTGGATTCAATATTTGAGGCAAGGTCTCAGCAGAGCAGAGTCAAGGGGCAGAATCCCCTCTCCTGCCCTGATGGCCACACTCCTCTAGATATGGCCCAGCACACAGCTGCCTTTTGAGGGCACTCATAGCGAATGTGTTTTTCCTGCTTTAATTGGAACTGAAAGCACACCACCTGAGGTATTTTCTTTAACATTACAGCTGCCAGGGGAACAACACACAAGATGCAATCTCAGCCAACCAATTAAATGACATCAGCTGAATGAAGGCTCCATGTTATGGCATGCAAAGGAAAGCTGTGACAGCTTGACCTGAAAAGTTGGATTACTCGTGCAGTGTTTCAGATCTAAGGGCACACCTTTTACATTTTCACAGTCACACATTTTTTTATGTATAGGGGTTTCTTCATTTAATTGGGAAATAAGATTTTAAATTCTCATCATAATTTTAGCAGTTTACAAAATACTTCTGTAAATTCTAATGGGCAAGACTAAGATTAGGAAGGTCCTGCGGTAGATGCAGAGTAAAAAAAAGGTTTAAACTTTGCTGCGTTATTTAATTTCAATTTCCACACCAGCAACAGTGGCATGAATATCTCTAGCAAAAGGATGCTATTTCATCTCTGACTGCTAGCTAGCACCAGAAGCTCAAACCATACTGGGTCTTCAGAAATGGACCCACTCTAATTGTGAGAAACCCTTCACAGAATGGCTTAGGTTGGAAGAGACCTTAGTGATCATCTATTCCAAGCACCTCCTCAAAGGTCATTTTGCCCAACCCCACTGCAGTGAGCAGGGACCTCTCCAATGAGATCAGGATCTTTGCCTTCCAAAAGAACCTGCCAACTATTTAGGTAAAAAAATAAATATCCTATAGCAGAATTCTGAAAAGCTGCTTCTGTTTATTTCTAAAGAACATTTCCAGCATTCTTCCTCTGAAACACAGAACAAATAAAGCTGGTTTGCATTGTGATAATAAAGGTGTCAGAGAGAAATATGGATGGATAAGTAAGAAAAAAAGAAAAGACAGGTATCAGTGATTGAAGTCAGCTGCATTTTATCGAGACACTGTCTTTTATTTATAAAGAAGATTTCTCTAAGTCAGACTTAGTAGATTTTCTCTGTTCACTAACACAACCACCAGGCTGATAAACCTGGGACTGGTTCAGTGTGCAGAAGAGAAGATAGAGAGGAGCTCTTATTAATGAATATTTGAAAGCCAGTTGTCAAGAAGGGGCCAGTTTCTTTTCAGTGTCCTTGACAGGACAAGGAAAATGGGCACAAACTGGAACACAAAAAGGTCCACCTCAACACAAGGAGAAACTTGTTCATTGTAAGGGTGCTGGAGCCTTGGCACAGCTGCCCAGAGAGGCTGTGGAGTCTTCTCCTTCTCTGGGGCCTTTCAAAACCCACCTGGGTCTCGTGATCCTGAGTGACCCTGCTCTGGCGGGGGGTTAGATTTGACGATCTTCAAAGGTCCCTTCCAATCTTCACCATTCTATGATTAGGTAGTCACAAGAAGCACAAAGGGCTGGTATGCACAGAGGAGTTAAGACACTTTGAGGCCACTAGGTAGGTGGGGAAAGTACCTGCAGAGTTCTCGCCGTTCTGCTCATCCCTCAGGCTCTGCTGGCTGAGGTCTGTCACTAAGCGCACTGCCTGCTTCTTCCCTTCTTCGTCCCCCGACTCCTCAGACTCAATCCGTTTATCCACTGCGTAAGAGCCAGAACAGCAGAATTAGGCTATTTTCAGTAGTGGGCTGAGGGGAAGAAGTAGCAAGCAGGCATAATAACCAGGGCTCACATTTACCACTACGAAGTTAGTAGAAATCCTAAGTTAACTAAATGAAAGGTTTAGTCTTAAGTAAAAGGCCTCTTACCCCTTGTTTCTACTTTGATTTTGGATGCACTTTTTCCTCCCATCACATCTTCCTAAAACCAACAATCTGGGAAGAAGACTGGAGGAAAAAGGAAATTTCTTAGATCAATGAAGTGCAATTCCAAAGACTATGGAAATGGAAGTAGAACTGTTACATTTTAAAACTTTCAGAAAAAAAAAATCAGTATCATGTACGATAGTACTAATGACACAGAAAGTGACGGCATTAAAACAGCTCTGCAATAAAAGCAACTGCCTTCCCAGAACAGCCTGCGGGACCCCTGCACCACCTACCCAGACACAACGCTGCTGCCTCACCCTGACTCTGAGGACCTGAAGCCTCACTCCTACTTTCCCCCTTTCCCGACATTACTTATTCTCCTGCGAAGGCGCGACGTGACGCAAGGGATTTCTGACGTATTATCTTTAATGTTTTGCGTCACGGCCACATATCGACTTCTTCCTCCACCTCTCTGGCGTGGAGCACCCGGGGGAGGGGGAAGGTACCGCGCCGTGCCTCAGGCAGCACATATCCCACCCCCACAGCTCAATGGACAAGGGCCCACAAGCCCCATCTCCCGCAGCCGTCCCGCCGAGCAGCGCTGCCGGAGCGGCGAGCTGATTCGATCTCCGCAGCGGGTCCTCACCCTCCATCATCTCCTGCGGTCCCGCTCCACTCCCCGCCGCCATATTGCTTCTCCTCTCACCGCCCCCTGCCGGAAGCCGCCTCGGCCGCCACCGTAGCCAATCAGCGCTCAGCACTGGTGCCGAGCCGCAGCCAATCAAGCCCCGCAGGCGGTGCGCTGAGGGCAGAGGGAGCCTCTCTGACCTGTGCCCCTTGGTGCGCCTCTGGGAGCCACAGCGCCCCCTGGCGGGAGGAGCGCGCTCGGGCGCTCAGCTGCGTGCCGAGGGAGCAAACCGGAGCCCGCTCGATGCGGTGGAGTCTAGGATTGAGCCGCAGTGCTTGCTAAGAGCACTGATTCTAAGCCCCAGCCATTCCAGGGAGTCGCAAGAGGGAGTGGCCTCAAACTGCGATTGGATAGGTTTAGACTGGGCATGAGGAACAATTTTTTCTCAGCAAGAGTGGTCGTCGGGCACTGGCATGAGCTGCCCAAGTTGCTGGTTGAGTCACTGACCCTGGATGTGTTTAAAAGTCCATTTGATGTGGTGCTTGGGAATGTGGTTTAGGGTGAACCTTGCAGAGTAGGGATATCAGTTGGATTTGGTGATCCTGAGGGGCTTTTCCAACGGGAATGTTTCTGTGATTCTGTGTAATTCATAAACTCATTATGTCAGGGTCACAGAACAACGATAAAAGGCTTGTCACGAAGACTGCAGGCTGCTAGTAAACATCTTCTGATTTGAGAAATGTCTCTTCCTCTAAGGAATGAAACTGTTGTTTCTTCAGCTCCGCTGAAGGAGGTGTTTCTTCACCTCCTTCCAGTGTAGACCAGCCATTCTGGCTCCTCCCTCTGCTTTTGCGATGAAGGACTGCGGTCAGCAGGGTTAGAAAGAGTTCATCTGGAGGATCAGCGTGATACTACAGATGGAAAAAATACTTCTCCTGCTTACATATCCCCATGTCTACAGCCAGAGGTGTATAGGCTGTCATAGCTGATGTGATCACACCAAAACATCCCGTTTTCCTAAACTGATCCAGAGAGGAGGGAGGTAAATAACACTAAAGTGTGTTTTGGGGCCAGCCCAGCTGCAGATGTGATGGCGTGGTCACTGGTGAGAGGAAGACAAAAAAGGGAGCAGAGGAATCACAGAGTCATTGAGTGGTTTGAGCTGCAAAGGGTCTTTAAAGGTCATCTAGTTCAACCACACTTCAGTGATCAGGCACATCCTCAACTAGGTCACTTTGCTCAGAGCCCAAAACAACCTCACCTTGAATGTTTCCAAGGATGGGGCATCTACCACTTCTCTGGGCAACCTGGGCCAGTATTTTACCATCCCCATTGTGAAACGAACAATGTTACTGAGGTGGAGCACCATGGGATAGCCATTAAGTAACCTTTCAGAGGCACTTGGCACTGGATGCAAGAATTGGCACATTCACTGTGCTGAGAGAAAATGCCTTGAGTCTTCCTGAGGCAGAGGGACAAGACACAAAAACAGCAAGGAGAACATCTTGTGTATGCACAGGGATTGCTTGCAGACCCTTTTATCACTATATTAAAACTATGTTTCTTCCAATTAAAAATAACTACTCAAGAAATATTTTTCTAAACAATGTCAGGAAGAGACAAAAATTTGACAGGTGATCTGCCCAGTGGATAAGGGATTGGCTGGGTGGGCACATCCAGAGGGTAGGGGTCAATGGCATGAAGTCCAGATGGAGATCAGTGACAAGTCGAGTCCCTCAGGGGTCCATACTGGAACCTTTGGTATTTAATATTTGTTATCAATGTTACAGACAATGCTACAGGCTGGGGGATGAGATGATAGAAAAGAGCCCTGCAGAAAAGGACTTGGGGGAGCTGATGGGTAAGAAGCTGGGCATGAGCTAACAGCATGTGCTTGAAGCTCAGAAGACCAGTGGCGTCCTGGACGGCATCAAAAGAAGCATGGCCAGGAGGTCGAGAGAGGTGATTCTGCCCTTAAACTCTGGGGAGACTTCACCTGGAGTACTGCATCCATCTCTGGAGCCCTCAACACAAGCAAGACATGGACCTGATAGAGTGGGTCTGGAGGAAGGCCGTGAAAATTATCAGGGTGTTGAAGAACCTCTGCTGCAACAACAGGCTGAAGGAGCTGGAGTTTCTTAACCTGGAGAAGAGAAGGCTCCAGGGAGACCTAACAGTGACCTTCCAGTAGCTGAAGGGGCTGCAAGAAGGCTGCACAGGGACTGCTTCCAAAGGCCTGCAGGGACAGGACAAGGCACAATGGTTTGAAATGAGAGCAGAGCAGACTGAGATTGGATGTGAGAACCAAGTTCTGCACCAGGACGCTGCTGGAACACTGCAATAGGTTGCTCAGGAAGGTGACTGAGGACCCATCTTTGGAGTTATTCAAGGTCAGGCTTGTTAAGGCTCTAAGCAACCTGATCCAGTGGAGGATGTCCCTGCTGAGTGCAAGGTGGTTGCACCTGATGACCTTTGGATGTTCCTTCCAGCCCAAGCTATGTCTTGTCTCAGTATCTAAGTGTCAAGAGGGACTTGGACAGGCTGAAGAGGAAGGCCCAAGCCAATCTCATGAAATTCAACAAGACCAAGTGCAAGATCCTGCACCCGGGTCAGGGCAATCCCAAGCACAAATACAGGCTGTGTAAGGAGTGGCTCAGGAGCAGCCTGAGGTAGAAGGACTTGGGGGTGATAGTTGATGACAAATCCCACCTGGATAAGTGTGTCCAGTTCTGGTGCCCTTAGCACAAGAAAGACCTGGAGCTGTTGGAGCAAGTCCAGAGGAGGCCACCAAGATGATCAGAGGCTGCAAAACCTCCCCTATAGGGACAGGCTGGGAGAGTTGTGGCTGTTCAGTATGGAGAAGGCTTAAGGGAGACCTTAGAACAGCCTGGCAGTAGCTGAAGGGCTGCAGGAGAGCTGGGGAGGGACTCTGGAGAATGGCTGGGAGTGCCAGGATGAGGGACAATGGCTTGAGCTGGGAGAGGGGAAATTTAGACTTCTTTGGGCAACCTGTTCCGGTGTCTCCCCACCCTCACTGGAAAGAATTTCTTCCTAATCTTCAGTCTAAATTTCCCCTCTTCCAGCTTAAGTCCATTCCCTCTTGTTCTCTCACTACAAGCCCTTGTAAAAAGTCCCTTCCTGGATTTCTTGTAGCTCCCCTTCAGGTACTGGAAGGCTGCTCTAAGGTCTCCCTGGAGCCTTCTCTTCCCCAGACTGAACAGCCACAACTCTCACAGCACATAGGGCAACAGAGTCCCCTCCTCTGTTTCAGAAGGAAAGTACAGGGAAGTTGCCCCAGACCTCATTAAAAGCCACACTTAAACCAGTGCTTGGTTACAGTGCTCTCCTCTTTGTAAGGGACTTAAATCATTTTAATGTGGCATCATGCAAAATAACTTGAGGGAGTTTACTGTGAGTCAGCAGCTCATCTGAAAGCTGAACTATCCTTTGTTCACAGACTCACAGGTTGCACTGGGTTGGAAGGGATAGTCAAAGATCATCTTGGGCAATACCCCTTGCAGTCAGCAGGGACACTTCCAACTAGAGCAGGCTGCCCAGGGCCACATCAAGTCTGATGGCTGAAGAGCCCTAACTCTCCCAGCCTGTCTTCATAAGAGAGGTGCTCCAGCCCTACAGTCACCTTTGTGGCCTTCTGCGGACCCAGTCCAGCAGGTCCCTGTCTCTCTTGTGTTGGGGGCCCCAGAGTTGGACACAGTAAACCACAACTGCAATTCCCCATTAAGTCTCTCTCACCTGTTTTGGAGTAAATTCTGAGGTATGCAGGAATTCCTTTGTGGTAAAGGCACCACTATGCCCATGGTCCCCTTGCCTGAGGTGCTGATGGAAGATGGCAGCCGAAGCGCTGCTCCTTCTCTGTGCCTGCTGCGCAGTGAGCACTCGCAAACTGCGGCTGCCACTTCCTTCAGACTTCTGACAGAGAGGCCCTTTTCCAAAACCCACCTTAAGTTCGTAGGTCTGCTTTGTTACTCCAAGCCTGTACAGCAGTCTTCTGCAGAGGGAACTTTGTGTTATAAATAGAAACTCTCCTCCCTCAGCCATCTGTTTTTCTTGCTCAGAGTATGGTGCTGAGGATCACGATTGTCTCCAAGGTGATATAATTCTGATGCTATTCTTAATTGTGCCACTGGAGCATGAATCATGCAGAAAGAAGAAAGGAATTTAGAAGTGGCTGTATCCTTTATACCAAACTTCACTCTTGAGTTCTTTGTCATCCTGCACTAGCAGAGGGACACAACGATATCCTTCTGGAGAAATCAAAGGACCTTCCAAGTGAAGTTGGGATAAAAATAGTTTTGCAGGAGTGTAACAATGAACTCTGATGCTCCTAACAAAAAAGCCCCAACAAACCAAACCAACAAAACAAACCAAACAAGCGCATTGTGCTTGCCATCTTCTTGTACAGGTGGGAGAGGAAAGAAGACAGAGGCTGTTCAAAGTCTCCCTCCTGAGAGCACTGTAAGCATTGCAACAATGCTGCCAGGCAAGGCTGGGTTAATTTCTAGCAAAATTAGGACCTGTGTTTTGTTTATCTCGTGTCCAAACAAGCCAAAATGCGACTGTTGGATTACTGTGATAACACATAGGTTATCTAGAAGGACACCTCTGTGCAGTAACACCTAGTTCTTTCCTCCTCTTTCAGCTTGTGTCATAGAACCATTATTATGGCTGCAATTTAAAGCCTACATCAATTGTTTCAAGATTAAGGAAGAAGGCTGGAAGCATTCCAAATCCTAACAAGTTCCATCTTCACCAAAGAAAAACAGGTGCACTCGAACGGCACTGCGGATGACTTCCTTCTCTAGCTTATTTTCTAAATATAGATCATAGAGTCATAGAAATTATTTTGTTGGGAAATATCTCAAAGATCATCTAGTCCAACCATCAGCCTAACACCACCATGGCCACCAAACCATGTCCCGAAGTGCCACTTCCCACGGTTTTCCGGAACACCTCCAGGGGACGCACCCTTCGCAGAGGTACCAAGGACAGGAACATTTGCTAAAAGCCTCTCGATTTTATGCCTTTGTCAGTGACGTGGACAGTGGCACTCTCAGCAAGTCTGCAGAGGACACCAAGCTGACATACTGGAGAGAAGGGATCCATCCAGGGGGACCTGGATGGGCTGCAGAGGTGGGCCCAAGCCAGCCTCATTAAGTTCAAAAAGGCTAAGTGCAAGGTCATGCACCTGCGTCGGGGCAATTCCAAGCACAAAGCTAAGCTGAGTGAGGAGTGGCTCAAGAGCAGCCTGGGGAAGAAGGCCTTGGGGGTGTCACCTGGTGCCAGTGTGCCCAGAGCCAGCTGTGTGCTGGCTGCAGCCAGAGCAGGAGAGCAGCAGCACAGGGAGGGGATCCTGCCCCTCTGCTCTGCTCAGCCCTCACCTGCAGCACTGCCTCCAGCTCTGGGACCCCAGCACAAGAAGGGCCTGGAGCTGCTGCAGAGGCTCCAGAGGAGGCCATGAAGGTGCTCAGAGGCTGCAGAAGCTCTGCTGTGGGGCCAGGCTGGGAGAGTTGTGGCTGTGCAGCCTGGAGAATGTTCCAGGGAGACCTCAAAGCAGCCTGGCAGCAGCTGAAGGGCTCCAGAAGAGCTTGGGAGGGACTTTGGAGAAAAGCTGGGAGTGCCAGGATGAGGGACAATGAGCTGGGAGAGGGAAGAAATTCTTTTCAGTGAGACAAACACTGGAACAGGGAGGTCGTGGCTGACCCTGGAGGTGTTCAAGGCCAGGTTGGATGAGGCCTTGAGCAACCTGTGCTGGTGGGAGGTGTCCCTGCCCACAGCAGGGGGTTGGAACTGGGTGTTCGTTTAGATCCCTTCCAACCCAGCCATTCTATGACTCCAGGACAAGATGCACTACGCAGCTTCATTGTGGCACTGCGCTTGGCGCCCCAGCGCTGTCGGCGCAGTACCACGAGCCCTGCCGCGCCGGGCTCCAGAGGCGGAGCACAGCGGCGGGGCCGCCTCCGGCTCCTCCCCTCGGTGGCCGCGCTTGTGCCGGGCCATGGCGGGGCGAGTGCTGTGGTGCTGCGGTCGAAGGAGATGGGGCCCACGCCCCCGCTGCCTTCCCGCCGCTCCCAGGCTGTGCCCCCGCCGCGGCTGCGGGGAGGCGGCGGGGCTACGGGCCATGGGCTTCAGCGAGGAGCAGGCTCGGCGACTCCTGGGGCTGCAGCCCCAGCTCTGCCCGCAGCGCCGGGAGGCAGCGGCGGCGCAGCTTCTGCTGCTAGGGCTCAGTACCGCGGCCGCCCTCGACCTGCTGGAGCGGAGCCCAGCGCTGCTGCGGTTCCCGACGGAGCGGCTGCGTGAGCGGGCTGAATTGCTGCGGCGCCTGGGGCTCGCCGGAGGTAGGGCAGCGCGGCGGCGGGGCGGCGGCGGGGCTCGGCCCTGGCCGGCCCACTCAGCTTGGTGCCCGCAGGTCAGCTGCAGCGGGCCGTGAGCCGTTGCCCCCAGCTCTTCACCGTGCCGCGCCGGCGGATGACGGCTGCAGTGCGGCTGCTGCGGGAGCAGTGCCTCTTCACGGCGGAGCAGCTGAGGGAGGTGCTGGGGAGCAGCCCCGCAGTGGTGCTGGAAGAAACGCACCTTCTCCACCACCACTTCCAGGTGAGGGCCCGGGCTGCTCGCCGCGGCGGCTGACCCTGAGAACGTGTCCGGCCTTAACCGTCCTGTCCCGCCTGCAGTATGCCTACTTCAGGATGGGCGTTCGGCAGAAGGAGATGGTGAAGGCCCGGCTTTTCCAGATGCCCTTCTCCGAGCTCAGGAACCGGCACAGCTTCCTGGAGCGGAGGGGGCTCTACCAGACCCCGTTCAAAGGGCAGATGCAAACCAGTAACCCGAAACTGAAGAGCATCCTTCAGCTACCAGAGAAAGAATTCTTGGAGAGCTTGGCTTGTTCCACACCAGAGGAGTACGAGGTCTTCAAGCAGCTGCTGGCTCGGGAGGAGGAAGAAAAGGAGGAGGAGGAGGAGGAGGAAGAAGAGGATAGCGATGCGCTATACCCACAGGAAACTGATGTCTTCGACAGCGAAGGAAGTGAAACAGAGTGTGAGTGAGAGAGCAAGGTGCCTGAGCTCTTCTATGCTCGAGCAGTCCCTTGCCCCACTGCACTCTGAGAAGCAGCAGCAGTTCTCATTTCTGAATATAACATCCTTCCCTCCTCCTCAATCAATTACTTGAACAATTATCCAGTTTCCTTAAAGTGTTTTTATTAAAAATTTTTAAAAAATCTCAAACCTGAAGGGCTAATTTATTTCCAAGGCTAGGTCAAGACCTGCGGGCTGCATTAGGTGGTGTGCTGGGGGTGGGGGGAGAGGTGGAGGCTGATGGGCTGGCTCACAGAACCATGCTGTCCTGTGGCTGCAGGCTCCAGGACCTGCTGCAACTGGACTGGCCCAGGGCAGGGCCGTCTCTGCCTTCATTTTCTGTGGTGGGGGCGGTGGAGGCTGACTAGGTAGAGGAGCAAAGGCTTTTCTGACCACAGGCCCAAAATCTCCCTCCCAGAGAGCAGAAGCTATTCTGACTTTCCCCTTGCCTTGCTCTTCCATGCTAGGCTGACTTCATAGGTGTGGGGGGGGAGGGAGGCAGGACACCTGTGCTCATCTTGCAGGAGAGGGGCTGCAGCAGGATCAGTCAGCCTTGGCAGAAAACAAGGGACGTCCATCTCCATTCTCTGCCGAGAGCAGAGCTAGAGCCCATGGAGGAAGGGAGCATCACACTGACTAGCCTGTCATGGCTTTACCTTCTTCCTGCTGCTCCCAGGCTCCTGCTGGATGCACTTCTCTGGCCTGAGCACTCTTACAGTGCTCCTGGGAGGGAGAGGGTGGTGCCAGAAGCACCAAAACTCTCAGGCCTGTTCCACTCAGCATCTTCCAGGCTGCAGCTTGGCACACATGGCTGAACAATAAAGCACCCTGCAGAGCTTCTGGGAGGAGAGAGGGCTGCCCTGCCACCATGCCCACCAAGGCTGCTAGGAAAACACGACTCTAACCCTAACTACAATATCTCTCTGGTATGGATTTAGAATATACACTGTGCACCCCATACACAAATCTATGTTTAACTGTCGCTGTCATACAAACTCACAAAAACTAGGAATGTTTCTAAGCTACACTTTTTCCTTCCCTGTCCTGCTGCAGCTGGTGGGGCAGCCACTGTATGCTGCTCTTCTCTGCAAGCAACACAGCACTGTCATTTTGGCACCAGCTGGAATGCAAACACTAGGAGCAGTTCAAGGGCAATGGGACAAGGAGCTTGCTTTGTCACTAAGCCCATACTGTACCCTGCACCAGCCCAGAGAGGATTAGTCAGAACAAGCATGGTGTTGCACCTCAGCTGACAAATTTCACCCTGAAGATCACTTAAATTCTTTCTAGGTGCTCTGTTGATTTCAGAGGTGAGAATTTGGTTTAAATTGTAAACAGGAAACGTTTACAATGCAAATAAAACCCCAAAAAAAACATCAGTAGAAGCTCCCCCAGTTTCCCTCACTAGAGTAGAGGAGATGAGGATACCCATCTACTGCCCATGCTTGCATCACTGCTCAATGAAGCTGCTCGCTATTTCTAACTGGTCTGCACAGGGAAGGTCTTCAACCCTATTTTTGTGGGCCACATCTCAGGTGATAGCTAAAGCTTTTTGATCTGCATTAAACTGTTTTATTTGGGGGTTATTGGTAGTTTATAACCTTGAGTTATGAAAATTGGTTGGTGCAGAAGCTTTTGACAGAGCGCCAGGCTCAGACCTGCCAGTGCCTGAGCAGAGCTAGGAGCCTATCAGTCATGAGTGACAAGGGGGCAAGAGCAGGGCTGGTGCCCTCAGGGATAGCCAGCCAGCTGCTGTGGTACACTGGTGCTTAGTTCCTGGGGGGCAGAAGATGTAGCTGGAGCAAGGGCAGAGCTGGTCTGGTAGAGAGAAGGGAGCTGCTGCTCAGCATGCCTATCCATCTGCGAGCGTGGCAGGGAGAGGCTGATGCCAAGCATAAAGAGTCCCCCAGTATTCAACCCAGGGGGCAGATATGATTGTCCTGGTGTTTCAAAAACCCTTAGATATGGAAAGATGAAGCTTCTACTGCTTTGAGCCCTGTGAAAGAGCAGGAGAAGAATAAGCTGGTGTGCAGAACCCCCAAAAGCCCCACAGCTGCCTCTTCCCACCCTGTGCATTCATTTTAGGTTGGAGGAAAAAGAACCTGTCCCCTCCAAGGCTGCAGCCTTTTCCCTGCACTGGTAAGGCAGCACCAAGGCCTTTTCTGTGCAGGAATCTGTTGGTGGGGCTGCAGAGCTGCAGGGAAACAGAGCAAGCCCTAATCATGTACCCAAGCTTGACCAGCACAGCAGCTAGAGAGCCCTTGTAACCCCTAAATGTGGCACCATGCACCTGGGATGCCCTCTGACGCCTACCCTTCACCTTCTTAGCTGCAGAGAGTCAAGGAAGGCCTGGAGCAGATACTTACTCTGTGGTTTCTTCAGTGTGTGACTGTTGCTTGTTTTTCTGAAAAGGAGAAGAGTGCCATCAGTCTTGCAGATGCTCACAGGGAGGGCAGGCAGAGTTCTGATCATACTCTGTTCTGCACAGGGCACCTGCTCCCCTCTCCCAAGTCTGCCCCCAGCTGGGGAACTACAGAAATGCTGGGTGGCTGTATATTCCTGTCCCAGACCCTAGGAAGGCCAGCACTCAATGTGCTGCTGCCAGCTGTACCTGTTGGTGGTCTTCTTAGAAGCAGTGCTCTCACAGTTCTCCTTGTAGCAGATATCCTGGTGTACCTTGTAGACTCTCCTGTACCTGCATACACAGCAGAGGGCGAGTTGCAGAGAAGAGGGACAGATCTGCTTTTATGAGTGCAAGGGGGTGTCTTGAGTGTCTTCTCCATTCCATTCCAGGCTGCAGTAACTGGCCTTGGTAGGAGGGCTGAGCTCACACAGCCAGGCCCTTGTGCCTCCATCACAGAAAGGCTGAGGGGGCAGGGCAGGCAGAGACCTCCCTGCCATGACCTGGTATCACAGTAGGGCTGGCCCCAGGCCTCTGCTTGCAGGTGGAAAGGCTGCTACGAGCTAGGGGTCGTGTACACCAAATATAACCTTGCTGCCACATAAGTGGGTAACGCTGCTATGAGGCTGTCATGTCAGCATTTCACCCTGCCCTGAAATGCAGCTGGCAGGGCAGACCTAGAGAGTCAAGGGCACGTGAGGCTTTTCAGCCTGTACTAGGGAGGAGGCAGCTGCAGCCACAGTCTGAGAAAGCCTTGTACTCTCCTTTCCCTGGAGCTGAGCTGCATGAAGACATCTCTAGCTCTGAGCACAAGGGGCAGGGGGGAGCACAACCCATAGGCAGTACTCACAGGTAGTGGCAGGTGCCTCCTTCCCACATGGGGAATGACCTGGTTTCCAAGTACAGCCGTGTGCAGGAGTGTGGCACCTTCTTGCAGGCTGCTCAGGGAACAGGAGAGGGGAACTATCAACAAGCCCACCTCTTGCTCTGCCTGCACCCCATGGCAAGGGGCCAGCAAGGCCCTCCTGGCTTCCCCTCTGCTGTCTTGGAGAGCTGGGCTCAACAGAGCTGAGTCATCAGGAGAAACAGAGCCCCCAGCCTAAAGGTGCCCAGAGGATTACGTGGGCAGAGCAGAAGCCAGACTCCCAGAGCTACCCCAACTGGCAAAAGCTGAGCCCAGGCTCTCTCTGCTGTTGACACAGCACAGTCCTGTCCAGCCTAGTGGTCCTCCCTCAGTTACGAGGGCCTAGGTGCTGACATTGTAAGCTCAGTGCCCTGTGCCACCTGTGTCTGGGACTGCTGTCACTCTGGGCATGTGCCATCTGCCTGCGGACCGAGCACAGGGCTCAGGTTGCAGTGCAGCACTCACCTAGCTCGCAGAGCTGGCCCTTGAACCCTGGGGGACAGTCACAGTGGTAGGATTCAGAGTCCCTGGTGCAGGTGCCTCCATTCCTGCAGGGGCTCACTGAGCAGTTCTGCTCCTCACCTAAAAAATACATGGCTGTCACACCCCAGGACCACAGTGGAGCCCTGCCCAGTCTCCTGGCATGCCCAGGTGCTCCTGAGAAGAGCTCAAGTGGGCAAAAAGGGATGGGAGATCCACTAGAGGCCCGCTTGTATGCTTCAGAGTAACAGGAGAGCAGCTGATGCCAAGTGCCCTGCATACCTGCAGGGTCCAGACTAGGTCCCTGCTGTTCGTGTATCCCACTTCCCCAGACTTACTCTTGCTCTTTGACTTGTGCAGCTGCAGCACCAGACTGCCCTGGCTGGACACCTCCACATTCTCCAGCTTCAATGGAGCCTCTGGCTCTGCACAACAAGAGTATCAGATGTCACCAGCAGCCAGGGCCAGACCCACGAAGACAGCCTCTCTAACAGGATCCAGCCTGCCTGCATCATCAGGGGGCTGATCGGGCCCAAGGCAGTGGATTAGCCCTTCCCACTTGGCACCCCTAGAACTACGGGACTATAGAACCATAGAATCCACCAGGTTGGAAGAGACCTCCAAGCTCATCCAGTCCAGTCTAGCACCCAGCCCTATCCAACCAAACAGACCATGACACTGAGTGCCTCACCCAGGCTTTGCTTCAACACCTCCAGGGACAGTGACTCCACCACCTCCCTGGGCAGCCCATTCCAATGCCAATCACTCTCTCTGCCAACAACTTCCTCCTAACATCCAGTCTCAACCTCCCCTGGCACAGCTTCAGGCTGTGTCCCCTTCTTCTGTCCCTGGGTGCCTGGCAGAAGAGCCCAACCCCACCTGGCTACAGCCTCCCTTTAGGTAGCTGCAGACAGCAATGAGCTCTGCCCTGAGCCCCCTCCTCTCCAGACTGCACACTCCCAGCTCCCCTCAGCCTCTCCTCACAGGGCTGTGCTCCAGGCCCCTCCCCAGCCTTGCTGCCCTTCTCTGGACACCTTCCAGCACCTCAACATTTCTTGTGAATTGAGGACCCCACAACTGGACACAGCACTCAAGGTGTGGCCTGAGCAGTGCTGAGCACAGGGGCAGAAGAACCTCCCTTGTCCTGCTGCCCACATTGCTCCCGAGCCAGCCCCAGGATGCCATTGGCTCTGCTGCCCACCTGGGCACACTGCTGCCTCATCTTCAGCTACTCTCTACCAGCTCTCCCAGGTCCCTTTCTGCCTGGCTGCTCTCCAGCCACTCTGTGTCCCAGGGGATGACCACCTTGCCCTTCCTGAAGGGCTGTGGGCACAGAGCCCTAAGGAGGCAGAACCAACACATTAAATGCGTCCAGGACTGCTGTCAGGAGTGGCAGGCCCCTTCCTCATCCTGTGACAATGAGGCTTCCAGGCCTGATGTGGTATCTTGGGCTGGCATTTGTATCTATGATCTTCCTGGTATGGCAAACAAGGGGCTTCTTGCCCAGGTGCCCTCTTTGAGTGTAACTCTGTGCTTGGCAGTAGGGGCTCAGGCTGCTAGGTAGGAAGGGATTACAGAGTGACAGCCTGGACTCCAATTGCTGCTGGCAATGGAGAAAGGTATCCCATGCTGCAGCCAGCACTGCCTTACATCAGCAAGGGTCCCTTCTGGGCCACTCCAACTGGCTGTGCACCACCTCTCTGCATGGGCAGAGGCATAGCAAACAGGGCTGAAGTTTGTCTGCCCAGAGAGAGATATGAAGGCTCTGCCCTCCTCTATGGCTCCCCCAGCCCTACAGCAGCCTGTCCTTGGTGTGAGGCACAGTAGATGGTACTAGGTGACAGGAGCAGGCCAGAAAGGCAGCAGAGGACTCACGTGTTTTCACAGTGATGGATTTGTCCAGTGCAGTGCCAAATCTGGCACTGATCCTCCCTCTGCCATCCACCAGCTCAGTGAACCTGGCACAGAAGAACCATAAGGTATGAGGCACTTTAGGTACCCTGGCTCACTGCAATAATCTAGTAAGAGCAATTAGATCATTGGTTGTAAAAAGAAATTCAAGTCTATATCATACATTGGTTTGCTAAAAGGTATAAAAAGCCCAAGTACCAATGAGTCACCCTTCTTTGCTCTTGGGCACTTGCTCCCTTCACTTCTCCTTTGCTCTGATCTCT
Source organism: Pogoniulus pusillus (assembly GCF_015220805.1). NCBI lineage: Eukaryota > Metazoa > Chordata > Aves > Piciformes > Lybiidae > Pogoniulus > Pogoniulus pusillus. Next base: position 68,607 of record NC_087289.1, read on the forward strand.
TCCATTGACCTTTGCTAACAGTAACAGCTAAGCCTTGCTGGCTGTTTTCCGTCTGGGAGAGAGAGGGGGTGGCCTTGTAGCTTTGGCTCCTTCAGGGCTTCTTTTCTTTGTCCAGTGGGGCAAGTTTAGACTTCTGTATTATTTCTTACTTATATCTAACTGTAAATACATGTAAATATATTGTGTCTATATGCTGGTACATTTAGCTTTGCTGTAGATACAGCTTTAGCTTACTTCCAAGTCATCTGAGCTAGTCCAGTAAGTTTCAACTGGGCAGTTGAGGGGAGAAATTCCTAATCCACTACACCAGGCCACAGCCACCTCAAGCACTAGGGATGGAGGTAGCCGAATAAAGCACTCTCTGGTGGCATCAGGCTCAGTCTAAGTCCTGCAGGCAGTGTGAGGGGCAACCTGCTAAGGAAGCAACCTATTCACAGGGTGAAGGCCTTCCTGGCTCAGGATTCCAGTGGGCAGGCAAAAGGCACAACCCAGGAGGAAAAAACTTGACCCCGTGTGCAGTCAGAGACAGGAGCTGGGAAAAGAGTCTCTGCTCAGCGCAACACTTGGGGCAAGTGTTGGTGGAGAGCCAGGAGTGCTGGAGCAATGCCTACCTGGGAGCTGGCGAGGGCTCCTCAGCAGTGTCACGATCTGCGAGCAAGCGGAGCTCGGGCAGGAAAGCTGGGGGCAGCCTGTTGCGCAGCACCCGGGGGTTAGGCTTCGCTTGGCTCCAGCGTCTCTCCAAAGCCCCGTCCCTCTGCACTGCAGAGCAAAGGGTAAGGCTCAACAGGAGGCAGGCTTCAAGTCTGCACGGCAACCCAGCTGCTAGTCCCTTTGTCCCCAGGCTATCATTTAAGGCTGTGCACACTCTCCACACATCTGGACAGCGAGTGCCAATCCTAGTGAATCATCACTGAGCTGTAACACTACATCCACCCTCTGCTAACGGAGGCGGCACCCCACCACACACATCTCCCTTCCGAAGGAGGTCTGCTCCTGTCCCCACCGCCTGGTGTGGACACCTGGGTTTGCAGCAGCAGGTCCCCATGGAATTATTACCCTGTTGGTCAATTCCTTTCCTACCCTCTGCCCTGCTTCCTTGTTACCCTGTCCCCAGCTGCAGCGAGCTGGGCACTCACAGGTGGTGATGTAGAGGTGGGCAGGCTCGCTGTGCACTTGGCCTTGCTCCGTGTTCTGCACGGCCGTCACGGAGAGGCGGTACCGCTGCCCTGGGAGCAGGTCCCGCACCGTGTAGGACACCAGCTTCCCATTGGGCACGTAGCGGCTCTTCACGCTCTGACTGGTAGTGACATTGATGATGTACCCCTCCACAGTGCCAGCAGGTGGCTGTTCCCATGCCATGGACACAGCAGTGACAGTGACACGGGAGGCAGTGAGATTTTGGGGGGGGAGAGGCCCTGGGGCAGGCAGGAAGGAAGAGAGAAGTGGTCAGCACTTGTGTCCTTGAATGGCAATCACCCTGCTTGCTCACACACCACCTTACCAGCATGCCAGGGCCCCTGCTTGCCTGGTCATGCCCCAGCTGTGCAAGACACAGAGATGCTCAGCACCAGGTCCCTGCCAAGACAAGGAGAGCCCCACTGTACTCTGGCACCCAGGTCCTGACCTCATCATCCAGCTGCTATACAGCAGGGAACAGAATCAGGCCCACGTGAGCTGCACATGGGGTTGAGCTTGCAGTGCACAGCATCTGGCAAGGGAGGATGTGCCACTGCCTTGCCTGCCCTCCCTGAGGGTGGCCTGCACACCTACCAACTGTGCTGGCCAGACAGACTGACAGCTTTTGCATCTTCCTCTCCCTGCAGCTCTCCTGCTGGCCATGAACCACAGCTGCCCTGCGCCTTCCAAGCCCCAGAGCCCCTGCAGTGATGGGGGGTGGTGAAGGCAACCCCACTCACTAGTCCACACGTGGAAGGGGGTCATAGCCAGACTCTCTGAGAGGTGGTCTTCTGTCCCCAGGCCACTCAGTGTGGTGACATGAACAATGTACTTCTCTCCTGGCTGCAGGTCCCTGTGGAGCAGGAAGGCAGGGTGGGAAGAGGTGAACTGGGCAGCCCAGGCGGACCAGTGGGCCTGGTGCCCACGTACCACCCCACTCACAGGAAGGTATACTTGGCCACGCTGCTGTTCAGCTCCACGGTGCGGTCCACCAGGTCCCCTGGCTGGCGGATGGAGACACGCACCCTACTGACAGTGGAGTGCTTGAGCCTGTGGAGAGCCCACTGCACCATGATGGTGCTGGCCGTCACGTTCACGATCTCAAAGCCTTCCACCGGACGCGGTCCTGGCCAGAGAAAGTGGAAAGGGCTGCAGTCAGCTGCTAGTCATCACGGGTTACCTCAATCCTTCCTCATGCCCCAGCATGGGGGTTCATGCCTGCTCCTCCAGACTAGCTTCCTCAGTGGGAGCAGCTCAGAGACACCTGCCCTGCTAGACCTGCATTCTCCCATCCTCACCTCCTGTGAACAGGTGGGAGGCACATCTGTCTGCCTGCCCACAAGGCCTTGTCCCACCTCTGTGGCACCCCCAGGGCTATTCTCTGGCCCCAGCCACCCATCACCAGCTCCAATGGGTCTGCAGGGCCTAGGCCTGGCCCTAAGCCCACCACATGCCCCAACCTGTCATCCTGAGCACTGTTCTTACTGCCTCTACATTAAGCCCCAGCTCAAGGCCTCTTAAGTTGCTGTGGCCAGGGGATCAGACCCCTTCTGTCCTCAGCACCACATTTGCCTTCTCCTGTTTTCTCTCAGTGTCAGCCTGCTGGGGGTGAATGCTGTGGGCTTCCCTGACACTATCCCTCCTCTCGTTAGAGGGCAGCTTTTCTATGTCTAATCCCTCGCACCCACAACTGACACTATTTCTACATCTATCTGCTCTAGAAAGCAGGACAGACCACAGTGACTATACCTGCCCATGGCCCCACAGAAGGCACCAGTGTGTCCCCTCCCCTCTGCCAACAAGAGTGGAGATCCTGAGAACTTCTGCTTTCTAGCATATCTCCATGCCAAGGAAGCAGGAGGGCAAGGTAACTGCCCCAGGGGCTTGTTTGCAGAGATGCACTAGCCCTGCTGCTTGGTTGACACAGGTGCTTCTCTAGTTCAGCCTAGCAGCACCAGTGACCCACATTACCCTGGGCCCAGTCACAAAGAGGTACCAGTGCAGCAGGTGCAGCCTGGCCCTGACAAACAGGATCCCAGAGTGGTCCCTACTGCCATCTCCCTTATCAGCCCCTGGGCACGGACCCACTGAGCCACAGCAGGGGTCCCTTTTTACTCACAACAAAGAAAAAGGCAATTCTCTGTGCCAAGCACTTTCCAAAGGCCCCCAGCTGGATTTTAGGACGTGTACCACCAAACCCGCTGGTTTCAGCATGGGCCCAGGCTGCAGCTGGAGCCGGCGGCAGGGAGGAGGCACAAGCCCCGGTGCCAGCCGGGGCCATGCACGCTCACGCCCGCAATCCCCTTGGGGATGCTACTCACTAGTGCGCGTGGTGAGCATGATGGGCCTGCTGATATCATTCTTGTTGTTCACGTTGCGTTTGACTGAAAAGACAGAAATATTGTAGGCTCTGCCGGAGGCGAGTGCCCGCAATTGGTGGGCAGAACGACTTCGGTCCACAAAATCTGTCCTGCGGTAAGAGCCGTCGAGGGATACGTACGTCACGGCGTAGCCGTCAATCAGCTGCCTGGCGGCTGCGTCCTCAGGTGGGTGCCAAGAAATCAACACACCAGTGTCCTCCACCCTTTCCACCTTTAATGAGGTTGGTGGCAGCAATTCTTCAAGGTGTGGGCAAAAGCAAAGAGGAGAGGTAACGCCATGAATCTTTAGAGAACAGACCCCGGCAGCAAGAGATAGCAGCAGCGATGCAAGACAGAGCACTTGCTCTCTCCCCTCAGCACGCGTGACAGGGAACTCTGTGGGCACCAGCCACCACTGGCCCAGTGGGCATGAAAGCAACCAGGCTGTCAGGAGCATTCCCAATCACTGTGCCCCAACAGCACCAGCAGCCAAGCACTTGCCACTAGTTACTGGGCCCAGGGCACCAGTGAGACAGAGCAAGGGGCTCCAAGGAGGTTGGTGCCAGCAGCAAGAGGCATCTCCCCCAGATGCTTTGGTCTCCTCTCCTAAGGGCTGCCAAGAGATTGCTGTCACTGCAGGGGAACAGGTACCTGCCTCCAGAATATTTGTGCTGAGCCTGGCACCTGTGGCAGGAGCTCAGCACACCAGCACCCATCTGTGGCACTGGTGAGGGTCAGGCTGCCCCCCATGGAGATGAGGTCCCAGCCCTGCCTGCCTCAAGAATAACTGCTGGTTCCAGATAGCGTCGAGCCCCTTGTGGGCAATGGCCACCACCAGGCCAGCGTCGAGCCACGAGCCATGTCCTGGTGCCTCTGCTGAGGACCTTTACCTTTTTCGCAGCTCTTGCCTGTGTAGCTGACTTTGCAGGTGCAGCTGTGGGTGCCATTGCTGGCCAGGCAGTAGCCTCTGCTCCCACAGGGGCTGGAGAAGCATGGGTCACTGGCTGCAGGAGAGGCGTCAGGTTCAGCGGTGTCAGCAGTGCTGAATGGCCAAGTGCCCACCCTGCACCCGACTGCCCTGCCCCATCTCACCTGTCTCGCAGTGGTAGCCAAAGAAACCCTCTGGACACACGCAGAGGTAGGAGCCCCTGTAGCTTTCACACTCCCCTCCATTTCGACAGGGGCCTGACTCACAGGCATCCATTTCTGGAAGCAAGAGGAGGCCAGTGATGAGCAGGGGCCCTGGACATGCTGGCAGCCAACTCGCACAGGTAGAGCAACAGCAAAGAACCCCACAATGGCCATGCAGCCAGAATCCCACCCAAGTACTGCGGTGGCTGCATCCCCTGGCCTTTGTAAGGGGATCCATCACTGACAGACATCTTGTTCCCTTCTGTCTCGCCACTCAAGCAGTTTCAGCTCTGCCCCTGAAATGGCAGGCAAAGAGGCATAACTGGCAGCAGGTATCCACGGTGATGGCTCAGGGTCAAGGTGACCAAGACAGCAAGCAGCTGTCTGGCTTACTGCCAAGCTTGGCCAAGTCCCAGTGCCCACAGTGCAGCCTCCCACTGCCCTGGGAAAGGAGTGTCCCTACCTGTTTCACAGTGGGTCCCCACAAAGCCCTTGGGACAGTAGCAAGTGAAGGACCCAGGGAGGTCCTGGCAGGTCCCACTGTTCTTACAGGGCTCTGACTGGCACTCATCGACATCTGAGAAGCAGTGGGAGACGAGGTGCCAACTCAGCACGGTGATGAGGCAGACGACAGGGGGCATAGAGAGGCAGCACTTAGCCCACAGAGCACAGACCATCACTACATCTCTTGCTGTTCCCCAGGCTCAGCCAGGAACAGCTCCTGAGGCCTTTGGGAGACCACTTCCCCACACCTGCCCCTGTGTGGCAGAAGCTGGGCATGAGGACATGCCTACAGGGACACCTGGGGATGGTTGATCACATGGAGCTGTGTCAAGATGCCCCATAGGGTTCTAGAGGCACATATCCCCTCCTCTAACTTCCAGAAGGCATCCCACCCTCTCCCACCACCATCCCTTGCTGGGCTCTAGCGAGCCAGGTTAAAGCCAACTGTCAGTCCTACTGGCCCCTGTGCTGCCTGTCCTCCCCCTTTCAACAAGTGCTCACATGTGTATACACAGGAGCACAGCACGACCAAAAATGTCACCTCAGGCTGCTTTTTGCCACTGCCTCCTCACCAGTACCTTTGGAGCCACACTGGGCACTTCCCATCTAGATCCAGAGACCCGGAGCTTATCTGCACAGGCTTAACACATCAGAAGCCCCTGCCCTGTCAGCCATGTAGATGTCCACACAGCATCCATTAGGGACACAAGTAGCATATGTGCTGCCACAGGTCTGCCCTCACTGCCTGACCGGGAGCAGCACCTCCCCACTGCCACAGCCCGCAGCTGGCCAGGGCTCTGGGACAAAAGCCCTAGCCACAGGTGGATCTGAGGGCATGGACAGAAGACTGAAGCCAGCACACAACCACAGGCAGCCCAGCTATAGCTACCCGCAGCAGCCCAAGGTCTCTTACCCAGCTCGCAGTGGGGACCAGCGTAACCTGGCTCACAGAGGCACAGGAACTCAGCAACACGGTCCTTGCACTGGCCACCATTCACACAGGGCTGGGACTGGCACTCATCAATCTCTGAAGGCATTTGAGAGACAAGCCAAGAGATGTGAGCATCAGGCAAGGGACAGGGGTCCTTGGGTGGGGACTGTGTCTGCAGACTTGGGCAGGGGAGAACTAGAGTACACATCCTGGGGTCACCAAGTCAGTGTCATAACCACAGACTAGTGGGACTGTACCCCAGGGCTCAGCCATCCCATGGTGCTCACCACTGCATTCGGGGGGGTCACTCCAGACACCTGGTAGGCGGCAGACACGGGGGTGGTTGTGCTGGCTCAGGATGTAGCCTGGCTCACACTGGTATTCAGCCAGTGAGCCTACCTTGGTGGAGTTAAAAGAGGCCTGGGCATGCTTCACCTCACTGGGGATACCACAATCAACCTCTGGGGAAAGACAAGAGGAGTAAGTGGGGCCCACAGAGACGTCCTGAGCCCATGGTGGGGCAGGGGCAGTAGAAGGCCCTTACCAGACTGGCACTGCTTCCCTACATAGCCCACAGGGCACGTGCAAGTGTAGTCCCCACCAAGATCCTCACAGGTAGCACCGTTCTCACAGGGGCTAAGGAAGCACAGGGAGGGCACTAAAACAAGAGCAGAGAGAAGAGTGACCGGTGTGCAGATGGCAGTGCCCCAAAACAAAAGCCACCCCTTTTCTCCTTCCAGCAGCATCGCCCTGCCCTCTGCTGGGGCGCAGGGAAACGCCGGAGTGCTTGGAACTGCAGGGAAGGGGACTCAAAGCACAGCCGACAGCCCAGACACCTGCCCCGCTCACCCCCTACAAGCCCCAATGTATCCCCCACAACCCCAGCAGCTCCCCAGACTGCCCCAATGCCTCCCCAGGGAGTCCCTGGCACTGGTGCTCGCCGCTCACACCTACCGATCTCGCAGTGGCGGCCAGCATAACCCGGGGGACAGTCGCACTTGTACTTGCCAATGTAGTGGAAGCAGGTGCCCCCGTTCTGGCAGGGCCCTGAGGCACAGGGGTCCGGCTTACCTGGGGGCAGAGGGCAGGCCAGGGCTGAGCAGCGCAGGGGGACAATTGCCAGCTCTCTTCCCCGGGCAGGGGCCGAGGGGCCGTACCAATCTCGCAGTGCTTGCCAGTGAAGCGGTAGGGACAGGTGCAATGGTACTCGCCATCCGCCTCCCTGCAGGTGCCCCCATTGCGACAGGGCCCTGTGCTGCAGAGCCGTGGCTTGGCTGCAGAGAGAGCACCAAGAGTGAACATCACCCACTGCTGCCACCTCCTGTCCGCACCCCACCAAACCCCTTTGCTGCGGGGAAGCTGAGCCTGCCACAACATGGCAGCCACACCTCAGCAGCACCAGAGCCATGTCGGTGCAGGCAGCTGCTGGGGCCTTCATGGGCAGAGGCACATGGTGCCACAGACCCAATGGCTGCTCATGAGGCCAGAAGCTCAGCACTGTAATAAAACTCCACCACTGATGCTGTTGTGCAGGCAACACAGGGGCTATAGAAGGAGCCACACAATGCTCCATGCTGCAGGACAATCTGCACCCACTTCCACCTGCAGCTCAGCAGACAGCTGCTCACCTCCCACAAGGGTCCAAATTCTTCTCCCACCCCCTGCCAGGTATGCTACGGCCAGCAGGTACCTTTCTCACAGTGCTTGCCAAGGAAGCCTCGAGGACACTCACAGGTGTACGAGTCATCATGAACCTCACAGAACCCCCCATTCAGGCAGGGCTCCGAGTCACAGGGGGATGGCACCGCTGCAAAGCCAAACACAGGGTGGCACTGAGGACTTTTTGTAAGGGCTTCTTGTGGTGAGGGAATGGATTTAAGGTTGAGGGAGGTAGATTTGGACTGGGTATCAGACAGAAGCCTTTACAGGGAGAGTGGTGAGACACTGGCACAGGTTGCTCAGGGAGGTTGTAGATGCTCCCTCCCTGGGGGTGTTCAAGGCCACATAAGATGGGGCCTCAAGCATTCTGGGCTACTGAGAGGTGGCCCTGACCATGGCACAGAGTTTGGAAGTAGATGACCTCTAAGGTCCCTTCCAGCACAAACCATTCTGTCAATCCACGTACAACTGGAATGCAAGGGCTGCTCCTCAGCTGATGATGGTGCTCCCTGCCCAGCCACCCAACCCTGATATGTGTCCCTCCCAAGCTGGTCCTGCAACACTGCAGGTGACACTTACTGTGGTTGGTGCTGTAGTCAGTGTGGCAGACACAGAGGTAGCTCCCACCATACTCCATGCAGTACCCACCATCTGGGCACTGCGTGTTCATGTTGCATGGTGTGGTGGTGACTTCTGCAAACACATGGCCAGTGCCAGCCTCTGTCAATTGGTGGCAAGACACCCAGCAGCTGCCTGGCCAGAAACAGGGGTCTCCTAGCTTTACAGGGTATGATGAAACAAGAGGAACCCATAGCACCACAGATATTGTGAAAGGCAAGGGGTAAGCCTTGCTCAACAAGCCTCAGAGCGGGAATACACAAAAGCTGTGGTTCTCCCCCAACCCAAGGGAGCTGGCCTGGGACAGGGGATGGGAAAAGCATAGCTCGAGTGTCGGAGATGGGAGCACTGCTTCGTCCAGGGGACACTATCTCCAAGCTCAGATTCAGTCTGTGCCCCTGGTACCATACCAGGGTCAGGAATGGGGAGAATGTCTCCTCACTTGTCTGCAACCTGGTCTGGCTCAAGCATTCCAGTGGGGGACCAAACACAGCAAGAGAGTAGCCCTCACCTACCAAATTCACAGAGGAGACCAAAAAACCCAGGTGGGCACTGGCAGACAGTGACGTTTCCCTCCAGACAACTGCCTCCATTGCGACACTCGCAGCCATCTGAGAGCTCTGCAAGAGAGACCAGAGCTATCCAGGACCCTACTGCTTGCAGGGCTAGGACAGCCAAACAGCCTTGCCAGATGCCACCCATGGGAGGAGCTCAGATGGGTGGCAGCCATAAGCCTTTCACTCCCCAGCCAGACACAACCTCCAGCAGGATCAACTCACTGTTCAGTCCAGGAGCCCTGAACAGGCTTGCCAAGGCTGTTGTGGCTCCCTTTCAGGAGTACAAGGGCTGCCCCCAGAGAGACTCCCTGGTACTCACTGTCTCGACAGTCCTGCCCAGTGTAGCCCTCCTGGCATTCGCAGATGTAGCCCTGCTCCATCTCCAGGCAGCTGCCTGCATTCTGGCATGGATGGGAGAAGCAGGCACTGGGCATGCGGGGCCCACCTGTGGGGAAGGAGGAGGCTGAGCCGCAATCATCCCAGCTCAGGGCTAGAACAATCTCCTGTTCTGGGGCAGAGCTGGTCTCACCCAGATTCACATGAGACACCACCACAGCCAGGCAGTGCTGCTGGGAGGAGCTTCCTCCCGGCAGCACCATGATGTCTCTGCACCACACGCCTGCCAGCTTATGGTGGCACCTATGGCTGACTCAGCCTCTTTTTAGCCAACTAGCTCCTGTGCCAGGCTGGTGAGATGTGCATCCACTCACCATACTGGCAGTTGCTGCCATAATAACCCGGGGAGCAAGTACAGATGTAGCGGCCTGGGCGGATGTAGTTGCAGGTCTGTCGGTTCCGGCAGCTCCGGTCCTCGCAGGAGGACAAGTCTGGGGTGGGATGAAAGCAAACAGGTGATGAGCAGAGCCCGCCCTGGGAGAGGGGCCCCAAGGCCCAACACAAGACGGAGGGAGTGTCTCTGACAGGGGTCATCCCAGAGCGCAGGCAGAAGCAGACACCTGTCTCACAGCGCTGTCCCACGAAGGGCTCCAGGCACAGGCAGGAGTAGTTACCGACCAAGTCGACGCAGTGCCCACCGTTCAGGCACGGGCTGGACTCGCACTCGTTTACCTCTGCAAGGGGAGGCCAGCAGGGGCGGTCAGGCCACGCACAAGCACTGCTGGGCTGTTGGTTCACCTGCTGCCTCCCATCCTGGAGGATGCTCAGGGGGTGGGAGGTGAGCCAGGAAAAAAACAAACAGTCAGCACCACTGGCAACACTGAGTGCTCCTCTCCCAAAGGTGACGCGGGGTAGGAAAGTAGCTTGCCAAGGCATGAAGTGTCACCATCTCCCCTTCACATCTGCTTCTGCCACCCACCTGTCTGGCAGTCAGCTCCTGTGTACCCTGGCTGGCACAAGCACACTGCTGTCCCATTTGCCACCTGGCATGTCCCATTGTTCTGGCACACCTTGTTCTCACATGGCAACTCTTCTGCAGTGGAACACCAAAGAAAGAGAAGGGGGGGCAGGGGTAGATCAATCCAGGTGCAGGATTGGCACTTGGCATTCCCTTGCACACATGGTGATGGCTGGGGTTGGGCAGAAAGTGTAGCTCCCAGCCAAAGTACCCTCCAGCAAGAAACAATGACTGCAAGCCTGGCTGCATCTCTTCCCCAGATCGCTCCTTGGGCAGCTCAGCCCTTTCATCCTCCTGCGTCTCTTGGACGCTAGCATGTTATGCCAGGCATTTCTCCCTCTCCTTGAGAATCAAGTCTCTGCTTGCTTTCTCCACCAGCACAGAGGCCCACCGAGAGACAAATGCTTTGCTGGTAGTTCCACCAGTGGGCAAAACTGGCTAACACAGCCCCTTTCCAGCCACTGGCAGAATCCTTGCTGGCTTTGAAGAGCTCAGCAGCAGAGCATCACCTGCAAAAGCAGGGCCTCTGAGGCTTCAGTTGCAGCACGAAGTGCCAGCCTTTCTCACGGAGGAGCAGTGCCGGGGAAAGGTGCTGGCAGCAGCACTGACGCAAACCCCCAGAGCAGCTGGCTGCCAGCAGCAGGAAGGGCTCATGGCCAGAACAAAGTTTCCTCTGCTTGCAGCAAGCCGAAATCCCAGCCAGCTGTTCCAAATTGCTCCAGCCCAGCAGCTGCCACAGAAACCCTGGTCTCAAAGAGCCCCAAGCCTAGGGCAGCAGAGACAGCCCCACCATGCCAGCAGCCCCACACTCACCAGTCTCACAGCTGGCACCTCTGAAGCCCAGTGGGCACCTGCAGCTGAAGCTGCCAGCACCATTGAGGCAGGTGGCTCCATTCTGACATGGGTGGGAGAGACATTCATCCACATCTGAAACAGAGCCCCGAGCAGGGGCAGGAGCTCAGGGCTGGTACAGCTCAGGGGACAGACTGTCAGCACACAGCAATGACAGCAGGAACAAGACATACTCCATGTGGCAAAGCACTGGGAGCATGGGGCCAGCACTCACCAATATGGCACCTCTTCCCAGTAAAGCCGGCCAGGCAGGAGCAGGTGTAGGAGGGGTTCCCCGTGATGCAGTCCTCAATACACTTCCCCCCATTAAGGCAGGGCCGCAGGGTCAGGCAGACAGAGGCTGTGGGGACAGGTGGTGCCCCCTCATCGGCTCCTGTCCCGGCAAGGCTCACCTGCCACCCTCCAGCCACCACAGCACCAGAGTCTGCTGTCACATACACCCAGCTCCCTGGTGTACTCAAGGGTGCCCATGGGTGCTGCCTGCCTCACAGCCAGGCAGGGTCTGCTCCTCATGGGGGAAACAGGAGGCTGCACAGTGTCAGCTCTGCTGGCTTTGGGGGGGACACAGCCACACCCTCACTTATCACCCAGGGCAGAGGGCAAGGTGGACAGGAGAGCCCATGTACAGCAAACCCACCACTAACATGAGACACACACAGATCACAGGTGGTAAAAGATGGCTGGGGAGGAAGTGGGACAAAGGAATGGAAGGCCAGTGGCTCTGCAGAGGATGCATCAGGACTCCCAGGGCAGAAAGCATGGCCCAACCCTACAGCCCCAGTCCCAGAGGAGGGTGGCACCCAGCAGTCCTTCAGGCTCATGCTGGCCTCCTGCGATGCCTCCCCTGATGATGCCAGCCCCTCATGCCCTGTCTGGTAGCAGGCCAGGAAGTCCTTCCTGTGCACTGTCTCCTTCCCAGCCTCCCTCATTGCTCCCCACAGGCTCTTTTTGCCTCAGTCTTCTTCCCCTCCCCACTTTCTCTCCCAGTCCCTTCCCAGCCCCAGGGCACCTGTGGGTGCCATTCCCAGCCACTGCAGGTACTGAGGACAGTCCTCTGCCATGGCTGTTACTCCCTCCCTCCCCAAGCCATTCAAGTCACATCCTCCACACCACATAGGTGGGGGGTGAGGCAAGGAAAGATGGGGCTGGAGAACAGTGTGGGGTTGGGTTGGAAGTTAAATAAACCTAACTGCTGTCCTCTTACTTGTATTGCTGCAGCCCCCCACTTGCACCTGGGCATCATCGATTCTGAACACCCAGCGCCCGGGGATACCCACATTTGTCGTCATCTCCACGTCAGCGATGTCATCGGTGCGGGATCCGGGGATGTTGAAGTAGCGCTTTCCATCACCAGCGTTAAAACCTGCCTGAGAGGACAAGGGCAGGGGGTAAGGAGGTATCACTAGCACATGGGGCAAGGTGGCTGCAGCTCATGGGCTCCTCCTTCCTGCCGCTCCACAGCGGCGCCACCCAGACCAGCTGTTCCCTTCCACATGCCACTGGCCAGCACTCAGCATTGCCCACAAGCCAGGACGGCAGCTGACACAAGGGGCACTGCAGCCACCCCTCCCTCGGGATCCAAACCCACCAGGCTTCCTCTCCACATGCAGCCTGCTGCAGGCTGGTGAGTAGGGAGCCAAGCACGGCTCAACTACCGGAAAATTCACACATCCAAAGGGGCACTGGGGTTTTGCGAGTGTGGATGTTGGCTTGTTTTCTTTTAAACACAGCAACACACACAAGGATGAAATACAAACACAAGTGAAAGCTGCGCTGACTGCAGCAGCTGCTCTTAAAGGCCGAAGTTAGGAAAGAAAAGGGACTATGAGGCAGTAGCCAAGGCAAAGACCTGTGGTTTCAGAGTAACAAAATTCCCTGTATGGTCTCAGCTGTGGGAGCCAGAGCACAGAGATATTCAACAGCTTTAAAAACAAAACAAAACAAAGACCAAAGAACCCCAACTCAACTGATAAAAACAACCCCAAACCACCCACAAACCAATCCAGGAAGAGGCTTTCCACCTCCAGAATCCCAAGGTAAGAGCTGCAAGCTTGCAGAGTAACCTGGGTGCTCTGGGGGCCTTGTTAACCACTTACCTGTGCTGCGATGCCACCGAGTCCAGCAAAGTCCCCCCCACTGCTGGCATGCATACCCGTGGTCCAAGTAATGGACTCATAGTTGAAGATGGTGAAGGACAGCTTGCCATCTGTGATGAGAATGATCTGGAAAGTGTTTACCTGCAGCAGGAAGGGCAAGAACACTGATCAGTGCCAGGACTGGTCTAGTTTAACATCTTCGTTGGTGACATGGACAGTGGCATTGAGTGCACCCTCAGCAAGTTTGCCAGTGACACCAAGCTGTGTGGTGTGGCTGACATGCTGGAGGGAAGGGATCTATCCAGAGGGACCCTGACAGGCTGCAGAGCTGGGGCCAAGACAATTTCATGAAGTTCAACAAGATCAAGTGCAAGGTCCTGCAGCTGGGGATGGGCAATGCCAAGCACTGATACAGGCTGGGCAGGGACTGACTTGAGAGCAGCCCTTAAGAAAAGGACTTGGGTGGACAAGAAGCTCAACATGAGCCAGCAGTGTGCACTTGCAGCCCAGAAAGCCAACCAGAGCCTGGGCTGCCTCAAGAGAAGTGTGGCCAGCAGGTCAAGGGAAGTGATTCTTCCCCTCTACTCTGCTCTGATGAGATTCCACTTGGAGTACTGCATCCAGGTCTGGACCTCTTATTACAAGAGGGATATGGACATCCCCCTGATCTAGGGTAGGGTGTCCCTGCCCATGGCAGAAGGGTTGGAACTCAATGATCTTTGTGGTCCCTTCCAACCCTGACTGATTCTATGACACGCTGGAACATGTCCAGAGAAGGGCCTCGGGGATGATCAAAAGGCTGGAGCATCTCTTCTATGGAGACAGATAGAGGGCTGGGGATATTCATTCTAGAGAAGAGAAGGCTGAGGGGACCTTATTGTGACCCTCCAGTATCTGAAAGGAGCCTACAAAAAAGCTGGTGAGGGACTTTTTAAGATGTTGAGTAGTGATAGTACTGGGGGAATGCAACAAAGTTAGAAATAGGGAGATTTGGATTGGATGTTAGGAAGGAAGTTCTTCACCTTGAGGGTGATGAGACACTGGAACAGGTTGCCCAGGGAGCCACATCCCTGGAAGTTAAGGCCAAGCTGGATGGGGCTCTGAGCAACTTGATGTAGTCCCTGCCCATGGCAGGAGGGTTGGAACTGGATGATCCTTGGGGTCCCTTCCAACTCTGACAATTCTGGGGTTCTGGGATTCTAAGAAAGCATTGAGTAGGCAGGAGGAAGGCAGGTGAATCAGCTAAACACATGGTCAGAAAATAAAACGAGCATTTAGAAGTGTTTGAGTCCCAGTCTTCCTCTGCTAAGAAAGGCAGTTGGGTTTATTTTTAACCCTAAGGTTCCAGAGAAGAACAGTTTGCTTCTCAGGAACGGCATGACCAGCAGCACCAGGGCAGTGATTGTTCTCCTGTACTCAGTACTGGTAAGGCCACATCTCAAATACTGGTTTTAGTTTTGGGGCACTCACTCCAAGAAAGACATTGAGGGCCTGGAGCAGGTCCACTGAAAGGCAACAAAGCTAGTGAAGGGTCTGGAGAACAGGGATGCTGAGGAGCAGCTGAGGGCCTTTAGCCTGCAGGAGGATAAGAGACCTCATTGCTCTCTAGATCTGCCTGAAAGGAGGCTGGAGTGAGAGGAGTCCTTTCCCTGTTGACCCCGGCTGACAGCACCTTGCTGCACACGGCAGCAGTGCCACCACTGTGGAAGGCACCAAAGCTCTGATGGGATACTCCTTTCTGAGAAAGGACGTTGCCCCTAAACTGACGGCTGCTTTGTGCCAGCTACTCACGGGGGAGAATGAATTGCCTCCGAAGAAGGTGACTCGGTACCAGGTGGCGATGAAGACCCACTGCGCAGAGAAGTGCGGGAACTCAGGGAAGTACTGCACGATGTCCCTGCTGGCTCTCTCCAAGATGGGCTGCTCAGTACTTTCCCGGTAAAACACATCGCCTGCCCGCCGGTTGTCCACATCTGCCCAGAAAGCAGCCACCACTCGACGGTCCTTGGAGATGGGGAAAGCCACCGGCGTGAACTGGGAAACCTCCTTCAGGAACGAGATGATCCCATTGTTGTTCACCTATGGGGAGGGAGGGAGGGAGGGAAGAGCTGCCACAGCTGATTCCTGCTGCCAGCAGGAATTCATGTTTCAGAACTGCTTTCCCTTTCACCTTCCTTCCCTTCACCTCCCCCCTTCCACAAATATTGAAGCACTTCTTCCTGCCCTTGGAAGCGGAGACAAACCCTGGCGCCGGCAGTCCCCCACCCCAGCGGCGCGCTCGCTGGAGCACGGCTGCGGGGAGGCAGCGCCTGAACAAACCCAGGCCTGTTCTGCGCTGCAGCCCGGCCAAGGGAAGGGAGAACAGCTGAGAAAACTGTGGTGGCCCCAGCGCTTTAAACAAACAGCGCCCAGCACGCTTGGCCAGCTCACACCACTTCTCTTGGCGCACAGGAGGCTGTTTCCTTTGCTCCCTGCTCTCATGGCTCACACGCAGCCTACAGGGCTGGGGTCTAGGACTAGATACCGCTGCCACCCTCCTGGCAGGGACAGGGTCTTGCTTAAAAGCAGGCAATTACCACATTAGGGTGGAGGAAGCTTTGCCAGGCAGCAATCCACCCACCAGCATGCGCTGCGTGCTCTGAGCGAGGTATGGAGAGGTGGAGACAGAGGGCTTATGGTCCCCAGGTAACCAAGCAGCACCATCCAATGCAAAGTCCCCTGTGCTGGCCGGGCCTCAGCAGGCTGCTTTCTTTAAAAGCAAGGGATGCCAGACACCTGGGGCAAGCTCTGAGCTCTTCCCCACCACTAAATAAACGGGGCTGTTTGGGTCCTGAGACACCCAGCCCAGGGATACACGGTGGAGGTGGCCATCAGCCTAGGGAAGGAAACTGCAGATACTGGATGCTGTTGCCTTGCTTGGGGATACAGTGGGAGCAAGGAAGGGCTGGAAAACCTCTGCCTGCACCACTGTTTGAGCAGGCAGCACAGAGGTGGGAAATCGAAGGGAAACTCTGTCATACTCAACCCCCAAATTCCCAAGAGCAATTCCAGCACCTTGACACAGTGGCAACCCCAGCAGGACAGGTAACTCCCAGTCACTCTGTTTCTCTGCCCACAGTGCTGCCTGCAAGTGACAGCAGGAAAAACAAGGAGCAAACAGCTGCCCAGGTGTGGCTCCCCAGGGTGCAAAGCTCAGCAGAGGGGGAAGCGGGGAGCACAGCACAGTCAAAAGGCTCCTGAGTGGAGAGAGCAGCCTTGACATGTAGCAGGCAGGGGCAGGCAGTGGCATTGCGGATGCTGACAAGGAGCTGGGAGTCAGCATTGTGCCAGGGGCCATGCTGAAGCCAGCATGCCCACGAACCAGCTGCCCACATGCCCAGGCAGGGGGGTGACTGGGCCGCAACAGCCTCGTTCAGTGCCTGGGGGAGGGTCCCCAGCCCCTGCATTTGAACATGGGACAGCCTTTGCTGTGACTAAGGGTAAGAGGATTCCTGTTTCCCAAAACCTCCGTAACCCCGTGGTGTTTGTGGAGGAACATTCTTCCCGTGATTAAAGCAAGATGGGAGAGAACTGGAGCCAAGGTGGGGTTTTTTTTGTTGTTACTGTTTTTTTTTTTACAGAAAAGGAAGGGGTGGGTGAAGGCAGCTCTTCAGGATGAAGGTTTTCAGGTGAACCCAGCCCCAAGACAGCTCCCCCAGGTCAGCGGCTCCCTAGTGACAAGCAGTCCTGGCACACAGACCCTCATACTGGTAGCAGCTCAGATACCCTTGCAGAGCCGAGGCAGATCCCTGTTTAGGGGACAACGATGCACTACCCTCTGGCCCCTGCAGCCCCTTCCAGAGCTGTCCTCTGAATACTATATGGGATGGTCATCAAATCGCCTAACTCTCCCAGCCTCTTCTATACTCCTGCTGTGGGCTCAACCTCCAAGGCCAGGTCCCTCCTGCCCGATGGCAAGGCTAGTGCTTTTATCAAGGGGAAAAAAATGAAACAGCAGCAAGGTCCTCCTGCACTCAGCCAAGGCAAGCTGAGCTCCAAAATGGCACCAAAACAACGCCCAGCCCATGCTTCTGCCAGCCAGCTCTGGATCATTAGGCGGACCAGAGAAAACCACGGAGAAGAGAAGGGACCAGGACATCAGCGGATTCACTGCACCAGGTGGGAGCCAGCATGGGGAGCAGAGACCTCCAACCTAGAACACTTGCATTTGGAGCCAGCACCACTCAAAATGCCCTAGGGACAACCAGGCACTCAGGGCTGCTGCTTCCCCAGGGGCCAGGTGTGACCCAAGCACAGTCCCTTCTGAGAGGCTTGAGGGCTACAATGGAGCATGCAAGCAGAGGTCCCAGCAGCCCGGCCGCCGCGGTGGGCACAAGAAGAAGAAAAGGAGTGGGATACACCGAGTGGCCACCCAAGTCCAGAACAACGCAACGGGCAGCTGTGTTTATTCTGCATCGCACCCACCGCCGCCTGCTCCTCGCTGAGGCCTGCCGTCCAGAGACGCCGCTCAGTCGCTCCGAGTTCTCACCTTCCAGCTTTGCTCAGTTCCTCGTAACTGAGACCCTCACGACAGGCTGCTGCAGGGGCCGATCCCATAAGGCACGGGGATCTCCTGCTCCAGCCAGACCTATAGGCTGGGTTCGGTGCTCCCAGCTGCGGGTGAGCACGGCGCTTGGCACCTCCAGCGCGGCAGGGCGGGCCCCTCGCTGCAGCACCCGGTGCAGTCCTGGCCCTGCCAAGGCAGGGGCACCGTCAGCCCTCCGCCCGCCCTCAGCACGCTCTCACTCCTGACGCTCGCAGCAAAACGAGGGCCGCCCGACGAGCCCTGAGGAAGTTTAGCCGCGCTCGGACCCGTCCGAGCAGTGCCGCAGCTAACAAATTCAATGACCGGCCCCAGGGGAGGCCGCCTCCCACTACTCACGTAGAGGCCAGTGTGCCCCGCGCCGAAGAACGGGAAGGGGACGGCGAGGGGCCGCAGCTCGGAGCCGCCGTCATCCTGCTTCCCCGTGGCGGCGTCGCCCTGCGCTGGTCCGAAGGGGTAGAAATCCGCCAGGGGCACCAGGCCGCCCGCCCACAGCCACTCGCCCAGGGCCACCAGCACGGCCCAGCCCGCCAGGCTCCACATGGCCGCTGGGACCCGTGTCTCGCCTCTCACGCCGACGCCGGGCACCGCGGCATGGCGGCAGAAAGGCGGCAGAAAGGCGGCAGGCACGGAGCGGCAGGCACGGAGCGGAGCAGCCGCCGCAGCCAGCGACACCCACCGCAACCGCGCGCAGAGCCGGCGCACGCGGCCCCTCACCCGGCTGGCCCCGCCCGCCACAGCCGTTCATTTGCATTGGCCGGGCTCGGCCAGCCAATGGGCGCGGGGCGCGCTGGGAGGGCGGGAGGGGGGTGGTGTCAAGGGGTGGAATATGCAAATAAGGGAGGCGGGTCCCGAGAGCAGTTCCTCCCCCCAGGAGGAGGCCACGGGGAGCTGCTGAACGGCCAGGGTGGGGGTTCCCTGTCGCCTTTCTCATCCCAAGACCCTCCTGGGGAGACCCCTCACCGCCTCCTCATCCCCCCCGGGGAAAAAAACAATTCACCCAAAGACACGTGTGGCTTGGGAGCCCCTGCTTTGGGACCAGCTCCTCCCACCAGATGCAGTTCAGCAGCAGGTCCCCTCTGTTCCTTAAAGCATGGGACTGGAGCAGGGAAAAGAAAAAAAAAGTCGAAGAGAAAACAGAAGGATGTTATTTGCCTTTTTTATTTCGCCCTTCCCCCCCTCCCTTTTTTTTTTTTTTTCAGGTGCTAAAAATATTATCAGGAAATTCTTTTCGGGAATGCCATGTTTTAAGTTATGTTTTAGGCTCAAGAGGCCATTTGTCTATGAAGGAAAAACAGCAACCTACACTCACCTTGTGTTTATCAGCAACAATTGGCTTTATCGAGAGAGATCTACACCCCCAGAAAACTAGGGGGCCTGCCCCTGGGAGATCCCACTAAAACCCGTGAGTGGTTTTGAGAGTTAATTGAAAGTTAACTGGCAGTTAATGATGAGTGTTGCCCACACTACCAAGGGGCAGCTGCTAGGCTGAGACATTCAGCTGGACCAAGTGGCTCCCGCGGCTGCACCCAACCTACTCTTTTGCACGGGCATCTGGGTGTAGCTTGGGGGAAAGGCGACAGGGAACCCCATCCAGCCTAGTCCAGGGTCCCGGCAAAAGGGAGGGCTGTAGCTTGCTCCTGGGCATTGGGATGATGTGGGAATCCAGTCCCTGGCTCCAGAGATTTTCCATGTTATTCCACACCCCTGCTGTATAAATATCCTCTGCTACAACCATTGCGAGGTACGTTTGAAAAGGGGCCAAGGAACAAATTATATAAAGAGCTAAGCAGAGGAGCAAACAACAGTGGATCTGGGCTAGAATCAGCCACGGATGCTGCCACGGAAAGTCTGCCTCACTGGGGGACCAGCCTTGCCATCGGCCCAGTGATGCTCCCCAAATCCTCATCTGTGCACTGCTGACTGCTCCAGGGGGTGACAGCACTGGGGTGGGGATCATCACCTCTCTGGGGAGTGGGGGAAACTGAGGTGTGGAGTGGAGGTTCAAGAGTGGGGTTGGGCATAGGTGGGACTTTGTGGACAGCAGGGATGCAACACCCAGAGCAAAGCTACAGGGCTCTGAAATGCCCTTGCGGCGGCATGGCACCCCTGGCACCCTCAGCGCTGGGACTCTCCCCTTCCCTCAAAGTGGTGCTGAAGCCAAACTTGGAGATCTTGTTCAACTCCCTGATATGCCAGGGCACCTTGGCTAGCGTGAACACTCTAGTACCAAATGTCCTGCTGCTGAACAGAGCAAGGCATCCTTGTCCCTTTAAAAGCGTCCTGCAAGAAAATGTTAAAAGGAAAAGAGAGGGGAAAAAAAGCAAAATCCAAAATAAACAAACGTCCACATCCGGATTTCTCCCCTGAGACACCAATAAAGGCTTTATGAGTTTGATATGAATTACCCTCCTTGGCCATTTACAGCTGGTCTTCTGGAAGGCATTAGGCTGCTCACTCCCTCTCTAGCCTGGGGAGTACCATGTGAGGGAGCACAGTAGGGCACTGCCACCCTCCCCACACAGCCCGTCTGCAGCTCTGCAGGTGCCAGCTGAGGGCCATCTCTTCTGGGAAGTAGATGGAATAGGAAGGTCTTCTGGCTATCCCCATCTGCTCTTCATTCCTTTGGCTGGGGTTACACCCACCAAATGTCCTGTCTCCTGTCTCTATGGTACCATGCCAGGTCCTGCTGCAAGTTTATATCCCAAGGGACACAGGGACATTATGGCATCAACCTGCCCAGTCCTGCACCACAAGCACCCCCACAGGGGCCATCACAGGTTTATGATGTGGGTTTTCTCTCTGGAGACAGGCAGGAAAGGCAGGAGAGAGCAGCCCTGCCAGCAGGCATCCCGAGCATGAGGGAAGGATTTTCTTCCAGGCAGGCTTCGCACGGGAAAGCACTGCAGCACTCCCCCTGCACCATCCCAGGCCAGCTCCCCAGCATGTTAAATTGAAAGCAGCAAGCTGAGCAGGGAAAACAACTGTGGGCCCCTGCCAGCAGCCATTTCCTCTGGGCCAGGAGCTGGAGCCGGTGCAAAGCCAGGCTCTGTGCTGGGAAGGCTGTGAGGAACATGGGGAGAAGCAGCCCTTTCCCCACACCATCCAGCCAAGCTCTGGTTTCTGCCACCCACTCCCTCTCAAGGAGCAAAAGCCCCTTTCCTCCTCCCACAGCTGTGTTTAGGGTGTCCAGCTTCTCAGTGGCCTCCAAAATAGGTCCAGGACCAATTGTGCCTGCTCTGAGGGGTGTATTTTGTGGAGCTGTCATGCTGGCACAGGAACTGTGCAGGTCCTGGGCTGCATCCTAAGATGCCCATCCCAAGCTTCTGCTGCCTATTTTGGCCCCACCATGAAATGCTTTGGCACAGTTCCTAGCAGAGTTTGGACCTGATGTTTCCTCCTCGGCTCTGCAGGCTTATGGCAAGAGGGTAGAGGAGGCCACCAGGAGGCAGGCTGGCTGAAAGGCAAGCTTGCCTACTGCAAGGTTGCACCAGAGGGAGAGGTGAATGCTGCCTCCAAGACTAAGGGATAGAGACAGATGAGTTTTGGTCAACTCCGAGGATGACTCTCCAGCACCACAGCGCTGAGGTTGCCCCAGATCCATAGTCAGTTGTTCCTCAGTTCCTCCTGTCTGCTTCTCACAGCCCTGGGATCACCCATTACCTTCCAGGAAAAGCAGCCCTGAAAAAACACTGGGGAAGAGCACAAAGCCCTCTCCACCCCCTCCTCACTAGGACCTGCGCGTTTCGGAGTGGGAGGGCATATGTTCAGGACCTGGGGAGCTATTAACGATCCAGAGAGCACTGAGCGTGGATTCTTTCGAGTAGAGTGGCCTGCAGGTCAGCACATGGTTTGGATTTGGCTCCCCTCTCCCTTTCAGCTAATTAGGTCAAGTGCAGAGATTGTTCCCTGTGGATGTGGAACACGTGCACAGCACAAGCATCACCCCCAGAGCAGGGGAGCTGACCCCTTGACTCTCCCTCCTTGGGGCAGATGAGACAGCCAGGTAGTGCAGGGACTTTTTCAGGGGACCCGAGGTTGTAAGGAGGGGGTTTGGACTGGTTGTCTGGCCCGTGTTCAAAGAATGCAAGAACATGAATCACACACATACATGCTGGTGGTGGGATGGGGCTGGAGGGCAGCCAGGAGGAAGGAGGTTACTGCATGCAGCTCCCACCCCCCGTGCACTGCCTAAGCCCTCCACGGCGCCTCGCTCCGCAGGGCCATAGCAACAGAGGAGACCCCTTCCTCTCTGCTGCTCACTCACCTTCCCTCACCACTCTGGCACTCCCTGAACCACAGGGCTGAAGCTGAGCTACAGGTGCCAGGGTCACTGTTTGGTGTCAGAAGGAAATGGTGCTTGGGATGTCCAGATTCCCCTAACTCTATCCCCTCCTCTAGGGTAGCAGCTCAGGGATTCTCAGTGGTGCCACTGGCATGGTGCCACTGGCATGAAGGAGAGGAGCTGTGGCTGTGCATCTGACCAGTGACAACAGTGCAAATGGGAATGTAGCAACATTCAGATGGACACAAATTTCATTTCCTGGGGGAAACTCCAGCTCAAGGCTTTCTCCTCAGCACTGCAAAGCCAAGCTTTTGAAATTATGAGTGTACTGCTGGCTCTAGATGGATGGGGATGTCACCAGGGAGTACTCCTGCCACCCTGTGGCACCAGGAGCCATCCTGCCAGCTCATCTGCCACCCTACCACTCCTCACACTAGTCCCTGGCCTTGTCATTCAGCCTGAGGGAAAACAGGAATGCAGTGCTTCACACAGAGATTTCTCTGGTTCTTGCTGTAGCCCCAGCACAGGAGACAGTACAGAAACCAGGAGGTCAGGCTGAAACTGGTGCCTGGCAAAGTCCCATCCACAGGTAGGACCTCAAACCTACTGTGAACCCGTGCCAGCAAGTTTAGCAGCTCACAGGGCTTCATCTGTCCATGAACACATCCAGCATCACAGCGTGGCATCAGAAAGCAACACCAGATTTCCCAATCCAGCTGAAAGCTCCTGGGATGTTCTGCTGCTTTGATTACTTGACAGACCATGTTTTTTAAATTACTGTTGTATAAATATTTACACGTTTTTACAAGAACCATGCTCAGAGCAACAGGCCATAGCAGAGGAAGGAGCAGAGGGGAGGGGGTTGCATGCCAGATTGCTCCATTCCTACTTTGCAGGTCAGCTCAGGGTTGGTGGGAGATACTGTGCTGTACCCATGCCCAGAGCCCAGTGATGATGCACACTGGATGCTGACAACCCACCCATGTGAGAGGTGGGGGGGCCAATGTGATGCTGCCCCTTTTCCTCACTTCCTCAGCTTTTTCCTCCCTAGGGATCAGAGATCAGCCAAGGACTGGCTAGGGACCGAGCTGCCTGCTGAGGGATGCATGTTGCTGGCCAGTACTAGGAGCCCCATGCCACCCTGCCTGCATTCCCAGTCTTGTCCCTGGCCTCCTTGCCTGGCCAGGTCTGAAACTACCTGCCATGGTCACCTTGAGCTGAGAAAGTCTCTTTGCCACCCTGTTACCGGGCAGCAAGGGGGGATGTGGCTGCTGCTGAGATGGAGACCGCTCTGTTACCTGCTCCTACTCTGGATACAGCTACTCCATTCTCTGCTTCCAGTCCATCACCTCACCCCAGCCTCCTCCCTTTGCACCTTAGGCCAGGTCAGGAAGGAGGTAGTGGGTGCTGGAAGCCCTTGTCAGTCTTCCAGAGAGAGAAAAGGATGGATTGGGGGGGCTCTAAGGGCCACTGCAGCCCCTGCATTGGCTCCCGAAACATGGGGGTCAGGGCTGCGGGGACAATGGCCAAACAAAAGCCTCCTGATATCATGAGGACTCTTCCTGCTGGCCACGTCTTGTTCCCCAGGACTGTTGCCGGGGCTTTTGAGAAGGGTGAGGGTGAGCTCCCCACATTCCCCTCCCCCACCCACAGATGGGATTCACAAGCCAGCCTTTCGTTTTCCACCGAACTCAGCAGAAATTCACCCAGAAGGTCAGTGACCAGAGAAAGGGACGATCCATCATTAAGTAAATTGTTTTCATTTCCCAGGATAGAGAAGAGGAAAAGGAGGGGGAGGTGTCATGTTGGACCAGGACTGAAAAAAAAAAGTACAGAGCACAAGGCAGAAAAACCACCTCCGTGCTCCCTGCCGTTAGCAGCCGCAGCTCCTCGCCTGCACTCCGGCAGGGCTTTTACAGCCAAGGCTCTCCTGCCGCTGCAGCCATTCATTATTTCTGTCCTAGCAATTCTCTCTCTCTTTTAATAAACAGCCTCTTTTGAAATGTCACTGGGGGAAGCCAAGACTCCAGCTGAGCCTTGGCCCAGAGGAAGGAAGAGGGGCTGGGGGAGCGTGCGAACGCGCGGGTGCTGCGGCCAGCACGTGTGTGCAAGAGCAGCGGGCATCTGCGGGGCGCTCCGCAGGGAGCACTCTGCGGGGGCACTCTGCAGGGCGCATTCTGCTGGAGCCTGCGCTCACCGCTGGGACAATCAGGCCGGAGATTCTTCCTCATCCCTCTCTGTCTGGGTGCCTCACTGAACTCCCCCTCCCACTCCCGCTCTCCCGCTCCTCTGTGTGGTCCCCCCCAGCACCAGGGCTAGGCTTTGAAATCTTTTGCAAAGAGCCCCCTTTTGCCAAAATAAACAGCCTGTCCTGTTACATTACTCTCCTCCTCTCTATCTCCCTTTCCTGCATCGCCACATCACATTCCAGCCTTTTGCCAGAGACCATGCTACTCTGGGTGGCCTCCTGCAGTGGTGCTGAGGCCAGCGCGGAGTCTGGGTGCTGTGACAGAGCATCACCTACCTCCCTGTGCCCTGCCAGGTCCTAGCTCTGTCAGCTCAAACTCCTCATGGCTTTCTGCTGGGGTGGCATCTTGCAGGGTTCAGCAGTGATGCTGTACACAATGCCCTAAAGACCAGACAGCTGGGTGAAAGACCCTGGGTGCTTGCTGTAGCTCCCTTGTCCACCTCATGTCACATCAGGTGCTCCCACGCCCCCCGGGTTTTCCCTCTCTTTCACTTGCCCTTGCTTTTATTTTTGGGTTGTTTTCTTTCTGTGGTTTCTAACGGAGCAAAAATTCATAGAAACAAGAAATGCTGAGATGGAAAATAAGCAATTAGCTCATTCAGCCCAGCCCCTCTGCCAGTGCCAGGCTGCTCCCCACCAGCTACACTGCCTGGTCCAGGCAAACACCACACACTCCAGCCATGCCTTCCATGGCCCTGGAGACCTCGCTAGAACATTTCCCCCTGCATTTCACCTTCAACGGAGCCGTTTTACGTTTGAGCCTGTGGCTGGGTTACCTGTCCTGCTGCTGCCCCAAACACCCAGTGCTGCACCATGCCTGGCTGTGCTGCTCGCCCTCACATGCAGTGCATCTCCTCTGCACGGGACGGAGCTCCTGGTGTCTCCCCACCATCCTGATCTGCACCAATCTCCTTCCACGGCAGCCCCTCTCCCTCCTGCTAGGGAGAGGACATCTGCCCTGGACTACCATGATGGCACTCGGATTAAACTCTCCTGAGGCAGCAGGGAGGGATGCCAGTGGGCACAAGGTGGCGTCGTACTCTATGGTCCTGGTGCACAGGTCACAGCACCGGGCAAGCTTCCCCCAGCAGGTGAAGTGCAGGCAGGAGCCAGACCTGCCACAGTGAGCTATCTGCTTGGCCCTGCTGGTCATCCTCCTGCTTTGGAGGGGAACCAGCTTCTGCACACTAACACCCCCCTGCTGAGCTGCCCCCACCCCACATGGGGCACCAGGCAGCATCTGGCAGCACCTCTGGCTGCTCCAAACTCTCTCAGCTGGCCCTTTGTCTTGCCAGCTGTGCTCCCAGCCAGTACCATGCTGCAGCCATCTCTTCCTTCTCCTGCTGTGCCTGCAGTAGGGCCTCTGCCTGCACTGCCTGGAAGGAGTGGGCTGGCTACTGCTCCAGAGTCTGTGCCAGGCCCCTGCCTGCAGGGGAGAGGAAGGGGAAAAGGTAAGAGGAAGAGGAGAGGGAAACAAGAGAGAAGAAGAGAGGAGGAAGGAGAAAGTGAAAACGAGAAAGAATAAGGAGGAAGGAGAAGGTGGTGAGATACTGAAACAGGTTGCCCAGGGAGGCTGTGGATGCCCCTTCCGTAGAAGTGCTGAAGGCCAGGCTGGATGAGGCCTCGAACAACCTGGGCTGGTGGGAGGTGTCCCTGCCCATGGCAGGCACTTGGAATTGGATGGTCTTTAAGGTGCCTTCCACCCTAAACTGTTCTATGCCTCTAGGAGAAGAAGGGGAACGAAGAAAGGGAGAGGGGGAAGGAGGAAGTTGAAGAATGGAAGAAAAGGGGAAGGAAGCAAGAGGAGAGGGAGGACGAGGGAAAGATGAAGTGGGATGGGGAAAGAGGAAGGGGGAAAGAGAAGGGAGGAAGGGGAAAGGCACTGGTCTGTGAGAAGGGGTAGAGGGCAACAGTTTTCAGCATCCACCTCTCAACAATGGCATCTGGAGGTGTGCAAAGCTCAATGCCAAAGGTAATGAGAAACTGGGGGAGTCATACGCAGCAGTGAGAGCAGGGCATCAGGGTGTGCAGTGATGGCATTGATGGGAGCAGGGCACCAGGGTGTCTTCTCCAGGCTGAACAACCCTAGCTCTATCAGCTTTTCCTCACATGGCAGGACTGCCAACCATCTGACCATTCTCTTGGCCCATCTCTGGACACATCTCTTTTGCTCAGCAGGGACACTGCAGGCGGTGCTCCAGGTGTGGTCTGACCAGCACTGAGCCCAGTGAGACAGTGACTTCTTTTTCTCTTCTGGTGATGCCCTTGGTGATGCACCAAGCGTCTTGTTTTTTTTTTTCACCACTGCAGCCCACTGTCCACTCATGCTGAGCTTGGCATCCACCAAGACTCCCAGGTCCCTTTCTAGAGGGCCAGATGGATCCCAGTCTGAGCCCCACTCCAGGGTTGGAAGCTCCATACATGGGAGTGAGCTTCATCCAGGAGGTCTGTCTGGGCAAGGGGCATTGGGAGCTGCCCACATCTACAGGTCTGACCTTGACCAGACCTGGGCCTGCAGAGATGGTCTGGGCACTCACATGGCAGGCATGGAGTCCTGCAGCCCCTCCCACCACCACCACTGCATGGCCTGGCTCCAGCAGGTGCCTGCTGTCAGCTCCTGTTGATACAACACAAGTTCAGAGCAGCTCTGCCCTGGCAGCCTTGGACAGGTAGGCCAGGACAGAAGGGTGATAGGTTGCCTTCATCTGGCACTGCTTGTGGAGGGATGCTGCTGGGACTGAGAGGGGTATGAGGGACCACAGCATTTTCCTGGCATGATCCACAGGCTGAGCATCTCTTGTCACTTTGCTGCATTGCCAAGAGGGATCATGGTGTGACTCAGTGCCTCAGCCTGGATCTGCCTTGTGGGCACACAATCCTCCCAGCAGCTCTCCCTGACAGAAGCCCAGCAGTGGTTCTTGTCAACACCCAGCTGCAGCTTCCCTCAGCCTGTTGTGCCCTGGCTCCCAGCCCTGCCCTCCCTGCCCGCGTTTTTTTACTCCTACTTTTAGCAGATTTGGAATGGTGCTGGAGCAGTCATGGTAGCCAGCACTTCCCACTGGCACAGCTGCCTCGGGGTGATTGTGTTTTGTGAGAACCAGCGGCTGAAGAATTTCCTGCCAACCTGCTGGAGGATGTCTGTGTCAGGGAGCCCTGCTTCCTCATAGACTATGTCAGGAACCTGGAAGCCTTAGAGTTGTCTCTCTGTGCCTCCAAAGATGCTGCTTCCATGGAGGTCACCCTGCAGATTGCTGGTGATGCCCAGTGTATACTGCCCTGTCAGTCCAGGGGCAACCCGGCCCGACACCACCTAGGGCTAGGACCTTGTTCTGTGGAAATGTTCTCACCAGGCACTGACTTGGAGGACTAGACCAGCACAGTTAGGTGTGATGGAGCAAGGAGGTGGTGCAGGGTGCCTGGCTCCAGTCAAAGTTCTCCAGCACCTGAAAGAGCTCCTTGTTTCAGCCATCATGAGCTGCCAACACTGCTTCCTGCTCCAGCCAGGTGCATACATTGGCATGGCACTTCCCCAGCCAGGAGCTGCCTCCAGCACAACCGGGGAACCCAGTTTGGTGGTGGTTCCTGTGCAAGTGGGCTAAGGCTTAAGTCCCCAGGCACGTGGCCCACCCAAAGCCTGCCCAAGTGAGCAAGCACCCTGCCATGTGCTAGTTCAGGCTTTATGCTCGGCTAAGAAGGAGGAGATGCAGACTTCTTCCTGCTGTCCCGTTGCAGCAGAATCATCTTGCAGTGTCTTCACTCTGGGCTGATGGTATCCTGCTTGGTGGATGGCAGCTCCATGAAGCTTTCACGGATCCCTGTGGTTAGTCCCCAGGAAGGGTTTGCTCAGGGAGTTGGTGTGTCTGGCTCATCCTAACCACCCTCCCATCTCTCCTGGCCTCTAAGTGCGCCTGCTGCCTGCAGTAGGATATCTGGAGGTCCAGCTGGAAATGCATCAGAGGTGGACAGAGACCTCGAGGCATGGGTCTGACTGTGCACACATGAGCCCCTGTTGACAGCAGCCCCCAGTGACAGCAGTTCCTTTCTGGGGAAGGAACTCTGGAAACTGTCATAAAGATCTCATTAGCTTCTTTGTCCATTTCTATATCCAAAAGTGCTTTTTGGATGAGATCTCAGACCTAATGGAAAGGGAAATGTGGGGGGACCTCATCTCCGAAGAAGTTTCCTAACATAGCCTCAGGAAGCTCATCAATCTCTCCTTCCTCCATAGCCAAGCCAGAGCCCTTCAGTTTGCTCTACCCTCGTAATCTGAGGCCTTTCCTCACCTGTTTTTCTTGGACCATGTAATTTTTCTTAGCACTCTTCATCTACCCAGTGACATGACTCTGTTTGGCTGCTCAGGGCTCCCTGCTGTGCCTACATCGATGGCTTCACCCTGAGCCCCCTTGGAGCAATGCTCCTTCCCCCAAAACCACCCCAGCAGAGTCTGGAGAATGGCTTTTGCTGGAGAACCACAAACGAATCATGGCTCTGGAAAGGGCTGAGTTGAGTGGAGTGTGCTGATGGGAATTGCGGCACAGACAGATCTGGTTTAGCCTGTGGGACTCACTGTGGTAAGCTAAACATGGTCAGACCCTCTTCTTCTGTGTGGCCTCAGCACCAAGACTGGCAGGACAACGCCATGGAGATCTCTGTGATGATCCACAGCAGCTGGAATTCTGTTCACTTTGACATTATCCCTGTGGTGAAAAGGTGTCAGGAGCTTCTTTGAAGGTAGCCTTGGGAAGGCCACAGAAGAGGCCCACTTCTTCGCTGGCTCTCCCCATTGCAGGAGGTGGGTGGCTTGGCTGCATGCAGAGTGAGGTGACCTTATGCTGAGGATCCTGCTTGGCTGGCAGCACTGCTGGGTGTGGGCAAAAGGGGAGTGGGAAAGTGGGGGGACATCTCAACAGGTGGGAGAAGTCACCCCCTTGTGATGACTAGACCCAGTGCTCTGTGCTGGGGAGAAAATCTCAGCCAGGTTTCAGACAGCTCAAGAAAAGAGGGAGAGGTGCAGCTGAAGAAGTCCTTGCAAATCGTTTGCAGGAGCTCAAGCCTGGTCATGTGGAGGGTGGCAGCTCTCAGATCCCTGCTTAGCCTTCAGGTGCAAACCTGGGTTTCTAGCAGCAGCAGCAGCAATGAGGTATCTCCCAGGGTGGGCTGCAGGAGGGAGAGGTGCCAAGGTGACACACGTCCGGCCTGCTGGCAGCTTGGCCTCAAGGAAGGGGCTGGACCAGCCCAGGCTTTGTTCAGGCACAATACGGTGCAGTCGCATGCACAGTCCCTCCTCGGGGTCCAGTCCACCCTCCACTCTGGGGAAGCATGCAGCCCTGCAGCCCTCCCCACTGCACACATGCGAGCAGGGAGCTCTTTTTGTCCACAGAGGACTGACAGGACCTGGATGTCTCTGTCTTCAGGCTCCTGGTGATTCTTGTGTGGCAGCATCAGAAGCCACCTGGTTTGGGCATTTTAGGATGAACTGGAAGTTACCCCCCACCTCCACACCCCCCTCCCCTCCGCCGAGCAGTCTGACACCTGGCAGATACCAGCTGCGGAGGCTGCAGGAGTATGGCAATTTTAGGGTATGGGGCTCAAGCCGAGCAGGGAACCCTCTCCCCTAAATCCTCTCCTGCCTCTGCTTAGTTTCATGGATACAGGATCCAGACAAGAGACTCCCCGGCATAGCTGAGCAGGACGCCACTGCTGCCCCATCTGGAAGACTCCAGAAGTGGAGGCACGCAAGGTGAGCTGCAGAGCCAGGGAGCAGCATGCTGGCATGTCACTTTATTGAGGAAAGCTGGCACCGGGGAGTGAGGGCATGTCTGCTGCAGCTGGGTAGGGTGCACAGTCTCTTGTTTCCTCTCACAGAGCTTGCCTTCAGAGCAGGTGTTTCAGCCCAGGGTACCTAATCTGAGGGGAGGATGGCTGGCATACTGCACTGCTGGGCTCTGGTACAGGGACAGCCGGGATTGATGGTGGTGGGAGGGGAGGGACCTGTTGTTCTATCCTGCATCCAGCCATCCGGTCAGCTTGCAGTGAGGGCTGCCATGCCTTGGGGCCGGGGAAAGAGGAGGAGCTGGGGGGCTAGGCTGTCAGAGTGAGGAATGACTCTGGATGGGGGACCCGAAGAAAGGCTTTTGAGTCACATCCTGTGTTTGCCGAGCTGTAGCCCTCACCTCCACGTCTCCTGCTCTTCCAGATTCTTTTTTCTGCTCTGGCTTGAATTGCACTGCGCAGTGTTTCCTGCCAGCATCTGAGGGAGGCAGTGGAGTCCCTCTGCTAGCCAGCTGCCTGCAGCTGGGCATGGAGGGAAGTGCTGGACCGTCTTGCCTGGCTCCCCCACCCTGTTGCAGGGCTGCTCACAGACTGCTGCGGCGGCAGCGCCCGAGGGCATCTCGCAGTGCACGCAGCAGACGGTCTACATTGCAGCTGGTCGAGTTGCAGCCCATGAGGCCGATTCGCAGGACCTGGGAAGAGAAGGGTGTCTGCAGCGGCCAACCCACTGTCAGCGGAGCGGCCAGTGGCAGAGCGCAGGCTTCCATGCAGAGCAGGGGCCGAAACAGGAGCGGCCATGTGCGCGGCTCGAGTGAGTGTGCGCAGCTCCCTGATCGCTCCTGCCTGACACGGGCTTCTTTCCAGGCCGTGTCACCCTGGTAGTGGCACTAGTGACATGCAGGGTTATGCAGGCACACATCTCCATGGCAGCAGCTGTGTGTGGTTAGGAGCCCCTGTGCACTGTGATGCATCTAGTCCCGTGCTTGGCATTTTCACCAGCCAGCAGCAGCTACTTGTGAGGTGTGCTGCTGATCGATGTGGCCACAGGTGGGTTCAGTGCCTGGCTGTGGTCAGTGGGAGGGGAGGATGCTGCCCACCTTGCCCAAAGACGGACCCAGGCCCCCGGCAATCTCGATGGCGTGGTTGTCCATGAGAAAGGCCACGATATCTTTCCAGGCGTAGCCCTTGGGCACCCTGACGGTGGTGATGGTGGGAAGTCTTGCCTTCTGGGGAAGAGAGAAACTCTGTTAAACATGCAGCTCCTGCTATGGCCTTGACCCCCAGCAAGCCTGTAGCCTGCCAGGAGAGGGCATTACTGTAAGGGGAGCTCTTTCTTAAGCATCAAAACCTTCCCAGGCACATCTTCATCCACTCAAGACCATGTCCTCCTCATCCTACCTCTGCACCACAGGGATGGGCTTGGCCCATACTCACCTCCTCCTTCACAAAGAGCTCAAGGCCCAGATCACGCAGGCCCTGGCACAGCTGGGCGCAGTTAGCCCGATGCTGCTCCCATGAGTTCTCCAGACCCTGTGGACAGAGAGGATGGAGAAGGTCATTGCTGCAGGGGGTGGACCTCTTGGCATCCACAATTCCCCCAAGCACTGTCAGTGCCCCCCTGCCTGGCTAGTGTTGCTCACCAGCTCTGCCAGCATGGCTAAGCCTTCTCGCAGGCTGAAGAAGCTGTTGATCGGTGCTGTGTGGTGGTACCTGCAAAACCAAGGGGCACCCAGGTGAGTTCAGTCCAGCCTGTGGCAGAGCAGCACTCCAGCTCATGATGGGCAGAGCTGAGGCATTACATCCTCCCTCTTCTTCAACCAGCACAGAGGGGATGCAAAGCTCCCAGGACCGCTTTGTGAGCAGCAGACAAGGTGATGTGGAGACAGGGCCTGAGCCCTGCAGGGCAGTCAGCCCCCGAGCTGGGCAAAGGCTGTGGGTAAGTGTGGCCGTGGCCTTCTGTCTTGGGACTGCCTACTCTCACCTCCGTGGCTCCCCATCACAGCCCCAGTAGTTTGCCAGCCAGCTCATGTCCAAGTAGAAGGATAAGGGCTTTGTCTTCCTCCTTATCATCTTCTCCCTGGCAAAGTAGAGTGCTGGGGAGAAGCTGGACCTTGGCCTCACCAGCTGTAGGATGGGGAGGGCACCCTCCTGTGGGAGGGCACCCCTAAAGCAGGCACAGAGGCTGGCCCCAGTGCCCATCACTGCCCAGGGATAGGTTGGGCTCTGACCATGCAGAGCTGCTGCTGGGTATGTGGGGTTGGAGCTGGAGGACAGCACAGCAAGGAGGGCTACAGTCTCCTCGCTGCCTTTCCCTCTAGTGGGACAGGGTTGCTCTTACCTGGCTCTCTCACTGAAGGAGATGAGGGCACTGCCAGGGGGGACGTTGAGGACTTTCTGAGACCCTGAGTACAGAGCATCAACCTCTGCTTGAGAGAGGAAAGAGCTGCTTTGGAAACTGGGATTCCCATCGGGAACATACCACACCCCCAGCCTGTCTGTGAGTGGTGAATGGGAAGCTCAGGGGGGCACATGCTGCAGGTCCTGCTGTGTTTGGCCTGCTTTGAGGAACACCTGTCATTGCTGTTTGTCCTCCGGAGAAACATGGGTGGTTGAGCTGACCCCACTGCCTACCCTGCCTTGCCCAGGAGTGAGCTCTCTTGCTCCCCAGGTGCCTCTGATGGCACTGTGTCTCTTACCCTGCTGGTCCATGAAGATGGGGGCTCCCCCAAGTGATGCCACTGCGTCTACAAGTAGCAGACAGCCATGCCTGTAGGAGTGCAAAGCTTGGCTTGATGTCTCTGCCACCTCCTCTTGCCACTCCTATTAGCCCAGCCCCCAAATTCTGGCTCCCCCAAGGCTGTTTCACTGATATCAACTGCTTCCAGCACAGCAGAGCCAGAGGAGAACTCAAGGCATGTAAATCCCTGCGCCCCAAACCCCAGTGGCAACCTTGGCATGCTGCCAGCCCCTGTAGGTGCCCACCATACACTGACCGGTGGCACAGCTTGCCCAGCCCCTCCAGCGGCTGCAGCACCCCCGTGGAGGACTCGCCATGGGTGATGAAGAGAACTGAGGGCTTGTGGTGCACCAGGCCCTGTATGAAATAGAGGGGAAGGTGACTACCTCCAGGGCTAGTTCATGCTCACTACCCCACACATGGCTGGCACTCACCTCCTCTATGTCCCACGGAGTGAAGTACTCACCCGGCGGCTTCAGCAGCTCATGGACATTGGCTCCTGGGAAGGATTTGGGAAGAGGGTGGTGAGGTTGGGCATACCTCCCACTGGGCAGCAATCTATTCCACAAGAGAGTCGGTCATGCATGAACCAGGAGCACAGCTGCCCAGCAGGGTCTGACCTCCTGCAGACTGGCCCAGTGGGAAAGCCACAACCACCATAAATGGAGAGACATGGCCCTGGAAAGAAACTCGGAGCACTTTCTGGCTGTGGAAGCCATGTCACTCGTCACTGCTGCTGGGGCTGAAGCCAGAGGTCGTATTCTGGCATCCCACCTGCAAGCCCATCCCCCTGAGCCCCATCAGCACCATACAGCTGTCTATAGCCTACCTAGTCTCCTGGCGATGTCGGCAGCACGTTGTCCCCAGATGCCATTGATGGCCACCAGTGTAGTGTCACCATGCTCCAAGAGGTTGAGGAGGGCAGCCTCCATGGCACAGTGGCCAGTGCCGCTGATGGCCAAGGTCAGCTGGTTCTGTGTCTGGAAGGCATACTGGATGCCTGCCTTGATCTCATCCATCACCTGTGGCAGCAGGACACCAGCTGACACCATTGTTGACCTCCTCATCCCAGCAGACCCCTTGTTGGAAGAGTGGGAAAGAGAAGGGGAGGAAGGCCAGGCTGAGTCAGCTCACCTGCAGCACCTCGGGGTGCATATGGCCCAGGAGCTGTCGGCCACCAGCAGCCAGGATACGGGGGGGCACATTGCTGGGCCCTGGCCCCAGCAGCAACCTCTCTGGCACAGTCAGGGGCCGGAGCAGCCCCTGGGGTGGGGGAACACGGAGTAGGCTGGCGGCCATAGTGTGACTTGCCAGCTTCAGGATCCGAGCCCAGAGCAGAGGAGCAGTGGAGGCTGCCCTCACAGCAGCCAGCACTGCACCACAGCACATCCTGTGCTGGCAGTGCCCAGCACCC
This sequence comes from Pogoniulus pusillus, assembly GCF_015220805.1. Lineage (NCBI taxonomy): Eukaryota > Metazoa > Chordata > Aves > Piciformes > Lybiidae > Pogoniulus > Pogoniulus pusillus. The sequence goes on from NC_087289.1 coordinate 102,883, forward strand.
CCATGGACCCTGACCCTGGGGCTTGGTGCCCCCCCGCCACTGGTCTGGACTCTGCCCCTGGCTGCCTCCTCAACCAGTTAATGTGCCACCAGCACTGCCCCTGCTGTCTCACCCCCCATGGTTTGGGGGTTCCCCTCTTGCTAGTGCTGCAGCAGGGGCGGTCTCCAGGCATGTCAGCCTCTGGGACTGGAAAACACTCATGCAGACATCATCCCTATGGCCTGCAGGGCACTATGGTTGATGGTTTCTAACAGTGTCGTAGCAGGTGGGATCCCTGCTCCTGGGTATGCAGGTGTCCTGTGGCATGGGGTGGTTGTGCTGAGACTGGCTTGGCACAGCTGCCACGATCACTCCTCCTCCAGCAGTACAAAGCTCTGCCAGCTGATCAAGGAACTGCCCTATAGAAGGACACTGGAAGACCAATGGATGTGATCTATCTGGACTTCTGTAAAGCCTAGTGCAGTGAAAACTGTTCTTGCCCATGGTGGCAGGGCTCGAACTAGGTGACCTTTAAGGTGTCTTCCAACCCAAACCATTCTATGAATCTATGAACGTTCTTCTCTCTAAACTGAAGAGATGTGGATTCGATGGGTAGACTGTCCAATGAGTAGAGAATTGGTTGGATGTTTGCATCCAAAGGGTAGTAGTCAACAGCTTGACGTCCAATGGAGATGAGTGACAAGTGCTGTCACTCAAGTGTCTGTATTAGGACCAATGCCATTCAATATCTTCATCAGTGATACAGGCAGTGAGACTGAGGCACTCTTGGCAAGTCTGCAGATGATACTATGCTAAGTGATGTGGTTGATAAGTCTGAGGGACAGGATGCCATCCAGAGGGACCTGGACTGGCTGGAGAGATGGGCTCAGAAGAACCTCCTGAGGTTCAATAAGGCCAAGTGCAAGGTTCTGCACCTAGGTCAGGGCAATCCTCAATATCAGTCTAGGCTGGCGGCGATGAGATTGAGAGCAGCTCTGCAGAGAAGGACTTCAGGTGCTGGTGGGTGAGAAGCTGGACAGGAGCCAGCAATGGGCACTGCCAGCCCAAGAGGCCAAGGGCAGCCTGGGCTGCATCCAAAGCAGCATGGCCAGAGATGGAGAGAGGGGATCCTGCCCCTCTGCTCTGCTCTGGGCAGGCCTCAGCTGCAGGGCTGTGTCCAGCTATAGGGGCCCCAACAGAAGGACATGGACCTGATAGAAAGTGTCCAGACAAGACCATCAAGATGATCAGAAGCCTTGAGAATCTCTTCTAAAAAGACAGACTGAGAGAGCTGTAGCTGTTCAGCCTGCGGAAGAGAAGGCTTCAGGGAGACCTTAGAGCTGCATTTCAATATCTGAAGAGAACCTACAGGAAAACTGAGGAATGACTGTTCATCAGGGCCTGTGGTGACAGGTCAAGGGGCAATGGTTTGAAACTAGAGCAGGGCAGGGTTATGTTGGATGCCAAAAGGAAGTTCTGCACAGTGAGGGTAGTGATACACTGGAACAGGTGGCTTAGAGAAGTGGTGGAAGCCCTGTCCTTGAAGGTGTTGCAGGTCAAGCTTAAGAGGGCCCTGAGCAACCTGCTCTATTTAGAGATATTCCTGCTGCCTGCAGGGGGGTTGGACAAGATGATCTTTAAGGGTCCCTTTCAACCCAAGCATTTTACACTTCTATGACTGTATAACACCTGGCCTAATGACAGCCACCTGGAGGAGAGAGGTCACTGGGATGGTTTGCACAAGGGCAGAGCCACAGGCCATGGCTACAGATTCCACTGCAGACAGCTGTGCTCGGCCTGGTTCACATGTCCTGGTGATGCCACAGGCCATATGTGCTTCTTCAGTATGCCCTGCCTGCTGCTGTCCACACATGTCCACAATCCACTGTATCATGCCCATCCTCTGGCATGTTCTCTGCCACCTGTAGTCAGAAATGCAAACCAGCTGCCTGCTGTCAGCTCCTGGTGGGTACAGGAGTGGGTCCCTGGCCAGAGATATCATTCAGTGAGCAAAGCTTTGGTCTTGAAATGACAATTATTGGGTGGAAACTCCTTCCAGTCTAGCATTGGTGACTGGAAGTCCTTCCAGAGCTATCACTGGTGACTGGTGGTGAAGACACCTTGAACAGGCACATCAGGCTGGCAGTGGTGCCAGGCAAGTGCACTTCTGCCCAGGCAGCTAGATGTCTGAGAGCAGCTGGGAGCCATTGTGGCTGACACCACATTTGGATGATGGAGACTGTGGTTGAGCTGGAGGCTTCTGCCCAGTCATCTACCAAAGTAAGGATTGTAAGTCCTGATGTCCTAAGGCGTTCCAAGCCAGCCCCTCATTCTGTGCCCCAGCCATGTCCTTCTCTGGCTGGGAGGACTCTCACTGCTGGTGTTGCTGCCAGACACCCATGGCCTGCTGAAAATGGTCTCTAAGACACTGGCAGGAAAGATTCGCTGGACACCTACCACCATTGTGGTGGGCGGAAGGATGAGGACCTCTCTGCTGCCTGTCTTCCAGGGAGACTTGTGGAAAGGCTGGGGCAGGGAGGGGACATGTGACCTCGTGGCTGGCCTGGAGGGGCAAGGGAGGATGTGCTGCTGGAAACAGCTGGCAGCAGTGGCATAATCTGCTTTCCACCATGGGCCTCAATTCCCCAGCGCAGATGGGCGGGAGCCTGACGTGTCGTCCCGGGGCTGCGGGGTGGGGGGCTGGCCGGGCCGGGGGCTGAAGCAGTCCCACACCTTGGATGGATGCAGGCAGACGAGGGCTGCCGGAGCCTGGGGCCCCAGCGCTGGCTCCAGAACGGGGATCACGGTCCTGGCAGGAGACCCAGGGGAGACAGTTCCAGAGGCAGGGTGCCGGCGAGACCGGGGTACTGCGCCCGGGGAAACCGGGCTGGGGGCAGGGGGGGAGGTCGGTTGCCGGGCGACGGTTGCCAGGTGGCCTGAGGACCTCGCCCCTGCCCGCGCCCTTGCAGCCGGTTCCGCAGCGCGGACCAGGGATGGGGGGTGGGATGCGCTGACGTCACCGCTCCATCCCCAGCTCGCGTTATCTCGTTCCCCCTCTGCTCTCGGGCGGCGGCGGCCAACCAACATGCGGGGCGGGGCGGGGCGGGCGGGGACCGCAGGGGCGGGGCTGCCTCCATCCGCACCGGCACCGCACCAGTACCGGCACCGCACCGCTTGGCGTGGCTCGGCTTCATGCCTGCGCCCTCCAGCCGCGGCTGAGCGCTGAGCTCCGCCGAACCGGGCACGGGCACGGGCACAGACACAGGTAGGGTCGGACGGCACGGTACCAGACGGGGCAGCCTCGCCACTACGGACGCTGCAGGAGGAGCGGTCCTAGCGCTGCCGTCCCTCTCGGTCCCGACAGCAGCGAGGCGTGGGGGGAGCGATACGCCCCTCCGGGAGTCCGGCGGGGCTGGGGGCCTGCTGCTGGCCGCCATTTTACGAGGACCACCGAGGTGCGGGGAATGAGGCCGGGACGGGGAGGGCTTCCCTCGGGTCCGCATCGCGGCCGGCAGCGGGTGCCTCCCTGGCTTCCAGAAGCATCGAGCTTCGGGCGGGGGGGGGGCTTGCTGGGAACGAGGCGACGCCTCTGCAGCCCCGCTACCCGCCTGGGGCGGGGAAGGAGAGGATGACGTCCCTGCAGCCTGTGAGAGGGAGCACAGGGAGCCCTTGTCACCTCCGAGGCAGCTCCGCTGTCCCCTGAGGGCAGGTGTCTCTGTCCGTGAAGCGGAGACATCTTTAGCGGTGCTGAGCAGCACCAGTGTTTGAAGGTGCCCCCGAGGCTGTCGCGGCGTCGGGGTGGGCTTGCAAAACGGCTGCCAAGCCGAGGCTTTTGCTTGCTGCTGCTGAGCTTGCACTTGGGGGCAGCTAGGCAAGGGCTGCCATGTCACTACGGACCAGCGCTGATGGCTTGTCGTTGGAGGATGAGGTGGTCTCTGGGTGGAGGGGCAGGTGCAGAGCCCTGTGCTTGGGCACCCTGGCTCCCAGGGAGGAGCCCTACACCTGCCCATTGTCTTCCTCCTCCCGCATCAGTCAGCATCTCCTCTCCTGGACCTTACAGACCTCCTCTGTGCTGGAGTTGCCTGCCTGCTTAGGTCCCACACCTCCAATGCAGGGCTTGGGGAGAACCATCTGAGCATCAACCTTGCCACCCCGTGGCCATCCTTTCACACCCTAGTGCCCAGAGCAGCCCCTCAGGTGGTGGCCTTGGTGACACAGAGAATTGGAGGGAGATACAGTAGACTTCCTCCCAGGGTGCAGTCAGGGATGTGGTAGTCTCTGCCATCCCCACACACTGCTGTTGACCTCCATTTTGAATGGGAGGTTGCAGCTGGTGCTGACACTACCACGCCCTTGCCTGCCTATGTATGGTCAGAGCTGCAGCCCCCAAAACCTTGAGGGGTGCTGGGACCTGTGTTCCATCCCCCATGCCTGGCTGCCCAACCCTCTCTGTATTCAGCCACGCTGGTAACCTGTCAGAACTCACACTGCCTTTTACATGCAGCTTTTTCCCTGCCGTGGGTTTTAGCATGCAGAAAAGAGGATGAAGAGAACAGATGACAGAGTGGCCTTGCCTTTATAGCAGGGACAGGGAGCTGGCTGGCAGCAAGTGGAGGTGGTGGAGGTGTTTAAAAAGAGTCTGGATGAGGCACTTTGTGCCATGGTTTAGTTAATTAGAAGGTGTTAGGTGATGGGTTGGACTCGATGATCTCTAAGGTCCTTTCCAACCTGATTAGTTCTGTGATTCTGTGATACATCCTTGCATAGTAGGACATCAGTATAAGTAGAACCAACTGCAAATTTAATCCACATTGAACTCTCAACAAGCTTCAAACACTGCCCTGAAGCTTGGGGGTGGATGTGAGGTGAGGAGACACAGGGCAGACAGACATAATGGCATCAGGGAAGCAGAGGGGATGAATTTCAGCTGGGGATGGTGGGACTCGTGCCCCTGCCCCATGCTGTCCTCCAGGCTGCTTCCTCGGCTGCTGGTGCCGCTCTAGGGAAAACTGCACCGTCACGGTCCCTTGCCCTTGCCCTGTGCAGGGCAGGACGCAAGTGAAGAGCTGCTGCTGAGATTTGCTGTCAGGCACAGATGGTGGCTTGTCATCTGGGCCAGCTGCCTCCAGAGTCCCTCACTGTCCCTGTTGCCCCCAAACAGCAGGCAGGTTCCCACCGTCTGAGATGAGGCTGGAGGGGCCCCAACGAGGGGTGCAGGTGAAGGGCTCATTAAACCAAAGCTTATCAGCAGTTGCGGGCACCATGGCTCGAGAGCCACAGCCAGATGCAGTGATCATCCTTGCCACTGAGATGACTTGGGGATGCTCTCAGACAAAAGGAGAAACCCAGCTCTTGATCTGCCGGAGCTGCCTGTGGCCCCAGGAAGGTGGCCTCTGACCCATGCTGTGCACAGGGAATGCGGAGTCCTGCCTGTGCCGGCCCATATTAGCAATCTCCCAAGCCTAGCGTCCTGCAGCAGAGGCCGGGCTGCATGGCATGTCCCTGCCGCATCCTTAGGGAAAGGCTGCTGCAGGCGGCACTTGGGGACAATGCTTCCTGCCCGCTGGCCACCTCATAGCCATGGCAGGGAGGGCTGTCAGTCAGTAGCTCTCGTTAGCTAATCTCTGCCCAGTTAATCTTAGCTAATCCACTTAATCATTGCTCTCTATGCCTTTTGCTCATCACCAGGGGCTAGTGGATGCGTCAGTAGGGATGGGCAGAGCACAGTGGGCTGCACAGAAAGTGCAGAAAGAGATGCCCTGCAGAGCTGGGGACAGGCTTGGATGTGCCCGCTGACACCATGGCCCCACTGACTCTGCTGTCCTCCTATGCTGTCTACTTCATGGGTGGGAGTGACCCAGGGAGGAGACAGAGAGAGGGAGCAGGGAGCATGGCCGTGGTGCTGGCCTGGCCCGCTCCCAGTGAAAGGCTGATAGCAGCCTATTGAATTTCTCTCGATGGAGGATTAAGCAGGCGGTGGCTGGCTGTCCCCAGGCAGAGCGGGGTGGCTGGGTTGGGCTGCCTGCCTGCCCCTGCCCTGCGTGTCCACAGCCTGTCTGCAGCAGGCTGTTCCCTCTCTCTGTGGACAGTGATGTGGGTGCTGGCCCTGGCTAGTGGTGCTGCCATGTCAGTGTGGGCTGCAGGTCCAAATCCTCACCAAGACAGGAAAGTGTGAACTGGAGGAAGGAGCAGAGGCTCAGGAAGAAGCTGAGCTGGGTGCATGGTGCTGCCTGGGGTCTTTACACTGCTGTGGCAGAGGTGGGCCAAGAGAGCTGCTAGCAAGCAGAAAAGAAGCTGCGCAGTGCTGGCTGAGGAGGCTGGAGGGAGTGGATGGAGACCGAAAATGGAGCCAAGCTTGCAGCTCTGCAGCAAGGAATGTGGGCAGGGAGAGGAGCCCATGGTGCCGTGCTAGGTGAGCCAGATTGGCTTGCTGGGAATACACCGGGATGTGGGCAGCAGGATAGCCTGGAGAGAGAAAAGGTTCTGCTGAAGAGGAGGCTTTTCACAGCCAGCGAGGGTGGGCTGGGGGTGGTGCTGGTGTAGAGCTGATCAGGCTGTCCTGGCAGCAGGGGTCAAGCAGCCACCGATGGAGGGCATGCAGCAAGGCAAGACATGATGTCTAGAAAAGTGGGGTGAAGGAAAAACTGGAGCTTCTTTGTGAGAAGTGGTAGGGCTGGGGGGGCTGTGATGCAAATGGCACGAGGGTGGAAGGGGAGCAGGGCAGCAGTCAGCCCTGGAGGTGGTGGGGTTGCTGATGGATGTGCTGGCCTGGTGATAGTGTCTCCGCTGAGGGCTGTGCTGCAAGGTAGGAGCCCGGGGACCTGACCCATCCACTTTGCATGTCTTGGAGCTGGAGAAACTAAAAGAGTCTGGGGGAGGAGGGGGAAGCATTTGACGGGCAGTTTTCAGGTACTGCATGGAATTTATCCTGAAAACGGATCCATTGTTCCTGATCACCATCAGTGCCACAGGGTGGGGCAGCTGGAGCTGACAGCCTTGTCAGGATGCAGTGCTTCCATCCAGGAACACATTTCATGGGAAAGACACCTTGTTTATTGCTCTTTGGCAAGGAGTCTTGGTTCATTTTCCTTTTCTCTCCCATCTGAGAAAGCAGGAGAGTGGGGAGGGCAGAGGCCTGTTGGCATGCAGCAGCCTGCTCGCTGGCTCAGGGACTCTCTGTCAAACACTCACGCAATGCTCACTCAAGAAAATGTGGGAGCAGGTGCTCGGACTGGTGGGATTTAAGGGTGGGATTGCTGGCTAAGCACACTGGGAGCTTCAGTGACTTCTCAGCAGGGCAATGAGAGGAGGGTTTGGGAATAATGTGAGATTTGTCCTCCTCTTGCTGCCAGGGATGCAGTCTTGCTTATAAAACAGGTAGAGCATTTTTGAAAGACAGCACTGAGCTTATCATACTTTCTAGCTGCAGAGTTTTCCACTGAGCCATGAATATACCTGCCTTTTTTTGCAGAGCATATATTGGTTTTCTTTCCACCTCCTTTGGATACAAAACCAGAGCTGTCAAAGAGCAGTTAGTTTTTAAGGCATCCCCTTCTCTTGGGACACTTTCTATTCTGTGGATTTATGGTTTTTTTCCTCATGTGGTTTTCATTTCCACCCTAGGAAAACCCATCTTGTGTCAGGACCCACTGTTCCACTTTCTTCTCAGGTCTGTGTAACCAGGGCTGTGTCTGATCTCCTCCATATAGCAGAGAGCATCCTGCTGACAAAGGCCCATTTCAGAAAGGTGCAGGGCATTTGCAAGCACCCTTGCAGGAATCCTGCTGGCAGGGATGCCAAAGAAGCTGATGACTGCCCATGCTGTGGGGTGCTGAGTTCCCACGCCGCTGGCAGAAGCCAAGGAGCAGGAGATGGGCAGGAAAGGGGATGGACTGTAGAAGTCAGAAATTGATTTTGGCAGGGCTGGTTCCAAAGGACCCACTGCTCAAGGGAAGGACCCCAGTGTCCTTTTCAGTGCTTGTGAGGTTTAACTGGGGCTTGTGAAAGGTGGGAGTGGCTGCAGAAAGCCTGCACAGGGCTGCTGGGATGAAGGATGGCTCTGAGAAGTGTTAAAGAGCTGTTTGGTTCATCTTGTGAGTTTGTGATAAATGATTTAAAAAGGAGTGGAAAAATGCAGGTGACCTGGGAGCTCCAGTGGGGTGCAACTGGCAGCAACTTGCTGGCTGATGCCGCTCCTGCTGCCTCTAGGCTTCTGCTTTTGCCAGGAGCTGAATGAGAGGCAAATACCAGTGGCTGTGTTCAGCAGCTGCCTCCTTTCTCACATGAATGCTATAGTTTTCCTGCCCCTCCTCCATATGGTCCTGCTGCCTGGTCCCTGCTCTGCTGGGGCTGGAGCACAGGCAGGAGGCTTCAGTGATGGACAGGGGCTTGCTTTCAGGTGAGGGTCTTCCTGCCTGGCACTCTGGGATGCAAATGCTGCTCCGTGGGGTCATGCTGATGTTGACAGTGCCAATGTGTCCCTCTCCGCTGCTGTGGGTGCCCACTGAGTGATGCTGCAGGGTGGTGGAAGCGACGGGTGCAGCCCTAGGGTAAGGGCAGGGATGTCCTCTGGGATTCACCAGGGCGTCCTGACTTGAGTTACGAGGGGTAAGTGGGAGAGGCCAAATGCAGGCAGACTGGGACAAAGCAAATGATCCCCTTTCTTTCAGAGCATGGGAGCTTGCATCGCACAGACTCTCTGTTCATGTTTCCAGTTCAGCCATGAGGTGGGGCCTGGGGCGTGAGCTTTCCTAACCAACCTTCTTTTCTTCTCCCCTTGCAGGACAGCCACTGCTCCCTGCTAGCAGGACTCCCCCCAGCTGGCGCCATGGCAGGAGCGTCAGTGAAAGTAGCAGTGCGTGTCCGGCCCTTCAACTCCCGGGAGATGAGCCGGGAATCCAAATGCATTATCCAGATGTCAGGAAGCACCACCAGTGAGTGCCACTGTTGGGGGCTAAGGGGCTTGGAAAGGTTTTGGGTGCTGCCTGGGGAGGAGTGCTCACGGTCTGGCCTCAGCAGTGAGCATTGGGTTGCTGGGATCTCTGGTGTTGTTTGGAGGAGAGCATCTAGGGGTGTATGTCACCTTTCCCAGAGAGGAATGCAGTCCTCCTGTTGAAACAGTGGTGGTGATGTCCACGTGGCACTGAGTCCTTGGGTTTTGGTGATGCTGAATGGGGCAACATTCTGGGGCAGGCAATGAAGGAAGAAGAACCAGAAGAACCTGAGGATGCTGATGTGTGGACATGGGTTTCAGGGTGCTTGGCTGGTAGCTGCCTGCCCAAATGTAGCAACTATGCACTGGCCAGTGAGTGACTGATGACAGCACTGTGTGGCTGAGTGCCATGCACTGTGGCTTGCTGGGACCCATCCCTGCTTCCATGGGGCCTGAAGCTGCAACACAAGCAGGATGGAGGGGGTGGAAGCATGATTTGCCAAGGGAAGAGTGTGCTTGAGAAGTGGGGATGTAGCATGGAGGCTTGGGGTCAACTGTCCTGTCAGGAGCCTGTCTGGCATTTGCCCCTCTTAATAATGGCTTCTGGAAGTACAGGGTGGGAGAAGTATTTGAATTCCTCCTCTTTGGATCTGGAAGCCTCCAGATGGGGCAGTGTCTAAAATAGCTCCCTCCCTGCCTGTCTGCCTGGGGCTTGCTGCGTCACTGGCGCTGGTGGGTGAAACACCGGCGCCAGCCACCCCCGCAGTGCGCACTGCCGGGCTGCCATGACAACCCGAGTGGGGAGGGAGAGTAGGGCACCCAAGCATCCAGTGCAGCTCTCTGACCCTGCTGGGTCCCACATTCACCTTAGCCCTGGGGGAGCAGGAATGAGGGAATCCGGGAGGCAATGCCTGCTGTTTTTTGGCATGCTGGGGGAGCTCTCCCTGCCTGGCTGTGTAGGCATGCTCCATCTGCCTGCCGTGTGGAGCTGCTGCCCTTGCAGCTTTCCGGCCCCAGGCGGCAGGTGGGGAGATATCCCTTCTGGCCCTGACTTGCAGGGAGAACCCGGCATGCCCCAGGCCCAGTCAGGAGCATTGGGCATCTCTCACCTCCACTATGGCTGTGTTTCCCTAGGGTGATCTGCCCCTGCCCATCCTGCCGCCCCGGCTTGCTCTGCAGCACCCGACAGTGTCCCAGACCCTGCCCAAGAGGGCTGGCAGGGCTGTGGGCAGGGGCAGTGTCCCAGCCAGCCCTTTGCTGACAGCAAGGCTTTTCCTCTATGAATGGACAAACTGCCAGCTAATCCCTTCAGCTGGGGGCGTTGGGTGCCAGGGGAGCTCTGGTGCCTGCTTCCTCTGGGGCCAGGGGGAGGCAGGAGGATGGCAGTAGTGTCGCCTGCTCCCCTTGCAGAGCAGGACTCTCTCAGCCCCCAGCTTCTCACAGAAAGGCCAAACATAAATGTGTGAGGGGGAGGGGGGCAAGAGCAAGATTCCTCCTGCTTTGGTTTCTTTGCAGAGTGCCCTGCATGTATCAAGGCAGGGCTGGTTGTGCTGCCTAAAATTCTTTGAGCCTTGTGGTGGACAGTGGGGGCTGGGAAACAGGACAGGAAGGGGTCAGCCCTTCTCTGCCCTCCTTTTCTCCTCACATATAAAGCCGCCACCTCCTCAGCTCACTGTGCCACAGCTGGCTGCCTGCCTGCCGACACTGCTGCTTTGTTCTCCTGGTATCCCTCCCCTCTCTGGGGACCAGCCTGGGCACCAACACCCAGGCCCCTCTCCTGGCAACTCTTGTCAGGATGGCAAGAAAGGCGCCATAGCTTTCATTCCAGGAGAGCATTAATATGCTCTGGCCAGAGCTGTGCCTCCACAGGCTTTAAAACATGGCCAATATTTTCTCTCCTGTGCATCTTGGGTTCTATGATTCTCAGTGCTTGCCCACTCTGCTGTCTCTTTAGGGCAAGGACCAAGGTCATCTCCAGATGTTTTCCTCCTCCCCCTCTTGACTGTATGTCTGTCTCCCTTTCTCCCTCCCTTTTTTTTTTTTAAATCCCCTTTGGCCAGAGCAGGACTCCTTTGCAGCAGCTTTGCAGAAGCCCTGAGATGCCTGGTGACCGGAGAGGGAAAGTCCCAGCAGCAGCGTCTAAAGCTGCGGTGGCCGAGAAGTGGAAATGGAAGGGACATGGGCAGAGCATTCAGCTGGGGGATGGGAATCCTGCTCATCTCAGCGTGCTCCCTTCTGCCCTGTGAGACACAGGGCAGCAGAGCAGCTGCAGCTGAGATGCTCAGAGCCACTTGGCACCATCCTCAGCTGCTCCTCTGCCTTGTGCCTGGCATGGACTGGCACTGGGATGCAGAACAGCTGCCTTGTGCAACTGCATCCTGCCCATTCCTGGTTTTCCATTTTTTTGGGTGGTGATGCTCCTGTTCACTCTAATGAGGGTCGCCTTTGCAGGGCAGAGAAAGATCTGAGCTGGGGGGAATGTGTGGCATGGCAGAGCTGCCAGATGAACCTTGGGAGCTATGGGAGATGCTCCACCTGATTTCTTTCACGGTCTCTGCACTTTCTTGTTTTTGGCACAGCCACTCACATGCCCTCAACACCCCAGTTAGGCACCATCAGGGATGGGCAGTCCCTGTGACTGTCTCTGTGACCCTGAAAGGCCAGGAGTGCTTTCAGTCTGGATCTCAGCAGGGATCTCCCTGTTAGCATCTGCAGGATGGACAATTGCTGCAGAGATGTCACTTCCCAGCCCATTCTCCTGAGGCAGCAGCTCTGGCTGTGGTAACGATTCTGCCCTGGATGCAGGAGGCCAGGGGCCAGGCAGGTGAGGAACTAATGCCCAGCTCTTCTTTGGTGCTGGAGCTGGCTCCTGCCTGCAGCAAAGGGCATCCAAGAAGCACCATGCTGCAGTTTTGAGGTCGGGGCTGGATTCTGATCCCACTTCCCACCCTCCCTCTGCCTGTCTTGCTGCCTTTGCAGGCAGGGATAGGCAGGTCTCAGGCCAGAAGTGGTGCATCCCTTCCAGGGAAGAATCTGTCACAGAATCACAGAACCATAGAACTGATTAGGTTGGAAAAGCCCTCTAGGATTATTGAGTCCAGCTGTCAACTCACTAAACCATGTCCCCATGTGCAATGGACACAGGTTTCTTGATCACCTCTAGGGACGGGCTCTCCGCTACCTCCTTGGACAGCCTGTGCCAAGCCCTGACCACTCCTGCAGCAAAGAAATTTTCCCTTATTTCCAACCTAACCCTTCCCCAGCACAATTTAAGGTCGTTTCTTCTCCTTCTAAAACCTCAGACTAGGGAGCAGAGCCCAACCCCCACCTGACTCCAGCCTCTTCTCAGGGAGCTGCAGAGAGCAATAAGCTCTGCCCTCAGCCTCCTCTGCTCCACACTGCACACCCCCAGCTCCCTCAGCTGCTCCTCCCCAGCCCTGTTCTCCAGACCCTTCTCCAGCTGTGTTGTCCTTCTTTGGACCTACTCCAGCCCCTCAATGTCCTTCTGGGAGTGAGGGGCCCAAAACTGAATCCAGTATTTAAGATATGGCCTCACCAGGGCTGAGTCCAGGGGAAAAAACACTGCCCTGGTCCTGTTGACCACAACACTGGTGATCCAGGCCAGCATGCTGCTAGCCTTCTTGGCTACCTGGGCACATGCTGACTCCTGTTCAGCTGCAGTCAACCACCATCCCCAGGTGCTTTTCTGCCAGATAGTGGTGGCAATGAATGAGGACTTTGGAGCAGAGGGCGCCTGTGTGCTTAATGCAATACATCAGGGCATCTGGCTTCACAGGGAGTGGTCTGCAGCATTCCTGGAACTGTTTGGGAATGTCCCAGCCTGAGTTCAGAGCAGATGCAAATCCTGGCCAAACAGTGGTCCTGAGGCAGGGCAAGGTTGGGGCTGCAGGGAATGGAGCTCTGTTGGCCTCCTCATCCTTGGCAGTGGCAGGGAGCATCTGGAGGCTGCGGGCACAGGAGCTGTACTGTGCCAGACTGCAAGGTCATTCCAATGCCACCTAATATAGCTGGTGGCTGGATCTTGTGATCACCCCTCTGGTTTGGGTTTCTTCTGATGCATCTATTCTTGCAGAAAAAAGCCACGCTGCAAACGCTTTACAGGAGGGAGCAGAAAAGTCAGCGAATGAGGAAGAGAATGCAGTCTCCCATTTCCATGGCAACGTCCTTTACACCAGAGGATGGGAAAAAGCAGGCTCTTATTTCCACCGTTGAGAGTCCTTAGTCACCCTGCTGGGGCTAGGTATCAAAAAGGAGGCTCAGGGAAGGGGAGGCAGGAGGCAGGCACAATGCCAGGGTGTCTGGCTTTGGGTATGTCTCCTCCCACTGTGGGGTGGAAGAAGGCTGTGATCCTCCTGTGTGGGTCTGGGCTCTTGCTGAAACAAGAAGGAGCCTGAAGGATGGAGCTATGTCCGCCACATCATGCTCAGCCTGACATTTAGGCAAGGCTCTGCCCTGATCTTGGGCTGGTGCAGGCTCTGCTGGACATGATGCCCTATTGCAGTCCTCAGATTCAAGGGCCTTTGGATGACAAATGTAGCATGAAGCCCACTGCTGCATCAGGAGATTCCAGAAATGCAGAGAGTAGAGAATTTCAGAAATCCTCTCAGAAGTCCTTTATCAGAGCATTGTGAAATCCCCAGCACTAAGAGTCCTAGAGCATCCTTACCAGAAGTGGTCCCAGCAGCCCTTAACAGAGGAAGCAGCCAGCAGCAGCAGCAGCTCTCCTGAGTATATCCCTAGCAGCCACCCTGGCAGTGTCCCGAGCGCCCATCTACACTATTGCTCAGAGCAACTGCTGAAGTACTCTTTCCTATCACAGCCATATATATAACCTAAAGCAGGTTCCAGTCAGAGATTGCAGCCTGTAAGAAGAGTTGGTTCTGCAGGATGTTGCTGTTTTGTCCTTTGCCACACGTAACTGGTCAGCCAGAGAAGGTTTCTCAAGCCCACGTGCCCCGCACCTGTAAGCTCTTATCTGCAGAGCAGCTGCTGCGCAGTGCCAGGACTATTTCTGCCAGGACTATTGGAGTCTGTTGGCTCTGAGCCCACCCGTGAAGCTGGAGGGTCTTGGTCCCACTCTCCAGGACTGCTTTGTATTGAACCCCACCACCCTTCTCTTCTTGTGAGAGGGACATGGGTGGCAAGGTCATTGCAGGCAGTTGGGTGGCCTCACACTCCCATCTGTTTGCCCCTAGCTATCCTGAACCCGAAACAACCCAAAGAGACGCCAAAAAGCTTCAGCTTTGACTATTCCTACTGGTCCCACACCACGGTAAGTGGTGGGAGATGTGAGCCCACCTGGAATGCAGGGCTGCTCTGGGGAGAGGCAGGAGGACCTTCTTGCCAATTTTTCCTTGTCCTCTTCTCTGCAGCCTGCAGACATCAACTATGCATCTCAGAAGCAAGTGTACCAGGACATAGGTGAGGAGATGTTGCAACATGCCTTTGAAGGCTACAATGTCTGCATCTTTGCTTATGGGCAGACAGGTGCTGGAAAATCCTACACCATGATGGGGAAGCAGGAGAAGGACCAGCAAGGCATCATCCCACAGGTACCACCTGGTCTCAGCAGGATGCCCAATGGAAAAGCGGTGTGAAGAGGGGAGCAGGGCAGAAGAGTCAGGCTTGGCTAAGGTGTACCACAGTCCTGCCGTGGCATTGACCTAGCATGGCTCTGGTGCAGGGTGGAGGGAGAAGTTGGGTCATGCTGAGCTGCTCCGAGCCTGGGCGAATTGCAGTCTGGCTGCACAAGGCCAGTAGCTGCGGGCAGCAGGAGACCCAGCACTGAGCTGTTGCTGACTATTCTGGCCAAGAGCTGCTGGATGCTGGCTCAGTGGTGTGCCAGGGCAGGCCTCTGGGGATGCTGAACACCCAAATCAGTAGCAGGGGTTCTGCCAGCTCCTGAGAAGCCATCCTGCTGCTCAGGGGCTCTGATTTTTGGGGTGAGAGGTAGAAATCCCTGTGGCCTTAGTCCCCTGGGCAGGAGCATCCTGGCAGGAAGCTGAGCAGCCTGGTTCTTCTCTCCGCAGCTGTGTGAGGATCTCTTCTCTCGCATCAATGACACGACCAATGACAACATGTCCTACTCTGTGGAGGTAGGCACTCCATTGCCTGCTAGTCTGGCTCCAACCATGCTGCTGTGCAGGTCCCTCTTTTGTGGGGTCCCATCGCTGGGTATGGGATAGGAGAGCAGGACCTGAATCTGCCAATGCGCTGCCAGCCATTAGCCCTGCCCATGCCCTGTCTAGGTGAGCTACATGGAGATATACTGTGAGCGCGTGAGAGACCTCCTGAACCCCAAGAACAAGGGGAACCTGCGGGTGAGGGAGCATCCCCTTATGGGCCCATACGTCGAGGACCTTTCCAAGCTGGCCGTGACCTCTTACAATGACATCCAGGACCTCATGGACTCTGGGAACAAGGCCCGGTGAGTTGTGGCAGCAGGAGATGGCCAGGACTGGATAGCCTGCAGACATTTCCAGGAGGTCCTGCCTAACTTCCTTGCTTTGCTAGCTCAGCTTCTCTGGAGGTGCAAGTCTCCTCCTGTATGAGCACTGGGTACCACCTCCTTATTTTCACCTCACCTCAAAATGCCCTGGAGGCAGCAGCAGCCTGGACTTTTGCACATCTCCTCCCAGAGTCCTCTCCTGTCCTCTAGATTTGCCTTCCCATCATGTACCCTGTCCTGAAATGAGCCTCGACCCCATTGCCAGCTACTCCCGTGTCTCCTACAGAGTGTCACACCTCCCTGTCCTCCTCTTCCCACAGCACAGTGGCTGCCACCAATATGAATGAGACCAGCAGCCGCTCCCACGCCGTCTTCAACATCATCTTCACGCAGAAGCGGCACGATGCTGAGACAGACATCACCACTGAGAAGGTGAGAGCAGAGCCTGAGGGACTGGGAGAACCTGTGTGGATCTGGGAAGGGCTTCATATCTGATTGACAGCACTTGAGATGGGATGGTGCAGCCTGGTGGAGGGTGGAAACATGATGGAGATAGGCCCCACATGCACTCTGGGCCCATGATCCTTCAAGGAACTGCCCCCTGGACAGGATATTTGGCACCTGTGTCCTCCCACCCTGCCTGCAAGGATGTTATCCCTTTTCCTGGCCAAATCCCACTGCCTGCAGAGCAGTGTCACCTTGCAAGAGATCTTTGTTCCCTCTTTGGCCTGGTTTGCTGTGCCTTCTGGGGCTGACAGCCTCCTCTCTGCCTGCAGGTCAGCAAGATCAGCTTGGTGGATCTGGCAGGGAGTGAGCGAGCTGACTCCACTGGTGCAAAGGGCACAAGACTAAAGGTGAGAGCTGGCAGAAGGCCCTCTTCTGCCAGCAGGGATGTTGTGTCCTACCACCATGTCCTCCTCTTTGCCTGGCTCCCTGGCTGCTGTACTGCTAAAATCCTTTGTGTTGGTTTGAAACTGAAGGAGAGTAGGTTTAGACTGGATCTTAGGAAGAAATTCTTCAGAACAAGGGTGGTGAGATCCTGGGACTGGTTGCCCAGGTTGTGTATGGCTCCTCACTGGAAGTGTTCAAGGCTAGGTTGGATGAGGCCTTGAGCATCCCCTGGTCTAGTTGAGAGGAGTGGATGATTTCTGAGGTCGCTTCCAACCCATTCTAGGAATCTGTGACATGGTTTTGTTTGAAAGCTGCCCATTGCCAGTTCTGCTGGGATCCAGGAGTCCCTGCTGGGAGGTGCTGGTTATCCAGCAGAGCTCTTTGCCCACCCCATTCTGCCCCTATCCTGGTACTCTGGGCTTTTGTGTCTCTCTGAAATGGAACCTGAGCAGCTGGGCTTTTCCTCTTTCCACCAGGAAGGAGCAAACATCAACAAGTCGTTGACCACACTGGGGAAAGTCATCTCTGCCCTGGCTGAAATGGTAGGTAGCTGGAGCACAGACAAGCAGCAGCACCATGGGGTAATGGGCTCAGGTCAGCAGAGGTGAGCTCAGCTCCCATGGATGGTGCATTCCAGCTCTGAGGAATGGGCAGATACTTCCCAGTCTGGTGAGGCTACTGGGCTCCCAAGAGCCCTGTGCCCACTGCTGTCTTGGGAGACAGGATGCTGTGGCGGGTGCTGAGGAGGGGAGCAGCTCACTCAGACGGTCTCTCCTCTTTCTTTACAGGACTCAGGGCCAAACAAGGTAGGTGTCCTGGCCAGGCTGCGCAAGGCGAGGGTCAGTGTTTAGCACAGTTGGGTGGGAGTGTGTCACAGGGTGGCTTTGGGGTTAGACTTTACCTAGACCCAAGCCATGCTTCTTCCAGGGACTCGCAGAGCCCTCAGCATCCTCCTCACCCTCCTCACCCTGTGACTCACACTATCTGGTGTTAAAATGCCCACCCTGGCCTAGGCAGGGCACGTGGAGCTGAACAGAGCTGCCTGAGGTTGCCACAGCCTGGCAAAGCTATCCTTCTGAGTCCCCATGGCTGGGGACCTGCTGTCACCTTCCCTTCAAAGACAGCAGGCAGCCTGACAGCTCTTCTCTCTACTCTCCATGCTCCAGAACAAAAAGAAGAAGAAGACTGATTTCATCCCCTACCGGGACTCAGTGCTTACCTGGCTGCTGCGGGAGAACCTGGGTGAGGACATGGGTCAGGGTGTGGGCAAGCATGACTGCTGGGCAGAGGGTGGTGGCTGGCACAGGAACCAGTATCTCCCTGAGGTGGGCACATCTTTCTGGGCAGGGGGCAACTCCAGGACAGCCATGGTTGCTGCTCTCAGCCCTGCTGACATCAACTATGATGAGACCCTCAGCACCCTCAGGTAGGAAGTAATACCCTTGTCTCCCCAGAGTGGGCAAGGGCAAAGATTGTCTCTGAAATGCCAGCACTGCCACATGCTCTTCTCACCTCTGTAGCAACACTGGCTGAGGGGTGCAACCTCAGGCAGAAGGCTGAAGGATTGCCATAGTGCTGGGATCCTCCAAAGGATCGTTTGCAGGAGGGGCTCGTGGCACTCCTCCTTGCCCAGCATCTGGGGATTTGACCCTCTGCCACTGCTGAGGGCTCTGCCCTTCCCTAGGTATGCTGACCGTGCCAAGCAGATCCGCTGCAACGCCGTCATCAACGAGGACCCCAACAACAAGCTCATCCGGGAGCTGAAGGACGAGGTGGCACGCCTGCGCGACCTTCTCTACGCCCAGGGTCTGGGAGACATCATTGACAGTAGGTACCATCCAGTGCCCTCAGGCAATGGCTCCAGGCAGAGGCCAGCTGGAGTCCCCTCTGTCTGGAAGAACAGTGGCCCCACAGCTGCCCTGCATCCTGCTCTGCCAGCTGTGCAGCAGCATCACACTGCCGGAGGTTGGGATGCTTCTGGCAAGCCCCTGCACATGCATTCACAACCTGCAGCCCACTCCTGTGGGCAAGAGGAGCTGCTTTGTACCTAGCAGACCTCCCCTTCTCCCTCTCTACCTCCCATCTTCAGCATCCTTTGTCCAGTAGAATTGCCTGGAAGAACTTCCGGGGCTACAGCCACCCATGGCCTCCCCTCCGTGCTGTTGGATGCCCTGCTCAGATGAACCCACTCTTGTTCTGTTCTCTGTCTTACCCTTGCTCCTTGCCCTCTCTCTCTCTCTCTTAGCCCATCCTGCTGCAGGAGGATCCAAATGTGTGTATTCCACATCACTGGTACTCTCTGTTGCTTCACGGCTTTGGGAAGTGTAGGCTGCACCCAGGGGCACCCTGCGCAGCACAGGGAAGGGCTTCTGTAGCCAGGCCCATCCGTTGGAGAGTGCTTGCCCACAGGCTGGCTATCTCCAGGGAGCTGGCACCAGGGACACTAGCAGAGTTGTAGTTAGCACCTGGGCTTGGGGTAGGACTCAGAGGGACCAGTGTCCTCCCCATCTGCTGTGCCAAGGGCCCAGTCCCCACAGGGACTCCTTCCTCCATGCTGTCAAGATGTTTCCTGTCACTGCTGCTGCTGCTTCTGCTTCTGCTGAGGCCCAGCACGATGCTTGGGCAGCCTGGCACGGTGCTCTCCTGATGGAGGGGTGTGTCATGAGGACCAGGAGGGTTTTGCCTGTGGATGAGCACTATTGCCCCATCCTGCCCTGGGCCAGGCAGTGCAGCCAGGCTGCGATGAGCCCCCTGAGGAGCTGGGGACCTGGCCTGTCCCCTCCTGCCTTGGCTTCCCGGGATGCAGGCTGATGGAGGTGGGCAACCAATGCTGCGGCCGCTAACCTGTGCCTTGCCTGCCTCCAGCACAGTGCTCCAAGTCCCTGTGACTTCTCAGGGCTGGAGGAGAATCTCTGATACCAGGGTGCCTTTGCTGTAGGGTCTGGTGGCAGGCAGTGCTTGGGCTGCTGGCAGGCAAGTGCCACTGCCCATAACCGGGCATGTTGTTCCTCTGCTCTCACTTTGCTTTTTCTGGCTTCCTGGACAAGGTGGGCCAGAGGCTTGGCCTCTACCAGCAAGGGGATCCCACAGCCCCTTCTGCTTTGCCCCTTTGGCCCTTTTGTAGGATGGAGGGCCACTGCCTCTCCTTCCCTTCCTTTCTCATTCTCTGCTTCTTGATTCAGCTGGTCTGGGACAGCTGGTCAGTGAAACCCACCCAGGCTGTGTCTGCAGAGGGATGATGACAAGGGCAGTGGTATGCTCTTGAGGACAGTTTATTCCAGACCTGATGGCTGCAGGATCTGGTGCTGGGGAAAAAAAGAATCATCCCCAAGAGTCTGGGAAGGCTCCAGGGCTGTTCTAGCAGCTGCTTCCCAAAACAGGCCCATGCTCCTTGGGGTCTGCCAGGGCTGCGGGGGAGATGTGTGTGCCTGTGCCCTGCTGCCGCCTGTGCCGCTGTGCTGCCGCCTGTGCCTTCCCTTTGGACTTCTTGGCTTTCTCCTCTTTGCACCTGGCCACTCCTTGGGATCTTTCTTTCCCCAACAGCTTTTCTTGTCTCTGTCTTTCTCTCTCACTTCTTCTCTGTCTTTCCCTGGCCCATCCATAGATGTGTCCAACCGTGAGAACAATAACGATGCCCGAGGGGCAGAGCTGAGTTACTGCCGTGACAATCTCTCCACAGTGACCAATGCCATCGCTGGGATCAGTCCCTCTTCTTCCCTGTCAGCCCTGTCCAGCCGCGCTGCCTCTGTGGCCAGCCTTCACGAGCGCATCATGTTTGCTCCGGGCAGCGAGGAGGCCATTGAAAGGCTCAAGGTAGGAGGCCAGCAGCTGGCAGGACGGAGGGCTCAGCTCAGTGCTCTTGTTCTGAGGCTTGCACAGCACTTGGTGCTTTCTGGAGACCCTTACTGGAATCACAGAATGGGTTGTGTTGGAAGGGACCTTAAAGATCATCCAGTCCCAAACCCCTTGCCATGGGCAGCGACACCTCCACCTAACCCAGGCCTCATCCAGCCTGGCCTTGAACACCTCCAGGGAGGGGTCAACACAATGCTAGGACAGACTCAGGAGTGCCCAGTGCTCTGGACTGCTGGAGGGGAGGGAGTTTGGTGTGGTGACATCCACCTGGTGCTGCCACCCTGCCCATGGGTTGTCTGCTGCCTGAGGGATGAGCACTCCTGGCTGCAGAAGGGTGTTTCCAGCTCAGCACGGTGCAGGAGCAGGCTGGCAGCAAGGCGTTGGAGAGGATGGCCTTTGTGTCTTGCTCTTTGAAGATGGGGATGATGGAAAGATGTGGGTGAAATGCTGCCTCAGCCTGTTCAAAGCCAGCCTGAAACTGCGAGCGGTGTCCTGCTGTGGGAGGCTGGGCAGAGCCTGGTGGAGCAGGCAGGTCTGCTGCCCATGGGATGTGCTAACCCCTGCTGACCCCTCGCTTGCCAGGAAACGGAGAAGATCATCGCGGAGCTGAACGAGACATGGGAGGAAAAGCTGCGGAGAACAGAAGCGATCCGGATGGAGAGGTGAGTGGGCTGGGGTATAGATGGGACGTAACAAGATGGGCTTTCCCAGGCATCTCTCTTCCTCTGAACCATGCTTACAGCAGTTCAGCTCCTGCCATCCAGACATACCTTGGCTGTTTCCTAGGCACCCCAGTCCTCACCGTGTTAAGCTTGCACAGATGTAGTTTGCTCTGTTCTAGACAGAGGACTGCAGAGGGCCATGAAGGTGCTGAGGGGACTGGAGCACCTCTCATAGGAGTAGAGGCTGAGGCCTGGGGCTGTTTAGCTTATAGAAGAGCAGCCTGAGGGGAGATCTTACAAAAGCATGTGAATATCTAAGGGGTGGAGGTCATATAGATGGGGCAGGGCTCTTTTCAGTGGTACAAACTTTTTTGAGGGTGATAGAGAACAGGAGCAGGCTGCCCAGAAAGGTCTTGGACTCTCCTTCTCTGGAGACTTTCAAAACCCACCTGGACATGTTCCTATGCAACCTGCCCTTGGTGACCCTGCTTTAACAGGGAGGTTGAACTAGGTGCTCTCCAGAGGTCCCTTCCAACACCCACCATTCTGTGAGAAACCTCCCTGAAGCACAGAGCTGAAGCAAGTCATATGGCTGTGAACTGTGAGGCAAACCCGTGAGCTTGCATCCTGTCCTCTGCTTGTCTAGTGTGAGCTCCAGAGGCCATGACAGGCTTTTCTTTCCCTTGCTCCTTCAGGGAGGCGTTGCTGGCTGAAATGGGGGTGGCCATGAGGGAGGATGGAGGCACCTTGGGTGTTTTCTCTCCTAAAAAGGTAGGATCATCTTGTTCTCTTCCTGTCAAACAAAGGCTGGTTTGTACCCCTGCAGCACCCTTCTGACTCGCTCTTTCACTCCTGGCCAGCCCCAAACATTTTGATTGCCTCTTCTTGGCTCAGAAACCTGTGAGGGAAATTCTAGTGTTGACCCTGCTGGGTACAAACATCAGTGGAGATGTGGCTAAAGACCCAGCCCCTGTTGCCTGTATGCTGTCCCCATTCAGGTTAGGCTTTGCTGACAGTGGTTGTGCTGGGCTTCAGGATCAGCTCATCAAAATCCATGCTTTGGGGTACTTGACATTGCTGCCTCTGTTCTCACAAGTCCTTGCTGTGAAATGTGAGTGTGGAAATATTCCATACCTTTCATTACTTCCAGCACCCTGGAAAGTGTTTCCTAAGCGAATACTGTCCATGCCCCAAAGAGTTTGTGCGCCAGTGAACCAAGCACCAGTTACAGCACATTGCTGCCCCTCATGTGGCTGCACAACCATCATGGTGGGGATGTCCAGTTTACCACCCACCATGGATCCTTTAGAGCAGCACGGGCAGGCTTGTGCCGGTGGGACCAAGATGCACTTGCTCAGCCCTCTGCTGCACTGAGAGATGCTCTGAGAGCACCCTGGCAGCTGATGCTGACTGGCTTGGCCAAATGTCTTAGCAGATGGCTATGTCCCTAGCTGAGGGGGTGCCACTCAGTGATGAAGGCTTTGGGACCTTCCCCCTGTGCGCCTTAGCATGGGTCTTAGGACAGCTGTCTACACCATCACTTTTGTTTCTCAATCTTGTCTTAGCTGCTGCCTTTTAGGACCCCAGACCTTTGTGTAGAAAGTGTGGGGGTTTATTCTCCAAAGCAGGTTGGTGCTGGAGGTGGGGCATTGCTGTGGTGCTTTTGGTGCCTCCTTGCTCTTTAGCTCTCTCTGACTTGTCCTGTGGCTGGCAAGGAAAGCTAGCATGGACAGGCTGCAAGCTCCCATTTCATATGGGCAAAGCAGGGCAGGGCTCTGCTGTGCTACCACTGGGGTGGTGACATCTCCAAGGAGCTCAATGAAAGGTGGAGCAGCTCACTTCTGTTAGCCAGCCTTGCACACCTTCATTAAAACATGAGGCTGCAATCTAAGATCCTGGGGCCTGAGGCTAAACTTTATGGCCAAATTCTCCCTGCCAGCCACTGTGGAGAAGAATCTGTGCTCCTCCTGACCTCCAGCTCTCCCACACTCCTTGGAGTGAGTCTCTCCTGACAGCTAGGGCTTGTAGCATTGGTGTGACAGGAGACCTTCTGCATGCTTGTCTGAGAAGACATTTCTATGGTCTCTATTCTTATTTTTGAGAAACTCAGAACTTTACCTACCAACATTTCCAGGACTTTGCCTGTTGCCTGAAGGTGCAAACACAGCAGCTCTGAATGGGGTGAGATAAACTAGCTGCAGCTGGAGTGGTCTGTGCTATGAGTGAAACTTCTCTCTCAACAAAACCAAAGTGGTTTGTGACCCAGGGAAAGAAAGTGATGAAAGGAAACTGTTAGAAAGGAGACCAGGGGATGAAATTCAGACTGGAGATACGGCTTCAGGTCTCAACTACTTTTCATTGAACCTCTGCTCTGGGACCTGCTCTTTTGAGTCCCTCATCTGTCCTTGTGCTGTCAGTGAAGAAGAATTGGCACTTTGACTTCCTTTTATCCTAAACTAGCCACTACAGGCGACCTGCCTGTGCCTCAGCTACACTGCCCAGAGTGCAGCTGGAGGCTATGGTAAGGCAAGGGCCTGTGGACACAGTGCAGGTGAGCAGAGTCCTGCTCCAAGGGACACTAAACGTTAGCAGAGATTCTCCATGGTGAGCCTGTTTGCATTTTCAAAGGCAGCCCCAGGAAAGATACACAGGGCTCATGCCTTTGAGGAGGAGGGCAAGGAGGCGTGTGGAGGCAGGTCATGCCCATTCTGGCTGTTCAGTTGTCTGAAAAGTACCTGCCTGGGCATATTGTCCTAGAGCTACAGAGGGCAGGAGAGCCTGTCCATGTGCAGAGTGAGGTGTTCCCACCTCCCTTGGGAAATTCTTCAGTGCCTAGGAATATAGGATGCACCAGAGTGACTCCTTCTTTGTCTTTCCCAGACACCCCACTTGGTCAACCTCAATGAGGACCCTCTCATGTCTGAATGTCTTCTCTACTACATCAAGGATGGGATAACAAGGTGAGGGCCACATCCTGTGCAGCAATGGGAGCCTACTTGTACTTCAGTGCCTGACATGCCTGAGTGGATGTCAGGGTGGCAGCTGTCCCCAGGCTGAGCAGTGTTCCCAGGGCATCTCCAAAATGCCATAGGTGTGCCAGAAAAATGTGTTTTGTCAGCACTCTTACTGGGGACATTGGTGCTGCTGTGCTTCAAGGCCAGCTCCTTCCAGTGCCAAGGGTGGTTCTGGAAGAGGCTCAGGAGGGACTGCTTTGAGGAAGGATTGAACTGAATTTCCTCCTGGCAGGGTTGGCCGAGAAGATGCTGAGAAGAGGCAGGACATTGTCCTCAGTGGGCACTTCATCAAGGAAGAGCACTGCCTTTTCCGCAGTGACACCAAAACTGGTGGCGAAGGTATTGTCTGGAGGGGCTCCACCTCCCCAGGCACCCTGTCCTTCCACATATCCCCAGCACCTGCCCCCTCAGACTAGTGGGGCTCTCCTGCACCACCGTGGTGGCCCCTTGCTTTCAGAGTGAAATACAACCCTCAGCTAGCTAGGAGGGAAGCTAGAGTAAGCCTGCCATGGTGAGGCAACCCAGATCGATGGGGCAGGACAGAAGAGCAGGCCATAGATGAGTCCCTCAGCCAAGACGCAGAGCACAGCACACCCCTTAAACTAGCAGGAACCTAGGGGCAAAAGGGCCATGGGATATGCCTGCTGGGGGCCCTGATCTCTTCTGACTTTCCAATGTCTAGCCACTCTCAATCCTTGGGACTGCTCTGATTAACATGAGGATGGCTGAGCCCTGTTGGTTGCCCAGGGTGTGGGTGCTGCTGGTGGGTACTCTGGTGTCCATTGCTCCGTATCTGGGGTGCCATCTGGGGCAGCTCTCCCTTTCTGAGGCTGTGGGAGATGCAGGACTTATCCCTCTGCTTCCACCTTCCCTCCCCTCCCTCTCTCCCCACACCGCAGTGATTGTGACCCTGGAGCCCTGTGAAGGTGCCGACACCTACGTGAATGGCAAAAAAGTGACGGAGCCCAGCATCCTGCGCTCAGGTGGGCCACGGAGCTGGCACACCACCACTGCTCTGACCCACCTCCATCCACCCCGCAGGGCCCTGCAGCTCGGCCCACGTTAAACCCATCTCCTTTTCCCTGGCCCCACGCACACCCCTGTAGGGAACCGCATCATCATGGGCAAGAGCCACGTGTTTCGCTTCAACCACCCCGAGCAGGCGCGGCAGGAGCGGGAGCGGACCCCGTGCGCAGAGACCCCCGCCGAGCCCGTGGACTGGGCCTTTGCCCAGAGAGAGCTGCTGGAGAAACAGGGCATTGACATGAAGCAGGAGATGGAGCAGCGGTGAGGGCATGGGTTTGGGCAGTGGGGAGCTGGCTATCCACCTACAGGGTGGTCATTCTCTCCTTTCCTATTCCTCCCAGGCTCCAGGAACTGGAAGATCAGTACCGGAGGGAGCGAGAGGAGGCAAATTACCTTCTTGAGCAGCAGAGACTGGTAGGTGGCCAGGACCTGTCTCCTTCTCAAGTTTCCCACATGTGACTGAACCCTGGCAGAAGTTTGTGTGGAGTGGCTCTGTGTCCCTGTCTCAGTTCTAATTTAAATTCCCAGAGACTCAAATATATTTGATAGAACCAATAACAATTTATAGAGTGCCCTTCCCTCTTCCCCCTTCTTTCCCAAATGAAAGGAATTAGATGTAGAGAGAGGAAAGGTAAGCACACCCAAATAAATAATCTCACTCGATTTGGAAGTTAAAAGAAGAAAAGTTTAACGATAAATTCAAGAGGTATCTGAGGTAGGGAAGTTACAAAGGTATAGGGAAGGGGAAAACAAGATACAAAATCTGTAAGTACGGCCAGATTTTGATGGCAATGAGTTTGTCCACCTCACGGTGATGGCCACATGGTAAAACAAAGAGAACCAGGAACAGGATGGTGATGCTGGTAAGCAGGTAGGCAGGGAGGGCAGAGAGAGAGAGAGAACAGGAAGTCCTCCCTGCTTTTATGGATCTTTAGACAGGAAAGGGGAGGGCACTAACCATCACCTGGTAGTGTTCAGACCCACCCCTGGGGAGGGGTCAAGACCACTTAGGGTCAGGTTCAAGGTCACTCCCCCTGGAGGGTTAACCCTGTACAGTCCCCTAAAAAGAAAAGCAAACCTCTTGTGCCTGAGGCTATCCCCATAAACATGAATCAAGAGAAGGGAGAAGGCTGGGCTCCTGCAGGGGGCTGGGGAGAAGGACTGTGTGGCAGCAAGGTCACATCACGTGAGTTGCATCATCCCTCTCCATGCTTCCCCCAGGACTATGAGAGCAAATTAGAGGCTTTGCAGAAGCAGATGGACTCCAGATATTACCCTGAGGCAAATGAGGAAGAGGAAGAACCTGAGGATGAAGGTGAGGGCTGAATGTCAGCACCAGGTTTCGAAGCTCTTTGCAGGAGGAAGAAGAGTGGACCATGAGTCCCCTGGGTAGTGGCATTCTCCCTCCTGGCAGTGGAGTGACTGTCCCTCCATGTCTCCCACAGTGCAGTGGACAGAGCGGGAGTTTGAGCTGGCCCTTTGGGCCTTTAGGAAGTGGAAGTGGTACCAATTCACCTCGCTTCGTGACTTACTCTGGGGCAATGCCATCTTCCTCAAGGAAGCCAACGCCATCAGCGTGGAGCTGAAGAAGAAGGTGGGTGCCTGGGCCTCCTCTGGCTTGCTGTGGCATCCATGTCAGAGGCCACAAGCTTGGGCAGCTGGGGAAGTGCTGGGGAGGGAATTGCTGAAGGCATCACCTGGAGCCTGATGTCCTTCTGGGTGGCTCACTGTCCCCCCACACTCCTCTCCAGGTCCAGTTCCAGTTCGTGCTCCTCACAGACACACTGTACTCACCTCTCCCTCCTGACCTGCTGCCTCCTGATGCTGCCAAGGACCGGGAGAAGAGGCCATTTCCCCGGACCATTGTGGCTGTGGAGGTGCAAGACCAGAAGAATGGGGCAACACATTACTGGACCCTGGAGAAGCTGAGGTGGGCAAATGATGCCCATGCTGGGAAGGGCTTGTCCAGCCTCAGCCTCATCTCTCACTGCTGTGCTCGGCACCCCCCTCTGCCCACAGGCAGCGCCTGGACCTGATGCGTGAGATGTATGACCGAGCAGCAGAGGTGCCTTCCAGCGTCATCGAAGACTGCGACAACGTGGTGACCGGCGGGGATCCGTTCTATGACCGCTTCCCCTGGTTCAGGCTGGTGGGCAGGTGAGAGCCTCGGCTCCTTCTAGGCATGGCTGGGCCCCACCGACAGCCTGCAGGCTGCCTGTACTGCCTGCAGGACCTGCAGCTTCCCATGGCTGCCGGGGAGGATGTGCTGCCCTCCCCGTGCTGCTCAGGGCCTGTTTTGCCTGCCATGGCTCTCCTCCACATTGGCTGCTGGGACCTTGAGGGACCCATGAGCCACTGGCCATTCTCCTGCTGCCTGCTGTAACACCATGCTGCAAGGCAGGGGCTCTTGGCTGGCTGCCAGGGGGAGGCAGGGGGCTGGGGCTGTCTAGCGGGCTGAGAACCTGTGCCATCACCATGTCTGCCCCGGTGGGCACATGTCCATGTGCACATGTTGGTGTCTGAGCATCCGTCTGTCTGGTATGTGCCGTGCGTCTCCGTGCGCTTTCCGCATGCCAGTTGGAAGGGTGCAGTGCCGGAGACAAGGATGGGCCATCTCAGAGAAGGGGGTCTGCCCAGGCGGGCAGGGGGTGCAGGAGTCCAAGCCACAAGGCTCAATGAATGGCACCAGCTGTGGAGGCATCCCCCTGTGGCACGGCACATGGAGAGATTCTATTTGGCGGCGGGGGGGACAGTGAGCCTTGTGCCACCTGCTCCGTCCCCATGTTGCCTGCAAAGCCAACGAGGGGAGACCCCACTGTTTGCACCGGTTCCTTGGGTCACTCTTTTCTCTGCCCTTTATAGCCAACAGCCATTGATGGCTTCCTTTAGAACTGCACTCAATGGGCAGGTCTTTATTTCCTGATATCCCTTGGTTTAAGCAGAAAAAAATGCCACCCAAAAACCTAACCAATAAGAAAAAGCAAAAACCCCCAACTCAGATGAAGCCCAAGTGAAAGCACAGTTCCTGTTCTCAGTCTCTGTTTGGAACAGCTGGTGTTAACCTGTCTTCTATCTTGTTGTACTAACCTTAGTTCAGATATCTCTGGCTGCAACAGCTCTCCTCTTTTCAACACATGCATGAGCGAGCGCATGGCTGATCTCACCCCCTCCCCTACCTTCTCGAACCCCGACTCCGACATCACCGAGCCTGCTGACGAGCAGCACCAGGGGCAGGAGGAGGAGGAGGAGGAGGAGGCGGAGGACCTGGAGGAAGACATCTTTCCGGAGTGCCCGTTGTGTGATGGCCGGGATCCGTTTTACGACCGCTCCCCCCTGTTCAGTTTAGTAGGAAGGTTGGTGAGGTTTTAGGAGAGCATGCTGGGAAGGAACTAGCTCTTTCACCTGAGGGGACTGCTTCGGACACGACTCCCACCTCCGAGGTGTCCCAGAGGCACAGGGGCTGCATGGCCGGCAGGGATTGCTGCCAAGCCCAGAGCACTCAGTGAGGTGCCCACTGAGGTAGACGGCAGCAGGGGATAGCAGAGGAAGGTGGACAGCACCAGCTCTGCTGGAGACCCTTTAGGCAGGTCCCTCTTCGTGGTGGTACCCCAAAAGGGGAGTTCTGCTATCTCTCCCGTACCAAAGGAGACACATGGATGTCTTGGTCCTGGGCATTTCTGTCACAGGGAGGGCTCCTAGCCAGCTTGAGGTAGCCCCCTGTGATGCTGCTGGCTGGGGACACGCAGACATTTTGAAGTCATGCATGCCTCTGGCACCAGCTTTGCTGTCTTGGCTGTGTTGGCCAGTTGGAGAGCCTCCAGACCTGGAGGCTTGGATGTCCCTAGTGGCTGGGGGGACAGAGCCAAGTAGAGTGAGGGGAGAGCTGAGCTCAGGAGGGAGAGGAGGGCTCTGCAAAAAGTGACACTTTCTCTTGCCACTCATACACAGTGCTTGGCTTGGAGCCATCCCTGCCAGCTTGGCACAGGAGACAGTTGGGGAGGTTGTGGGGTGCAGGCTCCAACTCCACCTTGGCTCTGACCAAGGACAAACAGCCTTGGCCTTGCAGAGGCCCAAGAGCCCCTGCAGAACCAGTTGTGCTGCCAAACACAGTTGTAATCTGCCCATCCCCAAAGTAGGATGTGGTGCTGCCATTTCTGCTCTGGGATTTTCCCAAGGGGATGTGCACCTAGAGCTGGTCCTGAAGCCTCTGCTCCAAGCAGGTGCCAGAGGGGCTCATGACAATGAACCTCTCCTTGTCGAGGCTGTCCCAATAGGGTGGAGTTGGAGCTTCTCTTCCTTCACGTGCTAAAGTCAGATTCATGCCCGCCAGACAGGATGCAGGAGCAAGGTGTGCAGGCAGAGAGGGTGGAGGTGGGGCAAGAGTCCTGCAGCCTCAGACTGAAAGAGCTGGGTTCTTCCCCCTTCTTTTTTTCCCCCTTTTTTTCTTATTTAAAACAACCACGAAAATAAACAAAACCAACCAAAACTCTTGGGGGCACTTCAGCAGCCCCCGAGGAGGCCCTGCGGCCGCAGCCTGGCTGTGTGCTGGGGGCATGTGCCCCGGAGCTTGGTGCCTTCTGAGCTCTTTTGAGTCTGCCCTGGGTCTGGCTCCCCGCGCAGCAGCTCCGCTGGCCACATTTCTTGTGAAGTGTGCTTGGATTGGTCTATGATTGGATCCTTGTCTTTCAGTTCTTTTTTTAATTTGTTTTGTTTTGTTCTTTTTTAATTTATTTTTTTAGCTACTGGCTCTATCCAAAGCTTTAGCAAAAATTGAGGTTATTTCACTTTTGTCTTCCTTTGGAAAGGCTTTTCTTTGGTCTGAGCATGCCATCTTTGCACCTCACCAATCTTGTGGTTAGTGTCCCTGCCCTCCTTCCTCTAGTGACACACTTGTCCCCCTCCTGCCTGTCCATTCCCAGTTCCCTCCCACCCCCCTTCCTCCCTCTCCACGTCCTTGGCTTCAACACCAGCTGTCCTTCAATTTTGGGGGGTGTGTGGACACTCCCAGATCCTCGTGCTTTTGAGACTTCCCCATGGCTTCAGGGCTCTGCCCCAGGCATGCAGTCCAGCTCAGAAGCCCTAGCAGGACTGCACAGTCTCTGGTGGCCTCCAAGAAATGTGGTGAGACAAGCCTGGCAAGAGACAATGATAGGGCATTGCCTTTGCTTCCACAACTTGAATCTTTGGGGATGTTTTGTGTGGAAAAAGCCTCAAGTAGCCACTGCAAGTCAGTGGGAGTCATTAGACCAGGGAGAACCTCTGGACTCGGGGGCTCAGTCTGCAAATGTAGGGCTGGATTTGTCTGCAAGAGCCCCCTGGGCTCTACTGAGTAAAGATGGATGTATTTAGAGACACCTGCAAGGTGGGTACCTCATGGGAGCCTCCTGAAGCAGAAGTGTCCTGGCTGGCCCCAGAACCAGCTCACCCCATGATACCTGAAGATGCTATGCTGCCTGTCAAGATGCTAGTAGGCACTCTGGGGAGGGGCGCTGGGCACCCTGCACCCCCTCTTTCTGGGAGAGAGGCCAGCCCACAGACAATGGCAGCTGGCATCTCTTGGCAGGGAGCTCGGTGCCAGGGGCTGTGGACATGACTTGTCACTGCTGAGGGCATGGCACATCACCATTGCCAGAGTGCCAGAAAGACCATCAGATGGTGAGAGACAAAACACTTGAGAAACAGGGAACTGTGGCCTGGCAGGAGGTGCTAGCAGAGATGTGGTGCAGCTGTTATGTTGGACCTTGGTGTGGCACCATGCTGCAGCAGCACCAGTGACCTGGATGCCACAGAGGACAGTGAGGAGGCTCAGAACTGCCACATGGGAAGTGGGCAGCTCCTTTCTTGCCCACGGGGAGAAGCTGGTTCTGCCGTCCCTGTGACATGTTGGCAGGCAGCTTGGGACCCCGCAGCCACGCAGGCAAAGGGATGTGGAGGGAACACGCACACAATCCGTGCTGCCAGCCACGTCATGCAGCCTCCCTCCCAGCCAGGCAAAGGCCACCTGCAGCCAACAGTGATCCTGCAGCACCAGAAGCGGAGCTGGGGCCAGAACACTGCTGGCAGGTTCATCTCTGGACGCTCCTGTTCTCCAGACAGGACCTCCTCTTCCCCACTTTACTCCTGGCCTTTACCTCCGTCTTCACCCTCCCTTCCCACCCCTGCCTCGCCCCTGTCCCGCTCACGATGACTCTGCAGCCGCCCCCCGAGTCGTGTTGCAGCTTCTCCTGCCCTAGTCCTCCGGCTCTCCACCGCAGAGAACGCCCTCTTCCCTCCCAGCTTCACGGTGGCACCAACGCAGCCCCCCTCCCCTCCCTGCCCAGCACGGAGGTGACCGCTGGAGAGGTACGCAAACCCTGTCTGCTTCGTGTGCTGCCCGTGGCGCTGCCACCCGCCTGCCTGTGGCACGCTGCCCGCCTGCCCCCCGCCCCTCGGCTGGCCCTGGCTGCCTTCTCCTTAAGTTTTGCTTTGCAGCGCTGTGGTCGCGCCGTGAGCGGTGTCCTGGGACCTCGGCCGCCGCCGGCCGCGCCACCTCTGCCTGGGGACCGGCGGGTGGGAGCAGTGACCGCGCCCCCCGTTTTGTGTGTGTGTCCCCCCTCTCTGGCAGGGCTTTCGTCTACCTGAGCAACCTCCTCTACCCTGTGCCCCTGGTGCACCGCGTGGCCATCGTCAGCGAGAAGGGCGAGGTGAAGGGCTTCCTGCGTGTGGCCGTCCAGGCCATCTCAGGTAGGCGGGAGACCCCACCCCAAACGTGCCCTTCACGTCCCCCGTGCCCCCTGCGCCGCCTCACTCCCGGCTCTTCTCCAGCGGATGAAGAAGCCCCGGACTACGGCTCTGGCGTGCGGCAGTCAGGGATGGCCAAGATCTCCTTTGACGACCAGCACTTTGAGAAGGTAGGGCAGCAGCAAGTTCTTGGTGGGTGCCCGGGGACCGCAGGCCCTTGCCTGCCGAAGCGGTGGGGACGTGGGAATTGATGCACTTCCAGAGGTGCAAGCGCCAGGCTAAAGGGGATCGTGCTCCCAGTCTAGTCTGTAGCCAGCCCCTAGCCCTCCGGCACTCATCACTGCACCCTGCTCTTGCCCACATCTCGGGCAGCTGCCGTGGGGTGGAGGGGAGATCTGGAGTTGCCCGGGATAGTGGTGGCAGCACAAGCAAGATCAACTCGGGGATCGACAGCATCCCTGAGCCCAACTCATGGTGCAGTTCCAATCGGAGTCATGCCCAGCCGTGGGGATGTCACGCTCGGGGACCTCCCAGGAGGAGCTACGCATTGTTGAAGGCCAAGGACAGGTCAGCGATGTGGGTCCCTCTGCTGATGAAGTCAACAACAATACCTGTGCAGGTGAGGGGGTGCTGACAAGCAGTTGGAGGGTGGTCCGCTGTCCTGGCACCCACCCTTCTATGCCTGCCCAAAAGTTGAAAGCCCATTGCCTACTGCCCCTGTGTGAGGCTGCTGGCAGACACCAAGGGGTTGACCCTCGTGCCTTTCTGAGGACCCTTACCTCCCCTCAGTGACCCCAGAAGACCTTCTCCTGGACAGCCCAGAGAAACCTGCACCAGATGGGCCACTGGAGACTGCTCTGGACCACCTGAAGCTGGGCAGCATCTTCACTTTCCGTGTGACAGTCCTGCAAGCCTCCAGCATCTCTGCAGAATATGCAGACATCTTCTGCCAGTTCAAGTGAGCCCCTGGGGCCTCCCAGCCCTACATCTTCCCCTGTGCTTTGGCCATCACTCTGGGGCTGGTGCTCAGCTCCCTGACCTGTGAGCCCTTCATGGATGGGAGAGGCAAAGCCAAGGGCTGCAGAGTGACTCCATGTGCTTGTCCTCTACCTTGTCCGCTTGCTGGCAAAAGGCAGGTAGAGGTTCCCATCAGCTTCAAGAGGTCCTGTGCCAGACCAGGGTGTGAGTGGCAGTACAGGGAGAGCAGGCTCTTGTTATAGTCCCTGCCCTTCTTCTTGCACTGTTCTGGCATGTCCCTGCCCCACAGCCCCTGAGCCACCTTCCTTCACTCCACAGCTTCATCCATCGCCACGATGAGGCCTTTTCAACGGAGCCCTTGAAGAACACAGGACGGGGGCCACCACTGGGCTTCTATCATGTCCAAAATGTGAGTAGCCCTCTCCTGTGCACTCCCCCTCACCTCCATGGCTGCTAGGATCATTGTGGGACCATTGGCTGGATCTTCTCCCCGGGGGAGCAGCTTCCTCCTGGCTTTCCCAGCCTGTCACAGCCTTAGACAAGGTGGACGTGTGAGAAAAAGACCCAAAGCCACTGCCCTCCAGCTAAAAAGGCTGGGATTTAATGGCAGTGTTCTTGGTGGGGGAGAGCATCCCCAGACCACGGGGAAGGGGTTGGGTGAGTGACAGAAAATCAGACAGGCATGCACCCTTCCGCCTACTCAGGCCTGATGCCAGCTGCATCCTTTTCCCAGGAAAACTATGCCATCAATGGCTTTTTCTCTTCTAGATTGCTGTGGAGGTGACCAAGTCCTTCATTGAATATATCAAGAGCCAGCCAATTGTATTTGAAGTCTTTGGACACTACCAGCAGCACCCTTTCCCACCCCTCTGCAAGGATGTCTTGAGGTGGGTGACCCTCTTGGCCCCTGGGTGCCTTGAGGGCACTTGGTGCATCTGGCTTCCTGGGGACTGAAAGGAAGGTCTGGGGCAGGCAGACGTGTCCCCAGCACATTAAGTGGCATTATCTGGGCTTAGGACTCCTTGTGGATGCTTTAACCAAGCTGGTTCTCTCTGCAGCCCTCTGAGGCCATCCCGGCGCCACTTTCCCCGTGTGATGCCACTCTCCAAACCAGGTAGAGGACCTGGCCTCTTGCTCTTCTGTTTGTCCAAGCTCCTAATGCTGGGTGTGGGGTCCTTTTTCAGGGGTACCACAAAATGTAATGAAGACCAGAGCACCCAAAAGCCCTTGGCACCCATTTCTGCACCTGATACAGAACCCCCTTCTCACCTCCCATGGAGTGGCAGGGAAGAGGCTGCCCATCCTGGATAGCTCAGACAGCCACCCAGCATTGCCATCCTCAGGGCCTGCAAAGTCCCTGACGCACTCTGGCTGCCAAGCCCCAAGGTGTTGGGGTTTCGCTGAGTGCCATGGTTTGCTGTGTGGTCCCCATAACAGCTCTGGGTGGTCTCCCACTAGCTGTCCTTGCACAGCTGTCTCAGAGCCACTGTCCCCAAGCAGTCCCTGGAGCAATGCTGCAGGCTTTGGGACATGTCTGTGCCGAGGCAGTGGACTCAAGGCGTGCATTTTGGGGATGGGTGAGGCCAGCTGCATCCTGACGTCCTTGCTGCTCCACATATGGTGTGGGAGAAGGCACGGGGTGTTCAGTGAGGTCCCTGGACTGTTGCAGGAACGTCGCCCTCAGTGTGCTCCCTCCTGCCTCCTCTGCCTGTCCTGTGCTGTCTTCTGTCTCCAAACATCCGTGGCAAGCTCCTTTTGACTCTGTCTTTCTGATCTGCCACAGTGCCTGCCACGAAGCTGAACACCATGACTCGGCCCAGTGCTGGCCCATGCCAGTGCAAGTATGACCTGATGGTCTCCTTTGAGATCTGTGAGCTGGAGGCCAATGGCGAGTAAGTCCTGCCAGAAAGGGGAGGGGAAGCAGAGGGAGGGAGGTTTGCCTGCACTTGGCACCTCTGGGCAGGCTGCTGGAGCTTTGTGTCATGCCACAATCCCCTCTTCCAGCTACATCCCTGCTGTTGTGGAC
The DNA here is from genome assembly GCF_015220805.1 of Pogoniulus pusillus. Taxonomy (NCBI): domain Eukaryota; kingdom Metazoa; phylum Chordata; class Aves; order Piciformes; family Lybiidae; genus Pogoniulus; species Pogoniulus pusillus. The sequence continues at coordinate 137,435 of NC_087289.1, forward strand.
CACCGTGGAGGCATGCCGTGCCATGGGACCTTCCTCCTCCACCAGGTATGCCCTCCCGAGGTTCTGCCTTGGCTCAGGCTTCTGCCAGGAGCTGTGTTAACCATTATTTCTCTCTGGCCTGGCGCATCTCAGGGCATCCAGAGGAGAATCACCGTCACCTTGGTGCATGAAACAGGCAGCCTCATCCACTGGAAGGAAGTGCGGGAGCTGGTTGTGGGTAAGCTGAGCCAGGCTGGGTGGGCTGTGAGCAACCCCCAGCCCCCTGAGTTCCCAAGCATCCTCTGGGGCTGCTTCTCACCCACATTCTCACGTGGGTCTTTATGCCTCCTCTGCCCTCCAGCTATGAGTGCCATGGCACAGGCAGGATGCTGCAGTCACCGTGAGGGACTGAGCACCAGCTAGTTGCTGCCTGGGGGGTGGGCTGCAGTGGGATGCAGGCAGGTGGCCTGCCCCTGCACCACACAGGACCACCTCCTGTCACCTGAGCAATGTCCCTCTGCTGTGCTTGCAGGTCGTATCCGGAACACTCCAGAAGCAGATGAGTCCCTCATAGACCCCAACATCCTGTCCCTGAATATCCTCTCCTCCGGCTACATCAGCCCCTCCCAGGATGACCGGTGCGTGCTGTTTCTGCTCTTTCCCCACTGTGGTGAAGGCTGGGAGGGGATATGGGGAGCCTTTCTCTCCCCTGGGGGCTCTCAGCCCTGCCACAGGGTACTGCCAACCTGTTGCTGCCTGGAGAAGGGGTTCTTCTGGAGATGCAGAAGGTTTTGGGCTTCAGAGGTGCCAGCCCCCTGTCTTTTCCTCTGTGAACCCTCTCTGTAGGTTTTGGCACTACAGGGCATTTTGGTGAGGGTCCTCCTCTTCAGTGGCAGCTGTGACTGCCTTGTGCAGAGGCAGGGGCAGGTGCTGGGAGGACATTCTGACCCAGCAGCTGAAGGGGACCTGCGAGGAGGGCTATTTGTCCTGTGTCCCAGTAAACTCACTGGAAATGCCACTCAGTGCCCATGGCCAGCGCCTGTCTGTGTGAGGGTGATGCAGTAAATCCATGGCACATAACTGCTGGAAGACTTTGGGGATTCCTGTCCCTTCACTTCTTTCCTAGGGGTCTGTGCCCCTGGGGGTTTGGCAGATGTGTGGGAGTGGTGAGGCCAGAAAGGTTTTATCTCCACGATCTCCCTGGACGAGTCCTGTGGTGGCAACAGGGCAGCGGTGGGTGACGAGGGCTGAGTTCTCCTCTGCCCCAGGGCTGCTGGCAAAACGCCAAGGGCTAGCAGGGGTCCCTGGCCAGAATGTATCCGTATGAGCAGCCACGACAGCAACAGTTGCTGGTAGCACTGGGAATAGTGGGACCAGTCCTGGGCTGTGCACGTAGCACTTGCTGGCATAGGAGCATCCTGGCATGGGAACAGCTTTTCCCCTCATTTTCTTCAGGGCATCCTCTGCCCCAAGGTGGCCTGTCCCAAGGCTGGGTGTCCTCTGGGGAGTGATGGAGGTCTGTATGGGAGATGTCACCCTCCAGTGCTCCTGAGGCAGCTCCTGGGCACAGTGGAGCAGCAGTCATGTTGTACCTGGGCAGCAGAGCTCAGTCATTGGGTCGGATGTGTGTGCGAGTGTGGGACCAGGAGTTTGGCACAGTCACAGGGACAGTGCGGCAAGGCTGGGCAGGGATGGTCAGGTCAGGAGGGCTCTGCCTGGCAGAGCTGTGAAGGTTTTGCTGGAGCTGGGTGGCTGTGGCACTCACCGGCTCCTGAGTCTGAACTGGCTTATGTCAGCTCCTGATCTGGCCAGTTGGTCCTGGGTACAACCAGATCATATCTTTAGCATCTCTGGTGTAGCCTGGCAGGGGGCGCCGCCTTCTGCTCCTGCCTTCCCCCACATGCTCTGAAGGTCAAAGGGACAGAGCTCGGGCTGGGAAAATGCTGGAGGTGTAGAGAAGCAGGGAGAAGAGAGACGGCCTCTGTGTGCTCAGAGGGTCAGCACCTCAGGCCAGCCTCAGGTGGCAGCTGTGTGCCAGCATGCCCCATGCCCATCCCATGGCCATCCTGCCTAGGACCAGGCAGGGAGAGGAGGGTGCGAAAAGCCGAGGAGCACTCGCTTCAAGCACCCCCACCCCGCTTGCACCCCGCATGCAGGTGCACTGCTTCGGCCCTAGCAGCCTGCCAGGGGGAGCAGAGGGAGGGCAGCGAGTAGAGCCAGGGCCTGCTTCACCCTCCTCCCTGGCTGCTTGCGCTCCCTGCTTTGCTGCCCAACTCCATGGAGCCTCCATCACCCAGAGCAGCCCTGGCTCCCCTTTGCAGCATCCCCAGTCCTCTGGAGTCACTCAGGAGGAGAGCAGGGGAGTGGTACGGCTCCCTCCCAGCACCCATCCATCCCTTCATTTGGCACCCAGGGAGAAGGCATGGGTGGCAGTGCCCAAGGTCCGCCCTCGCTTCTCTGCTGCTGCCACTCATCCGCGCCCACACTAACATGTGACTGTTTTGTGTTTCCGCAGGCAGTTTCTTGATTCGGATATGCCTAGGTATTATTTGTTTCCATTGGCTTTGTTTCCACTCCCTCTTCCTCTCCTCCTTCTTTCTTTCTCCTCTCTCGCCTCGGCTCGCTCGCTCCCGCCAGAGAGCGGGAGCCCCCAGCCCTTCACACGCCCCATCCCTCCTCCCTCCCGCCCTGGCACCTCTCTCACTTGGCCCCTTTAGCTGTTCGTCTGGGCCGTGCTCTCGCTGGCTGCCGCTCCCCTCGCACGCCTGCGTCCCCATCACCTAGTTTGGGTTTTTTCTTGCTTTTTGACTTTGCTGCTCTCCCACCTCTCCAGCATCTGGCACCAAGTGTGCCACCCCCCCACTTCCTCTCACCCCAGCCCCATCTTGGCCATTGGCACCACTTGGAGTAGCTGCAGGGCTGATGCAGACCACAGTGTGGACTTCAAAGTGCCTCCAGCCCTTGCCCAGGCAGCTGGTGATGATGGCAGCAGTGCTGGGTTGTGTGCCAGCATGCAGAGTGGCTGCCCACCTTAGGCACAGCATAGGTGGGCATAGGTGCAACATGTGGACAGTGTGTGTGCATGTGGGTGTGGCAGGGGGCACACAGGCCCATTCGTGACAGGGGCTGTATCCCTGTGTGCTTGGGGACAGGAAGCTTCAGTGGCAACTGCAGCGTGAGCCTGGCATGTAGTGTGTGGGTGACAGCCACCCGACTCAGATGCTGCTGCCTGCCTCTAGACAGGAGCATTGCTGAGGCACTAGAGGAGGGGCATGCTGCCACCAGACTGCATGGCAGAAGATGAGAATGAGTCTGGGAGACAGAGGATGGGGTCTTCTGATTCTTAATGGGTTCCAGAGTGTTGTGCCTGGGACACTGTCCTTACGGCAGCTAGAATCTGGTCATGCTCAGAGATGCCTGAAGGCAGAGTTATCCCTTCAGCAGCACCTTGCTCCCCCTTGCCAGAAGGTGCAGGGGGACAGATCCAGCACAGATCCAGCACCCTGCAGCAGAGGATGTGGGCTCATGCTGGTGTTGCCTCCATGGGCTCTCATCACAGTGATGCTCCCTGTGGACCAGGGGATGAGCCAAGAAATGATCCCTCTCTCTGTGGGCGGCAATCCTGCCTTGTGATGGGCACATTCCCAGGGGGCTGTACTAAGCAGGAGCTCCTTGCCCTTGGGATGGCAGCGAGAGCAATGTTAAGGGTATGGGGAGCACACGTGGTCACTTCCCAGCTGCTGGACTGCGAGGAAGGTGGGAGGCAGAGGGTTTTCACCCGGGCAGGTAACTCTCTGTCTGCCCTTGCTGAGCTCCTGTTGGGCTCTGGTTCCGGGTCCAGCTGAGCTGCCTCAGCAAGCAGTGCCGATACGAGGTGAGCCCCCCGCGAGGGGCCGCCCTTCCTCACAGCCCCGCCGGACACCGCTCTCTGACCTCTCGTCTCTCTGTGTGTGTACCTGTGTGTGTTTGTTCTTGGGTCGCCTTCACTTATAGCATTTCGTTGGGAAATGACACTAGGTATTTCACGCGCACCCGCTCGGTCTGGTCCCTCCTGCTTTCCTCTTTCTCCTTTGCCTCCTCCCTTTGCTTTTTGCTCTTTCCCCTCTCCCTGGAGGTTCCTCTCCTCCTTCTCCTCCTCCCTGGGGAACACTCTTTTCTAGAGTGACCCATGTCTGCGAGGCAGTCCCTCGTCCTGGCTCTGTCTCACGCAGGGGTTTTGGACACATTTTGTACTCCTGCGGAAAGCGTCGCTCTCCGTCTGCTGCTGTGGGGGCAGTGGCAGCTGAGAGCCTCTCCCTGCTCCCTCCAGCCACCCCGGCTCTTGTTCAAAGAGCCAGCCAGCTGCCTGGGCGCTGTTTCGGGCATGTGCCAAAGCATCCTCGTTGAGATGTAGCTGAGCCGCAGCTTCCTGTGGATGCTTAGGCAGGAGCTGGTGCTGCAGCAGCTCTGTGTGGCTTTGCCCAGGCCGTGTCCCTTCAGCCCCAGGCTGTCCTAGAGGGAGCCCAGGAGCAGGACAGGGGGTGAAACAAGGATCCCCTTTGCTCTTAAACTTGAACTGCCTCCTGCTTTCCACACCCTCGATTGTTTGACCTGAAGAGGGTCGTTGCTGCTCTTGCTCTGAGTGGCTGCACCATTCTTTGCAGGAACCTATAGGCACCAGGCTAATGGGGCTGGGTGTCCCTCACTCCTTATCCCAGCCTGGGAGCCATGGAAACGCATAGTGAAGGGAGTGGGGCAGCTCAGTGGGATTTGGGCTGGTGTTCACGGCAGAGCAAGACCTGGGGGAGGTAGCCTGACAGGGGCAAGCCACCAAATCACTGTGGTCCCTGGATTCCTCTGAGGCTCAGGGCTGACAGATGGGGGCTGGAGAAAGGGACTTGGCTGATGTGGGGGCTGGTCTCCCAGGGTTGGGCTGGCAGCAACCACCCAGTGCTGAGCATCCTCCCTCCTTTCCCTTCTGGCCATCATCACCCAAACAGTGACAGCTGCTCCTGGAAGGGGCCAGGAGGTGCTGTATGCCCTGAGCTGGATGTTGGGGACTTAGCCGTGGTATGCTGGGGGTGGCAGCTCCCCAGCTCTGAGCACAGGGGTGGGGCATGCACCCTCCTTTGCTCTTCTCTGCCTTCCCAGTCTGCCCTGCCTTGCCTGCACCCCAGCTGAGTCCTCACTCCTCCCACAGCCTCTCTTCCCCAATCCCCTGGTCCATTGACCATTTTGAGGGTGCTGCGTCTTCCTCCTGCTATGCCTTGCCCCCTTTGCCTTAAGCCTGCGTCCTCTGGAGTGGCTGTCCCCATCTGTCCCTGCTGCGCGTGCATGTGCGTGTGTCCTTGCAGGCCTGCCGCAGCGCTGCAGGGGGGGACGACGGCATCTTGCTCACTCACTCGGGGCCATGGGGGGGGGGTGTTTTACCGGCTCTGCTCTCTTTTCTGGCAGGACTTTCTACCAGTTTGAGGCAGCATGGGACAGCTCCATGCACAACTCGCTGCTGCTCAACCGTGTCACCCCGTACCGGGAGAAAATCTACATCACCCTTTCTGCCTACATCGAGGCAAGGACCTTAGCTGGGGTCATGACAAACCCTGGCAAAGTCTGGTGCTTCCTTCACTGCCGAGGTGCAGGCAGCATGAACCAGTCCTTATCTAGCACCTATGTTAGCAGGGTGCAGGAGTCAACCTGTACATGGGGGCCCTATGGGGCCCCAGAAGTGGAAATGGCTGGGCACCAGGGATGGGAGTGACCTGCTGGACTGCCAAGCTGCAGCCCTCTGATGCCTCCTCTTCCTTGCCCTGCTGCAGATGGAGAACTGCACTCAGCCTGCCATCATCACCAAAGACTTCTGCATGGTTTTCTATTCCCGAGATGCCAAGCTTCCTGCTTCCCGCTCCATCCGCAACCTTTTTGGCAGTGGCAGTCTGCGGGCTTCTGAGAGGTACTGGGATGCTGCTGCCTTTCTGGGCAAGGAGAGCCACCACCCAGGCACTGGAGCCCTGCTGGGCCATCCCAGCATCCTGGGTGAAATAACCAGAGCAGGGTCCAGTAATGCCTTAACCCTTTTTGCTTACAGCAACCGCGTGACAGGAGTCTATGAGCTCAGCCTCTGCCGCGTGGCCGATGCTGGCAGCCCAGGTGAGTGCCAGGCCCCTGCCCAGCTGCTCACCGTGAGGCCAGGAGGCACAGCACCATGGATGGTATAAGGGCTGTGTGTCTGTCCTCCCAGCTGTGCATCTATCCCCAGGCATGCAGAGACGGCGTCGGCGTGTGCTAGACACCTCCGTAGCCTATGTGCGGGGAGAGGAGAACTTGGCTGGCTGGCGGCCCCGCAGTGACAGCCTCATCCTTGACCATCAGTGGGAGCTGGAGAAACTCAGCCTCCTGCAAGAAGTAAGAGTCCCGGCTAGGAATGGACCAAAATGGTGCAATTTGCATCCCATCCCCTCACTGGTTGTCTCAGCACTCTCAGGTGTGGGAGGAGGCAGGAATGGGGTTATGCTACCAGTGCTCTCCTGTGCATCGCTGTTCGCTGGGTCCCCGCAGGCCCAAAGCTCGTGCAGATGGGGCTCAGGAGGCCTGGAAAGCACAGTTCCTTGAAAGGATGTGGGCGAGGAGAGGGGCTCAGCTCTGAGCCTGCCTGCCTTTGCCCAGGTGGAGAAGACAAGACACTACCTGCTCCTGCGGGAAAAGCTGGAAACCACGCAGCGCCTGGGCCTGGAGACCCTGTCCCCCTGCTCCAGCGAGGACAGCGAGTCCCGAAGCACCTCCTGCATCTCCTCCCCACTCTCTGCTGATGGAGCCCCTGAGTGCCACACCTCCCCCCCTGAGACCCCCAGTGAGAGGCAGAAGGAGCTAGCTGTAAAGGTACCATCCTGCAGCATCCTCAGCTTGTGGGGATGAAGACAGGAAGGGGTTCCCATGGGGGGACAGGAGAAAGCCCAAGAGGAGCAGGAAGAGGACAGTGGAGGAAGGTGTCTCCAGCCCTATCATCCTCCTCTTTCCACAGTGCTTGCGCCTGCTGACACACACCTTCAACAGAGAGTACAGCCACAGCCACGTCTGCATCAGCGCCAGCGAGAGCAAGGTACTGCTGCTGTGACAGGTGCTGCTGGGTGGGCGGGGGCCAGGAGAGATGCATGGCTGGGGGTACTGGCTGGGCGGAGACCAGATGGGCACTACGGTGTGAGTAGTCCCTGCTCTGAGGTCCCTGCTTCCTCTACTCACTCTGGTGTTCTCAGAGCTGGTGGCACTTGGGACTGCCAGCAGAGGACCCCACTGGCCAGAGATCTTGCCTCTGCCCATACGAGCAGACATCTGGTCCTTTGCCTGTGCCCAGCTTTGGGCAGAAACTCAAGTCCACACCTCCATAGCTGTCTGAAATGTCTGTGACCCTGATGAGAGACCCCTCCATGCCGGCTCTTGGAGTCACCACTCTCACCCCCTCCTCAACCTGCCCGTCACTGGTGGAAGGACGCTACAACACCATGGAGGTCAGGTAAGAATCGCAGAAGATGGCTAGGAGGTTCAGGTGACAGCCCAGCATTGCCACTCTTCCTACATCCTGGACTTCTTCCTCCCCAGATCTCCCCAGGTCTCCTCCAGGGGTGAAAGCCCTGACCTGGAGCCTGCCGTAGAAGGAGAGCAGAAGAAGTCCCCAGCCTGCCGACCTGAGGAAGACAAAGAGCTGCAGCGTTTGCTGGTGCCTGACATCCAGGAGATCCGGGTCAGGTAGGAGCAGCTGGAGCAGCAAGAGAGGGGAGCTCTTTTGGACGGGGGGGGACTGTGCCCTGCCACTGCCCTGCGGTCTGTGCCCCACGCTGACTGACCTCTGTCCCTTCTGCAGCCCCATCGTCTCCAAAAAGGGCTACTTGCACTTCCTGGAGCCCCACACCAATGGCTGGGTGAAGCGCTTTGTCGTGGTCCGGCGCCCGTATGTCTACATCTACAACTCGGACAAGGACGCGGTTGAGAGGGCCATACTCAACCTCTCCAAGGCCCAGGTGGAGTACAGTGAGGATCAGCAGGCCATGCTCAAGGTAAGGCCCTGGGAGCCAGCCCTGCCCCGTGCAGCCCCTTTGGCAGTGACTCAGCCCTGGCTCTTCCCTGGCAGACCCCAAACACGTTTGCGGTGTGCACGGAGCACCGGGGCATCCTGCTGCAGGCAAGCAGTGACAAGGACATGCACGACTGGCTCTATGCCTTCAACCCTCTCCTGGCTGGTTCCATAAGGTATTGGGGGGCAGGTGGGAGAGAGGTAATCTGTTGGCGGGACATCTGTGGGCAACCGAGCATGCTCCCCGCCCTGCCCCCAGTGCTGTCCCATCTGCAGCCCGCTGGCCAGGGATGGGCAACACCTGCACACAGCTGCACAGGCTCTCAGCTGGCAGAAGCTGGACCCCATTAATCCTGACTTCAGCTCCTCACTTAAATGCTTTAACCCAGGGCCAGATCCCAGATGGTACAGAGGCATTGTGCTGAATTCAAAGCAACAGCTATGCTGGGCAGCAGGGACAGTAACCCTTCACAGTTACTGAGAGCATCTCAAAGGGCAGGACTAGAGAAACAGGAGCAACTGCACAGGAAATGTGCATTAATGTCTCTAAAGAGACATTAATCCCATGTCACTCCAGCTCTGGCTGAATTCCAGCGCCAGCCTGGAGCCAGGACACTGAACCCAGGGGACCACACCTCTCCTTGCCTACATCTTTGACACTTTTTGCTCCTTGTTTTCCAAATCAGGTCTAAGCTGTCCAGAAGGAGAACAGCCCAGATGAGAATCTAACCTGTAAACCACTCTGCACCTCATCCATCTGCCAGAAGGATCAAGATAGCTGATTCTGTCTCAAGATTCCCATGTTAATGTCTGATCTCTCACACCATCTGCTGCCCCAGCTGTCTGCTCCATGGAAGGATCTCTCTCGATTCACACCTTCATGGGGGAAACTCACTTCAGTTTGTAGCTGCAAAAGCCAGGACCCGCCTGGGCAGGATTTCTTGTGTGTGTGCCATCTGCTGCTTGTCCCTCCATGAGTGACCTTCATGTCACACCATCTATAGTGCTCCAGAAAGGTCCTCATGGCAGGGGAGGGAATGAGGAGGGCAGTTTCGGCTAAAAGCCGGTCTTTGATCTGCAGAGGTGGGAGTGTGGTAAAGCTTGGAGGTGGGAGAACAGGACAAGTTGCTTCCACATGAAGGGAAAGTAGTAGTTTAGGTATGGGGATTTCTTAGTTTATTGGTGTTTCTGCAGGAGACAGCAGGGTAAGATCAGGTGTCTGTAGTTTAAGAAGATATTTATAAAGTATTTGTTTCTATTTACATCACAAAAATCCCATAAGTTGGGTCCTGGGTCCTGGCCCCCAGTCAATGCCTCCTCCTGGCAGGGGAGAGCCTTGGCGGTAGGCTGAGCTCCTAGATATGCCTTCCCTGGGTCATCCTGGTGTGTGCCCAGTGGCAGCAGGCCTCTCACCCTCACTCCCCACCCCTCTGCTTTGCCCCCTTAAACTACTTCTGCCCTGAGTGCTGGCTGGAGAGCCCACCACGTCTTCCCAAAGGAGGCAATTCCTACCTGCCCCATCTACCTCTGGGGAAGGGGAGCCTGCCGTTCTGGCTGGCTGGGGCACTCAGTGCCACGCCGATAGGTCACCACGCTGTGGAGCTTGGTCCAGCTGGAGACGAGAAGGGGGCCCTGGGGACCATCCTTCCCAAGCTGAAGCACACGGCCACCTCCACCCTCCCAGCCTGGGAGCCCCAGGGGCTTGTCCAAAGGGAACGGGATTCCTTCCCTCTTAAGGCAGGACACCAAGGGGAGTGTGGAGGTTCAAGTGGACACTTTCAAAGTCCGATGGGAAAGTTCCCCAGGCCCCAGCCAATTCCAATCCAACTATTCCAATCCACAGGATCCTTGTTGCCCTTTCTCAAAGGATGTCTTTTCACATCCCTTCTCCTCCCAGCAGGAAGACAGATTCAAGCAGGTCAGAGATGCAGGGGAGAGGATGGTGTGGGGGGTGTCAGGGTGAGGATGTGACTTCTTTTTACTGCTGTAGCTGGCATTTTCTGACTTCTCTTCCCTGGCTGCAGAAGCAAGAGCCCACCTCCTTCCCACCCTGTCCCCCTCAGCATGTCAATCCAGATGGCTTTCTGCTGCAGAGGTGGCTTTGCTGAAAAGACCTTCTCCAGCCATCACCGCTTCTCACTTCACCCAGCAGCAGCTCTCCCTCTTCTCCTCTCACCCGTGGGGGGATGCTTTCATTCAGGGCTTCCTGAGCAGCAGGCAGCAGCTGGCACAGCTCTGGGCAGGAAGGAGAGCATCTTCCTCTGCACATCTCCTGGGCACCCCACAGCTTTGCTGTCACACTTTTGCAGCTGCCCTTCCCTCGCACCGCACGGCTGTGCCTCAGCTGTGCTGTAGCTCCCTGCACTGTCTGTGGTGTGTGGGTGTGTGTGTGTGTGTTGGACGTGGTGCTATCTTCTTGTCACACTTGTGTCGTGGGGGAGCATGGACAGGTAGGGATGTGGCAGGCACGCGGAGACTTGCAGGGGACCTTTCACTGCAGGTGGGATGCCATCCAGCTTGGGTTTCAGGTCACAGAAAGGGACTTGGCATCCTTCCTGAGCCACAGCTTCTTAGGCATCTCACTGCCTTGGGTCTGGCCTGAAGCTGCAGTGGGGCTACTTCTCCAGCCTTGCTCCCTGGACAGGCAAAAGCTTGCCCACCCAAGACAAGCTCAACAAACTTTTTTTCTCTGGTGTGATCCAATTTAGAGAACTGGAGGCTGACTTGTGCCCATCATGGAGGGAGAGGTGCCAGCCTGGGGGGATGGAGGGGCAGAGCTGTAGTGGGGGTAAACCAGGGGTCCAGACTGCAACACCCCAGCTCTCATGCCCTGGGCAGGGACTAGTTGGCAAAATATGGCATTTTAAGTGGGAGGCTAGGAATGGAAGCATTTGGTGCCACAGAGAAGAGTCTCCCAGGGTGGAGGCAGCTTCTGGGAGAGATAGGACCTGCGTCTGCCAGCGACCAGACACAGTATTGCCTGTACTGCAAATGAGGGGAGGGATGACCGTGGGATGGGCATCCTCCAGCTAGAGCCAAAGTGTGCCTGAGGCCAGCAAACCTGCAGAGCAGACGACTCAGCTGGGGTCTGTCACACTGGAGGCTGAAGAAGGAGGCATGGCTGCTCACTGGACACCTGTAGCATTCCCAGCTTGTGGGTCACACTTGGCTGCCCTACCAGACCCACTCTCGACAGTGCTATATGCTACCAGGGTCAGGCCCCTCTCCCCATGTCCCCTCTACCACCACAGCCCCCAGCGAGGAGGAACACCAGCCCGAGGTGTAGGCATGGCTGGGCGCCAGGCGTCAGCCAGCACTCACAGAAGAGCGGTGGGGGGCAGGCAAGCACCGATGGGCAAACCAGAGGCCCGCAGCGGGGGAAGGCCGCCCCTCAAGCCCTGCAGTTCCAAGCGGCGATAGCGCTACCCCCGGGCCGTCGCTGTCCTGTGCCCTGGGGCTGGTGCTTCGGGTCCCGGCCGCCCGCGCACACGTGAGGCTTGTTTGGTTCTGAAATAAATGTGTACTTAACGCAAGGCGCATCCCTTGGCTTTGCTTTCGGGGACAGGGCGAGTGCTTTCAGGCCCACAGTGGCCCGGGGCTGCAAGCAACAGGGGCGCTGTGTCCCTGTGGCACTCGCTGAGCGGGTGGCGGCGACCACCGGGCACCAGCACCGGCGCTGGGCTGCGCACAGAGCGCGTCCCGCCGCAGCTGGGCCGCACGGCCGCACATCGTCCTGGCGCCGGGGGCGCTGTCCCGACACCCGCCCCTCCGCTCCCCACAGCCAGCCTGCCGGGGCGAGCGGCACCGGCCGGCAGAGCGGCGCTGCCGACCGACCGGCGGAGAGGGCGCCGCGGGGACGCTTCTGCAGGCAGCCGCGCAGGGCAGGGCCGAACGCTGGCCTTCCGTTTCCGACGGGCTGCCGGAATGCTTCCGGCCCCACCGCCGCCGCTGACTGGCTCGGGGGCAGATTGGCAGCACGGGCGGGCGGGGCGGCTACCGGAGCAGGAGGAAGCGGCCTCGGCGGCGGCGGCGCTGCCGGCGGGATGGACTTGTTCGGGGACCTTCCGGAGCCCGGCTCCTCGGCGGCGGGTGAGGACACCGCGGTCTGGGCCGGTCAGCTAATCGCTATCCCGCTCTGCGTGCCTTGCTCTGCCCTGCCCCAGGGCGGGGCCTTGCCCAGACAGGGCCCGACGGGCCTCGGAGCCTCGCCGGGCCTGCTGCGGCGCGGCCGTGGGCAGCGAGCTTCTCCGGACGGAGGCGCGGGGGCCGCTCCGCTCGGGCCGCAGCCGTTAGGGTGGGAGCGGCCGGAGCGTTGGCCGGCAGAGTGCGGGTCGGAGTGGCCAGAGCAGCCGAAGGCCTCTAGCTGAGGGGCTGAGAGGAAGGGAGCGGGAGGCGGGGAGTGTGAAGTGACGGCTACAGGAGAGCGTCGGTTAGAAATCGCTGAAGGAACTACAGCGTTCAGGGGGCTGCTCTGCTTTTCCCTTTGAGAGTCGTTCAGACGAAGACCGTTACCGAAGGTCCCGCTGCAGCCTTTCTGTTCTCTGCTGCTGTGGGCCCGTGGACAGCTGCAGTGGTGTTATCAGAGACATCTTGGTGCTTTCTAGGGATTTCCCTTCCCCTAACATCTTGGTCCGGGTTGCTGAGGGATGTTAACACAAGTTGAGTGAATTGTTGGGGGCTGGGGGGGAAACAACCCACCAAAAAACCCTGACAAGCTGTTTCCGAGCTCAAACATCACATCATCCCAGGCAGGTGGTTGTTTTGCTTATGGAGGAGCTGCCTAAATGAGAGATGGAAGAAAGGTAACTGAGGTGGCTGCCTCACCTGTCCTTGTTTGCTGTGGGTAGTAGCCCTTCAGAAATCAACCACTGAGTGCCTGCAATAGGTCCTGACTCTACTGTGCTGCCTTACAGGAAAGGAAGCCCAAAAAGGGCCTGTGCCCTTTGATGATCTTCCACCAGCCAGCAGTGCTGACTCAGGTATGGGTGCCCTTGGTGTGGCTGCTCCCGTTTTCTGCATCTGCTTTTCTCGAGGTGAAATTGGTGAAACCCTCCTGTTTGTTAGATGGGATACAGACAGTTGCGTTGCCAGCACCAGCGTGCAGAGCAGCCTTTTTGTGGCATTTTTTTGGGGGTGGGTTTTTCGGAGGCTCTTTTTTGGCTAGCTAGAATGCCACAAAAGCTGTGCATGTATTCCGTAGTATGTTCCATGGATTTGTCTGAAGCAGATGAAGGCCTAGGCCTGCTCCCCCTGTCCCATAACAGAAGCCGCATTTGACTCGTTTACATCTCAGGAGGGGCATACACAGAGCATTATGCTTTCAAAGGCATTTATTTAGTTCTTCTTGCCTTTTTCTTGTGCTCCAGGAAAAGGAGGCTCTTTACTTTTTGATGATCTTCCTCCAGCCAGCAGTGGTGACACAGGTAAGGAGCTGTGTCAGTTCACCAGGGTAGCTGCCTTGCCCTTCTCAGGAAAACTCAGTGATGTAGCCTGTTGTGTTGGACACCTGGCGAGTAACCTGGTGTCTGGGTTGGCAGGCACTGACTGTGGCAGAGTGCTTGTGACCCAAGACTTCTTGATTCTAAGAGTGAACTCGGGTCTGTTCCCAGAAGTGAGTCCCCAGGGTGGCTTTTGAGGACCCCTGTCACCTATACCTGAAAGCTCTATGCCTTGAGAATGAGCACTTCCTTACAGCAAATATAGTGCTGGTCTGGTGCTGCCACAGGTCTGCCTTCTGTGGCTTTTCTGTTCTGGGCACAGGTGGCCTTCTTCTTCCTAGCTGTAAATATCTTCAAAACCAAATTGCTGGTCTGGCAAGACTTTCTGCTTGCAGCTACAGGATTGCTGTCACCTGAAAGGAGGTGAGGAGAAATAGGGACGTAGAACTGCTTGAGAGAGTCCAGCATAGAGCCACGAAGATGATTGAGGGAATAGAGCACCACTCTTATGATGAGAGACTGAGGGAGTTGGGGCTCTTTAGCTTGCCCAGAGGCTGGAGCCAGGCTCCGCTGGGTGATGCCTGATGACAGGACAAGGTGGAAGTTGAGGCATAGGAAGTTCCATGTAAACATGAGGAGATTTTTTTTCCCTGTGAGGGTGACAGAATCCTGAAGCAGGCTTCCCAGGGGGGTTGTGGAGTGTCTCTCTCTGGAGATACTCAAAACCTGCCTGGATGCGTTGCTGTGTGATCTGGTATAGGAGATCCTGCTCTGGGAGGGGGGTTGGGCTGGATGAGCTTTCAAGGTCACTTCCAGCTCCTGACATTCTGTGATCCTGTGAAATATCCACTAGGAAAAGGCTGGACTTCTGATGGTGTGAGAATGATGTTTTGCTTGCTAGCTTTAATTTGTAACTTCTCTTCTGAATCCTCTAATAAATGTGCACCTTCAGAGTAATAAAATACCTTTATTTTATTGTTGGCACAATTTGTAGACACAAATAATGATGATTTTTAAAAATGGAAGTGTTCCAACTGGAAACATTCACTTCTGGAACAGTTAACTACAAAATGTGGTAGCTGAGAAACAACAAGGCCAAGTGCAAGGTCTTGCAACTGGGTCAGGGCAATCCCAAGCATAAATCTAGGCTGGGTGAGGATTGGCTCATGGAGCAGCCTGGGGGAGAAGGCCTTGGGGGTGTCAGCTGGTGCCAAACTGCCTGGGAGCCAGCACTGGGCACAGCCCAGAGCCAGCTGTGTGCTGGCTGCAGCCAGAGCAGGAGAGCAGCAGCACAGGGAGGGGATCCTGCCCCTCTGCTCTGCTCAGCCCTCACCTGCAGCACTGCCTCCAGCTCTGGGACCCCAGCAGAAGAAGGGCCTGGAGCTGCTGCAGAGGCTCCAGAGGAGGCCACCAAGATGCTCAGAGGCTGCAGAAGCTCTACTGTGGGGAGAGTTGTGGCTGTGCAGCCTGGAGAAGAGAAGGCTCCAGAGAGACCTCAAAGCAGCCTGGCAGGAGCTGAACGGCAGCAGGAGAGCTGGGGAGGGAGTTTGGAGAAGGGCTGAGAGTGCCATGATGAGGGACAATGGCTTTGAGCTGGGAGAGGGAGAGTGGAGAGGAGGAAGCAAATTGTTGAGAGTGAGCATGAGGAGAGCCGGGCACAGGTTGTCCAGGGGGGCTGTGCCTGCCCCCTTCCTGGAGGTGTTAAAGGCCAGGCTGGATGAAGCCTTAAGCAACCTGACCATGGCAGGGGCTTGGCACTGGATGACCTTTAAGGTCCCTTCCAACCCAACCCATTCTGTGGAGCTGCAGGTTGATGGAGTGTGGTCACACAGTGTGAGGGAAAGGCTGTTTGTGTTGTATTCCTGGACTTTGGAAAAGCCTTTGATACTGTTCCCTACAAAATTCTTGTGGACAAATTGGCTACTGCTGGCTTGGCACAGTCTGCTGGATAAAACACTGCTGGGCAGGAGGGCCCAGAGAGTGGTGGTCAGTGGAGTTAAATCCAGCTGGCAGCTGGGCACTGGTGGTGTTCCTCAGGAATCTCTGTGGGGACCACTTCTGTTTAACATCTTCATTGACGACCGTGATTCAGGCACAGAGAGTGTCAGCAGTGAGTTTGCAGGCGGCACCAAGTTAGGTGGCAGTGTTGATTTGAATGAGGGTAGAGAGGCTCTGCAGAGGGACTTGGACAGACTTAGGCCAATGGGCCAGCATTAATGGGATGAGCTTCAACAAGGCCCAGTGCCAGGTCCTGCACTTGCCTCACAACAGCCTCAAGCAATGGCACAGGTTTGGGGCAGTGTGGCTGGGGAGCTGCCTGGCAGAAAGGGCCTTGGGAGTTGTAACAGACAGGAGCTGAATGTGAGCCAGCAGTGTGCCCAGGTGGTGAAGAAGGCCAGTGGCATCCTGGCTTGAGTCAGAAATGCTGTGCCCAGCAGGAGCAGGGAGGTGATTGCCCCCTTGGACTCTGCTTTGCTGAGGCCTCACCTTGAGTATTGTTTTTGGGTACTGCAATACAAGAGAGATGTGGAGGTGCTGGAGCAGGTCCAGAGAAGGGCACTGAAGCCGGGGAAGGGCCTGGAGAAGAAATCTGATGAGGAGAGACTGAGGGACCTGGGGATGGTCAGTATGAGGAAGAGGAGGCTGAGGGGAGATCTCATTGCTGTCTACAGCTACGTGAAGGGACATTGCGGAGAGGTTGCTGCTGGTCTCTTCTCACAGGTAACTGGAGACAGAACAAGGGGGCATGGCCTCAGGCTGAGGCTGGGGAGGTTTAGATTGGACATTAGGAAAAAGTTTTTCATGGAGAGAGTGGTCAGGGACTGGAATGAGCTGCCCAGGGAGGTGCTGGAGTCACCCACCCTGCATGTGTTGAAGGGTAGTTTGAATGTGGTGCTTGGGGCTGTGCTTTAAGGTGAATCTTTGTGAGTAGGGTTCTAGGTTGGGCCTGGTGCTCCTGAGGGGCTTTGCTCACCTGGGCGTGTCTGTGAGTGAGAGGTGTGCACCTTTGTGGTCGGCTGGTGCCTTGTTCAGTCAACCCTGGCCATTTGGCGCTGTGCCAGCATGTGAACTTGTGCTCCTGAGAGTGCTTTGGTGCTGAATTTATGCAGGTCAAACAGGTAACATTCTCATCCACCTGTATTTTTGCTTTCTTTCAGCCCCCAGTGCTACTGAGCAGGTCTCATCAGCAGGAAGCCTTGGGAAAGGGGAGAAGAGGAAGTCCTTGGAGGAAAAAGAGAAGAATGGCAGGGAAGAACTTGTGGAAAAGAAAGTTTGTAAAGGTTTTCACACAGTTTGAAAGCAAATGTACTTGGTTTGTGCTTTTGACATGGGGCTGAGTAAGTCCAGACCAAAGCTAAGCTTTGGTTCTTTAGTCTGCTTACCTTTTCAGCTTCACACAGGGACCAAGCTGCTGTGGTGCTCTGTGGAAGCCTCTCAAGCTCCCTGATATACTGCCTCCCTCACCTGGGCCTCCTCACTGGCCCTGCTGAAGTGGCATAAAGTGAGCAGCGAGCACCTCAGCATTTGCAGAAGTTTCTATGCTGCCAAGAGGGAGATTGATTGTGAAGCCTCTGGAAGGCCAGAGCCTTACCAGTTTCTTGTGCCACATCCAGAAAGCCCTCCACAGGGTGGCTGCTGAGAGCAGAGAGATGTGGTGTTCCATTCAGGACATTTGACTTCAGGGCAGGTGCTCAACATGTGTTGCAGCTTTGGGAATAAAATGTGTTCAGGGGTACAGGGGGAAGGACCTGTTGACGCAGCAGTGCCTGATTTCCTGTCCTTGACCCTCTCTTTAAAGATGGGCTTTGTTTCGTCTGCATCGTCAGTGCTGAAGGCACCCTGACCCCCATGCCGTTTCATGAGAGCCCTGTCTGATGCCCAGCAGTCCTGCTTGGCTACAGCTGCCTGCCAAAACGAGGGCAAGCAGCTTTTGTAGCTGCTCAGCCTGGGGGCACTTCAGAACACGTTACAACAGAACTGCAGCAGGAGGTGCAGATGGCTTATGCAAGACTAGGGCCATAATTGGCTGCAGTGCCAGGGCAGGGTTCTGGACGCCAGAGGAGTCGCTGATGGGCTGGGCTTTGGCATGAGCTGAGGACGTGGGGGAGCTTGATTTGCATGCCTGCTTTGTTCCCCTGCAGGCTCTGCAGGCATCCTTGGCTTGAAGGGTTATGTGGCAGAGAGGAAAGGAGAGCGAGAGGACATGCAGGATGCACACGTCATCTTGAATGACATCACTGAGGAGTGCCAGCCTCTGCCTTCCCAAATGTAAGTGGGCCTCAGCTGCCAGAATGAAGCTGTGGGTGGCAGCCATTGCAGGGGTGAAGGAGCTCCAGCTTGCTTCAGCTAAAACCATGGCAGGACCCTTTGGGTTTGAGCAGCTCTAGACTGTTTCAGCATCATGGTGTGTGGTTTGGGCTTGTTGGGTGAAGTCTTAGTCTGTGTTCCTGGGCTTTAATATTAGACACTAGAAATCCCCTTCCCCAAACTTATTTGTAATTATCCCGCGTAGATTCTTGGTTCGTAGTTGAGATTTAATATACAGAATGACTAAAATGAAGAGAGTCTATGATATGAGAGAGTTCATTGAAGTCTTGAGAAGTTATTCAGTTTCAAATAGAAGTTTATCAATTACTCACTGTCCCAAATGCAGTTCAGAGAAGTTTCAAAGTCTTTATGGATTTTAAGGCACGTTGTCCGAGGCTCCGCGGGTCTGGTCGAGCTGCATGCTGACTCCCGGGGCTCGTAAGGATCGGGCCCTTGTCCGGAACGGTGCAGTCTTGAGCTGGTTGTTTGCGATGCGAATGCCGCGGGTGTGTGCGTGTGTGATCAGCGATCAGGGTATTGAGCAAAAGAGGCACAGGGTAGAGAGCGAGGGGCCAGTTAAGGTAAGGAGCAAGAGGTAAGGAGCAAGAAGTACAAGTGGGTACATTTTTTATAGTGTTTCAGAAGAGGTGTGTTCAACCAACTCAGTCAGACTCACGTTAACTTTACAGATTGGTACAAAGTTGTAATCAACCTATACAATTGGCTAATTCTTACCAAAAACAACTTATGGAACCACCCAGGGGTCAGCCCCCAGCAGATGTTTGTCGAGTGGTCACCGTGTCTGAGAATTCGAACCCTTTTTCCAAAACATAGCCATGTTTATGTCTTTGCTTCCCTGAGAGAGAGATTCTCTCAAGGCCTGTACGCCTGCTGGTACAGCAGCTGCGTCAGTGCAAGCAGATAGGAAATATTGTTTTGACTTTTTCGATGGAAGGCCTCTGAGCCACAATTTTGTGCACAAATGAAAATTCTGCAATAAGGCAAAAGGGCTCTGATCCCTTCCACGACAGTCACTCACCTCACAAAGACTGTGAGGCCCCACTGACTCTGGATATTGAACTTCTGTTGCCCAGATGTAAGGGGATGCTTAACTATAAGTAGTCAAAGTTTGTCTTGGGGTCTCAGAGTCTGTAAAACCTGACCTGTGGCAATGGAGGGTGCTCACAGAAGAGAAAACAGATAGCTCTCATCTTGGGAGTTTTCACTCTCTTGGCAAATGAGGGCATGTGAGTGCACGCAAGGAGGAGGGTATGCATTTAAAGGGATGCTTTTGAGCATCATAGAATGGTTTGGGTTGGAGGAGACCTTCAAAAGTCCAACCTCCTGCACTCAGCAGGGAGATCCTCCACTAGAGCAGGCTGCTCAGAGCCTTGTCCAGCCTGACCTTGAATATCTTCAGGAACAGGGCCCTAACTCCCTCCTTGGGCAACCTGTTGCAGTGTTCAGCACACTCCTGGTACTGGATTTGGCTTATGAACAAACAGCTTCATGTGCTGAGGGATCTGAGGTTTTTGTCTGTAGCATGGTTTCAACAGGCTTAGGCATGGAAAGAACTGTAAGATTCTTCAGCCTGTAGTGCTGGGGCATTGCAGTGCTCTTGAGGTGAGATGTTCAGCTGCTTTTCTGCCAAAGCGTGGTCTGTAAATTCTTCTGCCCTTCATTTTCTTGAGGGGTGGAAAACAACAAAGATTCCCAACTCCGTGCTTGCACATGTACACTGTGGGCTTGAAGGCTTGCTGCTTTTGTGCAGTGTTTTGTCAGTCTGGTTGGCACAGGCCAGTGTGATATGGGGACAAATGTAGATGATCTCACCCTCTGTGTGACAGCCTTTCTTAGCCTCCTTTCTTCTACTCTTTATTCCTTCACAGCACACGTGTCTCATACTTTGCTGTTTTTGATGGCCATGGGGGAGTTCGAGCCTCAAAATTTGCAGCACAGAATCTGCACCAAAACCTGATAAAGAAATTTCCTAAAGGTGAGAAGAGTGGAAGAAGGGCGCAGGACAACCTTCATCTTTTCTGCCGTGCTATTAGGGCAGTAGATAGGGAAACTAACCTGATTTGGTGCAGTTCTACAGTTCATTGAATCCTATCACAGAGCGACGGGTTGGAGAAAAGACCTTGAAGACCATCCAGTTCCACCCCCCTGCCTTGGGTAGGGACACCTCCCACCAGCCCAGGTTGTTCAAGGCTTCATCCAGCCTGGCCTTCAACACCTCTAGGGAGGGGGCATCCACAGCCTCCCTGGACAGCCTGTGCTAGTGTTTCCCCACCCTCACTCTAAAGAATTTTGTCCTCCACTCTCACTCTCCTTTCTCCCAGCTCAAAGCCATTGTCTTTTGTGCTGGCATTCCCAGCCCTTGTCCAGAGTCCCTCCCCAGCTCTCCTGGAGTGCTTCAGCTCCTGGCAGGCTGCTCTGAGGTCTCCCTGCAGCTTTTTCTTCAACAGGCTGCACAGCCACAACTCTCCCAGCCTGTCCCCATAGGGGAGGTTTTCCAGCCCTCTGATTATCTTCAGGGCTTCCTCTAGACCTGCTCCAGCAGTTTCATGCACCTCTTGTGCTTTGTTCTCCTCTCTTATCTCCAGCGGACTTGTGAGTCTGTGCCATTGCCTGGGGAAGAGGACTGGAAGCCTTTCTGGTACAAGAGCACTAGTGGCCAATTACAAACTGCTAAGCAAGTGACAGATGCACTGTTGCTAGTTTTGGCAGCACCATTTGAAGCCTGAAAAGATGCCCGTGGGGAGAAGGATGTGTTAGAAATTCTCCATGCATGTTGCAGCACAGATGGCTGGTAGCTTGAGCCCAGGATGTACACTCACTGCTCCACAAAGGGTCTGTTCCAGTGCTGGCTGAGTGAAGGAACGGCCTGGGACTCATCAACTGTGTTGTAGCTGGAGCTGATTTGCTGTTCTGTCTGACAGGTGAGGTAGTCAGTGTGGAGAAAACTGTGAAGAGATGTCTCTTGGACACCTTCAAACACACAGATGAGGAGTTTCTGAAGCAGGCATCCAGCCAGTAAGTGTCAATGCTTCCCATGTGTCTGGATTTCTTAGCTTGCACCTCACAGGCATTTGCTCTGGGCAGGCCAGAGGAAACCTTGAGTAGTGCCCTTGCTTTGCCAGCAGCTTGTGCTGCTTAGCTGTGCCAGCTGAGTGTCTGCTAGAACTGGGTCACAGCATGTTCTGGTCTTGCTCTGTCATAAGCACTTTCTAGGACCCCTTAGACTAAAAAGTATGTCTGTGGTAAAGGAAGGAACCAGAACATGGTCAAGAAGGCACTTCTGACCAGGGCACCTCGCTTGCCTTTTTTACCACCTTTCTGCAGTGACTTGACCTATACTGCCTGAGATGGGATCTCTGTGTTGATGTCAGAAAGTAAGGCAGCAGCCTGTCTGTAGAGCTGCTTGCCCCTGAGCCAGAGTGTGCTTGCCAGGCCAGAGCAGAAGCAATTCTAGGATGGTTCAGACATCAGCTACTGCAATCCCTCCCATCGTGTGCAGTGACACCTCTCAACTAGATTTGCTTGCCCAGGGCCTCACCCAGCCTGGCCTTCAACAACCCCAGGCAGGAGGCAGCCACAGCCTCCCTGGGCAGCCTCTGCCAGGCTCTCACCACCCTCACACTGCAGAGCTTCTTCCTCAGCTCCACTCTCCCCCTGCTCTGCCTCAGCTCTAAACCATTGCCCTTGGCCTGGCTCAGATCCCCTCAGCACAAGTCCCTCTGCAGCCTTCCTGCAGGCTCCCTTCAGGCTCTGGCAGCAGCTCTGAGGTGCCCCTGGAGCCTTCTCCTCTGCAGGCTGCACCCCCCCAGCTCCCTCAGCCTGTGCTCACAGCAGAGCTGCTGCAGCCCTGGCAGCATCTTTGTGGCCTCCTCTGGCCTCTCTCCACAGCTCTGTGTCCTTCTCATGCTGGGGACAGCAGCACTGGAGGCAGGGTTGGAGGTGAGGTCTGAGCAGAGCCAAGGGGTACATTTCCCCTCTCCTGCCCTGCTGCCCACACTGCTCTGGCTGCAGCCAGCACCCAGCTGCCTGCTGGGCTGCAGGAGGCACTGCTGGCTGCGGGGGAGCTGCTCAGCACCAGCACCCCCAAGGCTCTTTCTTCAGGGCTGTTTCTAACCCACTATGCATCCAGCCTGGATTTGTGCAGAACCTTGCACTGTGGCTTGTCAACCTCATGCAGTTGGCACTGGCACACTGATGAAGCCTGTCAAGATCCCTCTGGATGCCATCCCTGCTCTTGAGTCCAGCATCACACAGCTTGGTGTCATCAGCAAACTTGCTGAAGGTGCCTCAATGTCACTGATTTCCAAGGCTGATTTTAATGTCCTGTGTTGAAAGACTTTAAGTCTTCCAAGGCAAGGATGAAGTTTACTTTGTGTTTTCAAAAGAGGTGAAGAAAAGTAGCTGAAGAAGGTCCTTTGCCTTAGGCTTGTTTCTTACTGATTCTTTATTAATGAAGCTGAAAATGTCTCAGATGGGAAAATGTGCCTCTCCTCTGAGCTTGGAGTGTACACAGCCTTCACTGCTGTTGGTCTCTGCGGGCCTGACACCCCCTCTGTGGTTAGGGAAGATGGAGATTGCTTTCCAAGCAGACACTTTGCTACCAGGCCTTCACACTTTGGAGTCGTTAAGGTTGGGGGGTTAAAACATTTTAATTCTTTAAATCCACTTCATACTTCTGACTTGTTTATTTCAAACTCTAACATTTATTCCTCTGCTTGTAGCACAGATGGAGAGGCTGCTGGTTGCTTGCAAACTTCCAGTTTTCAGTTAATTGGAGACTGGGTCAGTCTCTTAAACCTGATCAGATCACCAGGTCTGACTAGAACAAAGGGGAAAAAACAATGAAACTTCCTTGAGTGTCATTCCCAAACCTTTCTTTGGTCAGAAATATGACATATGACAAAGGCACTGCACAAAGGAGTACCGGAAGTGGCTGAAATGGGTGTAGAAAACAGTCTGCTAGAGCTGGTTTCAGTGAAGGATGGCATCATAGGCAGGCTTCATTGTGAGGAGGACTCACATGGCAGCTGTAATCCAAGAAAGGCTTCTCCTTTTACCTAGAGCTCTGCAGAGCCAAGGGAAGCATCAGGAGAGTGAAGGAGGGCTGCTGCTACTGAGGGGGGCTGGTGAGGGCTGAGGCAGGCAGAGCTACTGGGAACAAAAGGAAAGGAAATGAGAAGGAAGGCAGCTCTGCGGCAGTGCTGGCCCTGCCTGCCTTCTGCTGCAGGAGGCTCCTGAGGACAAGGTTGGTGTGCTTGTTTGCTCATGATGCTGCAGCAGCTGGGCAGTCACTGGAGCTGAGCCTGTTCCAGCCACAGATGAGTTTCCTGGGACCTCACTGTGAGGGGGGACCATGGCTGGCAGAATTTGGGCATTTCCAAAGTTGTGACTGTGCAACTCTGTCCTGGTGCAGCTGACTACTTGATCATAGAGTCATGGAATGGATTGGAAGGGACCTCAAAGATCATCCAGTTCCAGCCCCCTGCAGGGACACCTCCCACTAGTCCAGTTTGCTCAAGGCCTTATCCAGCCTAGCCTCTCCAGGGAGGGGGCATCTACAACCTCCCTGGGCAGCCTGTTGCAGTGTCAGGTACTGGACCAGGTGTTTTAGTACCAACAGCTTCCCTCGCTGCTTGCAGGCAGCTGCTGGGAGCTGGTGCTGGCTGGCTGCTTCCTCGAGTCCTCAGGAGGACTCTGCGTCATCTCTGGAACGTTGTTTTCCCTCTCAGTACTCTTTTTGTTCCCTTCAGGAAGCCAGCATGGAAAGATGGCTCCACAGCCACTTGTGTCCTAGCTGTTGACAATACTCTCTACATAGCCAACCTTGGGGACAGCCGGGTGAGTGCGATGCAGAAACTGCAGTGCTGGAGGTGATGCCACCCCAGTGCTGAAAGCAGTGTCAGAGTCACCTGTCTCGACGGGCTGGTCACACTATGTTTGAGTCACCGCAGGCTGTGCTTTGCTGCCTTGGTGCCAGTGCTCACAGCCGGCCCCTAGACTGAGCCTGCTGCCAGCCAGCTCCTCCAGATGCCTTTTTGCAGGACTCCAGCCACTGCTCTCTGTCTCTGCCCATGTCCAACACTGTGCTGTCTCAGCTGCAGAGTCTGGCACGTGAACTACTGACATTTCATGCCACTGGTGACTGCCCAGTGCTCCAGTCTGTCTAGACCTCCTCTGCAGGGCCTCTTGCCAGAGTCAGCAGCACCTCCTAGTTTGGCATCATGGCCAAACATGCTAATGGTGCATTCAGCTCCAGCCTCCAGATGACTGACCCTGGGACAGAGCCGTGAGGACCAGTGGTGGTGGCTGATCACTGGCACCTTCTCTACACCTTGCTGGCTTTCAAAGTTCTATAGATTCATACAATGGGTCGGGTTGGAAGGGACCTTCAAAAGCATCCAGTTCCAATCCCCTGCATGGGCAGGGACACCTCCCACTAGCCCACGTTGTTTAATGCCTTGTCCAACCTGGCCTTGAACACCTCCAGGGAGAGAGCATCCAAGCCTCCCTGGAAAACCTATGCCAGTTTCTCCCCACCCTCACATTCAACAATTTCTTCCTCCTCTCCACTCTGTCTTCCCTCTCCCGGCTTAAAGCCATTGTCTCTCATCCTGGCACTCCAGCCCTTGTCCAGAGCCCCTCCGCAGCTGTCCTGCAGCCCTTCAGCTGCTCTGAGGTCTTCAGCCTTTCCTTCTGTAGGCTGCACAGACACAACTCTCTCAGCCTGTTCCCATAGGGGAGGTTCTGCAGCCTCTGAGCATCTTGGTGGCCTCCTCTGGACCCTCTCCAGCCGCTCCATGTCCTTTTGCTGGGGGCCCCAGAGCTGTAGGTGGGGCTGCCTGCAGTTGTTACCGTGTGCTCACAAAGATCTCCTGTCAGCACAGGCCGTTCTGTGTCGCTACAACGCCGAGAGCCAGAAGCATGCGGCCCTGAGCCTCAGCAAGGAGCACAACCCCACGCAGTACGAGGAGCGGATGCGGATACAGAAAGCTGGGGGCAATGTCAGGTAAGTACCTAAAGGGTGAGCACGGCTGAACTGCTCCAGCTTTGAGCCTGAGTACTGAGTTTCTGGAGTCTCTTCAGCTTGATGCCTGTGCTAGTGAGAGCCTGGAGGGAATCTTGCTGCCAGTGGAAGACACGGTGGTGCCTGAGATTGTGAGTCAGTGGCCTGAGTAAGACCTCAGATGGGGTGCTGTGCCCAGCTATGGAACCCTCAACGTGAGAGAGATGTGGACCTGCTGAAGTGGGTCCAGAGTAGGCCATAAAGATGATCAGAGGGCTAGAGAGCTTCCTCTATGGAGACAGGCTGAAAGAGTTGTGGCGCTTCAGCCTGGAGAAGGGAAGGCTGTAGGGGGAGACGTTAGAGCTGCATTTTGGTATCTGAAGGGGACCTGCAGGAAGGCTGGGGAGGGACTGTGGTGACAGGTCGTGGGGCAATGGTTTGCAACTGGAGCAGGGCAGGGTTAGGTTGGACATCAGGAGGACATTCTGCACAGTGAGGGTGGTGAGACACTGAAACAGATTGCCCAAAGAGGTAGTGGAGCTTGTGTCCCTGGAGGTTTTGAAGACCAGGTTGGATGAGGCCTTGAGCGACCTAGGCTTAACAGGAGGTGTCCCTGCCCATGGCAGGGAGCTGGAACTGGATGATCTTTAGGGTCCCTTCAGCCCAAACAACTGTATGAAAATGTCATGGTTCTTGCTCCTCCCAAATGCCTCCCAGTTGAGCCAGTCTCTAGGGGTTGGTGTCATGATGGGCAGAGCACAGAAGGGGCTGCTGGCTTAGATCTGGTCTTGACTGCTGCCATGCTGCGCTCATATAGAAATGCATCTTTCTGGATACCTTGTTGAAAACCCCCAGTGAATTCAAAAACCTCTGTCTTCAACTCAGCTCAGCATGTAACTCTTCTTTGGCTTGCCAGGATAAGCAGGAGGTGAGTTAGGGCAGGGAGGCAGAGAACAGCCTTGCATGTTCCCGAGCTCTTTCATTCTTCCCCATGTGCTTCACCCGAATATTCAGTAAGGGAAGACCTTGAAGGGGAGGTTTGAGGTTGCTGGGGAAGTGGGCCAGGATTTGCGTGAGCGCCTCTGGCAGTCAGTGCAGCGGGAGGGGCAGGCGTCGACTGGCTCTGACTGTGTGCCCCCGGTGCAGGGACGGCAGGGTGCTGGGTGTGCTGGAGGTGTCGCGCTCCATCGGCGACGGGCAGTACAAGCGCTGCGGCGTCATCTCCGTGCCAGACATCAAACGCTGCCAGCTCACACACAACGACAGGTAAGCACGGGCAATCGCTTGCGGGGGCTGAGGAGCTCAGACTGAGCCTCCAGCAGCAGGGAATGCTCTCGCTGCTGATGCCGCTCTGCCCTGTTCCTTACTGACACAATGGGATCGTGCTGCTCCCTGACTGCCGAGTGACTGGGAGGTTCCTGCTGGAGACGGTGATGCAAGCCTTGGACTTACTTCATGCTCTGAATAAGTTCACACATCAGTGTTCAAGCAGTTGGTTAAGACTTGGATATTGCTATCCTGGCGCAAGGTTTCTAACAGCCATGCTGTCCACGAATACCATAGCATTCTGAAGATTTGAGATAGTTTTCCAGCGTGTGATTGGCAATGACAGCTTGCTGTGAGCTCCCGTCTCAGGATGGCCCTGCAGGCTCTCAGAGACGAGAATGTAACCCAGCGCTGCTGCTGCTGGGATTAGAGTTCCCTATCAAGTGATCCACTCAGATATTTCTAAAGATATCTGAGCATCAGGCTCTGAAGCGATGCCTCTGCAGACATGTGCTGACCACCTCTGCAAGGATGGTTGCAGGCTTCCTTGTCTGCTGGCTCTGCATGCAGTCCCTCTTGCAGGCAGGGACTGCACAGCAGGCTGTCTCCCTCAGCTCTGGTGGACAGCTGGGAGGCAGCAGTCTTTGGCCTGAGCTTTGTATCCTCTCAACCTTTTGCAGCCTGTGGCAGTTCTTGGCCCAGTTACAGCTGTATTTCTGGGTTGAGCTACGTGCTTTTCTTTAGACTATTTCCATTTAAATCAAGACACTATGTACCTGAGGAGCATGGAAGTGGAGAGGATTTAAAGGGATACACACAGCACCCCAAGCTGGTTATGCTTCTCTGCTTGTTTTCTTTTGAGTTCATGATGTGTTTTCCCTGTGAAGCAGCCTTATCAGTTCCTGGAGGTAGGATGGAGCCTCCCAGCAAGGTGTCATATGTGGGCTTGCCTACCTTTTGTGGTGTGAGTAGCACTGTCAGGATATCCTGACCTCAGTCTGACATTGTTTGCTTGCTCCTTTGAGTTGCCTCAGCTCTGTTTCTGGAGTGCCAGAGGACTTGTGGTGCTTTTGAAGTATTTTCAGATGAGCTTTATGGCACCCACAGGTTAGACTGGAGCATGGGTGCTCATAAAATGACTCAGAGAGGTTTTGTTGTTGGTGGGGAGCCAAAGATTCAACCTTGAAACCTGTCTCTGCTCAATTTCCAGGTTCATCCTGATAGCATGTGATGGTCTGTTTAAAGTCTTTACACCAGAAGAAGCTGTGAACTTCATTGTGTCCTGCCTAGAGGTGAGGAGAAGGCAGCAGGGGGCTGAGTTTGAGAGTGCAGGGGGACACAAAACTGATTGACCAACAGAAATGTGCTTCTGCCAGGGTGTCCTCCCTTGGGTACCTGAGGGATCCTTATTTGTTTTGCTTCCAGATGTTCAGCTTGGAGAGCTCCAGGAATACCTCAGAGCAACCTTCTAGTAGCAGAAGGGCTCTAGGAGAGCTGGGGAGGGACTTTGGACAAGGGTTGGGAGTGCCAGCATGAGGGACAATGGCTTTGAGCTGGGAGAGGGGAGACTGAGAGTGGAGATGAGGAAGAAATTCTGGAGAGTGCATGTGGGGAGACACTGGCACAGGTTGTTCAAGGAGGCAGTGGCTGCCCCCACCCTGGACATATTGAAGACCAGGCTGAATGAGGCTTGGAGCAACCTGGGCTGGTGGGAGGTGTCCCTGGACATGGCAGGGAGTTGTAACTGGATGAACTGTAAGGTTTTTAGATTCTGTGGTTTGTAGACACCTTGTGCTTGCACCTTCATACCTTGCTGGGAGCAGCCAGCATCGGTGTTCACGAAGCTGCAGATGTGGCCCTTCGGGATGTAGTTTATTGGCCGCAGCAGTTGGGTTATGGTTGGACTCGGTCCTCAAGGCCTTCCCGAGCTGAGGGCGCTTGTGCTTGCTGGTTCCACAGGACAAGAGCATCCAGCCGCGGGAGGGGCGGCCCGAGGCGGACGCGCGCTACGAGGCGGCGTGCAACAGGCTGGCCAGCAAGGCCGTGCAGCGCGGCTCCGCCGACAACGTGACGGTGATGGTGGTGCGGGTGCAGCACTGAGCAGGGCCCCGGGGGAGGGAGAGGCTGGGCTGTGTGCCTGAGGGGCCGGGGCAGGGGGCATCCCTATGGGTGCTCCTCGGTGTAAATAAAGTTTGGGGTTCTTTTTCTAACAGTTGCCTAACAGAGTTTTCTATGTGGCTGCCGTGCTGGCGCAGCCTGCGCTGAAGTCTCTTGTCCTGTCTTGTGTGAATGTCTTGACAAACCAAATAAATCTGTCTGGCAGACTTGCTGGCCAGAGCAGGCATCTGTGGGCACGAGCTCTGCCTTTGTTCCAAACGGTGCCCTCCTGCTGTTCCTTTCTTTGGACTTTGTGCGAGGCCCTGAACTCCTGGGCTCACTGGGAGCTCCTGGTTGAGCTTTGCTATGAGGACTGTGCAGTGCTCCAGGCCAGCAGCTTGGGATGCAGCACTGTCAGGAGGGAGATGTTCCAGTTCTGGAGCTGGGCTGAGGGTGCATGCAGCTGGGTGACAAAAACACTGCTTGCAGAGCAGCAGCAAACCTTCCCTACGGAGAAAGGCTGAGAGCCCTGGGGCTGTGTAGTCTGGAGAGAAGGCTGAGAGGGGATCTGATCAGTGTCTGTAAATACCTGAGGGGTGGGTGTCAGGAGGAAGGTGCCAGGTTCTGATCAGTGATGCCCAGTGATAGGGCAAGGAACAAGGGCTACAGGCTGGAACCCAGGAGGTTCCACCTCAACATGAGGAGAAACTTGTTTGTTCTGAGGGTGCTGGAACCTGGAGCAGGCTGCCCAGAGAGGCTCCTTCTCTGGAGACTTTCCAAACCCTCCTGGATGTGTCCATGTGTGAACTGCCCTGGGTGACTGTGGGTGTTGGACTGGATGATCTCCAGAGGTCCTTTCCAGCCCCTGCCATTCCGTGACTCCATGATTCCCTCTGCTTGCAGGAACGTGATGGGTTTTCGCAGTTGTTGGTATTGCAAAAGTGACTGAAGCTGACTTCTGCTGGGCACTGGCAAAGTGTCTGCCTCAGCTGGACCTGCCAGTGAGCTGAGGGGCAGGGACTGTGTTTGTCTGGGTGCTATCTGAGAAGCAGACATCTCAGGTTTTAAGTACTGGTTGCTATGAAGTGTCTTGTGGCTCATCCTGTCCCCATTCCTCTACCAGCTGTTACTGCAGAGTTGGTGGGATATTTTCCAGAGAAAATGTGGCTTGAGACCAAGTGACAGCATTGGAGGTTCAACAATTGGGCTGCCAAAGTACCCCAGTTCCAGGTGATGCAGCTTTCCTGTCCTGTGGGCCAAAAGCTGCAGTGAGGGAGTTGAGCCGGTGGGTCTGTGCAGTGGCATCTTATGCAACCCCCTTGCTCTGCAGGGTGCTGCAGAGGTGCCTGCCTCTTGTATGTGGTCCTAAGCTGTGTTGTGAGGCCTCTTAGCTCTTCTGTTCCCTGGAGATTTGGGAGATGGCCCCAAATCCTGGACTGGGTGTCCTTGTGCACACAAAAGCCATCCTGTTTGGGACAGGTGGCTTGGCTGCCTTACATATGACCTCTACTGCAGGAGCTGGGGGTGTTTAGCTTGGGGAAGAGGAGGCTGAGGGGAGACCTCATTGCTCTCTACAGCTCCCTGAGGTGGCTGGAGACAGATGGGCCTTGGGCTCTTCTCACGTGTAACAAGGATGTGCATGACAGGATGAGTCCCTCTCAGCCCCTCAGAGGCACGTGCCATGCATCCCAGACCAGGATGAGCCACCCTGCCACACTGTCGCTCCACCTGCAGACATACCCCAACACGAGGAGAAACTTTGGTGTTGGGGTGCTGGAGCCCTGGAGCAGGCTGCCCAGAGAGGTTGTGGAGTCTCCTCTGCAGAATTTCCAAAGCAACTGGGGTGTGTTCTGTGTGACCTGCTCTGGGTGCCCCTGCTCTGGTAGCAGGGTTAGACTCCATCTCCAGAGGTGCCTTCCAACCCTCACCCAAAAGCTGCCTTAACTCCTGTCAGTCTGCTCTCAGGGTGCTGAAGTGGGTCTGGCATTTCTGCATAGGCCAATTAAGTGCCCGAGAGCTTTGGGTGCCAAGAAAGAGACAGTCCCCTGGCTCCTCTCTTGGTTTGCTATGCTGGGTATGGATGCACTGGGGAAAAGGGCCCTGGCCACACTTTGGCCTTGAAATGCTGCAAAAGCCTCTGGATTTTGAAGAGGGAAAGGCAGCTCTTAACAAAAGTCCACAGCCAAGAAAGCATCAGCCAAAGTGTTTATCAGGGTAAGCCTCTTCACTGTGCTGGCTGCATGGGACACACAGGGAGCTTGACCAGGGAGCAGGCAGAGTGGCTGTGCAGGGTGACAGCCCACACCTGCAGGCTCTCCCATCACACGTGGCCCCCCTGGAAAGCTTCTGTCCACTTGGAGGTGTCCATGAAGATGGAGGAGGAGCTGTGGAAGAGCCAGAGGCAGGGCAAGGAGCCCTCCTGTGTCCAGAGATCCTTAGTGGAGTCATACACCTCCATCTCCACCTGGTAATCACCATCCATGCCCTTCCAGTGGCCACCAGTGACAAAGAGCCGGTCGCCCAGCGGCACCATCCCGCCGTTCTCATGGAGTGTGTGCAGCAGCTGCACCTGCACGGGGCAGAGATCTGCTGGGACACCACAGGGGACATGGACCCAGTGGGCACTGTTCCTGCTGCATGCTTTTGGCAAGGTCTGAGGCCCCCAGAGCCACCTCTTGCTCTCAACAGCACCCTCATGTTATTTGTGCAGGAGTTGTTGGGGGGATGTGGGGTGCAGATGCTCTGAGGGGGTGAAGGGAATGGAGGACTTTGCCAGACTGCAGGCAGGAGCCCTGCAAACCCCACAAGAGGAGGGTGCTGGAAAAGGGGATCCTGTGGGCTTCTGCAGCATGATCACTGCTCAGAGCCAACAAGGGAGTGTGACCGCTGTGCTGCTAGTGGGTGTGACAAGGAGCAGGGCCCTGTCAGCTCTGCTGGGGTTAAGAGAGATGAAGGACGGGAGGGGGCAGGAGGGAGGTGTGGGTGTGTGATTGTGGGGTGCTGGCAGGGAGGGAACCACTTCTCCACATGCCCAGAGGGTGCTTGTGCCTGGCCCTGCATTTTGCTACCTTCTGCCAGATGTTGGCCTCTGGGTTGTACACGTAGACCTTCTTGGTGTTGTCCCCGATGAGGTAGATGAGCCCATGCAGGGTGGCACAGCGTGGGGCCGAGAGGTACTTGGGGATGAAGGGGGAGGTGATCACACTCCACAGATCTGCAGGGAGCAGCTGTCAGCAGAGCTTCCCACCCTTGGCTCCAGATGCAGCTGCCAGTGACCAAAAAAAGCAGTGCGGAGCCCATGGCTATTTAAGGGGGGGGGTTGAAAGGGAGGGGACAGCGTGGGCAGGCAGGGTGGCACACATCCCAGATAAGGCTCTTGCAAAACAGCAAAGTGGAGAGGGTATAGTTTGCAGTAGGGGTGTGGAATGGGCAGGGCTGTGCAGAGGCTGCCTCAGAAGGTAGCCTTGTCACAGCAGTTCACTTTCTCCTCAAGGTGGGCAGCCACCTCATCCTTCTGCCCCAGGAATCCTGCTCCTCTGAAGTTCTGTGATGGAGGTCTGTGACTGGGGTCTGTGCTGACAGTAGCTGTGCTCCTGACTGGTTCGTAGCCCCATGCCACAGCCCGTGCCAGACCTCAGCAGCTCCTGCAGGACCAGGCCTAGCCCCACACCATGCTGCCTGCATGTTGTCCCCCTGAAGTCCCCCTGGCGGGGGACGGTGCTGGTGCTAGCTCTCACCTTGGACGGGGTTGTAGCACTGCAAGGTGAGTGCATTGTACTTGACGGCGCAGGAGCCCACCAGGTAGAGCTTGCCCAAGCAGCTGGAGGCTGCGAAGTTGCTGACGTACTTGAGGGCCGGGCTGATGGCACACCAGCTCTTGTTGTACGGGTCATAGCGCTCCACCTCCACCCTGTCCACTGTTGTCCCTGCAGGGCAGGATGCTGCAGCCACCCCACTGCTTCGCGGTGCCCGCAGAGTCCTGCCCTGGCAGCACCTGCAAGGTCTGACGGCCTTACCCCCGATGACGTAGACCTCACCGTTGAGCACAGCGCTGGTGTGGTTTGTCCGTGCTCTCAGCATGGAAGCGATGGGCTTCCAGGCACCGTCCCTGGGGCAGAAGCACCAGGCCTGGGCTGTCGACCATGTATCGTTCTGGGATCCCCTGGAGCCTCCTGGGGAAGGACAGGTCAGGAGGCCACCCTCTCCAAGAGCTGCCATCCCTGGGCACCCTTTGCCAGCAGCCAGATCCACCCAAGGGGGCAGCAAGGAGAGGGCTTTGCTCAAAGGAGAGTGGCTCCCCAGCCCATACTAGCATCCCATACCCACACACATCCCTGTCCTCGTTCCTCAGGGCCCCCAGTGCCTACCTGTGACGTACACAGTGTTGTTCAGGGCCACCAGGGAAAAGCCCCACTTGTTGTAATCGGGGAAGTTGGGCAGAGCTGTCCACCGCCCTGAAAGCCAGCAGAGGTGAGTGACCAACCCCTGCAGCCAGCAGTGATGCTTTAAAGCATCAGTCACCTTGCTGGCCCCCCACCCCGTGCCCCTCCTGACACCAGATCATTGGGCAAGAGGTAGCTCTGGAGTAGACAGAAGGTTAATTAACAGGCAGGGGGCATGAATGCTTGCCCCATCCTTGCTGTGGGCACTTACTGCTTTTGGGGTTGTAGAAGGCAAAGTTCCTGGGGGCAGCTGGCACCTCCATCCCCATGTCCTCGTCCTCGCTCTCCTCCAGCACACGCCCACCAACCACAACCAGCACCTCCTCTAGCTTCTGTTGTAAGGCTGGGAGCTTCTTCCAGGCACCAGCATTGCTCTGCCATGAGGGAGAGGACTGTCAGTTTCTGAGCTGAGCCTCTCAACCATCTCAGGGGTAGGATTTGGGGTAGCGGTAACCCACCGTGGCACGGGATCGGACGACAAGGGCCTTGCCAGCATCCGAGTCACGGATGAGTGGCTCAGTGGCAAGAAGATTCTGCAGGTACTGGTCAGGCAGTGAGACAAGGTGGGCCAGCTCCAGCAGTTCGGGCAGGAACTGGGCTCGGGGCCCTGGGTCATGACGTACCCAGCGCAGCACAGCCTCGGCCAGGCTCTGCTCCTCCTGCACCTGCAGCTGCTCACTGGAGAGGCAGATGGCCAACCTCTCCTTGGAGAGCTGGAGGAACTCCTCCTGCAGAGAGACGGCTTCAAAGTTCTCCTGCAAGAAAGACCAGGCCTTGGAGGAGACCTCAGGGCAGCCGTGGCTCTCGCCGAACTCGTAGATACCTAGGCAGTTGCTGGCATCCATCTGCTGCCGGAGGTAGCGGCTGCAGACCTTCTGGATAGTGGGGAAATGGAGCTGGCTGGAGGCCTGCATCAGC
Source organism: Pogoniulus pusillus (assembly GCF_015220805.1). Taxonomy (NCBI): domain Eukaryota; kingdom Metazoa; phylum Chordata; class Aves; order Piciformes; family Lybiidae; genus Pogoniulus; species Pogoniulus pusillus. The sequence continues at coordinate 170,951 of NC_087289.1, forward strand.
CTCTCCACGTTGCCCTGATTGATGGTGACCTTCCCTGTGTAGGCGAAGTCGAGCAGCATTTCCAGGGTACCGGGGTCCACCTCCTTCAGCTCCACCCGGGCTGCAGTGCTCTCGGCGAAGTTGCCGGAGAACATGGCATGGAAGTAGTGGCTGCAGAGGGCCAGGATGCTGCGGTGGCAGGGGAACTCCTGCCCGCTGGCCACCAGTGTCACATCTGCCAGTTTGGGGTTGGCACGCAGCCGCTGCAGCCCCTCCAGCATGCCCTGGGCATGTGAAGGCAGGCAGAAGTCAAAGTCATCCACGTTCCTCACCATGGTGCCGAGGGTGGCCACGGGGCCTTGCTGGGGGGCAGAGCTCACACCGAGTGGAGTGGGTGTCCCTGCCAGGAAAAGGTGATGACACGTCCCTCCCCCTGCCCCCGCCTCGACTGTGCTCCTTAGCAGCACCCGATTAACACGCACCAGCAGGGGCAGAAGTGACGGCTGGCGCCCTCTCCCCACTCCCACAGGTAGCCGCGATTCCTCCTCCCCGTGCTCCCCGCGCTCCCCGCTGTTCTGCAGGTACTGCCACCAATTTTTCAGGGACGGAGATGGTTTTAGAGCCCCAAAACCGGCTCGACAGACAGCTTGAGCCCTACACTGGCTCGCTCCCTCCGGCTCTCACCTGGCGTCTGCAGTCCCCGGCCGGCCGCCGGGAGGAAGGTGGCCGCGGTTCCGGCCCTGGAGAGGTACACCGCGGCGCGACACGGGACCCAGGCGGGATAGGGACACGCTATTTTTAGGCGGCACTAGGACACCGCTCCCTGCTCTTAAAGGCACCGCGGGGGCAGCGCTGCCCACTATTGCCCTGCTCCGCCTCCCGCGGCTTCGCTGCTGTCGGCGAGCATCCCTCGGCGCCCCGGAGGAAAGGCTCGCTTCATCACCCCTCCTCTCCGCCTCATCGACCGCCTGGGATTCCCTCTGCCCCCGGCGTCAAACATAGGGTAGTATCTCACAGCCTCGCTGCGGGGAGCCGGGCGGGTCCGAGACAAACATCCCGGGAGGAGGGGGCGGAGGCCATCCCACTCCGCCCAGCAGCTTTCTCCATCGCCCTGGGAAGCCTGGCTCAGTTCGGACAGCACCGAAAAGGCGTTTATTGCAGCCCGCGGCTCCACGGAGCCCTGCGCTCTTCTCGCCAGCGAGCATCACTCCTCCAGGCTGAAGATCTCGGCCTCCTTCTCCTTCCAGAAGGCGAAGCTGCGGTCGATGTAGCGGCAGATCTCCTCCTCCTCCTCCTCTCCCTTGGCCTCCCCAGGCCGCCGGGCCCAGCTTCGAGAGGATCCGAAATACCTGGCTTTGATGTCGTCGAAGCCGTCCCGCCAGCCCCGCCGGCCAGCGGCGATCTCGTCGGTGACAGTGCGGTGGAAGGCGCGCACCGCCCGCCAACCGTGGCGGCCTAGCTGCTCGAACACCTCGAAGCAGAGCAGGTGGCGGCCGCGGCGCTCCTCGGGGGGCAGCTCCTGCTCCAAGATGCGGAAATAGCCCAGCATGAAAAGCTCCAGGGACAGGCTCTCGTAGTCGGCTGGCCCACCCCCGGGCCCCGCCACGAACTGCTCCGGGGACAGCAGGGCGCGGCCAGTGGCGGCCGCGGGGGGCAGCGGCGGCGGGGGGCGGCGGGAGGCCGTGTCCCGCCAGCCGCAGAGCAGGCGCTGAATGGCCGCTCGCTGCCGCGCCAGGCGCGCCGCCGCCCCCGTCCCGGTCCCTGCTGCCGCGCGGGGTGCCCCAGAAGCCAGCGCGGAGGGGCCGTAGGCGGACCGCTTCCAGTGGTTCAGGAAGAGCATCACGATCCTCTCCTTCCTCAGGCTGCCCCACTTCGGTCCCGGCGCCGGCGAGCCGCCGCCGTCCGAAAACGCCTCCTCGCAGCCGATGCCCGAGTCGCTGGCGGCTTCCGTGCCGCCCGCCGCGGCCGCCTTCTCCTGCGCCGCCCCCCACGCGGGCTCGAAGACGCCACGCAGGCTGCGAACGCAGACTCCGCACTGACGGATCTCCCGCTGCGCGAGGCTGCCCGCCGGCTCCCGGGGCTGCCCGCCGGCGGCGGCGACAGCGACGGGGGGTGCGGCCGGCGGCCCCTCGGCGTGAGCCAGCAGCGCGGTCAGGCTGTTGACAGCGCCGGCCAGGCGGCCGCACCAGAGGGGCAGCGGCTGCCCCGGGCCGGGCAGGGGGCTGCGCACGGTGACGCTGAGCAGCGGGGCGGGCAGCAGGGCGCGCAGCTCCCGCGCCAGCCGCCGCAGCTCGCTTAGGTAAGCCTCGCCTCGTCGCCGCAGCCGCAGGCTCTCCACCGCCCCCTCCAGCTGCTGCAGGTCCGCCTCTGTCAGCAGCTCCCCGAAGGGGCCTAGTACGGCCTGAAGAGCAGGCGAGAAGCGCCAAGAGCCCACGTCCTGCGCAGAGGGGCGGTCAGCGGGAGCCGTCCCCCTCCCCTCAGCCAGCAGCATGCGCCTACGCCCGGCCCGCCCCGTACCTGGCTGCTCGCCGCCTCTTCGTCCGTCAGTCGAGCCTTCAGCCGCCGCACCATCACCTGCCGCTTCCACTCGGGGATTAGGCGGCCCCGCTCGTCGTGCGTGGGCACCAGAGACTCCACGTCCGCCTCCGCAGGGTCCAGCCCAGGGAGTTCTGCCGGCTCGGGCGCCTGCTCCTGCGCGGGCACAGTCACGGGGAGCTTGGGATGGGGCGGAAGCCGACGGAGCGAGCCGGGGGCCGCGGGCGGAGCCAGCGACCTACCGAGTGGGCGAAGAAGGACGGCGGGATCCTGGCCCGCGGCGAGGGCTTGCAGCGGCTCAGCTCGGACCTGCCGGGCTCCATCCCCCGCCGGGCCGAGTGGCTGCCGGAGACGGGCAGGGAGAACCGCAGGCGTTGTTCTGAAGGAGGGCAGACAAAAGGGAGAGGGACCTTTAGCACCTCCACGCGTGATCGGGTAGAAGTGCCCCGCGGGGATGCCTGGCACATCACCACGGGTTTGCGGGAACAATCACTCCCCTGGAGACACTCACGGCTGGGAGCTGTCTTCAGAAAGAAGTGGAGCAGCGGAGGCCCTGTGGTCCACTCTGCCCGCTGGGGGACAAGGTGATGTCCCGGCAGCCGAGGACCGAGCCCGGCGCCGCTCTCAGCCGCTAGCCCTTGCCGGGGCGCGCCATGCCGCCAGCCCCCCTGCCCTGCTCCCCGACTTGCGAAGAGCTGACGTTCCCCAGAAGATGGGGGTTCTCGGAGCCCAGCCCAGGCCTTACCTGCCGCGGGAGTGCTGCACTGGCCGCTGGATACAGAAGACACCTGGGAGCCCCCCACAGAATGCAAGGACTCGAGTTCTGCCCAGCCCTGGTAACTCAGAGGCCAGCGCAGCCGCACCCCTGAAGCCCCCACTCGGGTTGCCACAGGCACTGTGGGGTGTACAGAGAGGCTGCAGCAGTCCTGGGGCAGGCACGGGCCACCGCTGCAGGCTGCGGCAAGGCAGAGAGCACAGTGAGCAGCACATTAATATTTGAGTGGGCGCATCGAGTGGCAGCACCAGGGCTGAGGGGTGGCACCGGCACCATTCCTGGAAAGAGCAGCTAGGTGGCTTGGCTCCAAGCCTTGTCCCACTAATTGAGCCAGTGCAGAACGACTGAAGCTGTGCACGGTGCCTGTCCCTGCACACAGCCAGTCCAGGTACGGGGGACAGGAAGGATTTTGTACTGGCAATGTGGCACAGAAGCACCTGCTGCACTGCTGCCCAGACACCTGTTTACCAATAGTCGGCCATGCTTGCCTTCCTTCACTCCGCTGCCATCCATTATACATGGCCAGGGCTCGATTACATGTGAGAAATTCCATCAAGGGGCTGGCATCAAATCAAAAAGGAACAGATGAAAGCCTTTAAACACTGATCGCCTGCCGAGGATCCATTACAGAGTCAGCCTGTTCATCTCTCCCCAGCCCCTGTGCAGGCTGATATGCACAGAGCAACACGCACGAGAGGATGAGCTGACCCAGCTGCAGCCTGCAGCAGCAGAGTGGGTTATGTGGTGCCCACAGCGGGACAGCACCCTGCAGTGCCGATGGAGATGGTGCATAAAGCACAGCAACACGGACTGCTGATGGAGCTGCCACACAGCTTGGGTCAGAGCCAAGGGGCACTGTGAGCCACCACACGATTCCTGCAAGCCTGCTCTCATCTCATTGCCAGCGCGGTCGATGAGGGACAGAGCTCCAGTGCACTGCTACCCTCAATGTAAATGAGTTTGTCCACGTGTATATGGAACCTCCTATGGTCAGGTTCATGCCCACTGAGAAGAATCTAGCCCCAGTTCCCTGACACTCACCCCAGCATGAATGAGCTCCCCTCTCAGTCCTGTCTTCCCCAGGCTAACCAGCCCCAGCTCTCTCAGCCTCTCACATCAGAGCTCTTCCAGTCCCCTCAGCAGCTCAGTGCCTTGTGCTGGACTCTCCCCAGCAGTTCTTTGTCCTTCTTGAGCTGGGGAGCCCAGACCTGGGCACAGTACTCCATGAATACCACATGTGTGTGGACAGTCCATGAAATGCAAAACCCTGTTGGATGTGGAGTGGGTCTGTTGGGTGGATCAGGCCTAAGACCCAATCACCCGGTTGCTGGATGCCACGGCAGAAAGTCTGTCTCAGTCCTGACATTTGCTCACCAGCTTCTGCCTTGTCTAAAATCAGCCACTTGATTCCAAAGACTTCTGCCTCTCACCCAATTTCTAACCTACAAGGGCACTTTTCCTTGGCCTTACTGGGACATGGCTGCAGACTGGCTCTGTGTTTGGGCTCTGAAATGTGGGGAATTGTGGCAAACCTTTGGATCTCGGGCCCCAAAACGCTGGGAATTGTGGCAAAACCACTTGGGTTCAGCTAGGGCCCGGAAGACGTGCAGTGTGTTGATCTGGTTCTTCTTTCTTTCCCTATTAGTGTTATTCCTTCCCTTGGAGGCTAAGGCATCTGCTGGGTACTGGGGCCACGTTCGGCAGCAGTCGTCGTGGTGCAGGCACGGCAGTTCCCACGGATTTCCTCTGCGGCGGCACCGCCAGCTGCGCCCCGGACGCAGAGCGGCTCCTTTAAGGCGAGCCGGCAGGGTGCGCCCGCGCCGGCGCTGCGCATGCGCAGGGGATACCGCGGAGCGTATCGGTCCTCCGGTGCGCATCGGTCCGCCGGTTCGCGCCCCGGTGCGTATCGGTCCGCCGGTTCGCGCTCCGGCGCTGCTGGCCTGCTGCGCTCGCCGCTGCCCGCCGATGGAGGCGGCAGCGGAGGCCGAGCCGTGCCCGGAGCTGCCTGCGCACCGGGCGCTGAGCGTGGCGGAGCTGGATCGCGAGCTGGACTCCCGCAGCGAGCTGGTGCGTTTCGTCCGCGGCTCTCTCCAGCTTCCCCCCAAGGTGAAACGGCGCAGAGGCCGCGGCAGTGTCTGCGCCGGCCCTGGCCCTGCGGCGGCCGAGAGAGGGGGTCTGGCGGGCGGGAGCTGAGCGCGGCCGGGCCCGCCCCGCTCCGGTTTGTCCCTTGAACTGGGAGCAGACCGCATGGGTTTAGCTGCGTGTAACTCCGCCCTGAGCGTGAACGCGCATGCAGATCTCTCCGGCGGACAAAATGCGGGTGACCACCGCGACTGTGCTCTGCCCGTGGCAGAGGAGCAGCCTGTCAGGAGCTTAGAGTGACCCCGCAGGCGCCGTGTCGGGCTCGGCCGTGTGGCCGGCGGGTTTCGGTGAGGGGAAGCAGAGGGCGAGGAGGTGCGGTCACAGCAACGGTTCCGCGCTGAGCTGAGCCCGAGTGCACCAGACTGGCCTGGGCCTGGTGAAATCCAGCCAGGGCAAATGTAGGTCATGCGCCAGGACCGGTTGGGGCTGACCTGCTGGAGAGCAGCTCTGGGGAAGAGGACCAGGGCGCGCCGTGAGCCAGCAAGAAGGCCGATGGCATCCTGGGGTTGCATAAAGAAGAGGGTGGCCAGCAGGTCGAAGGAGGTTCTCCTCCACGCTGGCTGGTGAGGCTTCATCTCTGCAGTTCAAGGACGAAGTACTGGAGAGAGTCTAGTGGAGAGTTGTAAGATGCTGAGGGGACTGGAACATCTCATCTGAGGACAGGCTGAGAGACCTAGGTGGAGACTAAGGTGGGGGGAATCTCACAGACTCCTGGGACTGTTTCAATTGGAAAAGTCCTCTAAGATCATTGAGTCCAAACAGCAACCCAACACCACCATGGCTCCGAGCCATGTCTCCCAAGTGTCATGGCCCTGTGGCCCCTGCCACCCCCCGGGATGAAGGCTCTACTACCTCCCTGTGCAGCCAGTTCCAGTCCCTGACCACTCTTGCAGCAAAGAAAATTTTCCTCATCTCCATCTTAACCCTTGCCTGGCACCATTTCAGGCCATTTCCTCTCGCCTGAGACTAGGTGGCAGAGCCTGACTCCCACCTGGCTGCAGCCTTCTCTCAGGGAGCTGTAAAGAGCAGTGAGGTCTTCCCTCAGCATCCTTTCCCTACACTTAAACCCCACCCCCACCCCGGCTCCCTCAGCTGCTCCTCCCCAGCCCTGTTCTCTAGACCCTTCCTCACCTTTGTTGCCCTCCTCTGGACCTGCTCTGGCCCCTCAATGTCCTTGGAGCGAGGGCCCCAAACTGAACCCGGCGTGGGAGGTGTGGGCTCAGCAGTGCTGAATGTGGGAGGACAGTCCTGCTTTTGCTGGTCGCACTATTGCAGATCAGTATCTAGAGGGTGGGTAAAGGAGAGTGGAGCCAGGCTCTTCTCAGTGGTGTCCAGTGACAGGAAAAGGGGCAGTTGACACAGACTGTAACACAAAAGGTTCCACATAATCGTAAGGAGGAGCTTCTTCTGTGGGTGGCAGAGCACTGGCCTAGACTGCACAGGGAGGGTGTGGAGTCTCCATCTCTGGAGGTGTTGCAAACCTGCCTTGACGCTTTGCTGTGTGATTTGCTCTGGGTGGTCCTACTCTCACAGGAGGGTTGGACTGGATGATCTCTAGAGGTGCTGTCTGACTCCTGGTGCTCTGTGACTGGCCTTCCTCCTGCAGCAGGACCCATTGGTGCTGGTGGCTGCCTGCCTCAGCCCGGCTGTGTGACGCTGGGAGTCAGCTTTTGAAAGTACCTGTGAAGGTGTTTGAAATTTCAGGTCTGGGTACAGGTCAGAGAACTGCTATATGTTTCTGGTCCTGGACACTTCCTGTTCTGCCTTGTGGTGCTGATGTTGAGAGAACATGTTGGTAGCAGAGCTGAGGGAGGTGAGTGGGAGGACCGGTGACAGCCGTTCCCCCAGCAGCCTCATGTGGGCAGCTTCCCTCGCACAGCAGCGGCTTCTCGACACTGCAAGGTCGCATGTGAGCATTTTAAGGACAGGAGGTCATCTGCTGGCTTACATAGAGTAGTAGATCATGTAGTTATTTTGGTCAGAGGGGACCTGTGGGATCATCATGTCCAACCATTCTCTCGCTCTGCTGGGGCTGGTACTGGGCCACGTCCCTCAGCACCACATCTCTGCGTCTTTTAAACACCTCCAGCCCAAAGGAAGCCTGTTTCTCCATCTCTTGTATTCTGTGGCTTCTGGAGTCTGGAGACCAGCAAAGGAATTTCCCTGAGCATGTAAACAATCAGAAAGCCAAGTCATATTGAACAGCATTGGCACTTACTCTCCTGAATGTGTTTTGAATGTGTGGCTGGAGGCTTGCTGTAGAGGGTTCAGAAAAGGTCAATGAGGATGATGGGGAGACTGGAGCTTGTCTCTTCTGAGAGAGTTGGGTTGTCCTGGTCTGGAGGGGAGAAGATGGGAGTGATCTCATCAATGTTTATAACTACTTCAAGGGTGGCTGTCAGGAGGATGGGGCCAGGCTTTTCTCAGTGGTGCCCAGTGGCAGGACAAGGGGTAATGGGCACAAACTTGAACATAAGAAGTTCCATCTAAACATGAGGAGGAACTTCTTTAAGGGTGCTGGAGCCCTGGAACAGGCTGCCTGGAGAGGTTGTAGAGTCTCCATCTCTGGAGGCTTTTGGGTTCCGTCTGGGTGTGTTTCTGTGTGACCTGCCCTAGGTGGCCTTGCTGTGGCAAGGGAGCTGGAGTGGATGATCTCCAGAGGTCCTTTCCAACCGCTGCTGCTCTGTGACTGTGACTCATGCCTCTGACTGTCGGCAGAGGGGCGGTGGGAGGAGCGCATGCAGAGCTGCTTGTGTTAATTTGTGTAGTTAGAAGCAAGTGTGGCAGGTGGAGCAGGCAGCCTGATCTCAGTCTGTGTTTTCTGATGCACAGATCGATGACAAAGAATTTGACATCCCTCAAGTGGATACCCCTCCAACACTGGAGAGCATCTTAAACGAGGTGAGTGGCCAATCAGACGTGCAGCCGGCTGCAGGGCAGGGGGCAGCTGAGGTGAAGCAGCACATCCTCCTGTCCTCTGTGCACTTCCTCACGGCTGAAACCGTGTGAGTTCATCATGTCCTGGCAGCGGTAGCCGTGCACTCTGCACATCCCGTGCCTGCTGTGCGGTGTGAGATTCTTCAGCCCGGAAATTCACAGCTGAAACCAAAGGGTTTCTGCACCTGTGGCTTTGGAGTGTCACCTGATGACTGGAGAGCCCACTAAAGGCCTCGTTGTCATCAAACAGCTTTTGGTTCAGTTATAAATAAATGCAAAGAGTGCTATGCTGCTCTGCTCTGCACTATGTCCAGCTATGGGACCCCCAACACAGGAGTGACATGGACCTGATGGAGCAGGTCCAGAAGAGGTCACAAAGATGATTGGAGGGCTGGAGAACCCCTGCTGTGGGGACAGACTGAGGGAATTGGAGCTGTTCAGCCTGGAGAAAAGGCTCCAGAGAGACCTTAGATTGCATTTCAATATCTGAAAGGGAACTACAGGCAGGCTGGGAAGGGACTGTTCAGCAGGGTCTGTGGCGACAGGACAAAGGGCAATGGTTTGGAAGGAAGTGGAGCAGGGCAGAATTGCTTTGGATATCAGAAGGAAACTCTGCACCATGAAGGTGGTGAGACCCTAGAACAGGCTGCCCAGAGAGGTGGTTGAGGCCCTATCTCTGGAGACAGTCAAGATCAAACTGGATGTGGTCCCGAGCAGCCTGCTTTAATTGTGTGTGTCCCTGATGACTGCAGGGGTTTGGCCAAGATGACCTCTGAGGGTGCCTCCCAATCTGATGTCACTTGTGAACTCTGAGTAGCTGTGGATTTGGAGGAAATGGGAAGTTGGTTCTTCACAACTCCATTTGCATTGTACTTTTCACATATTTAACCCCCTGGCAGGAGCAGTGAGCTGCCTCAGCATCTGCTGCTGCGTGTCCTACCTTACAGGAGAGAAGTGTTGCTTATATCCACTTCAGTGTTCTTACAATAGCCAGAGAGTTGCATGGTTCTTAGGAAGGAAAAGAAGGGCATGCCAAAGATTTTTCCCAAACTGAAGATACTGGCTCCCTAGAAGTCTGTCCAAAGGCTGAAGTGAGCCCTTTTAGAAAGGCAGAGATGAAGAGTGTCCCAAACATGTGGTAGAAGAGTATATGCAGAGGTTTGTCCTGTTTCTGCTGGTGCTTTGGGTGATGAAGGCAGGGGGACCTCACTGAATGTGAGTGACACCAAACTAAGGAGGTGCAGTCAGCGCCTATGGCAGAGGAACATAATCCAAGTCTTAAACTAGTTCAGTGCAAAGTCTTACTGCAGTGCTGTTTGTCTTGGTACCCAAGGGATGGGAATGACTGACCCATAATGATCTTCAGGATCAGGCTGGACAAGGCTCTGAGCAAGCTGCTGTAGTGGAGGATGTCTCTGCTGAGTGCAGAGGGCTGGACTGGGTGACCTTTGGAGGTCCCTTCCAACCCAGACCATTCTAAGAGTCTAGGACAGGCTTTAAGTTAAACTTAGCTGTACTGTTTAATGCCTCCTAAGGGAGCTGAGCACCGGTGTTGCAGTAGGCTCGGTTTTGAGACCTCTGGATTGAAAATGTGTGAGTACAGAAAGTGTGCCCCAGGAGAGCAAGAAACCTGCTGGGTTGCCCTTTGTTTGCAGGTGTACTCTCTGAACTGTGAAACCCATGCAAGCAGATAGCAGCTTCTGAAAGCCCTGCTGGTGCAGGCACTGTGCAGCTGAGCAGGGCACCGTGGGTTCCTGAGGGAGCCACAGGAGGGATGGATTAACCTCTGCTCTCAGTGGACATTTCAGTGGCTTAAACCAGGGCAGCCCAGTCTGGTTGAGAGACCTCCCTGGTCATGGAAGGGAGGCTGGAGCAGAGGATCTCTGAGGTGCCTTCTGCCCTGAGGTATTCTGTGAATTCTAGGCCTTTTCTCAGCAGTTGGAGACTCTTGAGAACAGCTTAGGTACAGGTCTGTTAAAATTTTGATGGAGTAGATAATACCTGAGGAAGAAGGAGAAGCTGGATAGCTTTCCAGCCCACTTTTGTGAGTATTGTTAATTCAGGAGACAGTTTCTTGCACAGAATCAGTCTGGTAGCTCTCACATCGGAGGTTTGCCTTGGCCTCTCCTTGATTCTTCTAATTGCTGCTGCTGAAGTAATGTTTCCTGCAGGTCTTGAGGTTTGAATAAGCTGTTGTGGTTCTCTTCCTTCAGACCGATGATGAAGAGGAGTCTTTTGTTTTGGAGGATCCCTTTCTCCTGAGCGTGGATAACACAGACACACACTCCTATGACACATCTTCTGTGGCCAGCTCTGACAGCGGGGACCGGGCACACCTGAGAAGGTACCGCAGGCTCCTGGCCTGGCGGCTTCAGTGCGTTTGGCAGGAGCACTGCTTGTACCCATTCAAACCAAATTCTCCCCTTCTTCTGAGTAGAGACTACCCGAGGCAATCTCCTGCTGCCTGCTCCCTGAGCTGTGCTCTGAGCATGCAGCTGAGTGTTGGAGCCCTTGAAGGGCACTAGTCCATTTTTGTCTTCTGGTGCTGAGCTCCTGTTGGGGTGCTGCAGGAACTCCAGCCCAATGGACTCTGACAGAAGGGAGTTATTCCTGCTACACCGAGTAGACAGGGCTCTTGGCTTTGCACTGAGGATTTTGATGGAATCTTCAAAATGAGCCAGCACTGGGCACAGCCCAGAGCCAGCTGTGTGCTGGCTGCAGCCAGAGCAGGGAGAGCAGCAGCACAGAGAGGGATTTCTGCCCCTCTGTTGTGCTCTGCTCAGACCTCACGTGCAGCACTGCCCCCAGCACAAGAAGGACCTGGAGCTGTTGGAGAGGATCCAGAGGAGGCCACCAAGATAGGGTGTCCCTGCCCATGGCAAGGGGGGTGGAACTAGATGATCCTTGTGGTCCCTTCCAGCCCTGATTTGATTCTATGCTCAGAGGCTACAGAACCTCTGCTGCAGGAACAGGCTGGGAGAGTTGTGGCTGTGCAGCCTGGAGAAGAAAAGGCTGCAGGGAGACCTCAGGGCAGCCTGGCAGGAGCTGAAGGGCTCCAATAGAGCTGGGGAGGGACTTTGGACATGGGACAATGGCTTGAGCTGGGAGAGGGGAGATTGAGAGTGGAGATGGGGAAGAAATTCTTTGCTATGAGGGTGGGGAGAGACTGCCACAGGTTGCCCAGAGAGGTTGTGGCTGCCCCCTGCCTGGAAGTGTTGAAAGCCAGGCTGGATGAGGCCTTGAGCAACCTGGGCTGGTGAGAGGTGTCCCTGGGCGTGGCAGGGGCCTGGAAGTGGATGAGCTTGAGGTGTCTTCCAAGCCAAACAGTGCTGTGAATCCAGTCCAGTGCCTCTGCCAGAGCAGGGTGAGCCAAGCTTGGTCACACAGTGGGAGCTGTGTAGGATATGAGCAGTCCCAGCTGTGACTGTTTGTGTGGCAGCTGCTGGCATCCTGGCTCTGTGTTCCCTAGGAGTGGAAACTGCAGGAGTTGTAAGTGCATGCAGAATTTGCCTGCTGGTTTAGCTGTGGGCTGGGTCAAGCTCCAGACTCTTCCTCTGCTGTGAGGCAGTGGATTGTTTGGATTGTTTTCTGTTGCCCTAGGAAGAAGAAGCTGCCAGACTCTCTCTCCCTCCATGGGTCGGTCACACGGCTGTCGCTTCTCAAAGGGATTTCTGCCCAGGTCGTATCTGCAGCAGTGAGTGTCTCTGTCTCCTGCATGCCAGGAGAGGGTTGAATCTCTTTTTGTGTGCAGTTGTCTGTCGTCTTCTCCCTCCCTCTACTATTAGTTCTGCTAGGGAAAAGGACCTGAGTGGGGAGCAGACTGCCCGTGAGTCAGCAATGTGCCTTCATGCCCAGGAAGGCCAAGGGCATCCTGAGGTGCATCAAGAAGGGTGTGGCCAGCAGGTCAAAGGAGTTTCTCCTCCCCCTCTGCTCTGAGAGGGTACAGCAAAGGGCTGCGAGGATGCTGAGTGGACTGGAACTTCTCTCTTATGGAGAGAGGCTAAGAGAACTGGGGCTGTTTAGCCTAGAGAAGAGAAGACTGAAGGGGAATCTTACCACTGCTTGCAAATACTTCAAGGGTGGGTGCCTGGAATGCTTCAATGTCAGTGTGCTGCTGCTGGCTGCTCCTTGTGTTGGTGGTGGGTGAGCCATGTGAATGGGAGGGAGAAGGGGTTTTGCCTTCAGTGTCTGTCCATAAAAGTGTCAGGGTTGGTAAAGCCCTCTAAGATCATTGAGTCCAGCTGTCAGCTCATTAAACTGTGACCCCAGGTGCCATGGCCACATATTTCTTGAACACTTCTAGGGATGGGCACTCCACCGCCTCCCTGGGCAGCCTGTGCCAATCCCTGACCACTCTTGCAGCAAAGAATTTTTTCCTCCTCTCAAACCTAACCCTCCCCTGGCACAATTTGAGGCCATTTCCTCTCCTGCTATGACCTGAGACTAGAGTCAGGAAAGCCTCACCTCACTGCAGCCTCCCCTCATGGAGCTGTAGAGAGCAATGAGGTCTCCCCTCAGCCTCCTTTTCTCCACACTAAACACTTTGAACTGCATCTTCCCAGCCCTGTTCTCCCGATCCTTCACCACCTTTGTTGCCCTTCTCTGGACCTACTTCAGCCCCTCAATGTCCTTCTTGGAGTGAGGGACCCAAAACTGAACCCAGCATTTGAGGTGTGGCCTTGCCAGGGCTGAGTACAAGGGACAATCCCTGCCCTACTGCTGCTGGCTCATATTCAGCACCCTCAGGTCATTCTCTGCTAGGCACTTTCTGTCCACTCTGCCACAAGCCTGGAGCATTGCCTGTGGTTCTTGTGACCCAAAATTGAACTCTGCAGACTCTGAAGATTAGACCATCTTGTGAAGAACCCAGCAACTTCCATATGGAATTGCAGATATCCTGCAGCTTCTCCATTGCTCTGCCCTTTCTCACCCCTTCAAGGTGTTTCTAGCCAGTAGCTACTCTCTCCCTCAGCACTCTCCTCCCTGGAGGGGCTGTTAATGGGCAGCTTGTGTTGATCTTCCTGCATGCTGTGTTTCTGTTGGAGATGTGCACAGGGCTGGGAGTTCTGTCTCTTACTCATGGCTTGTTTTGTTCTAGGACAAAGTGGATGCTGGCTTGCCCACTGCTATTGTAAGTACCCTGACAGCCTCCTGTGTTGTGTGGTTGGTTTGCATGCACGTTCCTTACAACAGTAGTGGAAGACTCATAAAAGCATCCTCCTTCATGCTCTTACTTAAACTTTTCATATATGAGGGCTGGCTGAAGTGAATGGAAAAAATCTGGTTCCTAGGGCCAGAGTTCAACCCTTAGCTGCCCCTCTGCTGGTTAGGCCCTGTGCTCTCCCCTTTTCCCTGTCATCACCAAGGCTTTGATAGCTGAGCACCTACCCTGTCCCCGTAAGGGACTTGTTCACCTGGGGCACACACTGGATTCTCCTGGCTGTTTCTTCTATGCCAGTTACAGCTTCGCCTCATAAAAGAACTGAAGTGCTGATAAAATCAGAGGTTCAAAAACTTCTGCAGCTCTGGTGCAACTGAGATATTGACCTGAAAACATCAAATGTCCTTGCAAACCTGTCTGGAGGATACTCCTGCTCATCAGTCTGCATCCTGCTGATTTGTACACATTGGAAGTGAAGCTGCCTGTAGGCAACAGAGAAGTGCTCTGGCGAGGTGAAATACAGCCAGTATCTGTCTGCCTTTGTGAAATGAGTTTTAGTGTTCCATGAAGAACTGAAACATGCCCTTGGTTGCTTTGACTGTTGCAGCATCAATTCATCAGAAGTTAGACTGCTTGTTGAAAAATGGAGAAGGACAACCCCCCCGGTCACATCTAAGGCAGTATTTGGTGTCCACCTGTATTGGCATACTCCAGACACCAAAGCACTGAAGTTTAGTCTGCTTTACACTTGCTGAGAAGTAAGCAGCAGAACAACATTGATGCATCCACAGCCCTGTGTGAGTTCTGCTGAGCTGTATTGAACTGGGTGCAGATTTGCAAGTGCAGTGGAATCTTGGCCCTGTGTTTAATGGCTCATGAGGAAGTCAGGCTTGCTGTGAGCTCTGCAGGGTGCCAGTGCTGCCCAGGGCTGTAGAAGAGTTCAGATGTGGGTGTAGCAGCTGGGTAAGGAAACCTCTCTGAGCATTTATATTCCTCTGTCACAACAAAAGAATAACTTTACAGAGGAGAAATTTTACTGTGGGTACTGCTCTGAGCCTTTGGATTTCAAAGAGTAGAGGAAAAGGCAGCCCTCTGAACAGTGTGTTGGTCCCAAGGTGTGATACTCCCCAGCTTTCAAGTAGGAATTGCTTGTCACTTAAAGATAACCATTTCCTAATTTATAACCTTCTGAATCTTCCCCTTTTGGCAGACTTTGCATGAGGGTGCTGTGAGTTTTGTCGATTTGTGACTGACACTTCTGTTTTCAATCTTTCTGCACAACTGTTTCAGGCAGCATCAAATCTGATAGCAGTGGGGACTTCCCATGGGCTGGCACTAGTATTTGGTAAGTTAAAGATACTGCAGGTTGATTTTTTTCCCCCTTCTTTTCATTTTAATGGTCTTAAAATAAAAACAACCCCAAAACCAAACAAACACAAGCTCAAAAAACCATCTCAAACCCAGCCAAGAGTCAAACTGCAGGGTGAGTTTCCTGTGAGATGCTGAGTGTGTGCTAAATACGTTTTTTCTTCTTGCAAGGAAATGAAGCACAAGGAACAACCTTCAGGGGCCCCTTCCAACCCCATGCCTTCTGTGAATCCGTGACATGCTCCCCACAGAGCAAGGTGCTTCTGCTGGCTGTGCCCTGCCTGCCTGTGCGCAGTGCTTGTGGCTCAGCTGCAGAGCAGGGCTTCGTCCTGCAAGCCCCACTTGGTTGCCTCTCACCCAGTTAGCAACTGTGGTGGCTGGGGGATAGGTTGGACTGGATGATCTTGGAGGTCTCTTCCAACCTGGTTGATTCTATTCTGTGATTCTATTCTATGATTCTATCTCCTTGGAGTGCCTCACAGAATGGCTCAGGTCGAAGGGACCTCAGAGACACGGCAGCACAGCATCTATGATAAATACATTCAGGGTGGCCTAGCAGAAGTGTGTGCTTGGAGCTGTCAGTGTGAAGAAAGACAAGGGAGACCTCATCACTGATTTTAGAGAACATACTGCACCAAAGCTGAGCCTGTGTCCAGTCCATTCCTGACTTGTAACAAGGCAAACAGCTGCAGTCTGACTCTGCCGGTGCCATGCTCACCTTCCTGGCTATCCAGACGTTAAATTCTTTGATGCCATTTGCTCAAAGCAGTGTTCAAAGAAAGGGTCTGAAATGATCTGGACATAACTCCTCTTCTGCTGTGGTCTTCATGAGCTGTTAGGAACAGATCTGTGGTATTACCATTGGTGATGTGTTTGTTTTGCTCAGTGGGCGTATGCTTAAGTAAAATTCTCTGTTGCCCCATTGATTACTTTGTACCAGCAGTTTTGCTGCTGTTTTGGCCATGGTTGTTGCCAGGCTGTGCAGTCTGTAGTGGTTCAGTGCATTCTGTGGCCTTCAGGAGCCTTGGCACCACATCAGTTGTGCACGTAAAGTCCTGTTGGTTCTGTGAAGAACTTCCCAGTACACTCACAGGAGGGCCTTGAAAGCTTTCTGGCCTGCTGAGCATAAAGCTCAAGGTCATGCAGCCACGTACTAGGCTGTATTAACACAGGGCTGAGGGAAACTGCTCTCCTTTTTCTCCACCCTCGTGAGATCACATGAGGAGACCTGGACGTGTAGCAACCCCATGAGTGCTCTAGGATTGGGGCAGAGTGGCTGGAAAGCTGCCTGGCAGAAAAGGACCTGAAAAGTGTCCCTGGGGTCCTGATTGCCAGTCAGCTAAACATGAGCTAGAGTGTGCCCAGGTGGCCAAGAAGGCCGCCAGCATCCTGGCCTGGATCAAAACCAATGTGTCCAGTAGGTGCAGGGGGGTGCAGGGTAGCAGGGATTGTCCCCTGTACTCAGCCGTGGTGAGGCCACAGCTTGAGCACTGGGGCCAGTTCTGGGCACCACAGTATAGAAGAGGTGCTGGAGGCTGTCCAGAGAAGAGCAGGTGAGGATGGGGTGGGGTTTGGAGGGCATGGAGTGAAAGGAGCAGCTGGGGGTGTGCAGTGTGGAGAACGAGGATGAGAGAGACCTCATTGCTCTCTACAGCTTCCTGAGAGGAGACTGCCATGAGGTGGGGGTTGGGCTCTGTCTCAGATGATAGAAGGAAAGGAAATGGCCTGAAATTGTGCCAGGGGAGGGTTAGATTGGAGATGAGGACAAAGTTCTTTGCTGCAAGAGTGGTCAGGGATTGGCACGGGCTGCCCAGGGAGGTGGTGCAGTGCCCATCCCTAGAAGTGTTCAGGAAACCTGCGCCCATGGCCCTTGGGCATGGGTTAGTGGCCACAGTGGTGCTAGGTTGACTGTTGGACTGGACATTCTCAGAGGGCTTTTCCAGCCCAAACCATCTGTGACTCTGTGGCTGTTGGAAATGGTGTTTGCAGTTATGTCACCATGAATTCCACTTTTCTTTCCTCTCCTCTTGAATTTCTTCTGTTTATTTCTGTCTTCAGTGCAGTGTCCACATTTGTAAACTCATTTTTCTTCAGTGATTGTCTCAGCCCTTTAAACCACTTGGTTTTCAAACACCAGCTACCACAGCATCCTCAGAGCTGTCTAAACCTGTCCAAAGGGGAAGTGTTGACAAAAAGAAACACCACCAGCAGAGTCCGTGTTTGGAGATGGTCACATCTAGGCTCTTCATTGCTTCACTCCTTTATACTGATTTCTGGCTTTTTCTTCCCTCCTTTGTCCCTTTCTGTGTCAACTGAAAAGGAAAAGGTACAGTAACTCTGCTGTGCATGTGCCCTGCATGAACACCTCCTCATGCCTGGTCTGCATGTTGTCTGTGCCAGAGCTGAAGGTGCCAGCCAGAGTGAGGTGGTGCAGTAAGCAGGCAGCGATGGTGCTGCTGGCCACTTTGCAGCTCGTTTATTGAATGCATGAGGTTAGCTCAGTGGGGAATGGTTTGAAGCTGAGGCAGATCAGGGTTAGACTGGAGCTGAGGAAGAAGTAGGAGGGTGGTGAGACTCTGGAATAGGGTGCCCAGGGAGGCTGTGGATGCCTCCTGACTGGGAGTGTTCAAGGTCAGGTTGGATGAGGCCTTGAGCAGCCAAGGCCAGTAGAGAGATGTCCCTGCCCATGGCAGGGGGCTGGAGGAGGTGAGCTCTCAGGTCCTTTCCAGCCTAGGCCATTTGATGATTCCAAGATGGGAGGAAAGGACCTGTTCATAAAACCTGTAATATCTGAGTAATTATGCAGGCTTTTCAAATCTGAACAAATCATGGCTGGGATGAAGACCTATCCTGGACCCATGCTTTTAGTTGGAAGAGAGGAGACTGGGACTGGAGATGAGGAAGGAATTCTTGGGGAGACACTGGCACAGGTTGCTCAGGAAGGCTGTGGGTGCCCCCGCCCTGGTGGTGATGAAGGCCAGATTGGATGAGGCCTTGAGCAGCCTGGGCTGGTGGGAAGTGTCCCTGGGCATGGCAGAGGGTTGGAACTGGATGAGCTTTAAGGTCCCTTCCGGCCGAACCCATTCTGTGAATCTCTGAATCTCTGCACACAGTAACTCGTGTGACTGCCAGAACTGCTTCTGTGCTCCAGCCCTTTGAGCTCTCAGGCTCTCCTCGGCTGTCAGAGGATTTCCTCACGACTGATGTCACATTCGTTTGCAGGGCTGCTGCAGGGCAGCATTTTTGGTTTACACAGCTGAATTATTTAACTGTGACAATGCCCTTCCTCTACCTCTGGTGTCACTGAAGGGTCTTACAGGAGGAACAGCATCTTTATGAAATGTTTTTAAGTGAAAACAAGCAAATATCAGCAAGTGCAACTCCCTCCTCCTGTGTATGGCATGATAGACTGCAGAGGATGAAGGGGGGAGATGCTTCCTTCTTCCTGCAGCATCAGGGGTTGTGCTGGAAGGCACAGCAGATAGAGGTAGGTGGAGAACACGTCCCTGGGCTGCATGTCACCTGCTGAGGAGATGATGGCTCTCATGGACAGAGGCAGCCCAAGGCACCTTTCTGCTTTCCCCACAGACTTCAAGAGCAAAACCCTTCAGCAGTCACAAGAACTTTCATGTCTGAGCACCCATTACCTGTGGTGTCCTCCTGACCACTGCTGCCGTCACGTCCTAGCTGGCAGCTGACAGGTGTCGTAGCTCAGCCTTCCCCGCACGTTTGCAAGACTAAGCCCTGGCCCTCCTGTCTCTCCTGGGCCCTCTCTCATTCTGTGTGCAGAACAAGTGGTATTTGTGTCACCTTCTCTGTCCCAGCCTCTCTGCCCCCACTTTCCAGATTTGGCAGGAAAAGGCATTTTATTCCTTTTGGGCCACTACATCAGAAGAGTTTGAGGCAGATGCAGGAAAGCAGGAAAGGGTGGAAAAAGTATTTGAACTTGTCCCAGCTGCTTTCTCCTCACCCTAACCCAGCCTGCAGAGTGATCCACGAGTTCAGGCACTCTCCTTGCTAGTGTTCACTTTGGTTCTTCTGCTAATGCCTCTTTATACTGGTGGGACTTGAAAGGTGACCCCAGAGTGTGTGTGCTCAGCCAGCAGCCTGTCTCTGCAGACTGATGGATGCATCACGGTGTGCTGGGGAGGAGATCAGAGGTACTGCAGTGCTCTGGTTCACACCTAGCACATTGCTGGTGATGTGCACCTTGGGTGTCCTAAGCCTTGAGCAATTCTTCCAGATGGTTCTTCTCCCTTGTCCCTCAGGGATCAGTCCTGGGACCAGTCTTGTTCAATGTCTTTGTGGGTGCCAGGGGCAAAGGCATTGAGTGCACCCTGAGCAAGCTTTCTGACCACACCAAGCTGTGTGGTGCAGCAGACAGGCTGGAGGGCAGGGATTCAGCCAGAGGGGCCTGGATGGGCTGGAGAGGTGGGCACAAGCCAACCTCATGAGGTTCAACAAGGCCAAGTGCAAGGTCCTGCAGCTGGGTCGGGGCAATCCCAAGCACAAATCCAGGCTGGGCAGGGACTTGCTGGAGAGCAACCCTGAGGAGAGGGACTTGATGCTGCTGGATGAGAAGCTCAGCATGAGCCAGCAGTGTGCACTTGCAGCCCAGAAAGCCAACCAGAGCCTGGGCTGCATCAGAAGTGTGGCCAGCAGAGCCAGGGAGGTGATTCTCCCCCCTCTGCCCTGGGGCCACATTCCTGGCAGTGATGGTGTCCTGCTGCAGAGGCACCTCTGAGGGTTTTTACCTTCTGTGCCTTTGAGAGCTTTGCCCCCCTGCGGCTCCGGAGGTGTTCTCCTCTGACCCCTGCTGCTATAGAATTCTTCCCATCTGTCCCCTGCTACTACAGAAGTCGAGCAGGGCCAGGGAGGTGATTCTTTCTTTCTACTTCACTCTGCTGAGACCCCACCTGGGATACTGCATCCAGTTCTGGAGCCCCTATGACAAGAGTGATATGTAGATGCTGGAGTGTGTCCAGAGCAGGGCCAGGAGGATGCTGAGAGGGCTGCAGCAGCTCTGCTGTGAGCACAGACTGAAAGAGTTGGGGCTGTGCAGGCTGGAGCAGAGGAGGCTCCCAGGGGACCTTCTTGTGGCCTTCCAGGATCTGAAGGGCGCTACAAAAAAGCTGGGGAGGGACTTTTGAGGCTGTCAGGGAGTGACAGGACTGGGGGGAATGGAACAAAGCTGGAGGTGGGGAGAGTGAGGCTGGAGGTGAGAAGGAAATTGAGAAGGAAATTATTGAGCATGAGAGTGGTGAGAGGCTGGAATGGGTTGCCCAGGGAGGTGTTTGAGGCCAGGCTGGCTGAGGCTGTGTGCAGCCTGCTTTAGGCTGGGGTGTCCCTGGGTATGGCAGTGGGGTTGGCACTGGCTGCTCCTTGTGGTCCCTTCCAACCCTGCCTGATTCTATGACTCTGTGGCTGATGCTCAGTTGCTGTCTGTTCCCCTGGATCCTGTCGTATCCTGTCTCGCACATATGAAGTCCTGCACAGTGTTACTGTGGTGCCTTTATGAGATTTCAGATCTCCAATCTTTGTTCCAGCTTTCCTCACAATGCATCTTTTCTTTCTCCCCCACTCACATGCAGAACATGAAAAGAGAGAGGTGGAATTGTTTAGCCTGGAGAAGAGGAGGCTGAGAGGACATTATTCACTAGAACTCCTTGAAAGGAGGTTGCAGTGAGGTGGGGTTGGTCTCTTCTCCTTAGTATGAGGTGATAGGAAATGGCCTGAAATGATGCCAGGGGAGGATTTGGTTGGAGATGAGGACAAATTTCTTTGCTGCAAGAGTGGTCGGGGATTGGCACAGGCTGCCCAGGAAGGTGGTGGAATCCCCATTCCTGAAAGTGTGTAAGAAACCTGTGGCCATGGCATTTGGGGCCATGGTTTAGTGGTCACGGTGGTGTTGGGTTTCTGGTTGAACTGGATGATCTCAGAGGGCTTTTCCAACCCAGATGACTGTGGTTCTAAAAGCAGATGCAGAACGTGGGCTTTGTTACCTTTGCAGAACAGTGCAGCACGGAGGAGCTGAGGGTTGTGGTTTGGTGCCTGAAGCACGGAGCAGTTGTTAGTCTGTGGTGGTGAGAGCATTCAAGAACTCAGCACAGACAGGTGCCTGCTGTTTATTGTCTGCAGGGAGAGACAGGGCATGGCTGCACATGGCATGGCTGCACCCCAGGAGGTTCTGCAGGCATGGGCTCCTCGTTTGCAATAGCTTGAGCTTGAGGAGTTCTGTCACTGTGGTGATCCTTACTGTTCCCTTAGGAAGGGAGAGCTGTGGTTGGACTCAATGATCCTGAAGGTCTTTTTGAACTAGAGCTCATCAAGCATTGTAACTGTGCAGCAGTTCATTTTCCCTCCAGTCTCTGGCCTTTAGCAACAAAACCAAGGAATAAAAGTCACCTACACTAACACTTAGCAAAAGCCTGTGTGGGACTTTACAGCTGATGTTCAGATGGGCTTGTGGAAGTGTAAGGAAAAACAAACCTTCTGTCATCTTCCTTACTGCCTCATGAAGTTCAGCAGGACCAAGTGCAAGGTCCTGTACCTTGTCCAGAGCAGTCCCAAGCACAAATCCAGGCTGGGCAAGGAGTGGCTCAGAAGCAGCCTGGAGGAGAAGGACTTGGGGATGTCACAGAATCACAGAACGTTATGAGCTTGGAAGTGACCTCCAGGGCTCATTGAGCCCACCCACCCTGCCAGAGCAGGATCACCCAGGGTAGTCCACACAGGAACACATCCAGGCAGGTTTTGAAAGTCTGCAGAGGAGACTCCACAACCCTTCTGGGCAGCCTGCTCCAGGGCTCTGTCACCCTCACTGCAAAGAAGTTTCTCCTCATGTTGAGGTGAAACCTTCTATATTAAAATTTGTATCCACTGTTCCTTGGCTCACTGCTGTGCATCACTGAAAAGCGATTGGCCCCATCCACTTGGCACCCACCCTTTAGATACTGACAGACGTCGATCAGGTTCCCTCTCAGTCTTCTCAAGACTACAGAGCCCCAGGGCTCTCAGCCTCTCTCCATAGGGGAGATGCTCAAGTCCCTCAGTCATCCTCATGGCTCTCTGCTGGACTCTCTCCAGCAGGTGCCTGTCTCCCTTGAATTGAGGAGCCCAAAACTGGACACAATGCTCCAGATGTGGTCTCACCAGAGCAGAGCAGAAGGGGAGAAGAACCTCCCTAGATGCACTATTTTTGATGTACCACAGCATACCATTTGCTCTCTTGGCCACAGGGGCACATTGCTGTCCCACTGGGACTCCAAGGTCCTTCTCCACTCCAGCTGGTGCCAAACTGCATGGGAGCCAGCACTGGGCACAGCCCAGAGCCAGCTGTGTGCTGGCTGCAGCCAGAGCATGAGAGCAGCAGCACAGGGAAGGGATCCTGCCCCTCTGCTCAGCCCTCACCTGCAGCACTGCCTCCAGCTCTGGGAACACAGCACAAGAAGGACTTGGAGGTGCTGCAGAGGCTCCAGAGGAGGCCACCAAGATGCTCAGAGGCTGCAGAAGCTCTGCTGTGGAGCCAGGCTGGGAGAGTTGTGGCTGTGCAGCCTGGAGAGGAGAAGGCTGCAGGCAGACCTCAGAGCAGCCTGGCAGTAGCTGAAGGGCTGCAGGAGAGCTGGGGAGGGATAATGGAGAAGGGCTGGGAGTGCCAGGATGAGCAACAATGGCTTTGAGCTGGGAGAGGGGAGAGAGAGTGGAGATAAGGAAGAAACTCTTGAGAGTGAGAGTGGGGAGAGCCTGGCACAGGTTGCCCAGGAAGGCTGTGGCTGCCTCCTGCCTAGAGGTGTTGAAGGCCAGGCTGGACAAGGCTTGGAGCACCCTGGGCTGGTGGGAAGTGTCTGTGCCTATGGCAGGGGGCTGGACCTGGATGAGCTTTGAGGTTCCTTCTGACCCAACCAGTTGTATGGATCTGTGTTGAATCTGAACACCGTTGCAGAGTAACTAAAGGAAACCCCAAGCTGCTTTGATTTCTGTAGTAGTTCATTCCATTTGTCACACCTCTGCATTTCCACACTCCCTGAGCCTCTTTCGTACCTTTCACAGTAACTTTCATGTGTCCCTTTACTACTCTGTGCTGCCGTCCTGTAGCCCTTCAAGAAGTGTAGGCCTGTGAGTGCTGGCATGCCCTCAGAGGACCATCCCTGATGTTAATTTTGGTCACTGCTCTTTCTCTCCCTCACTTTCTTACTCATTGTTCTGCTCTAGATCAGAACCAGGCTCTGCGGCTGTGTCTGGGCAGCACTGCTGTTGGGGCGCAGTATGGGGCAATCTCTGCTCTCAGCATCAACAATGACTGCTCCAGGCTCCTGTGTGGCTTTGCCAAAGGACAGGTAATGGTGAGGGCTGAGGGGATGCCCCCCGTGCTCTGTCCTTGTGCAGACTGCTGCCCAGAGACTGTCCAGAGGTGACAGCAGCCCAAGCCGAGGGCACTGACTCTGCAGCTGTTTGCTAGTTGTGTTTGTGCTGAGCAGCAATATCTGGAGCTGCATCCAAATCACTCTGTCCAGCAGGATGAGGGAGCTGATTCTGCCCTTCTCTGCTCTCTCAAAGTTGTAGCTAGCTTCAGAGTTGTTTTTTACCCATCAGAGAATCAGAATGGCTCAAGCCAGAAGGGGTCTCAGATATAATCTACTACAATCTGTCTGCCATGCCCAGGGACACTTCCCACCAGCCCAGGTTGCTCAAGGCCTCATCCAGCCTGGCCTTCAGCACCTCCATGGAGGGGCAGCCACAGCCCCCCTGAGCAACCTGTGCCAGTGTCTCACCACTCTCAGGGCACTCTTGAGCTTGAGCTGAGCACTCTCAGCAGGGCAAGAGAAGATATTCTGCCTCTTTACTGAGTCCTCACCTCCAATCCTGCCCCAGTGCTGGTGTCCCCAGAGTGAGGACACAAAGCTGCAGGAAGGAGGCCAGAGTAGGTCACAAAAATGATCCAAGGGCTGCAGCAGCTCTGCTGTGAGCACAGGCTGAGGGAGCTGGGGGGGTGCAGCCTGCAGAGGAGAAGGCTCTGGGAGGATCTCAGAGCTGCTGCCAGGGCCTGAAGGGAGCCTGCAGGAAGGCTGCAGAGGGACTTGTGCTGAGGGGGTCTGAGCCAGGCCAAGGGCAATGGTTTGGAGCTGAGGCAGAGCAGGGGAGAGTGGAGCTGAGGAAGAAACTCTGCAGTGTGAAGGTGGTGAGAGCCTGGCACAGGCTGCCCAGGGAGGCTGTGGCTGCCTTCTACCTGGGGTTGTTGAAGGCCAGGCTGGATGAGGCCCTGAGCAGCTGAGTCCAGCTGAGAGGTGTCTCTGGGCATGGCAGGGGGTTGCGGTAGGTGATCTCTGAGTTCCCTTCCGACGTGAGCTGTTCTGTGATTCTCTGATGTAAGGACTCTGCTGAGAGGTGACAGAGGGAGTACAGCAATGCCTTGATGTGCGAGGGCCTAAGGCAGCCCTTGGCAGGAGACGTTTACTGAGGACATTCTGCTTGCAGATCACGATGTGGGACCTGGCCAGTGGGAAGCTGCTACGCTCCATAACAGACGCCCACCCCCCGGGCACAGCCATTCTGCACATCAAGGTAACCACTGCGTGGGCTCCTTGCCTGCTGCTGCTTTGTGTTCGCTGCAGGGCGCTTGAGCTGCTGACCTCTGGAGGTCCCTTCCAGCCCAAAGCCTTCTTCCATGGTTCTGCCATCACTGTGTTTGCAGTCAGACATGTTGGGTGACCTTGTGTGGTGTGCACACATTGACAAAATAGAGCAGCTCTCTGGTAATGGTAGTGTCCAGAGGTGAGAGAAAGGAGCAGAAGCTCTATTTACAAAAGGAAGTACTTTGAGAGCTGACAGAACAGTATTGGCTGTTGAGGCACACCATAGCAAACAGCCGTTGTCTGCTTTGCCAGGATGTGTGAAGTGCTGGCTGGTCCCACACTGGCAGTGGTTTGAACTGGAGACAGGACTTGCCAGCTTTAAACTTCAAAGCACTGGAAATGTGGGAAGTTGCCTTTGTCAACAGTTTTTCATACAGCTTGTTTGGAATGTTTGGGCTGGAAGAGAAATCCTCTGAGGCTTCTTATTCAACACCTACAGAAACTCCCATCTGAATTTGCATGCCTTTGTTTTCTGCAGAGCTCTCCTGCTAGACCGTGATGCTCCTTGACAGCCTGGTCACAGCAGTGACTTTAGTGCATCACCCAAACTCTTTACTCTTGTCCTTTTTGGGGGCTTGCTGAGATATCCCAGACTGGATATGTCCCTGGGCAGCCTGCTCTAGTTGGAGGTGTCCCTGCTGACTGTAGGGGTGCTGGAGAAGATGCCCTTTGAGGGGCCCTTCTGACCCAGTGGCATCTGTGAAGCTGTAAGGTCTGGGAATCGCAGACCCTTGTGCAGCCAGTGTAGTGGGGCTCAGGCACACTGCACGAGGGCAGGCTCTCATGTGCTGCTTGGCCTGGACTGAGCTGTGGGCACACTGCTGCTCCCTTGCTTCTGCATCTGCCATGCTTCCATCTGTGGCCTGTGCAGCAAAGCGAATGTTCTGCTCCGGGTCTTCTGCTCCTGCTCACCCCTTTCTGTAGCTCAGGACCTGATGCTAGTATCAGCATTGAAGGCTACCTGGACACTGCTCTGCAGCCCAGACTGGTGCCTCAGCTTTCTTATCTTGCTGATTTGGTCCCATGAGCAGTTCTGGGCGCTTGAGGTTTTGGTCTGTCTGTGGCTGCAGCCCATTCAGCAGCTGGTGGGCTTGGAGCTGTGAGTGGTTGTAGCGGTGGCAGGGGTTTTACTGTGCTGTGATTCTGAACTGCCAGAGTAAGCTGTGGGGCTTTGGTGTAAAACTCAGCAAGGGGCTGAAGCAGAGAACCTTGCTGCTCTTGCCCACCATAGGAGAACCAGGAGCTGCCCTAACTCTGCCCGTGGGAAGCACCGTTCTGCTAGGCAGGCAGCTTGCAGCGCTGCCTGCTGTCTGCAGTGCTGTCTGCAGTGCCAGAGTGCACGGCCTGGTCTCTGCCGTGCTTTGGTGAATTCCTCAGTGCCTCCTTTGACCCTCACTCTCTGCTCAGTTCACAGATGACCCAACGCTTGCCATCTGCAACGACAGCGGGGGCTCCGTCTTTGAGCTGGCCTTTAAGTAAGACAAGAACTGAAAGTCCTGGGGAAGAACACAACAGCCTGGTGCTGGGTCATAGCTCCTAAAATCGAAGCAAAAACTGGAACCAGTAAAGCTGCCCGAGTAGCCAAGGTGCCATTTAGGCCTGCAGTATGATTGCACAGCTGGGGCAAGATGCCAGCTGGTGGTGGAGCAGGCAAAGGATGGCCTCAGTTGAGGCCTCGGTGCATTTTCCAGCTGCAGTGTTCCTTCAGGGCTCTGGTGGTCGTTGCAGAAGTGCTGCCCCTTGCTTCTCCTCCTTTTGGGAACGAGAGCTGCCCTGCAGTAACTGCTTGTTTTCTTTTGGGCTGCTTCAGGAAGAGGGATAGGGAGGAAGGTTCAGCAGTTTCCAAAGTGCTGCTGTTAAATAAGGTCTTAAGGAGCTTTTGTTTGTATCTGAGCATTTGTGTGGGGCTGTGTGGAGAGTCCTGCACGTGAGAAAGAATGCACCAGCACAGCCCGGGGGGCATCTTGCTGGAAAGCAGCTCCATGGAGAAGGACCTTGGAGTGCTGGTGGGCACCAAGCTCCCCATGGGACATCACTGTGCCCTTCTGGCCAAGAGGGCCAAGGGTATCCTGGGGTGCAGCACGAGAAGTGTGGCCAGCAGAGATAGGGAGGTTCTCCCACCCCTCTATTCTGGGTGTGGTGTGTTAGGAACTTTCCCCCCCCACCTGAAACATGCCAGAGCAGCTCAGATGACTTGGAAGTAAGCTAAAGCTCTATTCCCAGCAAAGCTAAGTGTACCAGCTTATGGACACAATATACTGACATGTATTTACAGTTAGGTACAGTGAGAAATAATACACAGATCCAGACCTCCCCTGGACAAAGCCCTGAAGGGGCCAGTGCCACCCTCTCTGCCCAGCTAGAAAGCAGCCAGCAGGGCTCACCTGTTGTCGGGAAAATGTTAGTGGAGGAGTCAGAGAGGAGTGAAGAACAGCAAACAGAGCCAGCACCCAAGAGCCAAGAGCAGAAGGGATGTATTTGTTGGCTTTTTATACCCCTTAGCAACGCAGTGAATGGCACAGACTTTGTCGTTGCTTTTTTTCCACAGCCAATGCCCTCAGATTGCACTCAACTTCCAGGAAAGGCCTGATTTCTCTTGCTGGAATTTTCCAGTATGCCTTAAACTACCACATGTGGTCTCAGCAGGGTAGAGTAGTGTCCAGCTTTGGAACCCCAGTTCAAGAGAGACAGAGATCTGCTGGAGAGAGTCCAGTGGAGGCTATGAGGATGACTTGGGACTGGCCCAGCTCTGCTGTTAGGAGAGGCTGAGAGCCCTGGGGCTGCTTAGCCTGGAGGGGAGAAGGCTGAGAGGGGACCTGAGCAGTGGCTGTAAGTACCTGAGGGGTGGCTGTCAGGAGGAAGGTGCCAGGCTCTATTTGGTGGATCCCAGGGATGGCAGAAGGAGCAAGGAGTACAAGCTGGGACCCAGGAGGTGCCACCTTAACATGAGGAGAAACTTGTTTGCTGTGAGGGTGCTGGAGCTTGGAGCAGGCTGCTGTTGTGGGTTTAGGATGAGATGTCTTAATGCTAGAGAAAAGTGGTCCAGGAGTACCAGAGGTGCATAAGGGAGAGATGGACACCAGTAGGTTCAGTTGTTTCATTCCCATCAGCCTGCACTCCTACCTAAGCCAGTGTCTCAGGCCATTGTTCCTCCCTGCCTCTCTCTGTTCCCAGCCTGGACTCTGCTCTCGTGCGGTGCGGGGCAGGTCGTGGCCTTCTGTGGCTAACTTTTGCTGGCCTGGGGTGGGGGAGGAGGCCTGTGGGGAGAGGACAGGGAGACTGGGGGGGGCAGGGAGACCTGGTGTTTGGCCTGTCTGGGGGGCAGGTTTTGGAAGGCATTGTGCCAGTGAGGGTTCAGAAGCAGCCCAGGCAGGAGGGCAGGGCCGGGGCTGAGTGTCAGTTGGTGTATTCTGGGTCTCTGTAGGTACTCACACAGTAATGCCCTCTGAGCTTAACTCACTGTGGAGCAGTTTTATTTTGCTCCTTTGGGAAGGGTCAGACAGCTTCTGTCCACTCAAACCAGGACAGCTGCCCAGAGAGGTTGTAGAGTCCTCTCTCGAGCCTTTCCAAACCCACCTGGATGTGTTCCTGGGTGACCTGCCCTGGGTGTTTCTGCTCTGGCAGGGGCTTGGTCTCCATCTGCAGGGGTTCCTTCCAGCCCCCACCATTCTGTGACTCTGTGACTGCTTCCAGTGATGCTCTGAAAGCAGCAATCCCTGGAGCCATTCAAAGAACTTTTTAAGAGCAGTGTTCATGGAGGATTGCTCTTGGGTGTTCATGAGCTCCTTGGGCTGATCTCTTGACCTGCCTGCTGAGCTGATTTCTCTTCCTTACAGGAGGGTTATGGGAGTGAGAACCTGTGAATCTCGGTGTCTCTTCAGTGGCTCAAAGGGGGAAGTTTGCTGCATCGAACCATTACATGCAAAAGTTGAGCTGAGAGACCACCCTATCACCCAGTACTCCCTGCTGGCCATGGCCTCCCTGACCAAGGTAACCTGGTGTCTGCAGAAGGCTCCGTGTGGGAGGTGACAGTGGAGAAGCTTGCTGGTGTGCACTCAAACTGATTGTGCCTCTGCTTTTCTTGGAGATCCTGGTGATTGGCCTGAGGCCGTCTCTGAAGGTGTGGATGACCTTTCCCTATGGCCGTGTGAGTAACGGAGTCGTGGGGATTGTGGCCACAAGCAGCTCCTAAAACGAAGGTGCAGGGACCAGAACTAGATGCTTGCTGTCGTTGCTCCGTCAGCATGCAGGGAGTTCTGCCTTGGGGAACTGCAGTGCTCATCTGTTGGTCTGATGTGTGCAATTTATGGACAGAGGAGGTGGAAAGGCTGCTCTCAGCTGTACCTGTGTGTGAAGATGCTGACTCTCCAACAAGTAGGAAGGGAAAGATGCAGAAGTCCCTCCCCTTCTTGTCTTCCCTGCTGCAGCCTGGATGCACTCATGGATGGGACACGGAGCTGATTGTGGTTACAGCCACCTTGGACTGGAGCCACTGCTCTACCTAAGACCCATCGGCTGCAGGGATGGAAAACATGAGGAGTTAGATCACTAAGCACTTGGAAAGGCAGCTGGGGAGAGATGTTGGGGATGTTAGGTTGGGAAATGGAGACTAGGCTGCTAGCAAGCAGCTGCTGGCACTGCCTCAGTTTGGGAGACTGGAGTTAAGGACACAAGTTTTATTCCAGCTGCCCACCCACTTTGCCACAAGGCACAGCCTGCCTCTGTGCTGTGTGACCTCAGAAGGTCAGGAGACTGCTTTGCAGCCTTGATGTGTACCTGGCAAAGCTGATGAACAGCTTTTGTCCTGGAACTAAGGTCCTGCCTCACCTGCCTTCACATCCTGGCTGTGCTTCTTGTCTGACAGATGGACCCTTCCAGTGTCCCCCTTCTGGCGTGGCACTTTGTGGCTGTGCAGAGCTCTGTGAACCCCATGCTTGCCTTCTGCCGAGGAGATGTGGTTCACTTTCTCCTGGTAAGCCTTGAGAGCTGCCTGTGGGGTACTCACTTCTTACACAGACACTCAGCTGGCCAAGCCCCTGTCTCTGGCTGTGTGGTGCCTGTGCATGCTAGGGGTGTCTACAGCCTGCAACCAGCTTGAGAAAACAAACGTGCTGGGCTTTTTGCTTCAGCAAGCAGCAGTGCCCTTCCCTGGAGATCTGGAGACATGAGCCTGGTGTGTTCCAGAGCTGTTAGTTTGCTGCTCACCTCACTTTTACTGCTTGTAGAAGACTGTGAATTGTTTTCAGAGACATCACCTGAATTTGGGGTATCAGTTTCTGTTTTGCTTTAGAACGTGAGCCTGTAAAACTCTTGTACATCTTGTTTGAAGGTGATTTCAGTGTGAGGGCACTGCCCAGGCTTCAGAAAATCTGGCACCTGGGCTTCGGAGTGCTAAGTTTGTTTCCCACTTCTGCTGCATCCTGGGACCTTAAGCTTTGCTTGAGCATTTGTCTGGATTAAATCTTCTTTCTGCTCCATCTTCTCTCTTGGTGAACTTGGGGAGAAAGGAAAGGGTTTACATTTAAGCCTCTCTTGCTGCAGAGGTCTGTGCATGCAGAAGCACCTGCCACATATACCCAGATGTGCTGCAGGCAGTGCTGCAGACATCTCACCTGTATTCGTAGCCTTCTTTCTGTCCTTCAAGTTGCCAAAATGTGAAAAACCAACTTCTTCCTCTTTGCAGAATGCTTGTTTTTAAATTATGGATGAATTAAAACCAGTTCCAGATGAGCATTCTGTAGTTCTGACTTCAAGAACAGCATGTTCCTCTGTGGGATGAGCAAACCCTTCAGAAGGAGTTGTCTTGCACCATCTCTGCTTGTTGCAGGGTTGCAGTGGGAGTCAGTGAACGAGCGTCAGGTCTGCTTTGGTGCTCTGTACCCGTGGTGGAGGTTTGCACCCGTTTTAGGGACTGAGGAGCCTTAGATAAGATGGGAGGCAGGGTAGGGAAGCTCCAGATGCCTTGAGTTGTCTCCATGCCCTCTAGGAACAGCTGAAGGAGTCAGCCTTGTCTTATTTCTCTTTCAGGTCAAGAGAGATGATACAGGTGCAATACATGTCACTAAGCAGAAGCAGCTTCATCTGCACTATGACCTCATCAACTTCACTGTAAGTCTCTGTCAGAACAGATCATTTGTGTTTGCTTTGGCACTACTTTTCCTGTGTGGGTGTCCCTTAGTTCTCTACTCCTGGCTCTACACATGTAGCATAAGGAGTGGGTGTGTTCATCTGAGGCTAACCCACTGAAAGTGTCCTGCGCTGGACACTCTGAAGCCTCAGCTTGCCTGGGTGCTGGGCCAGCTCAGTTCAACTGCACTCTCACCTGGAAAGGCTGAAACGGATGAGCCTTGGGGTCCCTTCCAGCCTGGGTGTGTGGTTCTGTGGTAATGTGCTAGTTTGAGGCTAGCTGAAATACTCTAGTGAAAGAAATTAGCTTATAGGCTGTGAAAGTTTTTTGACACTTTGAACAACAACATAAAAAATGATTCCACTCTAAAAACCATTTGCAGAGTACAGCAAGTAAACCCCAGCTGGACACCCACATCAGTTGGGAGCTGAAGCCTATGAACAAATAAGCTTGGCTTTTTGGAAATAATGGTGAAAGCAGTGAAAAAAGAGACATTGTCATTTGCACCAAAGTAGAAGCCACAGAAGCTGTGGGTGTGCAGCCTGGAGAGGAGAAGTCTCCAGGGGAACCTTAGAGCTGCCTGCCAGTACTTGAAGGGGCTTCAAGGAGGCTGCAGAGGGACTGTGCCCAAAGGCCTGCAAGGACAGGATGAGGGGAGTGGTTTCAAATGAGAGCAGGGCAGATTGAGAGTGAATGTGAGGAACAAGTTCTGCACCAGGAGGCTGCTGGAAGCCTGACACAGGCTGCCCAGGGAGGTGGTCGAGGCTCCATCCCTGGAGCTCTTCAAGGTGAGGCTGGAAAAGGCTGTGAGCAAGCTGCCCTGGTGCAGGATGTCCCTGCTGAGTGCAGGGCTTGGGCTGGGAGACCTTTGGAGGCCCCTTCCAACACAAACCATTCTATGAGTCTAGGACAGGCTTTGAGTTAAACTTAGCTGGACTGTTTCTCCTCTAATGCCTCCTAAGGGAGTTGAGCACAGGTCTTGTGGCAGACTTGGTTTTGAGACCTCTGGATAGAAAGTGTGCCAGAGCAGAATGCATGCCTCAGGAGAGCAAGAAACCTGCTGGATCTGCAGGTGTGTGCTGTGAAGGAAATTGCTCATCATTCTTACCAGTGCTCAAGGTGATAGTCCAGCATGAGCCTCCCTGTCTTTACCTTTGGAGTTAAACATGGCGAACAAAGCCATTGGCCACCCTCTGGGGTCAGTACTGGGGCCAGTGCTGTTCAATCTATTCAACGACCTGGCTGAGGGCACAGGAGCACTACTGGCAAGTTTACTGATGGCACCAAACTAGGAGCTGTGCTGGCACCCAGTGAGACCTGGACAGGCAGGGAGCTGAGTGGGGAGAAATGGAATGAAATCCAGCATGGACATGGGGAGAGACTTGGAGCTGGGAAAGAACAACCCCATGGAGCAGGAGAGGCTGGGACTGAGCTGTTGGGGAGCAGCACAGGGGAGAGGGACCTGGGGGTGCTGGTGGGCAGCAGGGTGCCCAGGAGCCAGCAAGGTGCCCCTGTGGCCAAGGAGGCCAAGGGCATTCCGGGCTACACTGGAAGGGCTGTGCTCAGTAGGACAGAGAGGTTCTTCTGCCCCTATGCTCTGCCCTGCTGAGGCCACAGCTGCAATCTTGTGCCCAGTTCTGGGCCCTCAGCTCAGGAAGGAGCTCAGGGAAGTGCTGCAGAGAGCCCAGCCCAGAGCCCCCAGGCTGCTGCAGGCAGTGGCAGCTCTGCTGGGAGGCCAGGCTGAGGGAGCTGGGGCTGCTTGGAGCAGAGGAGCCTGAGGGCTGCCCTCAGTGCTGCTGCTGAAGATGTGCAGGGCTGGAGCCAGGCTCTGCTCAGGGGTGGCCAAGGACAGGCCAAGGGGCACCAGGTGCCAGGAGAGCAGAGGAGGTGCCAGGGGAGCAGAAGGGAGACCTTTGTGAGGGTGCTGGAACCTGGAGCAGGCTGCCCAGAGAGGCTGTGGAGCCTCCTGCTCTTGGGCCATCCCAAACCCACCTGAATGTGTTTTGTGTGCCCTGCCCTGGGTTTTGTGTGCCCTGCCCTGCCCTGTGTGCCCAGTCCTTGGACTGCCTGATCTCTGCACATTGATTCCAGCCCCTGCCATGCTGTGATTCTAGTACTTCCAGTATTGATCCAGCTGTGGCCAGAGGCAGGCCCTGGCTGTGTGCCCTGCTGAAGCCTGCCCTGTGTTACTTTTTGCAGTGGATCAACTCGCGCACAGCTGTGCTGCTGGACAGCCTGGAGAAGCTGCACATCATCGACCGTCAGACGCAGGAGGAGCTGGAGACTGTGGAGATGGCAGAGGTGCAGCTGGTCTACAACAGCAGCCACTTCAAATCACTTGCCACAGGAGGCAACGTCAGCGAAGCCCTGGTAGGCACAGGGACCTGCTTGTGTCAGCTTGCTGCTGCTGCTGCTGCTCATCAGAGGCTGCAGAAGCTCTGCTGTGGGGCCAGGCTGGGAGAGTTGTGGCTGTGCAGCCTGGAGAGGAGAAGGCTGCGGGGAGACCTCAGAGCAGCCTGGCAGTAGCTGAAGGGCTGCAGGAGAGCTGGGGAGGGACTTTGGAGAAGGGCTGATAATGCCAAGCTGAGGGACAATGGCTTTGAGCTGGGAGAGGGGAAATTGGAGTGGAGATGAGGAAGAAATTGTTGGCAGTGAGAGTGGGGAGAGACTGGCACAGGTTGTCCAGGGAGGCTGTGGCTGCCCTCTCCCTGGAGATGTTGAAGGCCAGATCTGATGAGGCCATGGGCCCCCTGGGCTGGTGGGAGGTGTCTGTGCCCATGGCAGGGGCTTGGAACTGGATGTGCTTTAAGGTCCCTGCCAATACAAACAAGTAGGAGATTCCTACTCTGAATTTCTCATGTCTTCAGCCATAGCAGTGCCTGTGCAGAGCAGTCCCTGCTCTCATCTCCTAGATGGTCTTGCAGGAGCGTAGAGGACCAGGCAGAGTTCCTGTGCTTGTAGATACCACACTTCGTTCTTGTCTGAAGTGGAAGTTATCCCTGCTTATGGCAGGGAGGTTGGAACTAGATGGTCTTCAAGCAAATGATCTCTGAGGTCGCTCCCAAGCTGAGTCATTCTGGGATTCTATGCAAGAGCCTCCATAACTCCTGTTGCATGTCACATGCTGGACTCCAGAGTGACTCTGGAGCTGAGATGCTTCTTGGGAAGCTCTACAAAACCAAAGCCCAGCATTCTTCTCTCTGCAGGCACTGGTTGGAGAGAAAGCTTGTTACCAGTCCATCAGCAGCTGTGGGGGACAGATATTTTACCTTGGGACTAAGGTAAATGTGGGCAGTCTTCAACAGAAACAGAGGGCATGGCCTGTGGGTGGCAGCTCATCTTCTGGAGAAGGGCATTCTGGATTCTTTGTGCACCTAGAGAAACGTGCAGTGATGGGGTCTCAGCCATTGCACTGTCATGAAAGTGTCCTGCCTTATGCTGCTTCAGGTAGAGTTGTGGCATCACTGACACACTCTGTCCTGGGCTTCAGCTTCTCTGTCCTAAGTGTGCTGCAGAATCAACAGAAGAAAACAAATCAGCAGGGAGAGCCAGAGTGCACCACATGGGTACTGCTGAGGGCACTGGAAGAGCTCTGATCTGAGGAGAGGCTGAGTGCTGGGGCTGGTTAGCCTTGGGAGGAGCAGGCTGAGGGAGAGCTCATTGCTGCTGACAAATATCTAAGGGGTGGGTGTCAGGAGGATGGAGCCAGACTCTTGTCAGCAGTGCCCTGTGACAGGACAAGAGGCAATGGGCAGAAAGTTGACCACAGGCAACTCCATCTAAACGTGAGGAGGAACTTCTGTGCTGTGAGGGTGGCAGAGCGCAGAGCAGGCTGGCCACGGAGGTTGTGGAGTTTCCTTCTCTGCAGACTTTCAAGGGCCACTTGATACATGTGTGAACCAAAAGGAGCAGCTGACAGGGTGTGTAGATGTGTGAGCACCCCGGGGGTCGAAAAGGATGGGACATTTTTGTTACACCTTGAATCGTGTGAGAAGGACGTGAGTGAAAAAAACAACCAAGTGCTGTATCCTCAAAGGGGTGAGAGAGGCACCTGGGGAGAAGAGCATCTGTTAAAATAGAGATAAAGCAGTAGGTTTGAGTGGGGCAGGTTGTGGGAAAGTGGAATTGTGGCATGCACAGACTTCTTGATAAGCAGCCACTGGCTCCGCAGACCTGGGCCTTGGTCCCCTCTGCAGCTGCGGTCTCCTCCTCGCACCCTGCTCTGTCAGTTTGCCATTTCAGCTCTGCGTGCTGAGACTGCCTGGCCTGGGGTGACATCAGCAGATGTGTTCCTGGGTGACCTGCTCTGGGACCCTGCTCTGGCCAGGAGGTTGGACTGGGTGATCTCCAGGGGCCCCTTCCAAGCCCTGCTGTGCTGTGATCAATGGAAGAAGCTTCCCATGCAGGTGTGCCGCCCGCTGTGCGAAGGCAGAGCGCTGGCTGGCTGCATGGCATGGGGAAGAAGGGAGGGATGGTGACTTGGAGCAAATGGGTTGTAAGGCCACACAGAACCATGGTTTCTCTTGGCACAGGTTGGGTGTTTATACTTAAGGTTGAGGATTGTTTTTATTGGCTTCATCTGGCCCAGCTTGTTCCGGTGGGGCTGTTGAATACCAGAGGCTGCCTGAGCAGCTGTGGGTGAATAACTTTTGCTTTGTTCTGTTTTCCAGTCTGTTCATGTCTTGACACTGAGGAGCTGGAGAGAGGTATGTTGGGAGGAAAACACAGCTTATTAGGTTTCAATTGCTCAAATCTAATTGGAGAGAGGGGAGGGAACATTTGTGAAGCATGTTGTGAATACTGTGCTCAGGGGCCATGTGCACAGCCAGCACTGTAGGTACTCTGCTTTCCGTGCTGGGACTCCTCCTTGCATGGAGGTGCAGGCTGGGTGGAGACCCTGGTGTCCTACACCCCAAGTGCCTTGCCGTGTTTCAGCCTTTGTTCACCAGATGGAGTGGGAGCAGTGCCTGTCACAGCAGTGTGGCTGTCAGCCTGCTGTGCCAG
The DNA here is from genome assembly GCF_015220805.1 of Pogoniulus pusillus. Classification (NCBI taxonomy): domain Eukaryota; kingdom Metazoa; phylum Chordata; class Aves; order Piciformes; family Lybiidae; genus Pogoniulus; species Pogoniulus pusillus. The sequence goes on from NC_087289.1 coordinate 206,611, forward strand.
GCACACAGGGGTTAAATCGGATCCACTGGGTTTGTGCCCACCTGATGCAGGAGCTGCGCCATAAAATCCACCAAAAGTTCCTGGATTTTAGGTTGTTGCTTCTCTTGGTAGAAGACTTTTTTGGGAGCATCATTTCTTTGCCAGCCGAAGCCCTCCACATTCATGACCTATGGCCATGGTTTAGCATTAGCCTCGGCAGAGTTAGAGAGTGGCTGGGCTGGGTGGAAGGACTGACTGAGAAGTGCTGGTCTTAAATGGGTTGCATTCAGAGAGGAGAGCAGCAGCACATGGAGGGGATTCTGCCCCTCTGCTCTGCTCTGCTGAGACCTCACTTGCAGCACTGCCTCCAGCTCTGGGGCCACCAGCACAAGAAGGACCTGGAGCTGCTGGAGAGGGTCCAGGGGAGGCCACCAAGATGCTCGGAGGCTGCAGAAGCTCTACTGTGGGGCCAGGCTGGGAGAGTTGTGGTTGTGCAGCCTGGAGAAGAGAAAACTCCACCTTACAGCAGCCTTGGCAGTAGCTGAAGGGCTGCAGGAGAGCTGGGGAGGGATATCGGAGAAGGGCTGGGGGTGCCAGGATGAGCGACAATGGCTTTGAGCTGGGAGACGGGAGAGTGAGAGTGAAGATAGGAAGAAATTCTTTGCTGTGAGGATGGGGAGAGCCTGGCACAGGTTGCCCAGGAAGGCTGTGGCTGCCCCCTCCCTGGAGGTGTTGAAGGCCAGGCTGGGTGAGCCCTTGAGCAACCTGGGCTGGTGGGAAATGTCTGTGCCCACGGCAGGGGCTTGGAACTGGTCGGTCCCCTCCAATCCATCCCATTCCCTGATTCTGTGACTCTTCTGTAACCCCAGGGTCTAATGTTCTTGATTATTTTAGAGAGTCGACCACCTTCTGAAACAAGAGTGTCTCATGGATGCCCTGGCGCTGGCTTGGTCATTCTATGAAGGCAAAGCAAAGGCTGTAGTAGGTGAGTTAGACTTGGGTGGGGGATGATCTGTCTTCTGTTTTTCTACTTTTTAACTGAAAGTAGAATGTTGGTGCTGGAGCTGGGCAGAAACACCACCTTATTTGGGATTGTTTTGAGGTTTTTAGAGTTCGGGTCCCTTTAGCAGCCTGTTGCTTTCCATTGAACATCAGACCTGACCTCTATGTGAGTCCTGCCTGCTGTCACTGCCATGAGGGCGGATCTGGGTGTCAAGTATCCACCCTGGTCAGATATTCCTGAAGGTCATGCATGAGCTGTAGGTGATTTGCAGTGTGATGTTCTGTCAGTTCTGCCAAGCAAGAACCTTCACTAAGGTCTCGTCTGCCTGTGGAGCTGCCTGAAAGGATTGCTGGCTCTTGGCAGTATCTGCTGCGCAGGAGGACGTTCTGTGAGCGCCTGCCTTGCTGTGGTGGATGTGTTGATTATGCTAGAAGCAGCCACTCCCGCTGTCTGCTGCGGGCTGGACGCACACACTTCTCAGCATGTAACTTCTGGTGGCTTTGGCAAATGAATCTCAGGCTCTCAGGAGGGGCTGCTCCTGTTGTGCAGCTGCTGGAGTATGAATATGTCTCCCTTGAATGCAGTGAAGCAGACAACTTCCCAGTGTTCCAAAAGTCCCTGGCTCGTGGAGTTGGCTTTTAAGATTTTTTTTCCCTTAAGGGCTCTGAATTCAACTCTTTTGCATCAAGGCATCCTGCAGCCGTTAGCCTCCTGTGCACAGCCTGTGCCAGCCCTCTGCTCATCACTCCCTCAGTGTTAGCACTCAGATCCTTCTTGCCATTGCTGTGCTGGAAGGGTCTCCACATCTTTCCCCTGGGACAGGAAAGCTCTTCAGGAGAGCAGTGGGCTAAAAGCAGCACATCCAAGTGTGGATTTAAGTACCCTGAACCTCTGCTTCTCAAGGCTAGTGGTGTTGGCATCTAAACTGGGGAGGTTTTATATTTCCAGTGGTATCTTAAATGAGAAAAGCTTCATTTTGGTTTATGTATTGATTTTTTCCCCTTCATTCTTTCTAGGCTTGTCTGGGGACACAAGCAAGAGGAAAGCAGTCATTGCAGACAGGGTGAGTCACTGCCCTGCTCCTCCACAGCACTTCCTGTATGCTGATGTGACCCTGACTGGAGGGAATGGCTTCAGTCCTCCAGGAGGGACTCCAGCTGACTCTGGAGTTTGTCCATGTGCCTCTCTTGCTGGGGCTGGCAGCAGGATTTTAGAAAAGGTGGGGGAAAGAGCTCTGCAGCGTTAGCAGATCCAAACGTGATGTCCTGCAGACTTGAAACCTCTGCTCCCCTCAGTACAGAGGAGGTTTTGTAGCTAGCTCAGGGTTTCTTGACCTTTGGTGGACTCAGTGGCCACCAGTCTGTAGCTCTCTGACTCTTAGCATGGATATTCCTCCATGGTGCACATGGACAGGGTTCGATTGAAGCCTTTGTTCCTGCCCAGCAGTTACAGAAACCTTTCCTGGGAAGAGAAGGTTTAAAATACACAGTTCCTGCAGCGATGCTTTGCCTGCATTTGTTGTTCATCTGTACTTTGCAGGTAAAGAAGTTGTGCTGTTTGGTAGAGATACTGCAACTTGTCTTTGGGTGAAACATGACCTGGATGACCCTTGCACTTCAGCATGTGTTCTTCTGCCAAGTACTGGCAGATTGGCTGCCTAGTTTCTTGCTCACTTAGTGTAGGCCTTTAGTACTCTACGGGACCACTTCTAATGCCATGTCATGCTGTTGTCTCCTGGCAGCCCCTTCCCTCTTCCTTCTACAGAAAGAACAACCCCATGGAGCAGGAGAGGCTGGGACTGAGCTGTTGGGGAGCAGCACAGGGGAGAGGGACCTGGGGGTGCTGGTGGGCAGCAGGGTGCCCAGGAGCCAGCAAGGTGCCCCTGTGGCCAAGGAGGCCAAGGGCATTCCGGGCTGCACTGGAAGGGCTGTGCTCAGTAGGACAGAGAGGTTCTCCTGCCCTTCTGCTCTGCTCTGCTCTGCTCTGCCCTGCTGAGGCCACAGCTGCAATCTTGTGCCCAGTTCTGGGCCCTCAGCTCAGGAAGGAGCTCAGGGAAGTGCTGCAGAGAGCCCAGCCCAGAGCCCCCAGGCTGCTGCAGGCAGTGGCAGCTCTGCTGGGAGGCCAGGCTGAGGGAGCTGGGGCTGCTTGGAGCAGAGGAGCCTGAGGGCTGCCCTCAGTGCTGCTGCTGAAGATGTTCAGGGCTGGAGCCAGGCTCTGCTCAGGAGCACTGGGTGCCATCTGGAGCAGAGGAGGTGCCAGGGGAACGGAAGGGAGAACTTTGTGAGTGTGAGGGTGCTGTAGCCTGGAGCAGGCTGCCCAGAGAGGCTGTGGAGCCTCCTGCTCTGGGGACATCCCAAACCCACCTGGATGTGTTCTGTGTGCCCTGCCCTGGCAGGGGGTCAGAATTCATATTTCAAGATCCCTTCTAACCCCTAATGTTCTATGGTTCTGCCCAGGCAGAACACAAAACTTTGGGGGTTGCACTCAAATATCTATGGAGGTCTCTTCCAACTCCTAATATCCTGTGATCATGTGAACTTAGTGTTCACCAGCTCCCAGCTCTGTCTACTGAATGTGCTACTGAGTAGAGCTTTGGTGTGGGATTTGAATTGATTTTCTGGTGTGTTGCCATCCAGATGGTTGAGATCCTTCTCCATTACGCTGATCGGGCGTTGAGGAAGTGCCCTGACCAAGGGAAAATCCAGGTCATGGAGCAGCATTTTCAGGTATGGTGCTGCAGAAGGCTCCATTGGCTAAGCCTTTTGAGTTGTTTAATGAAGCTTTGCTGCAAAAATTATTTGTGTAGTTTGCAAAACCATAGTTGTGGTTCACCTGAGCTCTCCCCTCTGTTGTGAGGCACTAACCAGGTCAGGACTCTGCTGGCATAGCAGAGCCTGTACACCCTGTGTCCTCTGCAGAAGTGTGGCTGGAGGTTTACTCCAAATAGACCAGCAGATGGGAGAATCTGTAACTTTGCCAGCTGGTTCAGAGGACTCCTCGACTCTGCTCTCTGTTGGTCAGCCTCCGTTCTGTGCCCTGCGGGGTGTGCTCTTTGGCAGGGCTTTCACCGGTCACAGCTTGTCGTTGTTTCTCCTGCAGGAGGTGGTGCCTGCCATCGTCGATTACTGTCTCTTGCTCCAGCGCACGTAAGTCTGAGCTTGCAAGCCTGTCCCTCAAGGCAGAGCACCAATCAGTGTAGTGCTGAGCTTTGCCCTGGGCTGTGGTATGCTTCCTCCAAACCATGTCCTCATGGTTCCTCCATCGCATCCCAGGTTAGAGGAATGCTTAAGAACTGCTACCAAAGTGCTCAGTACTCACAAGCCTGTCTGAAAGTTTTCTTGGTGTGTTGAGGAGAAGGAGTTTGTTGCAGTCTGTTTCCCCCACACCTTCTCCTTAAGAAAGAAGCTGCCTTTAGAGATAATGTTTTGTTTTCCCCTCTGTCAGTGAGTTGCTTTGCTGCAACGTCCATAGCCAGTTTGTTCTGTGTAGCTGCCTGGAACTACACGTTCAAGACAGGAGCAGTTCATGTCTCAAGATGAGAAATACAGAGGAGAAGGAGTTTAAGTTGGAGCCCTCAGAAAGCAGATAAGGAAAGAGATGTTAAGATGATTATTTCATAACTGAACACTTTTTTCCTCCTAGGGATCTGTTATTTAACCAGATCTATGATAAGATGAGTGAGAATTCTGTAGCTAAAGGCATCTTTCTGGAGTGCTTGGAGCCATATATCTTAAGTGACAAGCTGATGGGAATCACAGCTCAAGTGATGAAAGATTTGCTGCTTCACTTCCAAGACAAGAACAGGTTGGAAAACTTGGAAGCCTGCATTGTGCATATGGATATCACCAGCTTAGATATCCAGCAGGTGAGCTGTTGTGCTGCATAAACTGAGCTGCTGTGAGGAGGTGACATCAGGCAGTCACTGGTGCCTAAACTGGCTGCTCTGAAGAGGTGGGGCAAGGGACAGTGGACACAAACTGGAATGCAGGAGGTTCCACCTCAACATGTGGAGAAGCTTCTTTGTTGTGAGGGTGCTGGAGCCTGGAGCAGGCTGCCCAGAGAGGCTGTGGAGTCTCCTTCTGTGGAAACTTTCAACACCTGCCTGTAGACACATTCCTGTTTGGCCTGCCCTAGGTGACCATGGTCTGGCAGGGAGGTTGGACTGGACCATCTCCACAGGTCTTCTTCAACCCCTACTCTTCTAGGACTCTAAATGGTAGAATCTGGACAGTTACAGTCAGTGCTTGCTACATGAGCAATAAACCTGGGGGCCTGTCCTTGCAGAAGGTGATCCTGCAAGTGGGAATTCTCATTCTATTTTGAATGATGCTGTTGGCTGATGCAGATGCAAGAAAAGAGATTGCTTTTGAGAGACCAGAGAGCTCTGAGCGGCTGAATGTTTACATTGTGCTTTGCTTGCCTTGCAGGTAGTTCTTCTGTGCTGGGAAAACCACCTGTATGATGCCATGATCTATGTGTACAACAGTGGCATGAACGACTTCATCAGCCCCATGGAGGTAGGGAGGCTGCTGGGCAGTGTGTGGGAGCGTTGCCGTGGACATCTCATGTGCTCAGCGGCACTGCTGGCACAATACTGTGTTAGTATCTGAGTGATAGAAGCACAGCTCCCTGTGTACAGAGCTGAGCAGGAAGCCTAGAAGCAGTCCCTGTGGTGAGGCAGGCTTGGTTCTTAGCGCTTGGGTGTCACTGATCGCCACTGAGCACAGAGTTCAGTGCAGTGCTGGAGCTGAAGCCCTTGTTGATGCTGGTAATCACAACCTCCCTGGGCAACCTGTTCCAGTGTATTACCACCCTCACTGGAAAGAATTTCTTGCTGATGTCCTAATGTCCAGACTAAATCTACCTTCCTCAAGGTCCTCATTCTACACGCCCAAATTCAAGCCTCTCTGGAGCCCCTGCTGGGCAGGCTGAAGGCTTGATGGCAGCAAAGGAAGTGGAGATGGTCAGTTCTGTTCTGACTGACCTCTGGATCTGCTGAACACTGCTTTTTGCAGTGTGGCCTATGTTCGGGGTTAGATCTGGTCTGGCTTTTTTCGTGTCACACCATCAGCAGGGAGAGCATTCTGAGTCACATCTTGGTCTCCTCATGCATCTTCATTGTAAGACATGGAAAGAAAGCAGAGTTCATGGGAGGGAGGAAGACTTTTTCTTTTTGCTCTGTCCTTTGAACCCGTGCAGGTTCTTTGCTTTGAGCTTTCCCAGCTGCCTGAGCACAGCCTGCTTGTTTCTTGTTGCAGAAGCTGTTCAGAGTCATTGCTCCTCCACTGAATGCTGGGAAGTCTCTCACAGGTGCTGAACTGTTTCCCTTTACATGTTTCTGGGTTTGGTCATTGCTGTGTTGAGTATCTCTAACCATTTCCAAGAGAGGGATGCACAAAGGAAGTACATAGCTAATGTAAAGGTCTGGGAAGCCCCTTAGATGATTGTGGTAGTTTGTGGGATCCTAGGTCCCCCTTAAATATAGCCATAGAGACACAGACCCATCCCAGGAACGGATTGGGTTGGAAGAGACTTGAAGGTCATCCAGCTCCAACCCCTGCCATGCCCAGGGACACCTCCCACCAGCCCAGGTTGCTCAAGGGCTCACCCAGCCTGGCCTTCAACACCTCCAGGGAGGTGGCAGCCACAGCCTTCCTGGGCAACCTGTGCCAGGCTCTCCCCACTCTCAAGAGTTTCTTCCTTATCTCCACTCTCACTCTTCCGTCTCCCAGCTCAAAGCCATTGTCGCTCATCCTGGCACCCCCAGCCCTTCTCCAATATCCCTCCCCAGCATTCCTGCAGCCCTTTCAGCTACTGTCAGGCTGCTCTGAGGTCTCCCTCACTCTCTCTCCAGGCTGCACAGCCACAACTCTCCCAGCCTGGCCCCACAGCAGAGCTTCTGCAGCCTCTGAGCATCTTGGTGGTCTACCCTGGACCCTCTCCAGCAGCTCCAGGTCCTTCTTGTGCTGGGGGCACCAGAACCAGAACCCTTAGATTATTCTGAACCCTAGAGAAGTGCTCTGGTGCATTTTACTGTGTGTAAAGCTGCTCAAGTTGCTGTGTGTAGAGCTGGGCCTGTGTTGGAGGAGTTGTTTTGCTTACAGCTGGGGAGGGAATTGCATCTCTGTGTCGTGAGGAAAATGTGACAAATGATTTCTGTTTTCAGATGAGCAGGTGGTGATGGGCAACAAGCTGCTCGTGTATATAAGGTAAGGACCTTTATCAGGTGTGTGAGGCGTCGCCTAGGGGTGGAGCAAGACGTTTCCACTTCTCAGAGTTGCATAAACGAGAGTGTGTCTGAATAGCTGAGAGGCAGCGTGAGGTTGCCATCGGCTGCTCCGCCGAGCTGGCTGTGCTGCAGCAGCTTCCTGTTACACACTGCGCGAGCAGACAGGCAGAGCGGAGATGGGGCTGGGAATTCAGCTTAGAATGTGTTCAGGGCAAGTTCCTTGCCCTGTGTGTGCCAGCATGGTCCTGGAGGAAGGTCTCTGTGCCCTGAAGAGCTGTGTGGCAGCCCTGTGTGCCTTGCCTTTCCAGACAGCTGTGTGGGTGTGCCCAGCTCTGCTTCCTGCGCTGCCTGTCATTTGCAGGAGGGCATTCTGGGGTTGCCCAGTAGTGATTAATCAGTGAGCCTCTCTTTCTGGAGTCTATTCAAGATCATGAACATGAAGCTCTGTGTTCCCCTGCTTCCCAAAACGTGAGAGTAGAGATACTTGTAAGAAATGCTGGGCTTCCCCACTGCCCCTCTGCTGTGGAACATCAAAGCTCAGATGCACATCCATGGCCTGTGTTGGCTCACTGCATATCGACAGCAGGGCTGTCTGCTGGAGAGGCTCTTCAGCCTCTGATCATCTTGGTGGCCTCCTCTGGGCCATTTCCAGCAGGACCATGCCCCTCTTGTGTTGAGAGCCCCACAGCTGGCCCCAGACCTGCAGCTGAGGTCTCCCCAGAGCAGAGGGGCAGGATCCCCTCTCTCCATCTCTGCCCACACTGCTTTTGATGCAGCCCAGGCTGCCCCTGGCCTTCTGTGTTGGCAGTGCCCATTGCTGGCTCCTGCCCAGCTTCTTACCCCAAGTCCTTTCCTGCAGGGCTGCTCTCAGTTTGCCTTGGCTTGTTTCAAGAGCACCTTGCATTAAGCTCTTTTCCTCTGTTATGTGTCAGGATGTATTAAAAACACCTTTCCCCCCCCTCCTCTGTAGCTGCTGCCTGGCAGGCCGTGCCTATCCCTTGGGGGATATTCCTGAAGATCTGGTGCCTTTGGTTAAAAACCAGGTGAGCAGCCTGCCAGGGAAAGCTATACCCCGAGGGGTGTTTCAGGAGAAGCTGTGTGTCTTACTTCCCGGGTTTCTGACAGGAAGCTGTTGGCATCCTGGTGCTGGCATTTAGAGTGGCATTTCCTGGGGCATTCCTAGAGCATGGGGTCAGCAGCTGTTGCAGTCTGAACGTTTAGAGTGACTGTTTTTCTTTCATCTGTAAATGGAGGGTAGGAGCAGGGAGCCTGGCACAAATGGTGATTTCTTACTACAGAGTTGCCAGAGATTTGTAGGTGTCTCCTCTCTGAACTCGAATGCATCTGTCAGACCCGGGAAGATCTCTGTTTTCGAGTGCGTGTGACATGGGATTGGCAGGAGTAGGAAGCGAGCTAAGATCAAAGCACAGTAACTGAATGTTAGTGGAACCCTGCTGGGCTGCTGCCCAGACTTCAGTCACAGAATCCTAGGATGGCTCAGGTTGAAAGAGGTCCTCTGCTCCAACCCCCTGCCATGGGAGGCACACCTCTCAACTAGCCCAGGTTGCTGAAGGCTTCATCCAGCCTGGCCTTGAACACCCCCAGGGAGGAGGCATCCACAGCCTTCTCTGGATAACCTGTTCCGGAGTCTCACCACCCTTATGCTGAAGAGCTTCAGTCTAACCCTGCTCTGTCTCAGCTTCAAACCATTCACAGAGTCACAGAATGTCAGGGCTGGAAGGGACCTGGAAAGATCATCTAGTCCAACCCCCCTGCCTTCCCCCTTGTCCTGTCCCTAGACACCATCAGGAAAAGTACTTCTCCATCAGCTTCTCCTTTTTGGACCGCTGATGGTGTTCCTTAACTAACTCCTGTCTGGAATCCACCCTGGGTACAGTCCAGGTTGGTTTGGTTTATTCTGTTAAGAATTCCTGGTTGGCAGGTGATTATCAGGCTCAAGGAGGCCAACAGAGAGGGTCGAAATTCACTGTGGTGGCAGGAAAAGTAACTCAGGTTTGAGCAAGAGAGAGAGCAGGCAGTGCTGAGAGTGTCGCAAGAGTTAGAGGGGGGAGGCAGAGTGGCTGGTTCTTCCCAAGGAGCTGCTGACAAGGAATGGAGCTGGACCCTGGATAAAAAGGAGCTGCACAGCGTCTCAGGAGAGCTTCCAGGAAGAAGAGGGAGTTAGCTGATTTCACACACTTCAGACTGCAAGTACAAGTTTTAATTTTTGCTTGTTCTTAAGTTGCTTGGCAAGCTTCAGAAGGGGAATTTTTTTCCTTGTTAAGAAGCAGCAGAAAACATCATTGAAGTCAGAGCACTGCTGGGCTCCCACGGTACTTAGAGCTTAAGTGCAAAGCAGGAGAGGCTGCTGCTGGCCCGTTGTGGAGGTTCGGGAGCTTTCCTTGCCCCCCCCAGGCTAGCTCAGCCACTGGCAGGTGAGGCTCGTGTTTACAGCACTGCAGACACGAGTGTGTGCAGCGTTCACAGTGGGGCGCGAGTCAGAAGTTGTACTCTGCTTCAGAACCCCTCCTGAACCGTGAGACCGCCCAGGAGGGCTCTGCACTGGCTCCCCTCCCCTATCTCAGAAAGTTTCCCTGCAGGAGTGAGATGCCAGAGCCAGTAAGGGAGGTCAGGAGGAGAATGATTAGATTGAGTTATACAGGTTCAGGCAAAGGAGTTAATGAAGCAAGCCGCAGCCAGGCGCGGCCTGAGAACCTTTGTTACTGCTTCCTGGCTTTGTACCTCTCAGCAGTGCGCTGGGCAACAGACATCGCCGTGAGTTTCACAGCCAGTGATCGACCTTCTCTCACTGAAGTACTCCAGTTAGCCTCAGACCAGCAAAGCCCTGTGCTCTGGGCAGGCTGAGGCCCAGAGGAGCTCTGCTCTGCCTGCGCTGTCGTTGCAGATCTTTGAGTTCCTGGTCCGGCTGCACTCGGCTGAGGGCTCAGCGGAGGAGGAGCTCTACCCCTACGTGCGGACCCTGCTGCACTTCGACACTCGCGAGTTCCTCAACGTCCTTGCTCTGGTAAGGGGTTGCTGGCCATGGAGCCACACAGTGGCCACTGAGCCCAACGCCCTGCCAAGGCAGGGACACCCAGGGCTGGGCGCACAGGAGTGCATCCAGGCAGGTCTTGAAAGGCTCCAGAGAAGGAGACTACACAGCCTCGCTGGGCAGCCTGCTCCAGGCTCCACCCTCACACCAAAGAAGTTTCTCCTCGAGTTGAGATGGAGCCTCCTAGGCTCCAGCTTGTATCCATTGGCCCTGTCCTATCACTGGGCACCACTGAATAGAGCCTGGGACCTTTATCCTGACATCCACCCCTTGGGTATTTATTGACATTTTGCTGATCCCCTCTCAGCCTTCTCCAGGCTAACCAGCCCCAGGGCTGGACATGAGACTGCAGGTGTAGTCTCTCTGGGGCAGAGTTGGGGGATGAGGAGAAATTCCCTTGACCTGCTGGCCACGCTCTTCTTAATGAATGCATCCAGGATGCCCTTGGCCCTCTTGGCCATGACAGGACATTGCTGTCCCGTGGGGAACTTGCTGTTCACCAGAGGCCCAAGATCCTTTTCCGTGGAGCTGCTTTCCAGCAGGTCAGCCCTTAATCTGTATGGTGCCTGGTGTTGTTCCTTCCCAGGAGCAGGACTGATCTCATCCAAGAGAAGGACAGAGTGCTAGTGCTTCCCTCACCTGTCACAGCTGCATCATCTGTTATGACTTCTGTTACTAAGCTCATGCTTTGTCTAAACCAGTGATTACTGGTTGGCGCAGAAGTTCTGGTTTTCATTCTGTGAGATCCCAGAAGAGATGAGTCCTTTGTGCCCTTAAATATAAACCAGTGGGCAGTGAAGACTCCAGTAGCAGAGGCCAGCTTTAAAGCCCAGAATGATGCATTGGTGTTTTGGTAGCTCCTCCTCTCTCCCATGCAAAGGTTGTCTCCCTGCCTTTGTGGATTTGCTGGATTTCCTCTCTCTGGACTCTTCCCTGACTGTGTCAGAACTCTTCTGGTGTTCAGAGCAAATCATATCTTGGAACCTGCTGCTGAGGGGACAGCACAGAAGTGACAAAGTTGACAATGCTGTTGAGTCCCGTGGCTGCTGCATGGGTTTGCTTCTGTTTCTGGGCTTGGCAGTGCAGAGCTTTCTTCTCAGGCTGTCCCTGTTTTGCCACATGCAGACTTTTGAAGACTTCAAGAATGACAAGCAAGCTGTGGAGTATCAGCAGAGAATTGTGGACATACTTCTGAAAGTGAGTGAGCCAGTAACTGCCCTCTGTGTTCATGTCTGGCTGGCTGCTGTGACACTGTGCAGCAGAGCCTGCCATGGGAATGAGCTGTTTCCAGTCCTGCCCTTGGAAGCATGAGGGGCTGGAGCATGGATTCACCTCAGCCAAGCCTCTCAGTTGTGTTTTCATAGATTCATAGAATGCTTGGGGCTGGAGCCTTGAACACCTCCAGGGAGGGGGCAGCCACACCCTCCCTGGGCAACCTGTGCCAGGCTCTCCCCACCCTCACAGCAAAGAATTTCTTCCTCCTCTACGTTCTGTCTCCCCTCTCCCAGCTCAAAGCCATTGTCCCTCGTCTTGGCACTCCCAGCCCTTCTCCAAAGTCCCTCCCAAGCTCTCCTGGAGCCCTTCTGAGGTCTCCCTGCAGCCTTCTCCAGGCTGCACAGCCACAACTCTCCCAGCCTGGCCCCACAGCAGAGCTTCTGCAGCCTCTGAGCATCTTGGTGGCCTCCTCTGGAGCCTCTGCAGCACCTCCAGGCCCTTCTTGTGCTGGGGTCCCAGAGCTGGAGGCAGTGCTGCAGGTGAGGGCTGAGCAGAGCAGAGGGGCAGGATCCCCTCCCTGTGCTGCTGCTCTCCTGCTCTGGCTGCAGCCAGCACACAGCTGGCTCTGGGCTGTGCCCAGTGCTGGCTCCTGGGCACTTTGGCACCAGCTGACACCCCCAGGGCCTTCTGCCCCAGGCTGCTCCTGAGCCACTCCTCACCCAGCCTGGGTCTGTGCTTACAGGTGACATTTCATACTCCTTAATTATGATGACAGAAGTCTCCTTTTTTGGCGGTGGTTTCATCTGGCTTGGATTTTGTTATCAGCTTTCTCCTCGCTTCCACTCCTTGATTCCTTCTGAGCAGGCGAAAAGGTCCCAGGAGTCCTGTGCTTGGCAGGGTGCCAGTGCTTTTCTGCTGAAGCCTCGCTCCCTGCATCTTACATGGTTTGTTTGGGGTGCAGCCCTCCAGAATGCCAGGCCTTTAGCAGACGTGAGAGAAGAGGCCTGTCAGAGTCACCAGCCTGATGCTCTCAAACCTGTGTCAGCTTAACCACCACAAACACCCTTTGCTGTTCTCAGAGCTTTGGTCATCAGGAGCTCCACTTGCAAACTGTTTCTCTGTAACAAGCCAGCAGTGGTGTTTCCCTGTCCTCACTGGCAGATGAGAGCCAGGGCACCATGGAGGGAGTCTGCAGTGCCAGGACCTTGCTATAAGGATTTGGCTGGCTCTGTGCTGGGTCAGGCTCTGCTCTTGATGTCCTTAACTGCTGTCAGCAGGAGGTGGCACAGTGGCTGTGTCCTGGAGCTGTGTTCCTGTGGCACCTCTGTGCTGTAGGCCTTGTAGCAAACAGAATGCAGCCCTACTCTTGAAGGAGACAGGGAGGACAGGTGTGAGAGGTGCTGCAGGGTTAAGTGCACCTGCTGGCAAGCAATTGGGTGTTAGGAGAGCTGACACAGGACTCCAGGTGTGGTCTCAGCAGGACAGAGTGGAAGGGGGAGCAGAACATCCCTAGACCTGCTGGACACTTGTTGCTGCCCCCTCTTGATGAGGACCTGGATTGTGAAAACCAGGCCCAGTGAAGTCCTGTTGTTTCAGTGAGCTGTACTTGAGTGCTGTCAGCTGGCACCGTTCTGACTGGGCTCCTGTGTCTTCACACAAGAGAACGGCAGCATGAGCTGTTGTTTGAGGCAGAGCTCTACCTGATTCCTTAGTGTCTCTTGCCTGTCTGCTCCTACTTGTGTAAGGTAGCCATTGGCATCTTGTGGGGATCGGGAGCTCCAGGTCACTTGAAATCAGTTGAATCTCCCAGGCCTAGACTCGAAGGAGGTTACCAGCACTGAGGTGCTCCATGTCTAGGCTTTGTTAGAGCAGTTCTTAGGTGCTAGCTGACAGAGCTGTTCAGGTGATGGATTTGCTGCTAGCTAAACTTGCTGCTCTTAGAGGAGGGCTCTCCAAACAGGGCAGTTTGGATTTCCCTCAGTGTTTGGGAGTTCTAACGAAGCATGAGACACCGGGTCAGGCACCTCAGGCCTGGTTTCTGTGTTGCAGGCAGGTGTCAGGCACTTCTCAGGTTTCCAGTCTCGTTTGGAGTGAGTCTTGGCTAGTCTGTTTTTCTGTCAAGTCAGCAGAGCCAGGAGTTCACAGGTGTTCATGGCCTCACAGATCCTTTCACAGGAGAAGGGAAGCTTCCCCACCCTTGCAGCTGTTAGGAGTTGGGTCAGGTCTCCTGCACACCAGGGAGGTGGTGGGTGCCTGGGGCTGCAAGTCAGATAATATTTTTCCTCCTGTAATTGCTAATTTTATCTCTTTTTTTCCCTCGTGTAACCACATTTCTGTGCCAGCTGACTGCAGAGCTGCAGATAAATAAGGGTTTGGAGTCCATTCGTAGCAGACAGCTGGGACATGCAAGAGCACTTCCCTCAAGTGTGCATCAGGGAGGTCAAACCTCTTCAGCTATAGGACAGAGGTGACTTAGCAGAGACACATCCACTCTATGTATCTTCAGGTGTCAGGTGAATACCAGGGCAAGTGGCTTCTCTTTTGACCTTCAGGGTGAGCTAACAGCAGGAGCTGCTGTAGCTGTCTGGGATAGCAGACAAACATGGTGGTTGCACAGGAGCTCCTTGTTGCAGTGTCCTGACTGCTTTCCCAAAGGCAGCTGCAGAGTTGCTCACTCCCGTTTCCGTTTTCCCCTTCTCTGTCTCACTCCTCAGGTGATGGTGGAGAATTCTGACTTCACCCCATCGCAGGTTGGTTGTCTCTTTACCTTCCTTGCCCGCCAGCTTGCCAAGCCCAACAACACCCTGTTTGTGAACAGGACACTGTTTGACCAGGCAAGTGTTTGTGAAGCAGTTCTGGAAGTACTGCTGCATTCTAAACCAGGTAGCATCTTAGCCCAGCTCCCCAGCCCTGTTCTCCAGACCCTTCCCCACCTTTGTTCCCCTTCTCTGGACCTGCTCCAGCCCCTCAGTGTCCTTCTTGGAGTGGGAGCCCCAAACTAAACCCAGCACTCAAGGTGTGGCCTCACAAGTGCTGACTCCAGGACAATCCCTGCCCTGCTCCTGCTGCCCACACCATTGCTGATCCAGGCCAGGCTGCTGGTGGTACATCCTGGCTCATCTTCAGCTGGCTGTGGGTCAATCCCCCCATCACTAAAGGACTGAGTCCCCGCCAGAGCAGCAGTGCATTTGCATGGCTCCACTGTGTTCTGGTTTGCTGTTGCCATTAGTGGTGCTCAGCAGCTGCTCGTTGGGGTTGTGCTGGCAGCTGCAGACGGGGCCTGACTGCTGTTATCTTCTGCCCAGGTGCTGGAGTTCCTGTGCAGCCCGGAGGATGACTCGCGCCACTCGGAGAGGCAGCAGGTAACAGCCTGCAGGGGAGCTGCTCTTTGGTGCCAGCTGTGGGCAGGCTGGGAAGCAGAGGGCAGCCTCTGGGAGTGCACACTGGCCAAGGTCACATGCCAGAGCAGACATTAGCACAGTCATGGTGGGCAGCACTGAAGAATTGGGCAGTGCTGTCCACAGCAGGAGTTGAAGGGGGAAACTACCCCAGCAGCAGCTGCAGAAGATGTTTGACAGCAGCAAGAACAGGGGGAAGGAACTTCCTGCAAAAGCACCAAACCTTCTTGGTTCCTAAAATCATGGAATTATTTGGATTGGGAAAGCCCTCTAAGATCACCAAGTGCAGCTGTCAACCCAACACCGCCATGGCCACTGGTTTCCTGAGCACCTCCACGCATGGGCACTCCACCACCTCCCTGAGCAGCCCATGCCAATCCCTGACCACTCTTGCAGCAAAGAAATTTGTCCTCATCTCCAACCTAACCCTCCCGGGTACAATTTCAGGACATTTCCTCTCCTGTCACCTGATCCTAGGCAGCAGAGCCCAACCCCCCCCTCACGGCAGCCTCCTCTCAGGGAGCTGCAGAGAGCAATGAGCTCTGCCCTCAGCCTCCTCTTCTCCACACTGCACACCCCCAGCTCCCTCACTGCTCCTCCCCAGCCCTGCTCTCCAGACCCTTCCCCAGCTTGGTTGCCCTTTTCTGGACCTGTTCCAGACCCTCAATATCCTTTGAGCGAGTGGTCCAGAACTGAACCCAGCACTCAAGCTGTGGTCTTGCCAGCGCTGAGTCTAGGAGTACAATCCCTGGCCTGCTGCTGGCAACACCATTGCTGATCCAGGCCAGGATGTTGATGGCTCATCCTCAGAGAGGTAGTGGGCAATGAATGAAAAGCCCCTGTGAAATTAATCTCCTGCTCCAGTGTATCTCAGCATTCACTGGAGCAGGAGCAGTGGACTTGTAATGGCCCTGGCTGTCCACTGCATTTCCAGCGGCAGCTAGGTGCTCTTCTGTCTCTGCAGGTCCTCTTGGAGTTGCTGCAGGCAGGAGGGGTCGTGCAGTTTGAAGAGAGCCGTCTGATCCAGATGGCAGAGAAAGCTGAATTGTGAGTTGCTGTGGCCCACCTTGAGGCACTGCCTTCAGCCCCGGAGGGGCTGGCCAGAGGCTGCCTTTACATCTCCTCCACGTTTCTCACCTGTGTCTGGAGCACTTGAGGCACTCCCGTGCTCTTCCTTGACTCATGGGCTGCCCAGGCTTTCTGTCTCACCCCTGCTGGATGTTCACAGAGTGCATTGTTAAGAGCGGAGCAGAGCTGTAGAAACTCGGGATGAAGCCCTGCAGGCCCTGATGGGTTTTGACGCTTCCTATCCCAGAGCTTAGGCCTTGTTCAAGGGTATCATTGTAGATCTGAATGCTCCGACACTGACAGATGGAGATGACTCGTTGGGGTGAGACCCACAGGTGGATTTCAAAGCACAAAGGGGTCTGGATCCACCCCCATGGTGCTCATTTTAGAACTGAGTAGGAGAGAGAAATGCAGTATCTGGAAAGGCTGAAAAATTCCACCATCTCCTTTTGCTGCTTTCTGCTTCCAGAGATTCTGTCATGCCTGGGGAGAGCTGGCCAGGAGGGCATCTTCACCCCAGTCCTGAGTGTGGGTGTTACAGGAGTCAGTCCGCACTACTGCAGAGGGGCAGAGGTGTAGTGGCAGGGTGTGCCATGCCTCTCTTCCTCTGTGTCCTAGGAGTTAATCAGCCAAACTGCTCAGACTCCAGAAACAATTTGCTGGATTTGTTTTTTCCTCATTGCTCAGTGGCTTTGAGTGCTTCTGCCAGAGCTGCACTCTTATCTAGCTGCCTGTGCTTGTCTTGCCTCAACTGCATGTGGTTCAAGTCTCAAAATGTTTAAGAGATGTTCATTAAAATGTGAAGGTAGGAAGCTGGGTTATAGCACATGGTGGAGTCGTGCTTGCCATATGTTCACCAGAGGCTGGAAGGCACCTCAGGGGATCATCTGCTCCAGCCCCCTGCCAGAGCAGGATCACCCAGGAACATGTCCATAGACAGGTTTGGAAGGTCTCCAGAGGAGGCTCCACAGCCTCTCTGGGCAGCCTGCTGCAGGCTCCAGCACCCTCACACCAAACAAGTTTCTTCTCCTGTTGAGGTAGAGCTTCCTGGGTTCCAGCTTGTACCCCTTGTTCCTTGTCCTGTCTCTGGGCACCATGAACAGAGCCTGGCACCTTCTTGACACCCACCCCTCAGATATGTACAGACGTTGATCAGGTCCCCTCTCAGCCTTCTCCTCTCCAGGCTCTCAGCCTCTCCTCGCAGCAGAGCTGTTGAGATTTCCTCAGATTACTGCTGGGACTTGGGCTGCCTCAGAGCCTGAGGTGCTGGGGCAAAAGAGGATGAGTTGTGAACAGCAGGCCCTGTGACACCGGACTCCCACGGCAGTTTTGTCCTGTGTCCCTTGCCTCGCACCTTAGGAGCTCCTCTCTCTGGTGAGCCTCCCCAGACTGAGCGAGGCTGCTCAGCCAGCTGGCATGGGGCTGGCATGGGGCTACCACGGGGCACGTGTGAGCTGGAGCCATCTGAGCCAGTGCTGCAGAGCTTCGCCTGAGATGCTGCCACGCTGTCTTTGTGAACTGGGTTGTGCCTTCTGCTGAGCACTGGCAGCCTGCTGGCTCTGAGCCCCCAGCTCTGCTCTGCTGGCTCTGTGAGTGCCTTTGCCTGATGTGGGAGGTGTCTTCCCTTGCAGCTACCAGATCTGTGAGTTCATGTACGAGCGGCAGCTCCGCTACGACAGAATCATCGGCTGCTACCTGCGCGACCCACTGAGGAAGGTGAGTCGAGAGGCTCCTTCGTGGCCCTGCAGCCTGTCCTGCTGGCCAGCCTGCGGACGGGCATGGCAGCCCTGCTCCTCTGTCTGCTGCTCCCTTCTTCTACACTTGAGCTTTCTTAGCTACAGCCAAGGACTTCTGTGTGTTGGAGAGGAGTTGATTCTTTTGAAACCTATTCATAAAGTCATAGGATGGTTTGGAAGGGACCTCCAGAGGTCTCCCAGCCCAACTCCTGCACTCACCAGGGACATTCTCCACCAGAGCAGCTTGCTCACAGCCTTCTCCAGCCTCATCTTGAAGATCTCCAAGGGATGGGGCCCCAGCCACCTCCCTGGGCAACCTGTTGCAGGCTTCTAGCAGCATCTTGGTGCAGAACTTGTTCCTCACATCCAATCTCATTCTGCTCTGCTCTCATTTCAAACCATTGCCCTCATCCTGTCCCTGCAGGCTTTGGGCACAGTTCCTCTGCAGCCTGCTTGTAGCCCCTTCAGGTACTGGAAGGCTGCTCTGAGGTCTCTCTGGAGCCTTCTCCAGGCTGAACAACTTCAGCCCCCTCAGCCTATCCCCATTGCAGCCCTCCAGTCATCTTTGTGGCCTCCTTTGGACCTACTCCATCAGGTCCTCCCTAAGACTTTGAGCTGCTGTTCTGTACCCAAGTGTATGGTGTTGGTGGTGCTGCAGCAGGTGCTGTGCCCTTTGTGGGTTGTGCCTTACAGGAAGAAGTTTTCAGCTACATTCACAACATCCTGTCCATGCCTGGCTACAGCGCTGAAGAAAAGCAGTTGGTGTGGCAGAAAGCTCTGGAACACATAGAGGTACAGTGCATCCTATCCCCATGGCTCCTCAGCTTCTGCTGGCCCCCGTGGGTGTGCCTGGTGCTGGTCTGAGCAGAAGTGTGTCAGCTCACAGCCTTTCAGAAAGCTGCCACCTGCAGGCTGAGTTGTCACGCGTGAGTTCAGGCTGCTTCTTGGGTTCCTGGCTCCCAGGGGATGCTGCCCAGCAAGTGCTGCCCATGATGGCACGGATCCATTAGCAAGTCTTTCATCTCCTGAGTGCAGCAGCTGCAGGACGTTGCCATCAATGGCCTCACAGTCTGGTATCATTGCAAGGTGGGGAGTGTGGTAATGGCATCAGCCCTGGTACCCTGGCAGCTCTGACCTGTGGGAAGAAGGGCTGATGGCTTCTGCTGTGAGACACAGACTGCTGTTAGTCTTCTCTACCTAAGCATTATTTTCCACCTCTTCAGTCTCTCTTTGCTTCAGGGGATGGAGATGTGGCTGAACTGATTGTCCAGCCAGTAGAGGTGGGGAAGCTATGGTATCTCTAGTTCCTGTAAGGTGGTGTCAGGCCCCTGCAGGGTGATCTGGAGATGACCCAGGGCAGTGCCTGGCATAGAACAAGTGGTCAGGCGCTTGCCCAGGCTGACTCATCAGCAATGGCCACAGATGTCCCTGTCCTGTGAGGTGTACTGTCTTTGAAAGCTACAGCAGCAGCACTTGCAAGTGGTGTGTGACTGAACACAGGCAGTTGTCAGAATGCCTGATGGATGATTTCCTTGCCTTGGGAATGAGCTGTGGCCTGGTTTGGTGTGAAGAGTTTTGCATTCTTACAGGCAGAGGGGGAAAAGCCTTTCAGAAATGGCCTTTACCAAGTCCCCTTTCTTTTCCTGTGTTTCCCGGTCACTTTGTGGGTTGTTTTCTTGTGCTACAGCTTTCACCTGGGTGAAGACACTTGCAGTAAAAGCAGACTTGGTGATGATGCAGAGTTCTGTTGCCTGCGCCAAGAGTTCTTTCTGTTTGCCTCTGCACAGGAGCTGCTGCTGCTGAGCCCCTGTAAAGCAGCTGATCTGGCAGCCATTCACTTCAGTGAGCAGGTTGAGAGCATCATTGCAACCCTTAAGGTACAGTGTCTGGCTGCAGCAATCTTGGTGCTTCTTTATTGGGGGGGGGGTGTTCTGCTTGTCAGAAAGGATTTCTCAGATGAGTAGATTGTCACTGTGGGAGAAGCAGAAGGAAAATATTCTGAGAGCTCCTCAGCTCTGGGAATGGCTGTATGGAAGTGCTCTGGCTTGTCGGGAGAGTCCTGGCTATACACATCTACAGCCTGTGCTGGCTGCATCAGTTGCTAGGGTGCTTCCTATGCTGGAGTTCTGTATGGCTGGTACTCAGCATCAAACAGCCTCCAAGTATTTGGGCAGGATAGGTGCTTGAACCATCTCCTTCAAGTGATGGAGCAGACAGACTGAGAGACCTGGGCAGGCTGGAGAGCTGGGCAAAGGGGAAGCTAAATGAGGTGCAACAAGAGTAAATGCAGAGGCCTGCACCTGCGGAGGAGCAACACGCACCACTACAGGTTAGCGGTTGACTTGCTGGAAAGCAGTTCCAGAAGAAGGACCTTGAAGTCCTAGTGGGCAGCAAGTTCCCTGTGGGACTTCAGTGTGCCCTTGTGGCCAGCAGGGCCAGTTGTCTCCTGGGGTGCATTATGAAGAGTGTGGTCAGCAGGTCTAGGGAGATTCTCCTGCCCCTGTGCTCTGCACTGTGGAGACCACACGTGGAGTACTGTGTCCAGTGCTGGGCTCCCCAGTTCCAGAGAGACAGAGCTCTGCTGGAGAGAGTCCAGTGGAGGCTGTGAGGATGATGAAGGGACTGGAACATCTCTGCTGTGAAAAGAGACTGAGAGCCTGGAGGAGAGAAGGCTGAGAGGGGAGCTGATCAATGTCTATAAATACCTGAGCAGTGGGTGCCAGGCTGAAGGTGCCAGGCTCTGTTCAGTGGTGACCTGTGATGGGACGAGGGGCAATGAACACAACGTGAGGAGAAAATTCTTTGGTTTGAGGGTGCTGGAGCCAGTGCAGGCTGCCCAGAGATGTGGAGTCTCTTTCCCTGGAGACTTTCAAGACCTGCCTGGATGTGTTCTCGTGTGACCTGTCCTGGGTGACTCTGCTCTGGCAGGGGTCTCTGGAGATCCCTTCCAACCCCTGCCATTCTGTGGTTCAAATGGGCACCAGCTGTGAGCAGTTTTCTGCCATGGATATAGTTCAGGGGTCACTGGTTTCTGGCACATAAGTTAAAACAGTCATACTTAGTCTCTTCATCCTCTACAGGACCAGTTCTTACTCTTCCAGTTTCTGAGGAGTCTCCTTGATCCAAGGTAGGTAAGAAAATTGGGCTCTTTGCAAACTGCAGCTTGGAAACATGGGTTAAAGCCTGGGCAACAGGGGAGCAGCAGGCAGCCTGCAGCCAGGAGTTGGGCCTAGGAAGCCTGATTTACTCTTCCAACTGCCCAGAAATCACAGAGCTCTGGGGAGTGACCTTCAGCACAGCCCTTGCCAGCTTCCTCACTGGGAAGTAGTGTGGGTCCCAGTGCTGATGGGAGCTTGGGCATTGCTTTAACAGCTTCTCTGAGAGGGCTGTGACATGGTTCCCCTGTGCCTGGAAATGCCACTTCACACTTCTCAACCCACCAGTTTGGTTTCTTGACCAAGGTGCCCAAGCTTACAAAAAGCAGAGGGTGTTTTGCTCTGTTGGCATTGTTCATTTCCCTCCTTGCAGAGCTGCTGCCGTATTTCACTGCTGCCACCAAAGTGTCTTGCTTGGGCTATATGGGAAGGGCCTGGAGAATAAATCTGATGTACTGAAGGAGCTGAGGATGGTTAGTTTGAGGAAGAGGAGGCTGAGAGACCTTACCACTGTCTACAGCTACCTGAAAGGACCTTGTGGAGAAGCTGCTGCTGGCTCTGCTCGCAGGTCATTAGTGACAGACCAAGAGGGAATGGCCTCAGGCTGCCACTGGGCAGGCTCAGACTGGACATTGGGAACAATTCTTTCCCATCAAGAGTGGTCAGGCACTGGGATGTGCTGCCCAGGGAAGGGCTGGAGTCACCAACCCCATCTGTGTTTAAAAGTTGTTTGGCTGTGGTGCTTGGGGATATGGTTTAGGGTGAACCTTGTAGAGTAGGGATAATGGTTGGGCTTGGGGATCCTGAGGGTCTTTGCCAGCTGGAATGTTTCTGTGGGTCTGTCCCCTCTAATCCAAACCATTCCACAATTCTGTGATGTGGTTTAGCACCGGACTTGACAGAGTTGGGTAATGGTTTGACTTTGATCTTAAAGGTTTTTGCAACCCAAATGATTCTGTGATTCTAGTGCAGATGAACCACACCATGACTGGACTGGTCCTAGAGTGCACAGCAGGCAGAAGAGAAAAGTGGGACAGAACAATGACAAAAACATTGCTGAATGCTTTGGGTTCTCCTGTGGCACTGACTGGCTGCAGAGCAGAAGGGCTGAAGTCCAAGGTTTACCTGAGCTTTGTTGAACTGTGTTGTGACTAAGAAGTATTCTTTGGAGAGCTGAGGCTGCTGGAAGGGCTTTTTTTTCAGCAACACTGAAGGTGCTGTGGTCTTACATTCAGTGCTGTGAGGTTGTCTGCCTGTAGGACCTGCTGAAATGTGCTGAGTTGTATCTTGAGGGAGGTATGGAAGGAGAAATCTTGTTATCATAGAGTGCCTTAGGTTGGAAGGGACCTCACATCTACTCCAACCTCCTTGCTATGGGCTGGGACACCTCAACTAGACTTGGTTGCCCAAGGCCTCATCCAGCCTGCCCTTGAGCACCTCCAGGACAGGGCTGTCCACAGCCTCCTGGGTAGCCTATTGCAGCATCTCACCACCCTGCTACTGAGGAACTCACTCCAGCAGCTCTGTGTCCTCATTCTGGGAACAGCAGCACTGGAGGTGAGGTGTCATCAGCATAGAGCCACGGGGCAGAGTCCCCTCTCTTGTCCTGCTGCCCACACTCTTCTTGATGCAGCCTGACCCATGGCTGCGTTCTGGGCACTGCTGGCTCCAGCACCCTCAAGGCAAGCAAGACTCATCTGCAGATGTCCCTGCACTATGCCTGTACACAGCTTGGTGATGAGATTCTTCTGGGAACCTCTCTCTATATTCCACCTAAATATTTATGGGTTTTTAGCAGAATTCTTTGTTAGAACAAAGACTGAGAGAGCAGTGTCTGGGAGAGGAGTGATTGCTTGGCCATAGGGGGACAAGGCTCATCACTAGCAGCACTGCCTTAGCTGGTGGAATTTCATTAGGGATTAATTTGGCCCATTTAATTTAGCAAGAGATTTATTTTCAAGGAGGTGGAAGCGGGGGAGGGGAGGAAACAGGGTTAACAGCCATTGCCCGGGGAAATTCAAACCGAATGTTCCTCTCTTTGTATCTTCTGAAGAGGCAGAGAGAGGGAGGAGCAGCCAGCCTGGAGCAGCTCCTTAGTCACGGCCGCTGCTGTGCTTCCCTTTTAGTCTCTTAAGGTTCTTTACCTCTAAAAAAACAAATGTCCCAGTGAGCAGGGTGTGTGTGTGGGTGACAGCAGCTTGCTGAACATCTGGAGCAGCAGCATTCTCAGTCTAGAAATGCCTCTCAAATGGACTTGGATGCCCAAGCCTCATCCAGCCTGGCCTTCAACACCCCCAGGCAGGAGGCAGCCGCAGCCGCAGCCACAGCCTCCCTGGGCAGCCTCTGCCAGGCTCTCACCACCCTCACACTGCGGAGCTTCTTCCTCAGCTCCACTCTCCCCTGCTCTGCCTCAGCTCCATTCTCTCCCAGCTCTGCCTCAGCTCCAAACCATTGCCCTTGGCCTGGCTCAGACCCCCTCAGCACAAGTCCCTCTGCAGCCTTCCTGCAGGCTCCCTTCAGGCACTGGCAGCAGCTCTGAGGTGCCCCTGGAGCCTTCTCCTCTGCAGGCTGCACCCCCCCAGCTCCCTCAGCCTGTGCTCACAGCAGAGCTGCTGCAGCCCTTGGGTCACCTCTGAACAGTAAGAAGAAAGCAGCAGAGCATTTATCCAAAGAGGGGCAGAGAGGGTCTGCAGAGCTAACAGAGCCTCAGCACCCAGAGGGACAAGAAGGCTCCGCTGAAGGAATTAGCTCTGTGCCTCCCTGCGGCAGGACAGCTGAAGCTGTGTTCGTGCTGCTGGGGTTCCTCACAGGGGCTGTGGTGGAATGATTTGTACTGAGGCATCAGCAGGCTGCGTGGTGGAACGAAGGAGATTGCTGCCCACAGCCTTGCAGCACCAGGAGCTGGCAGAAACAGCAGGCTGGGTTTCTGTTCAAATGAGATCATCTTTTTCTCTTCTCTGTTAAGGAGAAAGACAGCACCAACTGAGTAAGGAATTCTGGCCTACATTCTCCTGTACTTTTTTTGTTCCAGGGAAGGCATTAACCAGGACTTGCTTCACTTAGCACCCTGCGTCACTGAGCAGTTCATCGAGCTGCTGTGTCAGTACAGCCCAGACCAGGTCTTGGAGACACTTAAAGTTCTGGAATGCTGCAGACTGGAAGAAACCATCCAGGTAAGAAGGCAATGTGTAAGGATAGGGGCTAGTAGTGCTGTAGAAGAGCTTTTGTCTGGGTTCTGAATTAGTTTCTGGACACTCTTTAAACCCATTTGGACTCCTCAAGGGTTCATAGTACCAGGACAAGGAGCAGTGGCTCTGAACTGGGAGAGGGGAGATTGAGACTGGAGTTGAGGAGGAAATTCCTGAGAGTGAGGAGACACTGGCACAGGCTGCACAGGGAGGCTGTGGATGCCCCTCCCTGGAGGTGTCCAAGGCCAGGTTGGATGGCTGGGGGGAGATGTCTGTGGCCATGGCAGACAGTCAGAACTGGATGGGCTTTAAGGTCCCTTCCGACCCAACCCGTTCTAGGTTGGCATCAGTCTGCGAACACATGGGCCTGGGGCTTTTGGCAAGCAGCACTGCCAAGGTCTGACAGCAAGGAGGGGCTGCCTGCTGCTCCCTTCTGGGCACGGCAGCAGCAGTCTGTCCTTGGATCTGGATTTATGGGGGCTATTTCAAAGGTTCAAATGCTGGTGGTGACCACAGGCCAAGCTGAGAAATAAGGGTGCAGAGCTGGCAGCAGGGGAAGGAAGAGTGCTGCTCAGACTGGCTGAGCATAGACAGCAGCCAGTTGGTCAGCACTGGCCTGCAGAGGACACAGAGACTGGCAGAGCTTTGAGTGTTCAGCTTGGGCTTTTCTGTTTAACTCAGATAACC
Source organism: Pogoniulus pusillus (assembly GCF_015220805.1). Taxonomy (NCBI): domain Eukaryota; kingdom Metazoa; phylum Chordata; class Aves; order Piciformes; family Lybiidae; genus Pogoniulus; species Pogoniulus pusillus. The sequence continues at coordinate 231,321 of NC_087289.1, forward strand.
CAGAAACATCAACTCCATGAGGCTTCTTCATATCTCCTGGAGAAGAAGGGAGATGTCCATGGTGCCTTTCTGGTTATGCTTGAGGTATGGTATGCTGAAATCCAGACTGCTTCAGTGCCTGAAAGGAAGGTGCAGGAGAGCCAGGGAGGGCCTTGCAGGGACAGGACAAGAGGGAAGAGTCTGCAGCTTGAGGAGGGCAGACTGGGACTGTATCTAGACAATGAGGAAGAAATTCTTGAGAGTGAGGGTGGGGAGACACTGGAAGAAAATTACCCAGGGAGGCTGTGGCTGCCCCCTCTTTGGAGGTGGTCAAGACCAGGCTGGATGAGGCCTTGAACAACCTGGGCTGGTGGGAGGTGTCTCTGCCCATGGCAGGGGGTTGGAACTGGATGCCCTTTAAGGTCCCTTCCAACCCATTCCATGAATCTGTGGCACTTCTGCCATGCCAGCACAGCATGCTATGCCATCAGCATCATGTCCTGTCTTAGATTCCCTGCTGTCATTGCTTCAGAATTCATTGCCCACTGAAGTTCAAGGAAACACAGGCAACTGGAGAACCTCCCCTCTGGGGACAGGCTGGGAGAGGTGTGGCTGTTCAGCCTGGAGAAGAGAAGGCTCCAGGGAGACCTCAGAGCTGCATTTCAATATCTGAAGAGGACCTACAGGAAGGCTGGGGAGGGACTATTCAGGAAGGTTTGGAGTGATAGGATGAGGGCAGTGGTTTGAAACTGGAGCAGGGGAGAGTTAAGTTGGACATCAGGAGGAAGTTCTGTGAATAAAACTACCCCAGAATGGTTGGAAGAGACCTCTGGAGGTCAAGACCCACTACCCTGCTAACACAGGCATGCCCACGACAGGCCAACCAGGATCATAAGATCCCGGTGGGTTTGGAAAGGCTCCAGAGAAGGAGGCTCCACAACCTCTCTGGGCAGCCTGCTCCAGGGCTTCATCACTCTCACACCAAAGGAATTTCTCCTCTTAGGGAGCTTCCTGGCTTCCAGTTTGTGCCCTTTGGCCCTTACTGAATCGCAGCACAGCCCTGAGCAGAGCCTGCCCCGTCCTGCCTGACACCCACTCCTCAGAGATTTACAGACACTTAGCTCTGCAAAGTTGTCTGCAGACCCGGGGACCACTCTGCTCTGCTGGCCTGGCTGCAAGCATCTAGCAGGCGAATGAGGCTGCAGTTAAATGGCATAAATCAAAGCCCATCTTGCAGCTCCTGTTTTCCCTTCTCTGGAAAGGCACTGATGCTGGGGAAGAGAACAAGGACGATCCCTTGCTACCTCTCAGAGCCACCTCTCTGCAGGGGGCTGAGGTGTCCTGTTTCATGAGGTTCCCTGTCCCGAGCTCTCTTTTCTGTTGCAGTGGCTGCAGAGCAGGTTGCTGATGCTGACCCAGGCCGAGGCAGGTAAGTGAGCAGGGTGCCTGCCTGTCTCTATTCCAGAGAGGAGCAGGCATGTGCAGGAGCTCCTGGTGCAGCCTGTAGCTCTTGCAGTGCCATTTGTCTCTAGGTTCAGGTGCCTGGGGGGCTTATCCTGCTGATAACTCCCAGAGTCTGATCCTGGCAGAGATCTGGAGCAGAGTGTGATGGATGGGATTTTCTTTGTGTGATGGTTCCCCTGGTGGCTTTCTCTGGCTGTGACTTGCACTTTGCTAGCTTACCATGCACAGGTTACATGTGGTGTGGAGTGGGTGGAGGGTAGCCCAAGGGAAAAGCCTTGGGGGTGTTGGTTGCTGAGCAGCTCACCATGGAACCCAGCCAAACTCACTGCTGAGCTGTAGCAGACAGCTGATAGGGAAGGTGATGAGGGACATCTGGAAGCAGCTTTTTTGGTAGCAAGCTTCTGCTGACAGGGAACTGGTGTAAGTGCAGGGGCACTGGCCCAGGGGTTCCTGAGCACCTCGTGCAGTGGACAACCTGCATCTGTTATTTAATGGCTTCCTAAACCACAGCTAAGGTCCTCTTCAAGTACCTGAAATGTTTGACGTACCCCATTTGTTGTGCTGGTGAGGAAGGGTGCCAGAGATCAGAACCTCTTTGACAATTGAATTGCTCGCTGCAGGTGAGGAGCTGTCTTTGTCTTGCAGTGATTGGGAGGTAACTTAGATAATAATAATTGCACTTTGGTTTCTTTTTTCTACAAAATGCAGGCTCAGCTGAACTCCCCTTGCTAGAAAACATCGAAGATACCTTAATGAAAACAATTGACCTTTGCCAGAGAAACTCACACAGTTTAGACCAACAGCAGCGAGAGGTAAGGTCATGAAAGAGCATCAGCAAGCCCTCTGCATCTCCTGGAACCTCTTAATGTGCTTCTCCCCAGCAGGACACAGACTATGAAGAGAGGCCAGAGGAGGCCACAAAGATGCTGCCAGGGCTGCAGCAGCTCTGCTGTGAGCACAGGCTGAGGGAGCTGGGGGGGTGAAGCCAGCAGAGGAGAAGGCTCCAGGGGCACCTCAGAGCTGCTGCCAGTGCCTGAAGGGAGCCTGCAGGAAGGCTGCAGAGGGACTTGTGCTGAGGGGGTCTGAGCCAGGCCAAAGGCAATGGTTTGGAGCTGAGGCAGAGCAGGGGAAGAGTGGAGCTGAGGAAGAAGTTGTTGAGTATGAGGGTGGTGAGAGCCTGGCACAGGCTGCCCAGGGAGGCTGTGGCTGCCTCCTGCCTAGGGGTGTTGAAGGCCAGGCTGGGTGAGGCCTGGAGCAGCCTGTGCTGGTGGGAGGTGCCCCTGGGCATGGCAGGGGATTGGATCTGGATGATCTTTGAGGTCCCTTCCAACTCAACCCATTCTGTGGTTCTGTCATGTTTGAGTTCAGTTCCACTGCAGAGTTGAGCAGTGCTGTTCTGTTCTGTGGAATGTGGCAGCGAGGCCTCCAAGTGCACTCTGGCCTGGGTCCCAGCTCATTTCCAGTACTGCCATCATCTTACTGGTTTTCTTTTTTCTCATTCAATTATTTCAGGCCCTCTGGTTTCCCCTGCTGGAGGCTATGATGTCCCCACAGAAATTATCTGGCTCTTCACAGTGTCGATACTCTGAACGTAAGTAATTTGACTTCGGTGACCCCAAACATGAGGTCATGACTGGAAGAGGGACCCTGCTGTAGACTCCACTAATAAGCTGGTCCATGGAGTCATAGATTCATGCAATGGGCTGGGCCAGAAGGGACCTTAAAGAGCCTCCAGCTCTAAGCCCCTGCCTTGGGCAAGGACACCTCTCACCAGCCCAGGTTGCTCAAGGCCTCACCCAGCCTGGCCTTGAACACCTCCAGGCAGGGGCATCCACCAGACAGTGTGATGGTGATCATGCTGCCTCTCCTTCCTCTCTTTCTTTCCTTTCAGTGACCATTAGCTACCTCTGCACTCCTGGGAGGAGTCTTGCAGAGATCTGTGACCCAGACATAGGAATCACCTCCTCCCTCAACACATCTTTTCCTCTAAATTGAGAATGTTCCCCAGCTTATCCTTTCTCAGGAGCTGATGCTGGCAGAAAACCAATCTGAAGCGATACCAGAAAGGATGAGGGGGTAATGGGTCTGGATCCTGCATAACTTTCTTGGTCTTGGTCCTTCTGTGCATGCTGCCCACACTGCTCTGACAGCTCATTATCCCCACACAGACTGAACTGCTGGGTCCATGTCTCTAAATATTGGCTCCTATTTTGGGGTGTTTGGAATGTAGGAACAGGTCTCATGAAAGCTCTATACTTTGAAGTTTTGGGGACAGGCTGAGGGAGCTGAAGTTGTTCAGCCTGGAGCTAAGAAGGCTCCAGGGAGACCTCAGAACAGCCTTCCAGTGCCTGCAGGGGCTACAAGCAGGCTGCAGAGGGACTGTGCCCAAAGCCTGCAGGGACGGGACGAGGACAGTGGCTTCAGATGAGAGCAAAGCAGACTGAGATTGGCTGTGAGGAACAAGTTCTGCACCAGGAGGCTGCTGGAAGCCTGCCACAGGCTGCCCAGGGAGGTGGCTGAGGCTCTTCAGGGTGAGGCTGGAGAAGGCTGTGAGCAAGCTGCCCTGGTGCAGGATGTCCCTGCTGAGTGCAGGGCTTGGGCTGGGAGACCTTTGGAGGTCCCTTCCCACCTAACCCATTCTATGAGACTGTAACATGGGTTGTGTTGGCAGCAGCAGCAGAGGTGAATGGCAGTGCTGCAGAGTGGGGCTCACAGTGTGACCATTTGCTGTAGGCAGGCTGTGGGAGGGCAGTGGAGAGGCTTCGAGGTGTGGAGGGCTTTAAAATGTACTTCCTGATGCAAAAAGCTGAGCGTGGTTATTGCAGAACATGCAGAGGAAATCACAAAGCCATTTTCTGAGGAGAAAGCATGCCCTGAGTCTGTGAGATTGCTCCCTGCTGGCTGCTCAGATGCTGCTGAGCAGCTGGAGGGTTTGGTGAGTGATCCATGGTGTGCCCCAGGGGTCAGTGCTGGCCCCAGACCTGTTCAGTATCTTTACTGATGGTCGGGAGCAGGGAATTGAATCCAGCAGCAGTAAGTTTGCAGCTGACACCAAGCCAGGAGCAGCTGTGGAGCTGTTGGGGGGTACGAGAGCCCTGCAGAGGGACCTGGCCAAGCTGGGTGGGTGGGCAGAGGCCAAGGGGATGAGACTGAACAAGGCCAAGTGCAGGGTTCTGCACTTTGGCCACAACAACCCCAAGCAGTGCTACAGGCTGGGGACAGAGTGGCTGAGAGCAGCCAGGCAGAGAGGGAGCTGGGGGTGTTGGGAGAGAGGAGCTGCAGAGAAGGCAGCAGTGTGCCCAGGAGGGCAGCAGAGCCAATGGCATCCTGGGCTGGCTCAGGAGCAGTGTGGGCAGCAGGAGCAGGGAGGTTCTTGTGCCCCTGTGCTCAGCCCACACCTCCAGTGCTGTGTCCAGTTCTGGGCTTCTCCTTTCAAGAGAGATGTTGAGGTGCTGGAAGGTGTCCAGAGCAGGGCAGCAAGGCTGGGGAGGGGCCTGGAGCACAGCCCTGTGAGGAGAGGCTGAGGGAGCTGGGGGGGTGCAGCCTGCAGCAGAGGAGGCTCAGGGCAGAGCTCATTGCTGTCTGCAGCTACCTGCAGGGAGGCTGTAGCCAGGTGGGGTTGGGCTCTGCTGCCAGGCACTCAGCAACAGAAGAAGGGGACACAGCCTCAAGCTATGCCAGGGCAGGTTCAGGCTGGATGTGAGGAGGAAGTTGTTGGCACTGGAATGGGCTGCCCAGGGAGGTGGTGGAGTCACCGTGCCTGGAGGTGCTGAAGCCAAGCCTGGCTGGGGCACTCAGTGCCATGCTCTGGTTGGTTGGACATGGCTGGGGGAGAGGTTGGGCTGGGTGAGCTTGGAGCTCTCTGCCAGCCTGCCTGATTCCATGGTTCTATGATCTTTCAGCCCTGAAGAGCCTGACGATGCAGGTGTTGAACAGTATGGCTGCCTTCATTGCTCTGCCTGCAATCCTGCAGAGGATCCTGCAGGTGAGTTCCTTTTCCCAAGCTGTGCCACTCAGGCACTGGAAGAGCACCTCCCAGGTCACAGAACCACAGATGTATCTGGTGGGAAGAGACCCTCCATATCACCCAGCCCAACCTGTGACTCTCACTAACCCATGGCCATGTGCTGCCTGCACACCTCCAGGGATGGGCACTCCACCACCTCCCTGGGCAGCCTGTGCCAATCCCTGACCACTCTTGCAGCAAAATAATTTGTCTTTGTCTCCAACCTAAGCCTCCCAGGCACAGTTTGAGGCCAGTTCCCGTCCCTCAGCCAGTCAGCTTGCTGCTCTGGTGGCCCTGGGTGGGTGTTCTGTGCAAAACTCTGCAGCTGCTCTTCAAAGCCAGGCCAGATTCTAAACCCTGGTGCCAGACTGTCCTTTCTTGGCTCTAAGAACCTCGTTCAAAACGTCATTCAGTGCTACCTACCCTGCGGCCATAAGTCAATTCTGCAACTCCCTCCTCTGGGCCCTGAAGAGCAGAGCAGGCTTCCCAAGCCCTCGCAGTGTTTCTGGCGCACCCGCAGCTGGCAGTTATGCTTGGCTGAAAACGCCCTCAAGAGCTTTTCCAACAGAGCTGAAGTCTTGATCATGGAGAGTGGATTCACAGAGTGTATTGGGCTGGGAGGGACCCTCCAAGGACATCCTGCCGAAGCCCCTGCGGGCACAGGGACAGCTCCAGCCAGAGCAGGCTGACCAGGGACACATCCAGCCTGACCCTGAGTGTCTGCAGGGATGGGGCCTCAAGCACAGCCCTGGGCAGCCTGTGCCAGCCTCTCACTACTTGCAGGGAGGCTGTAGCCAGGTGGGGTTGGGTTCTTCTGCCAGGCAAGCAGCAACAGAACAAGAGGACACAGTCTCAAGTTGTGCCGGGGGAGGTCTAGGCTGGATGTTAGGAGGAAGTTGTTGTCAGAGAGAGTGATTGGCACTGGAATGGGCTGTCCAGAGAGGTGGTGGAGTCGCCATCCCTGGAGGTGTTCAAGAAAAGACTGAATGAGGCACTCAGTGCCATGGTCTGGTTGACTGGCTAGGGCTGAGGGATAGGTTGGACTGGATGAGCTTGGAGGTCTGTTCCAACCTGGTTGATTCTGTGATTCACCCCCACTGCAGAGCTTCCTCCTGATGCCCAACCTAACCCTGCCCTGCTCCAGTTCCAAACCCCTGCCCTTGTCCTGTTCTCATAGCCCCTGCTGAGCAGCTCCTCCCCAGCCTGCCTGCAGCTCTCCTGCAGACACTGAAATGTAGCTCTGAGGTCTGAACAACAGCCCAGGAATTAACTGGGGGATTTTTTGGTAAGGTAGAAGCAAACTGCAGGGTCCTGCACCTGGGGCAGGGCAATGCCCAGCACAGATCCAGGCTGGGTGGAGGAGCAGCTCAGGAGCAGCCCTGGGGGAGAAGGCCCTGGAAGTGTCAGCTGGTGCCAAAGTGCCCAGGAGCCAGCAGTGGGCACAGCCCAGAGCCAGCTGTGTGCTGGCTGCATCCAAAGCAGGGAGAGCAGCAGCACAGGGAGGGGATCCTGCTCTGGGCACACCTCACCTGCAGCACTGCCTCCAGCTCTGGGAACCCAGCACAAGAAGGGCCTGGAGCTGCTGCAGAGGCTCCAGAGGAGGCCACCAAGATGCTCAGAGGCTGCAGAAGCTCTGCTGTGGGGCCAGGCTGGGAGAGTTGTGGCTGTGCAGCCTGGAGAGGAGAAGGCTGCAGGCAGACCTCAGAGCAGCCTGCCAGGAGCTGAAAGGCTCCAGGAGAGCTGGGGAGGGACTTTGGAGAAGGGCTGGGAGTGCCAGGATGAGGGACAATGGCTTTGAGCTGGGAGAGGGGAGAGGAGGAAAAAATTATTGAGAGTAAAGCTGGAGAGAGCCTGGCAGAGGTTGCCCAGGGAGGCTGTGGCTGCCCCTGCCTGGAGGTGTTGAAGGCCAGGCTGGATGAGGCCTGGAGCAGCCTGGGCTGGTGGGAGGTGTCCTTGAGAATGGGAGGGGTTGGAGATGGATAATTTTTAAAGTCTCTTTCCAACTAAACCATTCTGTGAGGTCGATTACATTCCCCTTTCTGGCAGGGAGTTAGAGTGCTCCAGGTTTGGTGTTCTGGGCTCACCTGCTGCAGCTGTGAACTCTGTGGGCCGAGTGCTTTGCTGGACAGGGGCCGTGAGCAGGCTGCAGAGCTGCCAGAGGAAGCAGGCTGCAGAGCTGCCAGAGGAAGCAGGCTGCAGAGCTGCCAGAGGAAGCAGGCTGCAGAGCTGCCAGAGGAAGCAGGCAGGCTCTGCAAGTCTTGCAGTAGTGATGGTTTGTGTTCTTGCTCATCCATAATGATGCTGGAAGTTACTGGGTGGGAAATGTGCAGCAGCCCTGTTAGCAGAGACGCTGGGGGAGTCCCCTGCAGCGTCAAGAGACCTTCACTGTCGTTAAGATGTAAATGCTGGCTGCAGAGGGCTGAAAGCTGAGCGTTAATTCCCTTACACAGCTGTGTTCCTCCCTGCACGCTTGGTGCAGATGCAGGTGATGCCTCCAGACACCTGCCTTTGCACTTCTGCATTCTGCAGGGGCCTGCCTGTGGGGACCCAAAGTGGGGAAGGAAGGAGGCAGTTACAGACTGGAAGCATAAAGATCCAAAAGGCCTTGGCTCTCATCTTTTCACCCCTGCTTGGAGTCCTGCCTGGCTTGTGGTGTTGGGGATGGGTCAGTGGCTGGGCTCCTGAGAGCTACCTCATCCCCTGGGTTTCAGTCAGGCCAGTGAAAGACCCCAAAGCTCCCCCAGAAAGCACATCAATATCCAAATGGAGAGGTAGCCTGTAAACATCACCAGAGGTCTGTAGTGCTCCAGGGCTCTTGCCCTCACAAATCTGCAGCTGGTTCGGCTCCAGGGCTGGCGCTCCGTGCTGGGCTGTGTGCCCATTACACTGCCTCTGGTTCAGGCGTTCCCTGGCTCAGTGGCTGTGGCTGTTTGGGTGGCCCCTCTGGGTACCTGCAGTGTAACTTCCATGCTGCTTTGCTTGGCTTTGTCTCTTGCTGTTTCTTTCTCTCCCTCTCTCAGTCACAGCACGGCATCAGCCTTGCTCCTACCACTTTGCATGTGCAGCACCTTTGAATCCAAAACTCCCATTTGCAGTACCGCTGGGGAGCAAAAAGGAAAGATTGCTGAGTGGTCACGTCCTGGGATTCAGCTGCAGCTTTTCTTTCCTTCCTACAGGATCCAGTTTATGGGAAAGGGAAACTTGGAGAAATTCAAGGACTCGTCCTGGGAATGCTGGAGACTTTTAACTATGAACAGGTCAGCTGCATCCCTGCCCTGTCAGAGCCAGCTGGGCAGCCTGCTGCTCCCTCTGCCCTGCCTCTCTCTGCAGGGCAGAGTAAATGGACGTGCAGTGACTGTTGTGTGACTGGGAGCAGGGAGGGGAATGAGTTTGTGTTGCTCACAGATTGCCAGCGAAGGGACAGACAGGTCTGTGCTGGATGCGGCTGCAGCTCAGCTGTGCTCAGCGTGCTGGAAGGATCAACATCTGCTCTTCTCCAGCTCCCCCTGCAGCTCGGGTCCAAGGCACAAATCCAGCATCCTTTGTCTTGGGGTAGTTTTAAAGGATGACTTTTTAAATTAGTGACCTTTTTTCCTCTTCCCATGGTGATGTTGCACTGCTTTTGTCACTGGAGGACATTTCACCTGTATCTCACTCCTGCCTCTGCCCAGTGTCAGACTGCAGGCAGTCTCCAAACTTTGTTATCACAGAATATAGCAGGGGGTGGAAGGGACCTCTGGAGATAATCCAAGTCCAAGGCCCCTGCCAGAGCAGGGTCACCCAGGGCAGGTCACACAGCAACACATCCAGGTGGGTTTGGAAAGTCTCCAGAGGAGACTCCACAACCTCTCTGGGCAGCCTGCTCCAGGCTCCAACACCCTCACACCAAAGAAGTTTCTGCTCCTGCTGAGGTTTTCCAGCAGTCCTTTTCCCCAAAGCAGATTGCATAGGCTTCCTCCAAGCCCACCTTCCCTCCCTGGCACTGCCATCCCAGTCACTGCTCAGACCTCTATGCAGCAGCAAAGTTCAAAAATGAAATGGGGCCTGGCATTACTCCAGAGCACAGCATGGAGAGCCATGGGCTCTGCTTGGGCTCTTGGCAAAGCTCTGCTCTGAGCTCCTCTCTCATTGCCAGCACTTGTGTGGGACAGCCTGTGCCACATCTGGGCTGGGCCAGATGTGAACCACTGGTGCAACATCTGCAGCCTTTGTGAGTTGCTGCTACAGGGTACTGATAGACCATGGCCCAGAGCAGCTGTGCTGGGAGGCAGGTCTGTGGAAAGGGACCTGGGAGTGCTGGTGGGCAGCAAGTTCCCCATGGCACAGCAACTGAGCCTTGTGGCCAGGAGGGCCAAGGGCACCCTGGGGTGCAGCAAGAGAAGTGTGGGCAGCAGGGCTGGGGAGGTTCTCCTGCCTCTCTGCTCTGCCCTGCTGAGACCACAGCTGCAGTGCTGTGCCCAGTGCTGGGCTCCACACTTCAAGCAGGACAGGGATCTGCTGGAGAGAGTCCAGGGGAGGCTGTGAGGAGGATCTGGGACTGGAGCAGCTCTGCTGTGAGCAGAGGCTGAGAGCCCTGGGGCTGCTTAGCCTGCAGGGCAGAAAGCTGAGAGGGGACCTGAGCAGTGGCTGTAAATACCTGAGGGGTGGGTGTCAGGAGGAAGGTGCCAGGCTCTGTTTGGTGGTGCCCAGGGATGTCACAAGGAGAAAGGGGCAGAAGCTGGGACCCAGGAGGCTCCACCTCAGCATGAGGGAGAAACTTCTTTGGTGTGAGGGTGCTGGAGCCTGGAGCAGGCTGCCCAGAGAGGTTGTGGAGTCTCCTTCTCTGGAGCCTTTCCAAACCCACCTGTGTGCCTTGACCTGGGTGCCCTGCTCTGGCAAAGGGGTTGGCCTGGATGATTTCCTGAGGTCCCTTCCACCCCCTGCCATGCTGTGGCTCTGTGCCTGACAGCTGTTGCTGCTGAAAGGAGCACTGACCACTGGGAACTCCGGGGGCACTTTTCTTCTGACTCTTCAGAAAGAAATGGGACTCTCAGTTGGGTGGAACAGGCAGGTGAGAGGTTCAGAGGGGGTTTGAGTTCTAGCTGCAGTGGTGCATTTGGGCTTTGATGTTTATCAGCAAGGTTCTCCAAAAAAGGGGAATGGAAGCAGTAGCTTATCAGGTAGAGGGGGAAAAAGGGAGAGTCTGGTATGGAAGATGGCAAAATGAGCCTCTGTGTCTCTTCTAGTGCTCTTGGGCACAAACCCAACGAGGACTCGACCACTTCTGAGTGCAGAGGCTTTGCTTTGTTTACATGGTGAAAGGATGAGGACTTTGAAGGCAGTGGCCAGACAGCATTAAAGGAGCCGTTTTATTGGGCTGGTTTTGCTCTCAGCCACCTGCCAAGCAGCTTGTTCTGAAGAGTTGATGGCTGTGGAGTTTCTGCAGCCTGGAGATGACAACATGACCTGCTTGTTCTGTCTTCCACACACAGACCCTTCTAGAGACGACTACCAGTCTTTTGAACCATGATCTCCACTGGTCCCTGTGTAACCTAAGAGCTTCTGTCACTAGAGGGCTTACCCCGAAGCAGGATTACTGCTGCATTTGTCTGCAGCAGTACAAGAGAAGGCAAGAAGCTGCTGATGAAATCATTGTGTTCAGGTAAAGTTAAGGGCCAGAGCACAGCTGCAATCATGTTAATGATTTTTAAAGGGAGAAACAAGAAAGCCAACCCCCATGCCCCAAATTCAAGCCAGACCAAACTGGAAAGCTCTGCTCTGTGACTTGTACAGGTGATCAGACCCATTCCTGTATCCCTGCTGCCATGCTGGCTTGGTGCATCAAGCCCTCGTAGCCAGCTCCCTCACATACAGCCACCTCTGTCTCTGCTGGAGAGAGTGGCCTTGGTGTTGTGAGAGCTGCTGAGTGGCTGTCAGTCTGTCTGCCATCTCTGCAGCAGTGCAGTGGTGCAGGGGCAGCAGCCTGGGCTTACCTGCCTGGTTGTACATCTCGGATCTACGGCAGCACCAACGGTGTGCTCTCTTGGCACCCTGATGCCCTGTCTGTGGCCAGGTGGCTGTTAGGACAAGCTCAGGATTACTGTTCTGACCTGGCTCAGAAACAGGACACCTGCTGCTGTTTTCTCAAGGCTAGAGGGGCTGCAGGAGGGTGTGGAGGTAGGAAGGAGCATACCCACTGCTGAGCTGTGTTTGCAGAGAAGCAGCCATGTTCTTACTGCCCAGCATTGTCAGAGCCCTCAGGCTGTGACCCTGCTGGCAAGCACCCAGCAGAATTCTTCTCTCCACAGCTGTGGCCACTTGTACCATTCACTGTGCCTGCTGAGTAAGGAGTGTGGGACAGTAACTAAGGGCCTGATGAGGTGGATGTGCTATAAATGCAACTCGAGCAACAAGGCAGCAAAACTGAGCGAGAGCTTCTCGGAGCTGAAAAAAGGAAGTGGAGCATCCTTGGCACAGGTGAGCTTTGTGAGGTGCAGCCTCTTCAAGTAAATTTTGGGTGGTGCCTGTAGACCTCATCACTTTGTTCTCTCTGGTGCCTTGGCTTCCGGACAAGCCAGGACTGCAACTGTCTCAGCATCAGAAGCTAACTAAGCACATTTAGGAATGCTCTGTTGGCTGGCAGTGGGCTCACAGAACTGTGTTCATCCAGAAGGTCTGGGAACTCCTTGCCAGCAAGAGAGGAATTACAACATGGCAGGGGTTGGAAGTTACCTCAGGAGATCACCCAGGCCAACACCCTGCCAGAGCAGGGGCACCCAGGGCAGGGCCCACAGCAACACATCCAGGTGGGTTTGGAAGGTCTCCAGAGGAGACTCTACAGCCTCTCTGGGCAGCCTGCTCCAGGCTCCAGCACCCTGACACCAAAGAAGTTTCTCACATTGAGGTGGCAGCTCCTGGGTTCTAGCCTGCACCCATAGTTCCTTGTCCTGCCACTGAGCACCGCTGAAGAAAGCCTCCCCGGGGAGCTGCAGTTGCTGCCCGTGGTGGTCCCTGCTGAGGGGTTTCTCCTTGCCATGTGCAGAGCAGCATTTATCCCCTTGTGAAAGCAAAGCCATTCAGTCTTGCCTTACACTTCTACAGTGCTGCTTTGGTTTGCTTCCAGCAGATCATTTTGACTTCTGTCCCGCCAGTTCCCATCCAAAGACAGCTGACAGCATTGGGCATCTTCCTTCAGCTTCTGGATGAACAAAACCAAGCTTCCTGCAGGAGGGGAGCTGTGTGGGGAAGGGAGTGCCTCAGGAGTGCAGGCAGCACAATGCCATCCTTGCAGTCAGACTGGGCGAGTCCCTGATGGGGGACACTGGGGCCATGGAGTGACAGCAATGCGTGGTGTGCACTGCCTGGCTCCCCCGAGCTCTGAGCCAGTCCTGTGCTCCCACCAGCTCACACTGGGGCCAGGGCAGCTGTGGTCATGGGCCTCTGGTGCTCCCCCAAGGGCAGAAGGGATTTCTCTTTCTCACAAGGTTTGTTCAGCCCTTTGGTGCTGCAGCTCTGTGGTGAAGAGCTACTTTGCTTTCCCTCCCAAGGGAAGTGTCAGCAGGCAGATCCTGTGCTCTGGCTATCGACCTACTCTTGCTTGCTTCCTTCCACAGCTGATGCTTCTGCCAAGCTGGAACAGGGCATCCCAGAGCAAGGTGACACTGAGGCAGTAGTGCTTCCAGCCCTGCCTTCCCTAGACCAAAGATGCCAGGAAGTTTTGGGGATGATCTGTGCAGAGAGTGTTTCTTGGTAACCACTTTGAAGACCCCAAAAGCTTTGTCCCTTGGCCAAGTTGCCTATGTCAAGTGTTTTTCCCACAGTGAGTGCTGCAGTTTAGATGTTTGTTTTCTTAAAGGACACTGAATTAGGAGCAGATCCCACAGAGAAATGCCACTGAGCATCTGGAGGTCATTCCACAGCACCCATTCTGCTCTGCTGGAGCAGAGGCTGTCAGCTTGCCGTATGCAGTGGTGCTGAGTCAGACGTGAGCTGACAGCCCAGCAGGCTCTGCTGCCTCTGGCCCTGCTTGGTCTGCACAGCCCTGTAAAAGCTGCTGGGAAGTGGGGGAGGTGGAGAGAGGCCACAAGCTGAACTCTGGTGGGGGCTGGGGATGGTACTTCCTGACCTGCCCCAGCCACGGGGCATGGTGAGAGAAGGGCCACAAGGCCCCCTGTGCTTTGCGTGTGCTGGGGGTTGAATGCTGTTTAAAGCTGGCAGTGTTTGAAGGTGGCTGAGGTGTGTGAGGTGACAGCACAGCACTGGGCTCTTGCCCGAATGGCAGTGAAGTGCTCCTGATGTCCGAGTTGCTGATGTCCACAACTCATTTGCCTCATTCCAGGGAGCTGATTTGTGGTTTCCTTACCAGCCTCCATAACAGAGGCTAGGCAGAGGCACAGAGTCTTGGCTCTGGGGCTGCAGGCTCTGCAGAGGATGCCATGACATGCTCTGCCAGCTCTGTGGTTTAGAGTTCTGAGGGCACTGCTCTTAGAGCTGTCCAGATGACAAGTGTGTTTTATTCAGGAATTTAATCCTGTCAAGGTACACCAGGATGGACAATGAACTCCATCCACAGTTAATCCACTTTGTCAGCCCCTACCTGTGAGCTCTGCTCTGCAGCCTGCCGCCAGCATCCCTCTTTGTGACACAGCCTTGCCTGGAGCCCACAGCCCCTCCACCAGCTCCTGCCTGTGTGGTGTTGGTACCTTAGAACCATGAAATGGTAGGGTTGGAAGGAGATCATTCGAGGGAACAGAGCCCAACCCCACCTCACTACAGCCTCCTCTCAGGTTGCTGCAGATAGCAATGAGCTCTGCCCTCAACCTCCTCTGCTCTGCACTGCACTGCACACCCCCAGCTCCCTCAGCTGCTCCTCTCCAGCCCTGTTCTCCAGACCCTTCCCCATCTTCACTGCCCTTCTCTGGACCTGCTCCAGCCCCTTAATGTCCTTCTTGCAGTGAGGGGACAAAAACTGAAGCTAGTTTTTGAGGTGTGGCCTCAGCGGTGCTGAGTGCTGCGGAGGCACAGTCCCTGCCTGCTCCTGCTGGCTGAGAAGCTGCTCAGTTGTTTAGCTCTGGAGTTGGCTTTGGCTTAGGTTCCATAACAGCAGTACACAGGAAGTCCACGTGGGGACACTTTGTACCCTGTGCTCAGCAGCAGCATCTGCACTCTGAGATTCCCTGCGGTGTATTGGAAACAAAAGTGATTTAGTAAGGAGAAAACTGAGTGTAGTGGTTAGCAGGTGTAAAGGACGACTGGCACCAGGGGTTTGAAGGGGACCTCTAAGCTCATCTGGTCCAAGCCCCTAGTCCTCTGAGAAAACACAAGTTGCTAAAGACTGACTTGGAGGCCATGGTGATCTCCAGCTTATCCCCTGAACACCAGTTACTGGTCTTCAAGAGTGGTGGTTCTGGGCACTGAACTGAGAGCAGCCTGAGCAGAGCCCTGTTGTGCATCATCTCCATGTGCTGCCAGCTGCCCTGCCAGCCTGCTGCATTACAGCTGCCTCAGCTGCTGAGCCCTGGCATGTGGGGACAGCTCTGGTCCTTGTGCTGACCTGATGAACCCTCAGCAGTATTCCCACTGCTCTGGCAGGAGACAGCAGTGGAAGGCCAAGGGAGTGTTGCAGCAGTACCTGGTGGAAGCTGAAGCTGCCAGCAGCCCAACTGGCAGAAGGAGAGTGGAGCTGTGCCTGCATGGCCCTGGATGGTCCACAGGCAGTTCTCAGGCTCTGCTCAGCCATCACACTCCTTACCTTGCAGCAGCAGGGAGCCTGTCAGAGCACAGGTAAGCCTATTCCTGCCTGGAGAGGGAAGCTTGCTCCTGCAGTTCAGCCGGAGCCAGAGACATCTGCCCCTGCCAGTCTGCTCCTGGGGCGCTGAGAAGCCAGGGCTGGGGTGCAGACCAGGCTGGCAGAGCACTGCTGCTGACAGAGGCTACTCTGGTGGGCACCGCTCAGGCAGTGCTCCTGGTTACCTGCAGGCAGCAGGGCCTGGTTTGCCCACCCCAGAAGTACCAGCTGCTGCTGCTGCACCCAGGCAGGAGCAGGCGGGGCCTGGAAGTGCCATGAACGCAGCAGGTCCCCACCCTGCGGAAGGGTTTGACTCAGGTTTGCAGTAATTGGCCCAGCTCATGTGGGATCCCTCTTGGGAAGGCTGCCTGACCCTTGGTGACTGAGTGTCCGGCTGCAGGGATGGCAGAGGGCAGCCTTGCCTGGGGGAGCAGGGAAAATGCATTTCCTGAAAGGGTCATCAGGCCCTGGCACAGGCTGCTCCGGCGTCGCCATCCCCGCAGGGGCGCGTGGCACTCTGGCGTGCGGCTTAGTGGCCACCGCGGTGCTGGGTTGGTGCTGGGACTGGATTCAACCAAACCAACTCCATGGCCTGGCGTCCACTGTCTGTGGATTGGACTCTCTAAGTGAGAGGGGGAGGCTGCTTTTGTTCCTAGGAATCCCAACCCCTTCCCCAGGACTTCTGCCTCGTGTCCCTGTGCTGAGATGCTGCTCAGTGCTGCGATCGGCCCAGGAACGTGTTGGGAAAGCATGGCCTTGAGAGGCAGCGCTCGGCGTGACTGGTGGTGGTGCCTCTGCCTCCAGCTGCCCTGTGCTGGGCTTGGCACAGGCACTGGCTGCTGATGGGTGTCGTAGCTGTGAAATGAGAGATGACTGCAGGCTCAGGAGAGCTGTGTGGGGACTGCCAGAGGGGGTGCAATGTGCAAGCCAAACGTGCGGCAGAGATCAGCGTCCCAGCCCTGGGCTCTGAGAGCCCCAAACCAAAGAGGAGTTGCTCCTCCAGAGGGGAAATTGTGTCTCTTGGGTTCTGCACCAAGTTCTTCCAAAGGGACAGAAGGGTTTGACTTGAGCCAGGAGTACCAGATTGCTGTGTTCTGAGCTGCCTGGCCCTGCAGCAGCACTGGAGGCAGAAGCTGGTTCTGGGGTGGGTGAGTTGAGTGGATGCCACCAGTGCCTGAGGCTGGTGAAGGACTCCGGAGCCTCCCTGTAGCCCTTGGGTGCAAATGGGCCCTGAGTGGCAGGGTTAAAAAAGGGAAAGGCCTGGCAGCAGCTGTTCCCATGGCAACTGAGAGAGCTGCCTGCAATATTTCAGCTCATCAGCCTGGGGAAGGGGCTGAGGGATGGCTCCAGACACGTGGTGGATAGCTAGCAGAAGAGGGGAGGCCAATTACGTGGCATTGTCCTTGTCCTTGCATGCCTGTGGCCACAGCAGATGTGCAGGGCAGCCTCCCCCAGGCCTTTGCTTTGTTTTTTCCAAGGCAGAATGAGCTGCACTTGCCCTGGGAGCACTGCCCTTGGCGGAGTCACCGTCCTGGGAGGTGTGCCAAGAGTGTGTGGCCATGGCGCGTGGGGCACGGGATAGTGGCCGTGGTGGTGCTGGGTTGGCAGTTGGACTGGGTGCGCTTAGAGGGCCTGTCCAGCCTCCATGGCTCTGTGATGCTTCCTGTTGAGCTTGACCTATTGCCAGAGAGTTTCAAGGAGGTGAAACTTCAGTGTGTGTCCCCTGGCAGGACTGTAGCATTTTGGGTTTTAACAGCCCTTGGGAAATGTATTTTGGGGAAAATATCTGTGAATGAACATGGAATGTTCCCTTAAAAAGAGATGCCCAGAGACAACAGATGCCAGGCTGCTGCCCGGGGGGGGGGGGGGGGGCTCTTCTCCCTGGCTCCTGTTGTAGCTTCTTGGTGATGCTTTCTCCTTTGGAAAGTGAGCAGAAACACTCAAAACAGAAACTGTGATGTGATGAAATGCAACAAACCTGGGAGAAGCTGCACTGCTCTGCCAGCTCTCCCTGAGACACGGGAGTGCAGCCTTTGGGAGCAGCTGGAGCATGCATGCAGCCCTTGCATTCATTAATGCTCCTGCTGCAGGCTCTGGGCCCTGTCTTTGCAGCTGACTGCCCTCATCCACAGCTCTCTACCTGCCTTTGTGCTTCAGTGCTGGGCACCCCCAGCCTCTGCTGTGTCTGGTTCCTCGGGGCTGCCACTGATCTGCAAGTCCCCTCCTGCCCTCCCTTTCAACCTGTGGGGGTCTCACGAGAGGCAGGGGGAGTGGAGAAGGGTCCTGGGCACAGCGTGGGCTCCCCACCGGCAGGGTCCAGCAGGGAGCCTGGGCAGGGCTGCTGGAAAGGAGACCTTTGGGCGAGGATGAGGGGAACCTGGGGGAGCTACTGTTGCCTGGGAAGAGCCTGTCAGGGGCTGCTCCTGCCCAGAGCCCCTCTGCTGCTCCTCCCCACTGGCTGCAGGGCATTTTGCCTACCCTTTGCTTTCTCTTTTTGTGCCTCTTTTTCCCTCTTTTCTTCCTCCTTCTTTTTTCCTTTCCCCCTCACTTTTGATTTTCCTCCCTCTTATTCGTCCTCCTGCTTTTCTTTCCCTCCTCTTTCTTTGTCTCTGCTGTGTCTCTCTTCTCTCCAGCTGAGTGCTGCCACTCGTTACAGGCCCAGGCTGCTGTGGATCTCAGGTAGGGTTTCTCTTTTCCCCCAAAGAAAGGTGTGCACACAATGGCTTCGAGTCAGAGGAAAGACAGCAATAAAAGACCCTGAAGAAGCTGTGGACCAGCTGCTCCGGGCCTGATGGCAGGAGCAGGGATGAGCTTGTGCGTGCCTGAGCTTGCTGTGCGCAGTCTGTAACCATCTCCCTCTCTCCCAGGCGAGTTGCGAGGCGCTGGACCCTCAGCAGCTGCAGGCGTTTGACCAGCTCTGCCGGCTCAACCGCGGCGCCTCCAGAGTACGTAACCCCCGGCTCCGGGCTGCGCTGGGCGCTGTCGAGCCAGACTCTGCCATGGCAGTGTGGCTTTGGTCTCTTCCAGCCGGGGATGTTCTGGGCTGTCCTGTTCCGTGAGTGATGCTCTCTGGGTTTTGTCTTGCAGCTGGCTCTGCTGACAGAACTGTCTCGTGGCCATGGCAGTGAGATGCCCTTCAGCATGTCCCACGGGGACACAGCCACCAGCAGTGTCTTCCAGAATGAGAACTTCCAGCTGCATCTGGCCCCCCCTCCCCTGGCTGAAGACTAATCTTCCTGCCTGCAGCCTGAGCAGGGCCGCAGCTGCTGCCACCTCTGCACTTGGTCTTTCCTGGGACTGTGCCACACTGGCTCTGGCTGGCTGCTGGAGGGTTCATAGCTGTGGGTGATGTCCAAGCCCTGACACCACCTCTCTCTGCCACCTCTCGCTGACTCAACACAGCCCTGAGGCAGCTGGGCTGGAAGCTGTGAGCTCTGGAGGCAAACCCAAATGTGCCACAGCTCTGGGCCACCTACGCTGACCTCCAGGCTCATGGCACTGGTGGGGACTTTGCCAAACAAGTGGGTGGGCTGTGCCCCACTGGAGCAGCAGGGCCTGGCCCTGCCCAGAGCCTGTGTCTGAAGTCGCTGTGTGGGTTGGTGAGTGACTGGGTGCCACATCTGAGCTTTAACTGCAGTGCTAGAAAAAGCAGTCCTGCCAAGGCCTGGCCCTTGGTCTCATGGCAGCAGCCATGGGGGCTGGGGGCACAGAAGAGGCAAACTGGGAAGAGGCTGAAGAGGTGAGCGGAGTGAGCTGCACATGGCATGTTCCTACAGACTGCCATTAAAAGGTTCCTGGTGGAACTGTCCTGGGTGAGCTCTGCACATGGGGAGTGGGTAAGGGAGCTGGTGTGGCAGCACAGCTGGCTGCTAGCTCCTGACAGCTGGCACTGGACTCTGGTAGAGGCAGGTGCATCCTGTCACCACGGTGAAGCACAAACCTCCCCTGGTGCCTTATACCCGTTCTGGGGTGGGGATGAGTGCATGTGGAAAAAAAGGCACTGCAGGCCTGGGAGGGGCTGCAGCAGGGAGACGATTTGTGAGATGCCTACTGATGGTGAGAGGTTTGGCACTGCTAAGCTCAACCCAGTGTTCTGTGGTGCCTCATTGGGCAGCCTGCCCTCCTGCTGCCTCCTGTCACTGCTCACTCATTGCAGCCGAGCAGCAGTGGTGGATCTCTGCTGTGCGATGGGCTCTAGGTCCTTCCCTCGCTGTGTGTTACTGCCCTGCTGAGCATTACCTTGCCCTGTTCATTTTGGCACTAGCCTTGGCTGTTTTGACGTGCACCCTTGTGGTGCCAGTCACTCCCAGGAAGAGCACAGCACCAGGCAGATGTTGCCCTCCACACCAGCACTAACACCCAGAGCTGGTGGCTGGTCCATGAAGAGCTCACACCTGAAAGATGGGGATGTAGGGCAATGCTGCTGCCACTCGGCAACACAACAGCACTGCCTGCTGTGCAGGGCACCCCTGGCAGGGCAGCAGCAACAATGCTGTGTGTCCTGGGGCCTGGCATGCCCAGTGTGCTCCCCTTCTTTCCACTGAAGAACGACAGGGTGGTGCCTCAGACATGCTGGCAGCCTGCAGCCACAGGGGCACCTGTGATGCTTTTGTTTCTTGGTAGCTGCAGGTCTGGGATTGCGTCAGCCTCGCCAGGCTGGAGACGTGCGATGGTCTGCACTGGGCATGGGCACTGACACCTGTGTGGGTCAATGGGCTGCAGCCATCTGAGCTGCAGTGTTCAGCCTGGAGAAGAGAAGGCTACAGGCAGACCTTAGAGCTTTGTTTCAGTGTCTGCAGGGGACCTTCAGGCAGGCTGGGGAGGGACTGCTCAGCAGGGCCTGGGGGACAAGATGAGGGCAGTGGTTTGGAACTGGAGCAGGGCAGAGTTAGGTTGGGCAACAGCAGGAAGTTCTGCACAGTGAGGGTGGGGAGAGGCTGGCACAGGCTGCCCAGGGCTGTGCTGGAGGCCCCATCCCTGCAGACACTCAGGGTCAGGCTGGATGTGTCCCTGGGCAGCCTGCTCTGGCTGGAGCTGTCCCTGTGACTGTAGGGGTTGGGCAGGATGCCCTTGGAGGGTCCCTTCCAACCCAATGCCAGATGACATCAGCTCAGGCTTGCAACTCTTCCCACCACGGCTGAAGCAGCAGTGAGAACTGGTCTGTGTGGCTGCCCACCAGTCCCAGCACTCAGCAGGTGCCCGGCCCTGCACGGGCCTAGTCCTGCTGCACTCCCACTGGCTATGGCATTTCTCTGCCCAGCCCTGGCTGTGTGTTTGAGGTGCTCTGCCTGCAGCTTGAGGGACTGCTGGCACTGGCAGACGTTGCACTCCAGCGCGGAGCATGCATGAGCAGGACAAGCCAGGTGAGTTGTTCAGCATTTTATTCCCGAGGACATGTACACAGCCTCCCTCTGCCTGCCTGGGGCAGGGACCCCACGGCACATCTGCAGCACAACTGCGCCGGTGCCTGTGCAAAGGAACCAGGGTTGTGTGCGGGGCCCGTTTCTGAGCTGGGGGTGTGGTGTGGCACAGCGAGAAACCTGCCCCTGTGCTGCCTGCTGAAACACTGCTCAGAATCGGCCCTGGCCCACACTGCTGTTCCGCTGACATCTGACTGGGGCAACAGAGGGGAGAGGCAGCTTATTGTGCTTAAGACATCTGAACAAATCCTGGGTAGGAGACACTCACAGCCTGTGAATATTGCTAATTACTTAGGGTTAGGAAAGGGACCTGACGCCAGTGAGGGGAACCTGCAAGAGCAGAACGCCTTGGGGGAAGGCTTGGTCAGGAAGTACCCAGCTGGCTTCCACTGCTTGCAGACGGCGCCCCGGCTCCTGCTTGCCTGCAAACAAGGTGAGCTCAGAGGGTCCTGAAGCCCCTTCCTGTGCTTGGCACCTGCAGTGAGAGCTGGCAGGGAGCACCGTGTCCTCAGGAGAGGTTCTGCTGCCACCCTTGGGAGGATGCATCTGGCCAGTTCAGCCCAGTCCTCTCAAGGAGAGTCCAACCTCTGGGAAGGAAGCTCAGGCAGGGACAGGAGTGAGTTCTGTCAGCTCCCCACTTGGGTTACAGTGGAAGGTTAAATATGGATAAATGCTGCAGTTTATACATAATGCTTCCATCTACCTATGGAATGCCTCTGAAGGGGCCAGAGACACTAAAGGGTTGTTAGAAAACCATAGCTAACCACAAAAGACAAACCCTGCCCTAAAGAGAAAGAAAACCTATTTAGTTTTACTACAGCCTTCATTTAAACGCCCTCAGCAGAGTCCTTCCAGGTGCCTTGTCAGGAGAACGCAGCTGGTCCTGCAGCAGCCCAGGGTCCTCCTGTGGCAAGCACTGCACTGCATCTGAGCCATCATAGCCATGCACCCAGGGTCTGCAAGTCTGTGTCTAGGAAGTAGAGAGCTGCTTTGTCACCACGTATGGGGAGCCCCATGCCTGCGTGTGCCCACCACACGCACTGCTGCTTAACGCTGCTGACAATACTGGGTGCAAGGCAGACAGAACCAGTACTACGCGGTCAGGGCACGCTGAGGGATGAGCCCCTGGAGCCACCCTGCAGCAGGGATGAGCCTCCAGCACACTCAACTGCACAATGGCTGCAGCCTGGGAGTTGACAACCACAGCTGCATGCAAAAAGCAAACCCTAAGGCAGTCAGTTCCGGCCACAGCACAGCCACAGCTGACTCCAGCTGCTCCCAGCTGCCTGAAGTCTGAGGACCACCTCGGTTTTGTCATGCAGTGCTGAAACCAAACCAGCCGCTCGCACGTGCCAGCTGCTTGAGGGTCGCTTATGGTGAGAGTGGTGCAAGTCTGGCACGGGTTGCCCAGGGAGGCTGTGGATGCCCCCTCCTTGGAGGTGTTCAAGGCCAGACTGAATGAGGCCTCGAGCAACCTGGGCTAGGGCGAGGTGTCTGTGGCCATGGCAGGGGTTTGGAACTGGATGATCTTAGAGGTCCCTTCCACCCTGTCCCATGAATCTACGAATCTGCTCTTGAACTGAGTGCAGAGAGCAGGAGTTGAGCTTCTGCTTTCCAGCAGCATGATCTCAGGCTGTACTGTAACAAGTATTGATCCCATGAGCACCTCTATGCTGTCCCCAAGCTCTGCTGACACAGTGGTGTGGCTGATAAATGTTTTGTGTTTAAACTTTGTCAGTCTTCAGGCAAATGCAGGCCTTGAGGCCGTCGGGTCCTGAGTGCAGCAGCATGGCACAAGGGGGAGCAGCAGGTGGGGTTGTGTGTTTGGAGGTAGCCACTGCCTTCACCTGGCATCCTCCAGCCTGCACTACGTTGCTCGGGCAGCTGCAGGTCAGCTCTGCCCACTCCCACACTGCCAAAGCCAGATCTTCCCAAGAGCCATGGAGAGAGAAGGGAGCAGCTGGAGACAGGCAGCTGAGCAGCAGTTGCCTGCCAGGGAGATTGCAGAGCCTGATGGACCTCAGTGGGTGCTTGGTGCATAGCCTGGAGAAGAGTTGGAGGCACTTTGTGCTTTCTCTAGCCTGCCCTGCTGCCCCACTGGAGAGTGGCACCAGCAGCCTCTGAGAAGAGGTGCACCAGCACTAGAGAAAAGGATGGACAAGGAGCAAGGCCAGAGGTGGAGGAGCCTCTTGTGGCTGCACCTCGCAGAGCTGTTTGAGACAGAACAGGGGCAGCTTTGCTCTGCTGCTGGTAGGTGTCCTGCACCAGCTCACCCCCTGTGCTTTGAACATCCTGACAGATGGAGCCATCTCGAGTGCACATCCTCCGGTGAGCAGTGTCTGGTGGAGCCCGGGCCAAGGAAAGGGCCTGTCTCAGCTGTAGGGTGCTTGAGTCTGATCATCCCCTCAGGTATAGACGACTTTGATCGGGCTGAGGACGTGTTCCACTGGCTCAGGCTGCTGCTAGGTCACCAACACACAAGTCCCATGGCTGCACTCTGGGAATCCGAACTCTCAGGTGCACTGGAAAAAAAAGAGATTGTGGGGAAAAACAATAGAGAGATACTACAAAAGCAACGTCACTGAGTGGGAGCTGGCCTGAGCTGCTGCCAGCCTGGGGGGTCACACAGTGGTTTCTATCGTCTCGATCACTTCCATTTCACACTGCGAGGGCGACAGGAGCGGGCACTCGTCCGGTTCCCAGCTGCTATCCGGGCTGTAATCCTCCTCTGAACTGAGCTCGGCCACCCCCTCCGTGTCCTCGTCACACGACTCCATGTAGTGAACCCCCACGGCGTTGATGCCGGAGTCCTCGGAGCTGGAGGGGGACGAGCAGTGCTCCGGTTTTGGCGTGCTGCTCTCCTCTGTGCTGAGGGCATTGCCGGCGGGCACCTCCTGGGGCCCGCTCCTGTGCGGCGGCGCCGGGGCCTGCCTCTGGACGTAGCACATCTTGCCGTTGATGCACTTAACGCGGTAGCTGTCGAGGAAGAGGTCGGCGATGGCGCAGAGCCGCGGCGAGGCAGGCGGCAGCGGCGGCTGCAGGACGGACGCGAACTTGAGGAAGTGCTGAGTGAGCGACACCGAGATCTGGATGCTGCTGGGGGGCTCCCGGGGCCGAGCCGGGATCGCCGTGCTGGGCAGCTGCTCCACGGGCGTCATGGGCTGGTAGACATATTTACCTGTGGGGACAGCGAGGGGCGCGGGTCACCGCCTGGCACTCGGACCCCGACCCGCGGGCCACTGGTGACAGCCGGCGGAGCCCTGCGAGCAGTGGCCGGAGCGCGTTGCCAGCATCACAGAGCAGGAGGGATGGGCAGGGACCTCTGCCGGTCACAGCATCGTTCTGGGTTGCGAAGACCTCTAAGGTCGCTGCCGACTCAACAGTGCCATGTCCACACACGGTCCTGCTCGGAAGCCCTCAGCTCTAGAGAATTACCTCCGGGAGCAGAAGCCCGGAGCTGAGGAGCAGCCCCCGCAGAGGCCCTGCCTGCGCCCCCGCCGCGCCTGCCAGCGGCTCCACCTCTGCTGCTGCGCTCTCCACCGGGGCAGCTGCGCTGCTCCCGGGCCCGAGGGGGTCCCCGCGCGGCTTCCACGTCCCCTTTGTTTCTGGGGACAGAATCAGATTTGTCTGCATTACGAAGAAGAGCTTTTTACATGACTGCAATTAGAATTTGAAGGTAGAAAATAAGGGAATTTTCGAGCCACAGAAATGTGTTTGGCATCTTGATTATATGGTTAAGCAGGAAGAAAATAGGATTAGGTTGGGCTCCAGAGCTGAACCAAGCAAGACCAGAAAATCTTTACTAAAAGAGATAAATAAGAGAGCAGAAAACCAGCACTTGGCTAGGGAAAGCTGAGAAACTTGAGGCTATGCCTAGGACTGCAAAATGCTGCATTTCATTGGCATGAAGCCTCTGACAGATTCCTGTCTCCCTGGGGGCTCATGCACCATGGAAGCAGACAGCGCAGAAGACCTGCAATCAGGGAGGCTCTCACAAGAGCTTCAGTGCACGAGCTGCAAATCCTGCTCTGTGCAGGCAGAAGAAGGAGCAGAGCAGTGAAGGGTGCTGTGATGTCTGAAGCTCTTGGATAAGGAAGCAGAGAAAGCCATCCAAGTCTCCCTGTGGTAATGAGCTGAGCTGCGATGGGCACAGCTGCCACACCACTTGGTGTTTGCAGCCCTGCTCCTGTGAGTTCTCCCTTCCTGGCTCAGCGACCCCAGCTCTCAGCCACAGCAGCTTCTGGGGTGCTCAGTGCCTCTGCCAAGGCCCTCACACAGGCTCTGCTTTGTCAGCCCAGCTCGAGGATGCAACCAGGGAAACCTGGCGTGCTGGGGAAGGCTTTTCCCACCCCTGCTGTTCTGCTGCTGCTGGAAAGGATAGGGCTGCTGCACTCTGCTGGGACTCCAAGGGCAGGAAGAGCTGAGAAAAGGCCACAGAGCAGGGAGCCAAGAGAGGAGCTACCCGAGCAGTGGAGCGTGGGCGCAGCGCTGCCAGGCCACAACGGCAGCAAGCAGGCTCCGGGAACCAGCAGGAGGTGAAGCTGAAGAGCTTCCCAGGCTCCCTGTGCCACGGGAGGGAGCAGCCGCCAAGCCAGCCAGAGAGCAGCGAGATGGCAGCAGGGCGTGGGCAGGGGAAGAACACGTCTGCTCAAGATTTGAGCAGCTCACCTCCATCACCTCCAGGCCCGGCCCTGCTGCGCCCTGTGCACTGCTCACTGTCCGCAGAGCCACTGCGCAAGCTCCGAGCAAACGAGCCAGGCTTCCTTCCCTCCTGTTCTGCTGTGCCTGGCTTGCAGCAAGCACAAAGACCTGCTCCCCACTTGCCATCCTTTTAACATGCCCTGCTCTAGTTCCTAGACACGACTCAGAGGCATTAAGCGCTGCCCTCATATGCTCCAAGCACAGAGCACAGCTTCCTCCTCAGCACCCTTTGGAGCAGCAGTACAGGGATGGAGTCTCTTGGGCATTTTTCAGCTCTTGCAGACACAACTTCTCTAGCATGCTCTCTGGGGTAGCTGAGCAGACCTCACTTTCACAACCTGCTGGACCAGCAGCAGCCGCTGGCTTCCTGCCACCTACTCTTCTCCAGAAATCCATCCTTGAAAGCAGTGAAGTATGTAAAGCACCACAGGTGACCAGTTAGTACTGCTGGCTGGAGCAGTGCCTGGCAGCACTCAGCTCATGGACACCCAAACTCCAAGGGCAGGATGATTCATTCAGATATCTGAGTACCACAGAATGGCTCCAGCTGGAAGGGACCTCAGAGATCCCATGGCAGGGCCACCTCTCAACTCAACTGCTCAAGGCCTCATCCTGAGGCTTCCTGAGGGGAGGTTGCAGTGAGGTGGGGTTAGTCTCTTCTCCCAAGTAACCAGCAACAGGACAAGAGGAAATGGCCTGAAATTGTACCAGGGGAGGGTTAGGCTGGAAAGGAGGAAAAATTTCTTCACTGCAAGGGTGGTCAGGGACTGGAACAGGCTGCCCATGGAGCTGGTGGAGTCACCACTCCTGGAGGTGTTCATGATGCCGTGCTTGTGGTGCTTCAGGATGTGGTTTAGTGGTCATGGCAGTTGGACTCAGCGATCTCAAAGGTCTTTTCCAGCCTGGATGATTCTGTGATTTGTCTCTGCTTGAGCCTCCAGCTCTGTAATGGCACCACTGCTCTCCCACTGCAAAGCCAGCTGGGATCCTCGCCGCAGCCACGCAAGGCTCTCCTGCTGCCACGCGACTCTGCCAAAGAGAGCAGCTTACACGGGAGGGAAATCCCCACTAGGAAGATCACCCAAAACCATTCTAATGCAATCCCACGTTGCTTGGGAGGAGTGAAGGCAGAGCAAGCACTCTGATATACCAGTAACAGGAGATGGTGTGGGCATGGAGGCATCTGCATCATCCCAAGGACAGTTCACACTGTGGTTGCTCTTCCATGTCCCTGTGTGGGGAGACCATGGGGATCAGCTTCTCAAGCACTGCTTCTCCATACAGCAAGAGGGAGAGCTCACGAGCCTTCCTCCTGTGGGACTTGTTCCACACCCCATCGGTGTGGCAGGAGAGATGCAGCTGCTCTAAATGAGCTGCCTGGATGCACACCCCTTTGATGTGCAAGTGAAGCTGTTGTGCAGGTGATGACAGCTACAAGCTGGAGCACTGTGCTGCTGCCTGGATTGGCACGGCAGCCCAAGGACAAGGCACAAGCTGTCAAACACCCAGCTGGCTCTCCAGGAGGCTTGGGGCAGTGAGTGGCAGAGGTGGCAGACAGCTCTACCCTCTCTGATTGGGCTGTGGTTAACCCCAGCCCAGGGAAGGAACTGGGGATTGTTCCCCAGTGGCAAAGCAGAAAGTCCTGGCAGATGGAGGTGTTCCTCCATCGCAGACTACAGCAAAGCTTGCTGCCCACACCCTGCAGATGGCTACTGAGGGGCCTCTCAGCACCCTAAGCCTGCCTGAAGCACTCAGCACCCCTGAAGAGGGGATCTGCAATTGTGATTCTGGACTGAGCACCACCAGGGTGCCACTGCCGGCCAGGTCCACAGCATGCACAAAATGACTGCCTCTGGCCTTCCTCCTGTCTCCCTCCAATCATGTACAGAGCATGGGACAGCAAACCTTGGGCAGCCTGAGCTAGCTGGACCTGTCCAAGCCTTGTAGGTTTTTCTATGCACCTCGGCCTAGGAGCAGGTAAGTCTTAAGAGAGACCTGGAGCTTCCTGCTGCCATCCCTGGTCCTTCCCCTTACTGCTTACATGGATTTACCAGACATAAAGCAAAACCAACCCTGAAGGCTTGAGAAATGTTTCCTCCAGCCATAAACCCTCCTATTTGCTTACTAACCATTGGTAGGATGTAGAGTATGGACACCCCAAAAAGCAGTGCCCAACACTGCACACCACACCTGCTCTTCCCTGCCAGCACCCATGGCAAGTGTCACACCAGCAGCGCAGCACAGCACAGCCCCGTACAGGGTTACAGGCATGGGAAGCCTCGCAGGCCAGCTCAGACACCTCCACCACGGCTTGAGCCAGGGCATCCCAGTTCAAGCTCTGAAGCCAAGGGTGTTTGCCTTCCAACAAGGGAGGGGTGTCACCTGGTGCCAAAGTGCCCAGGAGCCAGCTGCGTGCTGGCTGCAGCCAGAGCAGGAGAGCAGCAGCACAGGGAGGGGATCCTGCCTCTCTGCTCTGCTCAGCCCTCACCTGCAGCACTGCCTCCAGCTCTGGGAACCCAGCACAAGAAGGACCTGGAGCTGCTGCAGAGGCTCCAGAGGAGGCCACCAAGGTGCTCAGAGGCTGCAGAAGCTCTGCTGTGGGTCCAGGCTGGGAAAGCTGTGGCTGTGCAGCCTGGAGAGGAGAAGGCTGCAGGGAGACCTCAGAGTAGCCTGGCAGTGCCAAGATGAGGGACAATGGCTTTGAGCTGGGAGAGGGGAGAGTGAGAGTGGAGATGAGGGACAAATTGTCGGCAGTGAGGGTGGGGAGAGCCTGGCACAGATTGTTCAGGGAGGCTGTGGCTGCCCCCTGCCTGGAGGTGTTGAAGGCCAGGCTGGATGAGGCCTGGAGCAGCCTGGGCTGGTGGGAGGTGCCCATGGAGCTGAATGATCCTCGAGGTCCCTTCCAACCCAAGCCATTCTACAAACCCCTCTACAAAGGTGAAGTGGGCAGCAGCCACTCTGTGCACTGGCAGAATGCACTGGGTTGGGAGGGATCCCTAGAGGCCATCTAGTCCAAGTCCTTTGCAGTGAGCAGGGGCATCTTAACTAGAGCAGGTTGCTCAGAGCACCATGCAGCCTGACTTTGAATGTCTCCAAGGGTGGGGCTTCCACCACCTCCCTGAGCAATTTGGTCCCCCCACCCTCATTTTTTTCCCTGCAAACCTGTATCCCACATTTCTGCTGGGTGTCTTTTTCAATTCAGTACATAAAGTAGCCAAAAAATAATTAGTGCTAAATAGTTATTATCCTAACCCATCCCTGTGCACTCTCGGCTCAGGCTTCAGCATCTCCTCATTTCCATGCAGCCAGTCAGAGTGCTGGTATGGTTACAAAGGAGGATAAGCAGGGGCCAGTGTCAGTAGCTACCCAGAAGACAAAAGCATTTCCCAGGCACTAGAGAGACAAGGTCCAGGCCTCTTCCAGCTGTCTAGGACATGCTGCAGGGGAGCAGCCTCTGGATGCCATGGGAATGTCTTCCTGTGAACCTTCAAATAGGCAGCACACCCCAGAGGTTCTTGAAGGAAAATCCCCTCCAAGGGACTGTGCCATGCAAGAAACACCCACAGGAGACGGGCTGGGGCAGGCAGCTGGGACTTGTAGCTTGGAACAGCCTTCTGCTGGCTGCAGCCTGCTCTCTTGGTGGGTGAGAGGAGATACAAGGGCACAGGGACGTGCTGTAGCTGGGCTGCTCCCTGCCCGCTGTCAGAGCACGGGGGGTCCTTCTGTGCCTCACAACAGAGCCAGCCTGCTGGGAGCAGTGCCTGCTGTCAGTGCAGGCCACACCGGGCACCCCCAGCCCACTGCTTCTCCTGCTGCTGTGCCTGTGCACCTTTCCAGTCACTCCTTGTCCTGCTCCATCTCTGCATCCCTGCTCCCGACCTCCTCAGAGCTGGGAACTGAAGGGGCTGCTCTCCCTGCTCACGCCCAGAGCACGGCACCACGCAGCTGAGGACTGCCCCCCGCTCCGCGGGGGCTGGGAGCCAGCAGAGGAGGTGCCCCACGGTGCCAGAGAGCGCCACTGGCGGCACACAGCTCAGAGCAGCTGGACAGCAGGGGCGGGAGCAAACTCCGCAGGGGCTGCTAGCAGGGTAAGCAAAGGCTGGCCGAGAGGGACGAGCATCGCCCCCAGCTCACACCCAGAGGGTCAAGATCTGCAGCACCAGCCGGGAAGCACCGAGGCCCAGAGGCAAGGGTGGGCAAAGCAAAGCCAAAGGTGCCTGTCTCCTTCACCTACCCTGCCTGCGCAGGGCCAGTGCTGGTGGACTGCAGAGCCGATCAGCGCCCCCCGACACAGCTGGCGGTGTCCAAGTGCTTGTGAACGAGCGCAAACACCTGGGGCACGGCTCAGGGTCAGCGGAACAGAACCCAGAGGCGGCCGGCAGCAGGCAGCCGGCAGCAGCCAAGCTCTCGCCGCAGGCATGTTCTAGCCGCAGCCCTGTGCCCCGGGTCCCCGGAGGGACCACCGTGGAGCACGGAGCGTCCCCAGGCTGGGTACAGGCACACAAGCAAAGCAAGCAGTTCTGGGGGCACACCTGGGGCTGTGCAGCCAGCAGTCAGAGCCAGAAGGCAAAGGCAGGCCTCGTCGGAACTGTTGCACACCACAGTTAGAGATAAACTCCAACTGCTGCTGTGCCTGAATTAGTGTGGGGATATTAAAAACCAGGCCCAGTTGCCAAGCAATCCCATTTAACTTTGCCAGCAGTTTTTTCCACTTCCATCTATGTGAATATACTCAGCTACTGGCAAAAACATCTCTAAATTGCACCAACTGCACTTCTTGAGTTCTATGAGTCCCTACAGAAAAACTGAGCCGTGGAGGAATCAAAGGCTGTATGGAAGCCTCCTCTGGACCGCATGGACAGAGAAAGCCACAAGGATGCTGGAATGGAATCTACAACATGCTAAAGCAGGGTCACTTTACAAGCAGGAAGAAGCAGACATCTAAATCCACAGTGCCTGGAATCCAGCCTCCTGCAGTCAGCTCTTGATGCTAGCACAGGCTCGTGCTGCCCATCCACAGCTCAGCTGACTCTGCCACAGCTCCCGTTCCCGACCTCACAGTGCCTGTGAGCATCCTTTACAGCCTTACCGACGCGCAGCTCTGAGTTACCAAGGCCTGACGGGAGTCACAAAGCATAAGACAGACTGAGAGCCACTACACAAAAACACCCCAAGACGTCCATTTGCCACCAGTCAGCTCTGCTGGTGGCATCAGCACGAGCAGCAAACCCCTGCCTACTCTTGAGGAGTACGGAGGTGCTGCCAGGAAATTGGAGGTCCTGTGCCAAGTGCCTGAAAGCCCTCTCCAGTGCTTCCAGCAAGGCTGAGTGCACGGCCAGCTCTGCAGCCCGGCAGGATGGAAACCACCAAGACGAGAACCTGGAGACTGTGCAGGTCTTCAAGGCAGTGCCATGGGCTGAGCATGGCACTCCCACCTGAGAAGTGCCCATCAGCAGCCTCAAGAGCAAGGAGGGTGTGCCAGAAGGCCCCGCAGACATGCACCTTGCGGAGCAGGCTCACAGGCTGAAGTGGCACCTGCAGAGCCCGGGAAGGAAGCCACATGCCTGCCACAGGGCCCTGCTCCCTCCTCCAGTGCAGATTTCATTTCTGAGCTATTACTCTGCAGAGAGAGAAGTACCTGAAGCCTCCTGCCAGAACGAAGACCCCTGAGCAGGAGCAGGGGCTTGGCCTTCACCATGCAGCTGTTCAGAATTCACCAGCATGCCACGAGCTGCTGGGACACAACCTCAACGAACGTCACCTTTAGAGGTACTTGCTTCTGACAGCAAACATCCACAGCCTTCTCACTGAGGCTTCTCCCAGGTAGGCTTCATGAAGCCAGCAGCTACAGCAAAGAGCTCTCAGAGGCTCTTGCCAGCAGATCAGTGTGTTTTGGGCAGGCAGACAGAAGTCTTTGTGAACCACACTCCTCAGGTGGATGGAAGGGTTACAAAGCACAGCCTCACAGCTGTGCATGGCAATGAGAGGTTTGGCTGCAGTACACAAGGCCCCCTCATCTCAGGACTTTAGGAGAAAGAGGAGCAGTGATTTCTGTCCAACCCAGTACAAGGCATAGAAGGGAGTCAGTCCTCCAAGAAGTACTTAGAGCAAGGAAACTGAATTCAAAGCTTTTCCTGTGGTCTGCTCCTTTCAAGTGACTCAGAGGTTTTGTTAGTAATAACAGAACATGTCTGTGTCTAAACAGAGCTGTGTTACAGTGAGGATTTCAAAATGAATGCCAGCAGGATCTTTGAAAGGCACTGATCACAGAATCACAGCATGGCAGGGGGTGGGAGGGACCTCCAGAGATCACCCAGTCCAACCCCCCTGCCAGAGCAGGAGCACCCAGGGCAGGGCACACAGGAACTCCAGAGAAGGAGGCTCCACAAACTCTGGGCAGCCTTCTCCAGGCTCCAGCACCCTCACACTAAAGTTTCTCCTTGTGCTGAGGTGGTACCCCCTGGGTCCCAGCTTGTACCCATTGTTTCTTGTCCCATCCCTGGGCACCACCAAACAGAGCCTGGCACCTTCCTCCTGACACCCACCCCTCAGGTATTTACAGACACTGATCAGATCCCCTCTCAGCCTTCTCCTCACAGCAGAGATGTTCCAGTCCCTTCATCACCTTCATAGCCTCTGTTGGATTCTCCCCAGCAGGTCTCCATCCCTCTTGAATTGGGAAACCCAAAGCTAGACAGTATTCCAGGTCTCACCTGATGTTTTCAGAGGGTATGGTGAATCCACACTCAGCATCAGCAGTGCATCTATACTGTAATGTGCATGTTAGAACCACAAGCAGAGCAACAAAACAGGTCCAGAAGGTGCACCTGTGCAAACTGGTGGCTGTTTTTCCCTTGGGATCACCCCTCCGAGCAGAATGAGCTGCCCTGCTTCCCTCCACCGTGCGCAGCTGAGTGGAACAAAGCTTGGGTATCGCAGCTCTTCAAACGGCAGGTGAAGAGCAAATCCTCATTCAAGTCTTCTCTCGCTACAAGCTGGAACATCTCCTGCAGCTCCTGCCTGGTGCTCAGCACAACACCCTGCTCATGCACAAGCATCTTGTCCAGACAAAGGGACTCTGCCTCACAGACATCCAAATCCTTTCCAGAGCAATCCTCATCCTCCTGATCCCACCCTCCCATCCTAGCCCCACAGCTCCATTCCTCTGTAGACAAAGAACACATGAGCTACTCCAAATGCTCAGTCTCAGAGCTTAAACTCAGTGGGATACAAATCCCTTTGCATGTTTATCCAACAACTCAGTCACCAGGCAGGCCAGGCTAGATGAGGCCTTCAGCATCCTGTGCTGATGGGAGTAACCCGTGGCAGGGGCTTAGAACTGGATAAGCACTGAGGTCTTTTCCAACCCATCCCATTCTGTGACTATGAATCCATGTAGCCTGCCCTGTGGAACAGCACTGCTGGCACTCAAATTGCCATCACCAGTGCCAGGCTGACGACTTCCAGCAAGCTCCAGTCCCCATCACATCTGGCTGACAGACACACATGCTGCCCTGGCACACTGCTGGCCTGCTGCTGGCTCTGGGATGTGGCAGAAAGTTTTGTTGTCAACAAAAGCCAACACAAAGCAAAGCCACCAGAGCAAAAGCAAGGAGCTGTGCAATGCATGCGGTGCTGCAGAGCAGCCCAGGGCTTGTTTCAGCATCTCCCTGTCAGCGCTGCAGCCGCCACTCTAACGTGCAGAGGGCAGGCGAAGCCGGCTGGCAGGAGGGCACAGCTCCTCTCCAGCCTCCAAGCTTTGTCGTGGCACACTCGAATACCGTCAGTAACCATTGGAGCTCACTTCCCAGTGGTCTGTTACCGGCTGCCTTGCTGGTTCCCCGCTCACAGCTCCTGCAGGCAGGCTGGGCTCTGAATCATCACCCAGGCTTCAAAGACTGCCAGAGCCCCTGCTGAGAGCTTCTGTGGCTCCAGAGACACCGTGGAAATGCTTCCTGCGCGCACAGAGATGCGCAGCCGCTGCACACATCAGCGGGGAGCAGGGAAAATCCCAGCACCTGGCCAGATGGGTGTGCACCGCCGGAGGATAGGCAGGAGAGGGGATGTGACCCCCACCACAGCCTCCTCCAGGAGATGGCACCGAGACTGGCCCCAGCAGAGAGGTTTCAGCAGCTCTGGGGGACAGGAAAGGAACTGGTCTGGTTTAAAGTGTTGTAAAATAAGACCACTGGTATTTGGAGTAGAGGAGTGTAAGAAACAAGGTTCTGCTGGACGGCAGCCAGGTGCAGCGGCAGCCGCGGATCGCTTCAGTGCCTGGCATCAGCTGTGGCAGAGAGACGACCGCCTGCCCCTGCCCAAACACAGAGCACAAACCTACCCCAGATCCGAAACTACGACTGGCTGGTCCAGCACTGGGCTACCTGCAGGCACCCAGGAACAGACACGGCGAGGAAGCGGTGGAGCTTGCTCCGAGATCCAAGAGAGACCCTGGGCTCCCTGCTCAGCAGGCAGATGAACGTCAACATCCTCGGATCCTGATCCCTGCAAGAGGTGCCGCAGCGGGCGGAGACCTTCCCCTCAAAAGCACCCAGAGAAAACCCTCTGGGGTGTGCCGCCCATCACGAAAGCCATGTTCTCCGCTTGGCTGAGGATGACACTGCGTTGGCAGCCTTGCCAAGCCTGCCTGACCTCGCACAGAGGCTGCCAGGGCTGGATCCAAACTTGGGCTGTGCCGGTCCCGTAATTCCATGCAGCACGGCCGGGAGCAGGAAGGTATTTCAAGGCACACCTGCCAGTGTTCTACACCACTCAGCAGATTACAACCTCTTCTGCCTCTACTTGACAATTTAGGGGTTTAAAGCCTCCACTGCAACCACGACACTTTGGCATGGCTGAGGCTGGTAACTCTTCTTTTCTGACCACCCAAAGAAGCTCTTCACCCACGCTCGGTTTCTTTGCTTGCAAATGCTCCAAACAGCTGAATCTTGCAAAAGTGGTGGGACTGAAATTTATTTGCTGCATTTGTTTTTCAGTGTGAGATCTCCAGGAGGCTTTCAGTAACTAAAGCCTGCTTTTTTGATGCTGGATCAGGGAAAAAAAAACAAACACCAAAACCAACCCCCAAAACACAGGAAGGCAAATACAAGGCAGCACATCCCCTGTCTATTGACACAGGTGCTGTGAAACGTGAGTATGGTGGAGCCATCACGCACCGGGGACTGTGGATAACCACGAGGTGTTGCACTGCGAGAGCCGCGAGGTGTGGAACAGAGAGCAGGGCGTTCAGACTGAAAAACAAACACAGTTGCAACAGAGGACCTGATTTGCATTGCCCGGGGGTGAAGCCAGCTTTGTAATCGTATCAGTGTGAGCTAACCCTCAGGAAGCAAACTTAGCGAAACAGAGTCCGTGTCCGTCAGGACAGATGTAACCCGCAAGGGTCTGATCCTTTCTGACAGCAGCAGGTACCACGAGGCAGCCAACAGCCTTGCAGACAGCATCAGTGCAACTCAGAGCTGAAGCAGGTACCTAGAGGTGAGGAAAGGACGGCAGACTCCCTGCTGCAGACCTGGCACCTCTTTTCCCTGACTCTAGACAAAGCAGACCTGAGTAACTTAAAAGCTCTCAACCTGCTTCTAATAAACGAACCCCCACGAGGCTGGTGCAGGGGACGGGAAGAAGGTGGACAGGAGCTGTCA
The DNA here is from genome assembly GCF_015220805.1 of Pogoniulus pusillus. Classification (NCBI taxonomy): domain Eukaryota; kingdom Metazoa; phylum Chordata; class Aves; order Piciformes; family Lybiidae; genus Pogoniulus; species Pogoniulus pusillus. Next base: position 266,316 of record NC_087289.1, read on the forward strand.
CTCCAGCAGGGGGAATGCATGCAGGGGCAGACTGAAAGGGTGCAGCACAAGCAAGACTAACGAGTAAAGGGACAAACACAGGGGCTGAAGCCACCACACCTCTTGGGCCAGCACCTTCTTCCCTGCAGGGAAGAAAACTCTGAAGGCCCTCATCCCACTTCCACACGGAGACAGGAGCCGTGACGCATGCCGGCATCCCTGCCCCCGTATGACAAACGCAGCGGCAGGGTGCTGTAGACATCTCTTGAAGGATACAGTGTGCTGCCTGCTCTCCTGGACCCCGATGGCCACAAAGCCAGGCACCTCCAAGGCCACCCTGCCAGCTCTCGCACCTGCAGCAACCCCAGGCCCATTTTGCATGATCCTGCCTATGGAGGTTTTGGTTGGGTTCAGGGCTCCCAGGCACAAGAACACATCAAAGCAGCACCTCCCATCTCAGAAGGAAATCTGATTGCTACGAACTCCAGAACAGACTGGAAATGACCCAAAAGAAACTCCCAGAAGTCCTGCAGATATCCCCAGCACTTGAGGTGCTCTGAGTTGTCTGTCTCCTCTGCACAGTCTCCGATGTTGCCTGCCAGCTGTTATTGCTGTTTTAGGGACAGAGAAACACAGGAGGTAAAGAGAGCATTTCAAGCGCTGCTTCCTGAGGAGCGTGCCAGCAGGAATGGCTTTGGGGAATTCATACCAAGCTCTTTCTCAATTATTAAAGCTACAGCCAAGTGTCTCTGCAGTGCTAAACTGCTTCTGTCACTGGAGTGAGCAGATGTGCTCCTGAATACACCACGAGCCAAGCTACAAGGTGGAGTGGACAGGAGTTTCTGCAGCTCCTTCAGTGTGAGTGCACAAAGAGCTGACATTCTCCAGGTCCTCCACCACTGGTGGGAAGTAACATTCCAAAGGCCATTAGAATTGATACGGAGCTTCCTTCACCCCAACACGGCTCTTAGGAATCAGAGAGAAGCACTTTGGAGAAGGCTCTGAGGATTCCCAAGTCAGTACTACAGCACTGCATCCACGGAGGAGAGCTCCCAGAGCTGCCTAATTACACCCCTGGCCTTGATATCATTTGCCATTACAGGATTCATCCTTATCCCTTTCAAGTTCAACTCAATTCATTGCGCAGGAGCAGGGTACAAAAAGATCCTCATCTCCAAAACTAGCATGAGGAAATGAGGGGCTCAGAACTCTTCTGTGTGGGTCCAAGACACTGAGCCATGTGGCTGCATTTCAAAGCATCACGGGGCGGTCACATCCCAGTTTCCTTCACTATCCTCAGGGACCAAGCAGGAAGTCTGCACTTTTGCCAAAGCTGTCCTGAGTTTTGCAGCTTGTGATTGCCACAGGAAAGCAAAGGGTTGGATCGGCACTCAAGTGGCCCTTCCAAGAGGGAATCAGCTCCATGTACCTCCAAAGAACCACAGAGCTGTTTTGGTTGGAAGACACCTCTAAGATCACCGAGTGCCACTACAGGACACTGGTGTAAGGCTTCTCTAGAGGCCTTCAGGGACGACTCCTCATTGCAAGGACTCTGTTCCCTTGCTCTGCTTGCCACAGGTAGGTGATCTCTGGTTATTTTGCAAGCCTGTTAGCAAAGGACTAGATCCCAGCTTCCCTTGCACTGTGCAAAGCTCCCCTCCCTCCCCCCATCAAACTTTCATAGCCCAAGCAACTCTTCTGCCTTTGCAGCTCCCTTTAAATCCTATTTTCTAAGCTGTGGTCTCCTACAGAAGCTCCCCAGTTCTCCTGCAGCTCTTGAAAATGCCATGCTCAGACGAAGCCCATCAGCCTAGTCTCATCATTACTGAGATGAAGAGACTAATTAAACTGCCCCCTGCAATGCTGCTGTGAATGCATCTCCAAGTGAAGCTTGGCTTCTGGGTCTGGATTTACCAGAAAGGCCTCCTGCTGCTGACACATGCTCGGTTTGTGACCCATCCTCATCTCCAGATCCTTCTCCATCATATCACTTCTTTAGTTGCTCTCAGCTCCACACCTATCTCCTCCTTCCCAGGACCATCCCCAGCTGATTTCAGGTAGCATCTTTGTCTTAGAAACACCTTTCTGAGCTCTGGCCCTGTACTCCAAAGTGCTCACGAGCTCACAGATCTTGATGCTGACCACAAATGACTAAGATGGGGAAATTTTGCAGAAGAGTCTATCCAGGTTGTAACTCTGGCCTTTGTGCCAATGAAACATACTGGAGCAGGTCCAGAGGAGGCCACTAAGATGAGCAGAGGGTGGCAGAACCTCCCCTATGGGGACAGGCTGGGAGAGTTGTGGCTGTGCAGCCTGGAGAGGAGAAGGTTGAAGGGAGAGCACAGAGCAGCCTGCCAGGAGCTGAAGGGCTCCAGGAGAGCTGGGGAGGGACTTTGGAGAAGGACTGGGAGTGCCAGGATGAGGGACAATGGCTCTGAGCCGGGAGAGGGGAGAGTGAGAGTGGAGAGAAGGGAGAAATTATTGGCAGTGAGGGTGGGGAGAGCCTGGCACAGGTTGCCCAGGGAGGCTATGGCTGCCCCCTGCCTGGAGGTGTTGAAGGCCAGGCTGGATGAGGCCTTGGAGTAGCCTGGGCTGGTGGGAGGTGTCTGTGCCCATGGCAGGGGCCCAGAACCAGATCAGCTTTAGGGTCTCTTCCAACCTAAACCATTCCCTGGATCTATGAATCTCTGTCCTTGCACAGCTGGTGACTACAGCACCTGCCGATTGTGCCACCACCCAGTACTCATTGCAGGGCATAGACAGAAAAACACCCAACAAACCCTTGCTCTGAACTGATTTTAACTGAACCCCACACCGAGGTGGTCACTAACTCAAAGGGCAGCTCTCACCCAAGCCAGAGGTGGCTCCTCAGGCAAGCCCCTTGCCAGAAGCGCACAGGAGGGGAATCCCCTCAGGAGCTGAAATTGTGGGGAGATATGAGGACAGACTTAAAAAGAGAACAGGATGTCAAGGGACACCTTCAGCAGCACCAAGCCCTCACACACAGGTCCAACTTTAACCCTGCCTCCCCGGCTTTAAGATCTCCAAGCGCAACACAAGCTGAGTGCGCAGCTCCACCCCCGTTTCTGGACCTGGCACCGCCATGCTGCTTGGAACGCCTGCTCCTCGAGGCTGTGTGCAATTAATTATTCATCAAAGTGTGTTTGGACATCTACAGCTCAATCCCAGCCTCCATGATTATGCACATCAGCATCCTGAACACAGAGATTAAAGTCATCAGGCACCCGGCTGGATCAGCACTGGGGTCTGAGGCAGTTACTATGTGCTATATATATCCTAAAGCCGACACTTCTCTCCTCTCAAGATTTTATACCGTGCGTTCCCAAGAAGAAAATCACACAATCATCATTTCACTTGGAAAAGACCTTGCAGATCATCGAGTCCAACCACGATGTAACTCTACAAACCTCCGAACAGAGAACGAAATAGCTGCTTAATGGTTCCTCGGTGCGAAGGGCATTTGCTGCTACCGCTGCTGCATGCGGCGCCAGGGCAGGAGCCGGCCCCGCCAGCAGCTCGGTCCCTCCGCCCGTTCCCCGGCTGCGAACGGTGTCTGGACGCCCTGCTGCAGCTGTCCCAGTGCCCCCCACCCACCCGCTCCGCCGGGAGCAGACCCGAAGTTTGGGGTCCCATCGCACAGGCCGAGCCTTGGTCTCCCTCCACCCCGCCCGGGTGTCTCCAGCCGCCCGGACAGCCACAGCCCCGGCGGGGCGGACTCCCTACCGGCCGCCGCGGGGCCGGGCGGGCCGGGCCAAGGTGGGCCGGGAGGCGACCCGGGCACAGCCGGGACCGCCCGGCCGATGGGGACCGCCGGGACCGCTCGCTCGCTCACTCACAGTGGCACCATCCCAGGTGGCAGCACCAGTGCAGGCGGAAGCAGCGGCCGTGGCTGTGGGTGGCGCAGAGCGAGAGCCCGTCGCAGGGCTGGAAGTCAGGTCTGCCCGCGCAGCTGCGGGCCAGCGCCTGAGCCTCGTCCAGCTTCTCGCTCTTGGCCGCCGCCGCCCCGCTCATGGCGCCGCCGCTCCGCCCGCAGCCCCCGCGCCGCAGCGGCCGGGAGGAGGAGGAGGAAGAGGAGGCGGCGGTGCTGGAAAAGGAGGAGGAGAAGGAGGAGGAGAAGGCGCGAGTCGCAGCGGAGACCGCCCGCCCGCCCAGCACCGCGGGGGGCAGCGCCGCGGGCAGAGCCCGGCCGCGCCGCTCCCGCCGGCTCCTCCCCGCCCTGCCCCGCCCGGGGACCGCGGGATGCCGCCGGTCCCTCCCTGTCGCCCTCCCGTCCGCCCTTCAGCGCCACCCGCTGCCCCAGACCCCGCTGACCGCCCGGAGCCGGCCCGCGGGGGCGCGGAGTCGGGCGGTGCGGCGGACAGCCCGGGGCGAAGCCCCACCGGGAGCAGGGCGGGCGGCGGCCGTGGCCGAGGCGGGGCTGGGCGGGGGTGAGGCCGCTCCGAGGGCTGCCCTACGCGTCGTGTGGGTGTCACTGGGGGCAGCAGCTCTGCCGCGCCGGGAGCTGCGGCAAGGGCACCTGCCGTGATTTTTAACCCGTGGTGGGACTGAAGTGGTTATTCAGACGCATCCCGCAGGGCAGGAGCTGCGGGCAGCACCGGCAGAGAAGAGTGGTGCCAGGCACTGCTGGGCCGGCCGGGAGCCCGGAGCGGCCCGCACACCCCTGCCACGGCTAGGCACGCCGAGCTCACGTCTGCACCCCGCCAGGCTGGCTGAACGGCATCCACCCTTATGGGCATCCAGACCGCCCCCTCCAAGGAGTGTGAGAAGGCAGCAAGCAGTCTGGACGGGATGACCCAGGTACTCCAAGGGCTGCGGCACTCCAAGCCTATGGATGGAGCAGGAGACTGAGCTGCTTGCACGCGTGGCACGTGGTGCTGGCAGTCCTTGGTTTGTGGTTTATTCTTGATGCTACTCTCAGGTTGTTTCCATCTGAACATGACGAGGAACTTCTTTACTTTGAGGGTGATGGAGCCCTGGAGCAGGCTGCCCAGAGATGTGGTGGAGTCTCTGGATCTGGAGACTGGATGTGTTCCTGTGTGACCTGCCCTGGGTGCTCCCGCTCTGGCAGGGGGGTTGGACTGGATGATCTCCAGAGGTCACTTCTAACCTCTACCACCTTTTGATTCTCTTAAATGGAGTGGGGCAAATGCCTCATCACGAAGATGCTGCAGATGTGGAGAGGAATTTCGCCCACAGGGTAGAAGCTGATGGGTCGGGATATCCTGACACCAGCACCCCTCCCGCAGAGGCAGGACATGTCCTGTCCTCCACAGCTCACTCCTGCTGCAAGGGGATTGCCCTTTGCATCTCATCTGCCATCCAGGGAAGCCCAGGGCATGAGGCCCGGCAGAGGGCACGTTCTGTGTGCAGGGCTGCCCTGTGGGTGACACGAGGGCTGCCAGCACCGGGCAGTGCCAGCGCCGGGCAGTGCTGTTGTGTAACGCATCACGCGGGTGCCCTCGGTGGGAGCCATGCTGCACCTCCGAGCGAAGGCTGCCCGCCCCCGGCCGTGCTGCTCCCCCGAGGACCACCACCGCTCTGCTGGGCCTGCAGTTAACCCTTTCTCTGGGCCTGGGAAAAGTCCTCCCCGGAACCCTTGGCTTGTCCCCGCCTCGGTTTCGCACCCCGGCCACTGAAGGGCTGGGGTCGGTAAAGGGCCAAGCAGGGCACGTTCAGGACAGGAGAAGCATGCAGCCTTGTCAGGCACAAAGTCCTCCACAACAAGGCAATTATTTAATTCCACTGTGCAGATGAGCCACGGAGAAAAAACAGGCAGCAGCAGGCCTGTTTCCTGCCATCCCGATGGTCCCACAGCACCTGGCACTGGACAAGCAAAGCAGGTTTATTAAAAGGCAAAAGTTAAGCATTGGATGTCCCTGGGAAGGGAATCCCCACACCGTCCTGGAAGAGACACTCAGACACAAGAAATGGCAGACTTTGACCCAAGACATCAAGCCTGGAACAACTTCGGCTCACTTTTCCCCTGCTTTCAGCTAGAAATCTGCCACCCTCCAGCCTGCCTGCAGTGAGGTTCCTGCTCTTGACCCCTGCTCTCCTCAGCCTGCCTCTGCCTGTGTGCACACCCAGCAAGGGCAGGCTGTGTTTCGGTTGGAGCAGGCTGACCCCAGCGCCTGCTAGCAGCAGGCAGGCAAACAGTGGCAGTGAGGGCAACACTGCCCACAGTTAGGTGCAGCAGAAGACGTTTCTGCTCACATAAAGCTGGGAGGGGAAAAGGACAAGGGAGGATGCAGGTCGATGTGTTTGTGGCTTTCCTGTCATTGCTGGAATCCTGGGGCTGCCCCTGCCCCAGCTCACTGCAGTTCACTGCACCTCCCCTCTGAGAGCAGCTGTGCCCTTTGTGTCATCACAGCAGGAAGGGAGCAGGCAGCAGCTGGCTGTCTTCAGGAGAGCTGGGGAGCCCAGTGGGGACACAGGACAGACCTGAGCAAGCTGGGCAAGAGATTTAAGGCAGGCTCTGGTAGATGCAGCTGGTGCCGAGTGAGTTGTGAGCACCACTCTCCTGCCTCCCACCACGACTTGCCGCATGGGCTGTGAATGCTGCTCCCTGCTCCCAACAAGGACAGGCTGGAGGCACAGCTGTGAGCACCTGAAGGCACAGCAGGATAAGGAGGGCCTTCAGACAGCTGCGTGCAGGGCAGGTGGTGAAGAGGGAGGCAGGCGATGAGAAGGAAGGGCAGGCGGTGAGAGGGAAGGGCAGGCGGTGAGAGGGAAGGGCAGGCGGTGAGAGGGAGGGCAGGCGGTGAGAGGGAAGGGCAGGCGGTGAGAAGGGAGGGCAAGTGGTGAGAAGGGAGGGCAGGTGGTGAGAAGGGAGGGCAGGTGGTGAGAAGGGAGGGCAGGTGCTGGCAGCGGTTACCACAGCGAGAAGGACTGAGGCCGATCAGTGGCCACAGCCATTGCGTGCGCGGGCCAGGGCCCATGACATCGTTTGAGAGCCTGTGGCACTCTGGGTCCGCTGGAAGGGCAGTGCAGTTTCAGCTCTTGCGTCAGCAGCTCAGCCTCCACAGCGGGCACCAGGGCATCACAGCTTGCTGCCATGCTGGCCAAGGCAGGACATCCACTCCTGGAGGGGAGGGCTGCCCATGGCTACCAGCCTCTGCAGCCAGGCGCTGGGCCGGAGCTCGGGGCTGTCAGGGTGGGCCTCAGAGTACTTCTGCAGCTGGGCCAGGACGTGAGGCAGCCCCAGGGTGGAGGCGTAGAACATGGGGCCGCCCCTGTGCCTCGGCCACCCGTAGCCATTGGTGTAGATGACGTCCAGGTGCTCCGGGCCCGCTGCGATGCCCTCGGCCAGGATGGCGAAGCCCTCGTTGATGAGGGCCAAGAGGCAGCGCTCCAGGATCTCCTCCGGGCCGATGGCGCGGGGCCGGATGCCGTGGGCATCCCTGTAGTGGCACAGGAAGCTGTGCAGCCAAGGGTCTGGCCTGGCCACCCTGCCCCCGGCCCGCTCGTACAGGTACCAGCCCCTGCCAGCCTTCTGGCCAAAGCGGCCCTGCTCGCACAGCAGGTCTGGCAGGGGGCTGTAGCGGCGGCCCTGCCGCTGCCGCGGGGGAGTCCCTGCGGGAAGCGAGGCCCCGGTCAGGCCCTGGCCCTTCCGAGACCTCCAGCCCACATCCAGCCCTGCCAGGTCAGACATGCGGAAGGGCCCTATCTTAAACCCGAAATCTTCCAGCACCTGGTCCACCGCTTCTGCTCTGCTGCCCTCCTCCAGGAGGAAAACTGCCTGCTGCAGATAGGGGAACATCATCCTGTTCCCCACGAACCCGAAGCAGTTCCCCACCACCACCCCGACTTTGTGCAGCGTCTTGGCCAGCTGCACGGCCGTGGCGATGGCGCTGGGGGCCGTGTGCCAGCCGTAGATGATTTCTACCAGCCTCATGACGTGGGCAGGGGAGAAGAAGTGGGTGCCAAGGACCTGCTGTGGGCGGCTGGTGGCAGAAGCTATCTCATCGATGCTCAGGGCTGAGGTGTTGGTGCACAACAAGGCCCCTGGCTTGCAGACCTTGGACAGCTTGCGGAATATTTCCTTCTTCAGCTGCATGTCCTCGAACACAGCCTCGATGACCACATCCACATCCGCTAGCGCAGCCAAGTCCACAGCGAACCGCAGGCGCCCGGGGCCACGGAAATCCAGGGCTGGGGCACCCTGCTCCGTTTTTGCAGCCTCACGCTCCAAAAGGGCCATCACAGCTCTCCTTCCCGCGCTCAGACACTCCCCATCCTGCTCCAGGGCCACCACAGGTATCCTGGCCTTAACCAGAGATGTGACAATGCCTCGGCCCATCGTGCCCAGCCCTAGGGATACAAGTGACACAGAATTAGAGATCCATAGATTCACAGAGCCACAGAATGGGTTGAGTTGGTGGGGACCTTGAAAAGCATCCAGCTCCATCCCCATGCCATGGGCAGGGTCACCTCCCACCAGCCCAGAGCGCTAAAGGCCTCATCCAGCCTCCACTCTCACTCTCCTCTCTCAATGGCTCAAAGCCATTGTCCCTCAGCCTGGCACTCCCAGCCCTTCTCCAAAGTCCCTCCCCAGCTCTCCTGCAGCCCTTCAGCTCCTGCCAGGCTGCTTTGAGGTCTGCCTGCAGCCTTCTCCTCTCCAGGCTGCACAGCCACAACTCTCCCAGCCTGGCCCCACGGCAGAGCTTCTGCAGCCTCTGAGCATCTTGGTGGCCTCCTCTGGAGCCTCTGCAGCAGCTCCAGGCCCTTCTTGAGCTGGGGTCCCAGAGCTGGAGGCAGTGCTGCAGGTGAGGGCTGAGCAGAGCAGAGGGGCAGGATCTCCTGTGAGGGCTGCAGCCAGCAGGCAGCTGACTCTGGGCTGTGCCCAGTGCTGGCTCCTGGGCACTTTGGCACCAGCTGGCACCCACAGGGCCTTCTCCCCAGGCCCCTCCTGAGCCACTCCTCACCCAGCCTGGATTTGTGCTTGGGATTGCCCTGACCCAGGTGCAGGACCTTGCTATTGGCTTAAATCAATACTTCTTCCAGGATCAGTGTTCTCCAGCTCCCTGCTCAAGGGAAGCTCTGCAGTGCTGCCAGCTGATCCCCCAGGCTGCTCTCATCCACATGTGGTATGAGCAGTCCCAGCTAGGTTTCAGCCATCCCAGGACAGACAGACATACTGTAGTATTTCACTTTCTAGGCCACGGGAGTAAGCTTACAGAGAAGGGATGAGCTTGCCAAGCTTGTTTCTGACCTAGAAAAGCTGTCTCTCAACTTCCTACATAACTCTGCACTGGAATGATGTTTAATGAAGCTGGCAGAGAGAGTAATGAAAGCCCCGAGGGTTTTGTTCCATTAGAGTTTGCACAACAGGAATCCCCTGGAAGTCTTTTCTAAAATTGGGCTATAACATCCAGGAGGGATTCTGCTGCCTAGCAGAGGAAGAAGCACTTCTGAGGACTCCTCTTTTCTATTTTGTAAAGCTGAGTGACTCTGGGGAAAGAACATATAAGAGCAGAAAGAGGTGGTAGGGAGGCATTGGGCTTACCTGTGCAGACGGCTGGAAAAGAAGGGGCGATGTGGCACGCTCAGCTCACACGGAGCAGAACACAGCTAGGAACCACCCCAGCACCTGTCCTGGGTATGCTGCTTCCTGCCCCAACCCATGTCAACTCCCCTCTACTCTCATGCAGGGCCAGTTTTCAGAGCTGGGATCTATGCCCAAGGCACAGCTTTCAGAACAAGATTGAAATCTGCTTCAGGACAGAGAGCAATGTCTGCAGCTTGCTTACAGGATGGCTCAGGTTGGGAGGGACCTCAGAGCTCAGCTGCTCCAACTCCTTGCCATGCCCAGGGACATCCCTCAACTGGAGCTGGCTGCTCAGGGCCTCACCCAGCCTGGCCTTCAACAACCCCAGGCAGGAGGCAGCCACAGCCTCCCTGGGCAGCCTCTGCCAGGCTCTCACCACCCTCACACTCAACAACTTCTTCCTCAGCACAACTCTCCCCTGCTCTGCCTCAGCTCCAAACCATTGCCCTTGGCCTGGCTCAGACCCCCTCAGCACAAGTCCCTCTGCAGCCTTCCTGCAGGCTCCCTTCAGGCACTGGCAGCAGCTCTGAGGTGCCCCTGGAGCCTTCTCCTCTGCAGGCTGCACCCCCCCAGCTCCCTCAGCCTGTGCTCACAGCAGAGCTGCTCCAGCCCTGGCAGCATCTTTGTGGCCTCCTCTGGCCTCACTCCAGCAGCTCTGTGTCCCACTCACTCTGGGGACAGCAGCACTGGAGGCAGGGTTGGAGGTCTGAGCAGAGCAGAGCCAAGGGGCAAATCTCTCTTGCCCTGCTGCCCACACTGCTCTGGCTGCAGCCCAGCAGAGGAAGCTTCTGGCATTCTGTTGTGAAATGGAGCTGCTCTTGCACTCTGCGCATTTCAGGCCAAACATGGCTATGACAAATCCATTTGCTGGGCAAGCTGAGTAATTACTTTCAATCATTGATCTGTCACGTGAAGTACTCAGAACATGAACATCCATGCACTATCTACTGATGGACTTTAAGGCCAAGCTTGCAAACAAATTACCTCAAAATCTGTACAAAGCCATTTGTGTGCACACACAGGAGACACAGAGAGCAGTAGGAAAGGTGCTGAGCTAGGATGAGTGACTGGAAATTGGCAGGCAGTGGAGGTGACCCTCTATAGACTCAGAAAGCAGGTAAGGGCTGCTTCAGTTCTGCTGCACACAGCAACGATCTGCTGGGGGTGGTGGACTGCTGGAGACTGCAGCTGCTTCTCTGTTTCAGAGTACTAATTTGGAGCAGAAATAATGTAAACACACAATGTTAGGGGTTGGAAGGAACCTTGAAAGATAGAGTCCAAGCCCCTGCCAGAGCAGGGCACCCAGAACACAACCAGGTGGATTTGGGATGGCCCCAGAGCAGGGATGTCCCCACAGCCTCTCTGGGCAGCCTGCTCCAGGCTCCAGCACCCCCACAAAGTTCTCCCTTCTGCTCCCCTGGCACCTCCTTTGCTCCAGCTGGCACCTAGTGCCCCTTGGCCTGTCCTCAGCCACCCCTGAGCAGAGCCTGGCTCCAGCCCTGCACATCTTCAGCAGCAGCACTGAGGGCAGCCCTCAGGCTCCTCTGCTCCAAGCAGCCCCAGCTCCCTCAGCCTGGCCTCCCGGCAGAGCTGCCACTGCCTGCAGCAGCCTGGGGGCTCTGGGCTGGGCTCTCTGCAGCACTTCCCTGAGCTCCTTCCTCAGCTGAGGACCCAGAACTGGGCACAAGATTGCAGCTGTGGCCTCAGCAGGGCAGAGCAGAGGGGTAGGAGAACCTCTCTGCCCTACTGAGCACAGCCCTTCCAATACTCCAATTCTCCTGCTGGCCCATGCGCTGATGACCATGGCGCGTGGGTGCAGCATGTTGCTCTGCCTGCCTTGCACTCTGCCCTGAGAGCAGAGACAGCCTGGGTCACCTCTCTGGAGTCAGTATTTATGTGGCTGTGTAGCACTGTTTTAAAAAGCGTCAGCTCCTCAAAACTCATCCCCAAGAGGCTGACTGCTGCTGCTGCTGCAAGTAGGCACTGAAGAGCCAGCGTTGGGGACACGGCACAGCACGGCACTGGATGGAGAATGGCTCTTTGTTACACAGCCTGAACCCCCCAACAGCTGTGCTGGCAGCTTCTGTGCCTCCCTCTGCTGCACTGCCAACGGCCCTGATAGCAGAATGCACAACAGGAGAAAAACCTCCCAGAGGAAGCAGGAGAGGCAGAGTGGCTGGCAGGAAAAAGTGACCAGAAGCAGCGGCACAGTGCAGTGTGGGGGCCAGAGCCAAAAGGAGCTCACCAGCAACCTCCAGATCAGCAGATGTCACTCAGCAACTGGTACCTGACATGAGCAAGTGGCACAGACAAAGCAAACTGTACCTGTGCGCTCCACTGTTAGGAGCAGTGACTCAGAAAAGAGATCAGGGTCAAGGCCCTGGGGTCACTGATAAGCTTTAATGACCCAGACCAGCTACACCTGGAGCATCCACCCACACCAGCTTCCCATGGCCTTCAGAGCTCCATTTAAGCTCAGGCTTGGGGCTTCAGCCCTTTCCTAAGCCACACTGGAGGAATCCTGGTGGCTTCCTGTGGCTGTGGCAGGCTATGGACACTGCTGATCCAGGCTCTAGCTGCAGATTGACTTTCCAGCTTCGCCCTGCATCATCATGGGAACTCTGCTCTCAGGGCCTGCCCTGCCTGCCTTGCTCAGGACTGTAACTGACACAGCAGAGACTGTGCTGCTGTTCAGAGGGAGGGAGGTGTTGAGAGGAACTCCGGGAAGCTCAGCAAGGGAAGCTGTAAAGTCCTGCACCTGAGGAGGAATAGTCCTGTGCACCAGCCTGTGTTGGGGCTGGCTGGCAACCAGCTCTGCAGGAGCTGGGGTCCCAGCAGACACCAAGCTGACTGTGAGCAGCAGAGTGACCTTGTGGCACAGCAAGACAGTGGTACAGTGGCTGTACGAGGAGGAGTCCTGCTGCCAGGTGGTGGCAGCCAAACTGTCCCCTCTGTGTAACACTGCTGAGGCAGTACCTGGAGTTCTGAGTCCAGTTCTGGTCTCCCAGCAGGGGAGTGATATGGAGCTGCTGGAGTAAGCTGGGTGAAGGGCACCAAGATGATCAAAGGACTGGAACATGTCTCATGAGGAAAGGCTGAGAGACTGTGTCTGCAGTCTGGAGAAGGCTGGGGGAGGACTCCCCAAGGGCTATGAACACCTGAGAGGAAGCTATAAAGGAGACATAGCCTCACTGACAAGGCTAGAGGTGATGGGCACAAACTGGCACGAGAGGTTCTACCTGAACTGTTTTTAATGTGGGGCAACTGAGCACTGGCACAGGTTGTTCAGAGGTTGCACGAGGAGAAACTTCTTTGATGTGAGGGCAGCAGAACCCTGGAGCAGGCTGCCCAGAGAGGTTGTGGAGTCTCCTTCTAAGGGGATTTTCCAAAACCACCTGGATGTGCTCTGTGTGACCATCCCTGGGTGCCCCTGCTCTGGCAGAAGGTTGGACTGGATGGTCTCCAGAGGTCCCTTCCAACCCCTAACCTTCTGTAATGCTGTGAATGAGCCTCTCAGTGCAGAGGCCTGAGAAGCACCCAGGAAAAAGCAGAGCTGCTGTGCTGTGGTGAGCTTCCCCTGCAACAGAAGGGGCATCTTCCAAATGTTCCATTCCTCTCTAACCATTTTTGAGTGGTGCTAGCTCCAAGACACTGCTTTTTAAATCACAGCAGGGCATCCAGCATTTAGATTAAATTGCTCTTATCAAAAATTATAAAGGCATTATCTTGCTGGGCTACAAAGTGGCAGGAGTGGATCCCACTGAGAGGAAGTCTTAAAATGCAGCAGTCAAGACACTGAACACATCTCTGGGCAGTTGCACAGGTACCTGCAGTGCAGGACTGGGCTAGCAGGAGGGGGATGCTAGGGAAACCTGCTTGGAGCAGGGAACAAAGCCAGGACTCAGCAGGCTGTCGTAGACTACAGAACGGCTCAGGTTGGAGGGGCCCTCAGAGATCATCCAGTTCCAACCCCCTGCCACGAACAGGGACACCTCTCAATTGGCCCAGGTTGCTCGAGGCCTCATCCAGCCTGGCCTTGAATACCCTCAGGCAGGAGGCAGCCACAGCCTCCCTGGGCAGCCTGTGCAGGAGTCTCACCACCCTCCTACTGAAGAATTTCTTCCTCAGCTCCACTCTCCCCCTGCTCTGCCCCAGCTCCAAACCATTCCCCCTTAGCCTCCCTCCAGACAGCCTCAGCATAAGTCCCTGTGCAGCCTTCCTGCAGGATCCCTTCAGGTGTTGGAAGGCAGCTCTGAGGTCCCCCATAGCCTGTGCTGGTATCGAGGACTGCTGTGACCCAGATGCTCATCCCCCTTCCCTTCAGCCGTGCTGTCAGCTGCGGGCAGCAACACCCGCACCCGGGACAGCAGCACCCGCACCCGGGACAGCAGCACCCGCACCCGGGACAGCAGCACACTCACCCGGGACAGCAGCACCCGCACCCGGGACAGCAGCACCCGCGCCCGGGACAGCAGCACACTCACCCGGGACAGCAGCACACTCACCCGGGACAGCAGCACACTCACCCGGGACAGCAGCACCCGCACCCGGGACAGCAGCACACTCACCCGGGACAGCAGCACACTCACCCGGGACAGCAGCACACTCACCCGGGACAGCAGCACCCGCGCCCGGGACAGCAGCACCCGCACCCGGGACAGCAGCACCCGCACCCGGGACAGCAGCACACTCACCCGGGACAGCAGCACCCGCACCCGGGACAGCAGCACCCGCGCCCGGGACAGCAGCACCCGCACCCGGGACAGCAGCACACTCACCCGGGACAGCAGCACACTCACCCGGGACAGCAGCACACTCACCCGGGACAGCAGCACACTCACCCGGGACAGCAGCACCCGCGCCCGGGACAGCAGCACCCGCACCCGGGAGAGCTGCGGGCAGCAGCAGCCTTACCTATGACAGCGGCGGTGCGGACGGGCTGGGGGGCCGCTCGCTGCCAGGACGCTCCCGTGGCTGTGGCCCACCTGTGCATGGCTCTCTCGGCAAAGAAGAGGTACTGCAGAGCCTGGGCCTGGCCCGAGCCCAGCAGCACCCCGAACAGCTCCCGCTCCCGGCGCACGCCGGCTGCGAAGGGCTGCTGGGTGCAGGCTCGGACCGCCTGGAAGCACAGCTCCGGAGCCAGGCACCCGCGGGCCTGCTTCTTCAGCTTCACAAGAGCATCGCTCAGGAACGCTTCCATATTGGGCAGTTTTGGAACCGGCTTTTGGCTGAGCCTGCGGGGTCCCAGGGGCTGGCCTGCAGGTAGAGAAGAGGAGATGTGGACTGGAGCAGCCAGGGCTGCCCAATCCCAGACGCTGCCTGCAGCCCACGCCGCAGGCCGCGGGAAATGCACATCCTAAGCCGACCCCTCCCCGAGCACAGGAGCCCTCTGCTCCCTCTGCTCCTAAGCGTGGCTCAGGCGGCGGCAGCTGAGGAGCTAGGAAGGGAGAGTTCGTGCTGGTGTGCCGGCAAGGGCTGCTGGAGCACAGACCCGGGAGGCTCACTGCAGACAGTGCTCGGTTGCTATGGTGACACCTAGAGAGGGTTTTAATTGAGAGATGCCCAAATCCTCTACATCCTCTCCAGAAGTACATGGCGAGGTGCCTGCTAGGAGATCTCTGGCTTCTGTCCTCGGGTCTTCCTTGGCTCTTAGTGGCAGCTTGCCTCAGTGAAGACCATGAAGGGCCAAGCTGAGAAGCTCAGGATATTCCACCATTGTCACAAAGGCCTTCTGGTTGTCACAGCCACATGCAGATGCCTCACTAACGGCAGCAGTGCAATGCATGGCTGCTGCGGCACTGCCCCTGGCTGCTCCAGGACTGTCACCAAAGCAGGCTGCTGGATGGGTCCCCTCCAGCGAGAACCTCATGCTGGCAAGATCTGTGGTACAGTCTCACTGCCCTGGTTTCTCTGAGGTCTGCCGCAGCAGCACACTGCCTTCACAGGTGGCATATCGCATCCAGCTCCCCTTCTGCCTGAGTTAGGGAAGCGCCAGCGCAGCGGCAGCAGACATGGGAGCAGGAGACCGACCATAGATCGGAAGCTGCAGAGCAGAAGCAACAGCAGCACTGCAGTCGTGGCTGCCCAAAGAATGAGTCCTGATTCCAGTTCTCCCTGCAAGACTGAGCAGTGTTGAAGTGGAACAGGAGTTCCCAGGGTGAGTTAAGAAACTGATTTCCTGAAATGGTCTGCAGGGCTCAGGGCTTCTCATGAAGGCTTTCAGAGAGCAGGAAGATGAGCACCACTGTGCCAGGAGCTGCCCTTGTAAACAGTTCACGAGAACAAGGCTTGCACAGCAACAGTGAAGCTGGTTTGCAGCTGCCACTGCTGCAGCGCTGAGTCGGGATAATGTTCATTTGCTGTACAATCCTTCGTGCCTCCCTTCCCTGGGCGTTTCTAATGCAGGAATGCTCTTTATCCACAGCCCTTTACTTAGTACTGGAACAGGGAGTTCCAGTCCCTCACAAGAGAGAACCTCGGGCTTGACTCAGAAAGATCTGATGGCTGGAAGGCCACTTAAGACTGAGCAGGTGAAGGGACTCTGACATGGGAAAGACTGGCAGAGAAGAGACATTGCTGGAAGCCCTGGAGCTTGGCCTTCAGATGGCAAATGGTCCTTGTGAACACAGACACTGCTGGGGCCAGGTCCTCAGAGCAACAAAGGAGGAGTAACCCTGCTGAGGCTGCTGGAACAACTCTCCCTTAGCTGCAGGCTGACTAAGCTTTGCTCAGTGATTCTACAGCTCCTCCATGCAGTGTCACTGCTTCTGCACTGCTAAGAAACAAGAGCAGACTTAAGGGCAGGAGAAAAATGAACTGAAGCCACATCTAGGAAGAAAAGCACTTGACACTGTCCTGCATGACATCCTGGTCACTGAAGTGGAAAAGGAGGGGCCCGAGAACTCTCCCCACAAAGCTCTTGGTAGTGCAAATCTCCAGTCAAAGTGGAGCTACAGAGCAGGAATCTGCCGGTGGCGGCCGTGAGCTCCGGGCAGCAGGCTCCTCTGAGCAACAGTGTGCTCAGGATCCAGGAGGTTGTTTCACAACTGTCAGGCACTGTGTAACAGCTGCCACAGAAGAAATGAGCAAAGATCTACCTTTCACCCAGCTTCAGCCAGCATCTGTGTAAATGCAGAGGGCCTGCTGGCTTGCCATCTCTAGCAGTGCCCCTGGTGCTGTGCCACCAGTAGTGGTGTAGAGCCCAGGCAGGGCATCGTGCCAAAGGGAACACTGCTTGTGGGGTTCATTTGTCCACAAGAGCAGGAACACATTGGTGCTCTCCCAGCAGATGGAGGAACAGTTCTTGGACAAAATCATGGAATGGGTTTGGTTGGAAAGGACCTTAAAGCTCATTCAGCTCCAACCCCTGCCCATGGCAGGGACACCTCCCACCAGCCCAGGTAGCTCAAGGCCTTATCCAGCCTGGCCTTAAACACCTCCAGGTCTGGAGATCCTGTGCATGATAGTGAGCTGGGAAACACCCAGATGTTTGTCTGGGTGTGTTGTGATTGTGCCTCCCATGAACCCCTGCAGAGGTCCAAGCAGCTCTGACCAAGTCACATAGCAAAAGAAAGAGGAAGCAAAGTGATAAAGCCTGTCTGGATGTGTTCCTCCGTGATCTGTGCTAGACTGTGTGGTCCTGCTCTGGCAGGGGGGTTGGACTCGATGATCTCTGTGGGTCCCTTCCAACCCCTAATATCCTGTGATCTTGTGATGCAGACCTGCAGGAACAGAGTCCTGGCTGAAGCTCCCAGACAGGGACTTGTTAGAGGAATACTCTGGAGAAGACATCACATATGAGTTATGATCTCCTGGTTGCTGTTCAGCCTCTGTGCCTCCTGCTAGGCTCGGACTGTCACTATTTCAGTTCTTCAACCCAACCCTGCAAGGGTCATGGGACTCAGAAAATTTGAAGGTAGAGCATCTAACCTGAAGGAATTTTGCTTTTTCCCTTTGAAGGCAAAATGAAAACAACCTGAGCTTGCAGGCTCCCAGTTCAGGCTATCAGAGGGCACACACGAGCTGGGAAGCAGTTCTGCATTTCTGTTTCCTAAAAAGACAAATGAGTCAAAGCTATTTCTAAGGAGTGAAAGGAAATATCTCTGGCTTATCTTAGCAGCAAGGGTGAAGTTTATCACCCAGCTTTGCTAAAGAACTGTGCTGGAACAGTCTGACTGCAGATGGTGAAAGAGAAAAGGGGACTGCTTATGTCAGCAGTTCTGCACTCAAAATGAAGCTCCAAAGCACCAAGACACCACACTGAGCAGGAGTCTAGCAAAGGACAGACTCTTTTTGCACCCATCTGGTGGATCTCAGGTTGTGCACTGATCTGGGCCAGCTTAAAAATACAGTGTACTGTCACCCAGGACAACACTGTTTCAGCTCCCAGCACAGGAGAGATGCTCCTACAGAGAAGAAAGAGCCTTGTCTGCACTGAACTGCAGCAGCAAAGCAGCACCACAGCACTGCCTGTGACAGCAGAGGGCTTTCTGCTCCTTGGCTGCATGTCATAGAATCATAGAATCAACCAGGTTGGAAGAGACCTTCAAGATCATCCAGTCCAACCTATCCCCCAGCCCTAGCCAGTCAACTAGACCATGGCACTGAGTGCCTCATTCAGTCTTTTCTTGAACACCTCCAGGGATGGTGCCTCCACCACCTCTCTGGGCAGCCCATTCCAATGCCAATCACTCTCTCTGTGAAGAACTTCCTCCTAACATCCAGCCTATACTTTCCCCGACACAACTTGAGACTGTGTCCCCTTGTTCTGTTGCTGGTTGCCTGGGAGAAGAGGCCACCTCCCACCTGGCTACAACCTTCCTTCAGCTAGTTGTAGACAGCAATGAGGTCGCCCCTGAGCCTCCTCTTCTCCAGGCTAAACAAGCCCAGCTCCTTCAGTCTCTCCTCATAGGGTTTGTGTTCCAGGCCCCTCACCAGCTTTGTCGCCCTTCTCTGGACACGTTTCAGCACCTCAACATCTCTCTTGAATTGATAGCTCCCAACGAAATCCTGATGGAAGTCAATGGCACAGGGAGGTGAGGAGTGGGAAGATACCCTGTTGTGTCTCCAGCTGACACTCCTCAGGCTGCACAGGGGACGTTCCTCTTCCTGTGTTAACTTCACTGAGCTTGATTGTGCTGTTCCTAAGGTGAAGGGAACAAAACCTCTCCACATCCTTGCAATTGTCACAGGCTGTTCTCTTGCACTGCAGCTAAAGGATTAAGGACAGAGACACTTGCAGACTCTGGGATCATGCAGCTGAGCTGAGGAGGTGCCAGCCCCTGCTCTAGAGCGAGAAGGTTCTTTCTGATCAGCCACTGCTGCTGCAACACAGCTGGGATCTCACACCGGAGGTGGAGGGGGCTCTCCCTCTCCAACATCAGCGGATTGCAGCAGCCTAGGAGCGTGTGAGCCTGAAGAGATAAGGAAGAACTTGATCCTCACTTGCATTTCTGCAGC
This sequence comes from Pogoniulus pusillus, assembly GCF_015220805.1. Classification (NCBI taxonomy): domain Eukaryota; kingdom Metazoa; phylum Chordata; class Aves; order Piciformes; family Lybiidae; genus Pogoniulus; species Pogoniulus pusillus. The sequence goes on from NC_087289.1 coordinate 285,322, forward strand.
TCTCTACCAACTGAATTTTTCACCTCAGGTAACATCAAGCAAGCTCTGCAATTAATTCATGTGAGCACGGATGCCAAAGCCCGGTGGAAGGGGCACAGACACTGCAGTAGGCTGCTGGGCTTTGCCCTTGCTCTCTCCAGCCCTGAAACATCACCAATTACTTCTTGGCATCACTGCAATTCTTTCCTCACCAATCACTTTCTTTGCCAAGTCAATCGCTGCCTCAACTGTGTTTTCTTCCACAGCTTCATCAATCAAGCCCAGCTTCAGAGCTTCAGCTGCTGGAATGTGTCTTCCTGTGATTAAAAAGAGACAAGAGGTGACCACAGTGGTGAATGGTGGGCAGCCGAATTCTGTTCACAGGTGCATGGAGTTATAGACTGGTTTGGGTTGGAAGGGACCTTAAAGGGGTCCTGGATCATCTAATTCCAAATCCCCTGCCATGGGCAGGGACTCTTCTCACCAGCCCAGGTTGCTCAAGGCCTCATCCAGCCTGGCCTTCAGCACCTCCAGGGAGGTTGTGGAGCACAGAATCACTACACGTGATTGAAGATCACATTGGGTGATTCTGTGCTCTGCAACCTCCCAGGGCAGCCTGTGCCAGTGTCTCACCACCCTCACTCTCAACAATTTCTTCCTCATCTCCACTCTCAATATCCCCTCCTCAAGCTTCAATCCATTGTCCCGCATCCTATCACCAGAAGCTCTTCTCTAATAAGTCCCTTCCCATCTTTCCTGTAGCCCCTTCAGCTACTGGAAGGCTGCTCTAAGTATTCCCCCTGGAGTCTTCTCTTCTCCAGGCTCAACAACCCCAGCCCCCTCAGCTGTCCTCACAGCAGAGGTGCTTGAGGCCCTGGATCATCTTTGTGGCAGCCTCTGGACTAACTCTAGCAGCTGTCCCCATTGTCCCTTTGATCAGGTGACCAAAAGATGAGCCATGCTTGTCCTCCAGTACATGAAGTGGAGCCCACAGTCCCTGCCTTGGAAGCAAGCATGTCCCTGTTCTGGCCCATTGCCAGTGGCAGACAGCTGGACCTCAACCCAAGCAATGAGTGCTAAGAAACATCATCTGCCCAAGCTGGTGCTATGACTCAGGTCCACATTCTTATCCACAGAGCAAAGCCAAGGCACAGTCCTGTACCTGTAGTGATCATCTCCAAAGCAGCTGGGACCCCAATCAGTCTAGGCAGTCGCTGAGTGCCTTCAGCAGCTGGAAGTAACCCAATGGTGACCTCTGGCAAACCCATCCGTGCCTGAAGGGAAGCCAAATGGAACAGGTCTGCTTAGGGAGGGTGATAACTGTGAGCAGAGGCAGAGGAGACAGCTCCTCTGGGAAGCCTCAGGACTTCCACAGAGAAACTTCTCCCTTGGCTTTTGCCAAGAAGACAAAAGCTCACTCAGACACTTCAGAACTTGTGTCCAAATGAACAGGACAAACATCACCTTTCAGAGGACGTTTGTGTGACAGGACAGCATGGGAGGGGAGCTGTGGGGCCAGCAGCATCCCCCAGACTGACACCTGAAATCACAGATCCTGCAATCCTGGAATGGCTCAGGTTGGAAGGGACCTCAGAGCTCAGCTGCTCCAACCCCCTGCCATGCCCAGGGACACCTCTCAACTGGATTTGGTGGCTCAAGACCTCACCCAGCCTGGCTTTGAAGTCCCCCAGGCAGGAGGCAGCCACAGCCTCCCTGGGCAACCTGTGCCAGGCTCTCGCCACCCTCACACTCAACAACTTCTTCCTCAGCTCCACTCTCCCCTGCTCTGCCTCAGCTCCAAACCATTGTCCTTGGCCTGGCTCAGACCTCCTCAGCACAAGTCCCTCTGCAGCCTTCCTGCAGGCTCCCTTCAGGCACTGGCAGCAGCTCTGAGATGCCCCTGGAGCCTTCTCCTCTGCAGGCTGCACCCCCCCAGCTCCCTCAGCCTGTGCTCACAGCAGAGCTGCTGCAGCCCTGGCAGCATCTTTGTGGCCTCCTCTGGCCTCTCTCCACAGCTCTGTGTCCCACTCATGCTGGGGACAGCAGCACTGGAGGCAGGGTTGGAGGTGAGGTCTGAGCAGAGCAGAGCCAAGGGGCTCTCCTGCCCTGCTGCCCACACTGCTCTGGCTGCTTTCTCCAGGGCTGCTCCCAGGCACTGTGCACCCAGCCTGGATTTGTGCCTGGGGCTGGCTGACCCAGATGCAGGCCCTTGCCCTGTGACTTGCTGAGCCTTGTGCGGTTGGCACTGGCACACTGCTCAAGGTGATGCTTTGAAGCCATTGTTAGGAAGTGCTGGAGGGCATTCTGTGAGTCACCTCTCAGCTCACTGCCCTAATCCTTGGGAGTTTAGTAAAGGGAAAAGAGACCAAACTCTTTTCTAAGCTTTCCTCAGGTGGCTCCTGGTGCAGCTGATAGTTTAGCAGGGCTATGGCAGAGAAGCCAGGGGCAGCAGGCAGAGGCTTCTTAAGTCGCTCTAGAGTTTGTTGTCTTGTTTCAAAACCATTAGAGTGCACATTCCCCACTGAGCTCTGATTTGTTTACTTTGAGGGTGCTGGAGCCCTGGAGCTGAGGGAGGCTGCGCAGAGAGGCTGTGGAGTCTCCTCCTCCGGACACTTTCAAATGCCACCTGGATTGGTTCCTTTCAACCCCCACCATTGTCATTCAGTAGGGCTTAGGGAAGCAGGGGCAGCGCTGCAGGTGAGGAGTGAGCACCCACACTTGTACCTCGGCTCTGAGGCCCCCTCCTCAGGGCCATGACCCCAGCAAAGCTGCTGTCCCACTGCCCTGCAGCAGCTCTCTCCCACCCTCTCCATGGCCATGCCCACACACTTCATACAACATCCTGGGTTGGAAGGGACTTGGAAGATCATCTGGTTCCAAGTCCCCTGACACAGGCAGGGACACCTCCACTAGACCAGATGCATGACTCTGATGCCTTCACCAGACTCCAGTTCTCAGAGTGTGTTACCTTCACATGTGCAATGCGATAGTGACAGCCAAGTGCCACCTCCAGGCCTCCTCCCAAGGCAAAGCCCTCAATGGCAGCCACCACAGGCTTCCTGCTGCTTTCGATCAGAGAGACCACAGGGCCCAGGGCAAGGCCCTGCCTCCTGGGAGATGAAAACTCTCGAATGTCAGCTCCTGAGGTGGCATAAAGAGATGAAAAGCAATTAGTGGGCAAGACAGATGCCACTCGGTGCCACTGAACACAGCTCTCACAGATGATCAGGTCCCTGCAGAAGCTGCTGCTGACAGCAGAGTGGCTGACCGGAATCTGCCCTTTGGGGCCACTTTGAAGAAACTCAGGCCCCTTCAGCCTGTGCAGAGGCTAAGTACAGACATACCTTTGGGGTGGCCTAGGTGACCTGTGGAGGTCTCTTCCAACCCAAACCATTCTCTGATGGTTACTGTACTGATCACACAGACATCCATGCCTGAGCCTGGAGCAGGCACTAGTCACTTGCACCTAGCAAGCAATGGACATTCCCTAGCTTCCCACAGTTCTACAGCTGGAGAAGATCTGCTCTGCACTGCCATCCCAGCCCAGGCAGGATCCAGAACCTGGCCCAGCTGGTGCTCCAGAGGTGTTAAAGCAAGCTGTGGAGAGTATGGAGGCACCAGTGCATTAGGGAGATCACATTGGTGCTGGGCTGGGAGAGACCTTTGAGATCACTAAGTCCAACAACTCACCACTGCTGCTGAGCCACTGCCACTGAACCATGTCCCTCAGCACCACATCCATGGCCTTTAAACACCTCCAGGGGTGGGGACTTCACCACCTGCCTGGGCAGCCTAGGACAGTGCCTGAGAAGCCTTGCAGGGAAGAAATTTGCCCCCACCTGTCTCTGAGGCAGGACACAAGAGGGGCACAAGCTCTGCATCGCCTGTGGCAGCAGGTGTCAGACTCAGCTCAGCAGCAGGGGAGCCAGCAAAGCCAAGCAGCTGTGCAGAGCAAAGTCTGACCCTGCTTGAGGCAGTGACATTGTTTGAGAAAGGAGGAACAGCTGCAGGAAACAAAGCTGAAACCTGCAGTTCTTCCGTGACTCAACCTAGAACCCGCTCAGACCTCAGAAGGAACTCAGCAGTTTCTGGCCCTTGGCTGGTGTCTCCGAGCAGCTGTCTGTCCTTTCAGCAGGACATGCAGCTTAGTTTTGGCCTGGACCATCCAGCTCTGTGTGCCCTTCCTCAGCCGTGGCACAGCAGAACAGCAAAGCCTTGTGGCCGCTGCCAGCCAAAGCAGGGCTTTCAGCAGCAGTGCTAGAGGCCACGGACCTCCAGGTACCCTGGGTGGAAAGGGTTTCTCCTTTCCTAGGCTGTTGGTGGGCAATGTCTTACCTGCACTGAACTGCCCATTTTCACCACAAATCACAGCAGCTTTCACCGAAGGATCTGCCTCTGCTCTCCTCAGTCCATCCTCTAAGGCCTGGAGAACTGTCAAACTGAAACGGCAGAGAGTCAGTGAGTGTCCTTCTGAGATGCCTGCACTGTACACACCAAGTGTGCCAGGCAAATTGACCTCAATGTCCAAGCAGCTCTCTCCCCCAGCCTGTCTTCTGCCACAGCTTTCCCAGGTGAATCCTTTTGTCAGTCTCCCTCTTCCTTCATGGGGCAGTGCCAAAATCCAGCAAGCTTCTGAGTGCTGGGCAGAGCTGTCTCCTGGCTGTGGCACTGCTGCCCCCAGAGCAAGCAGCACAGGGCCACATTCTCTTGGATGTGTCTTTAGGAACTGAACTCCTGGATTTTCAGGGAAGCAGTTTAGCATCACATGAAGAATCTTTAATGCTAAACCACTGCCAGCTGAGGGCTTTGGAAAACAGGAGCTGCAGGGCTGACGCCTGCTGCTGTGCTGACCCTTCTGAAGGTCTGTACCTAGGTCCAGACTTAAACTTGTGTGGGACCCTGGTAGACAGAACCTAGGCCTAAAAAAACACACAGAAGGTTTTGTTTTGTCACAAGCAGTACATGGTCAGCAAAGGACTGCAAAATGGAGCGGCAGAAGTGTAAATGCTGCTTTCCACATCGGGCAGGTACAGACTGTCCTGCCTGTGCACCCACTGCACTGAGGAGATCAGCAGCTGATTTCTGCAGGGAATGACAGGGTTGGCCTGGGTGGAAAAGAGCTCTGAGATCAGAGTCCAAACACTGCTTTCACAGAAGAGAGAAGGCCACCTCTAGGGGTACCCAGAGCCTCCTCTGCAGGCTGCACAGCCCCAGCACCCCCAGCCCGCGCTGGCAGCAGAGCTCCTCCAGCACCCACAGCCACTGCCCTGGGGACACTGCATGTCTCTAGCACCCTCCTGCACCTGCCCACCCGAATCTGCCTGACCCCCTTCTGCCCCTCTGATCCCTCTGCCTGCACAGCCTGCTGTGGCCAGCTCTGTAGATCTGTGTACATCAGGCTCCAACTCATTTAGACCAGGAGCAGCAGGCTTTGCCAAAGGCTTTATGCTTTGGTAAGCCTTGGCCTTGCCCTGCTACAGCCACTCCCCTCCAGACTCATGGCACTCAGATTCCTTAATGCAGGGCAGGGCACCACCTCTGGGACTGCTCTGCTTGTCCCTTCCTAGCTCATCCCTGACTCCTGCAAATGCCCATTCTAGACCTATGCACATGGTGTGCTTTCTGCTGCAGAAAAAGGATGCCTTCTGCTCTGCTCCTGACATCCTGACGGTCCCCAGGATGTTGTGGCATTCTGGGCTGCCCCAGCACGTGGAGCTGCTTTCACAGAGCTGTCAGAGGTGAGGATCCCTTCCCTGGTCTGTAGCTGGCAATTTTGGGCTCAGCATCCTGCAAGCTTGTCCTGGGATATATTTTCTAGTTAAAGAACCTTTACCTACTTTTTTTAGCATGCCTTGACTCATGCCTTGTGGTTTTTTTTTAGTGTTAATTCCCAGTTTATATCTCTCCTGGCACGTTTTAAGGGCTTTCTTCATCTCGTTTGAGTAAGCTTTCCACTTCTTAAACCCATCCAATATTCCCTTAACCTGGTTAGCTTTCCCACCAAGCCATGCTGAGCTTTTCCCAGCTCGCCTGCTCCCTGAACAGTTGACCTGAACCCTCCAAACAGCCCACAGTCAGACAGCAGCAAGCAGCCTCCCTCTTGTTCCAGACCTCCTGTCTTGGACAGCTGCTCTCAGCTTTTTGTTTGAACTAACTGCTGGGCATTCACAGACTTGGTGCCATGGTCTAGCCTTGAGCTCTGTGGTAAAGGGTTGGACTTGATGATCTGTGAGGTCTCTTCCAACCCTGATAATACTGTGATACTGTGACTCCCCTGGTGTGCTGGGCTGAGCTGGGCTGCCCTCTCCTGCCTCGAGTTAGCTCCAGCTGTGCCACACAACAGCTAACACAGCTGGAAAGGCCTCATGCACATCAGGTAAGGCCCGAACCAGAGTGGCATCTTTGCTGTGGACTTTTCCAGCAGTTGGTTTAGGAAGCAGACACTCAGCACACCCTAGAATCTTCCTGCATCCTATCCTGATGAGGTCAGCACAGTCTCATCACTGTGACCTGTCTGAAGCTGCAGCTTCCTTAATCTCCTTTACATTTTGTGACCCTGCTGCTGCCCAGGGAGCAGGAAAAAAACAGCCAACCAAATCAAACCTGGCACACACCACCCCTGCTGCTGGAGAGCAAGATAAGCCTGGCGGCGGCCTTGGTGGGTGCCATATTTGCTGTCAGACTCACCAGTCAACAAACCTTCCTCAGCAAAGTGCTGCCTGGCAGGCACCTGCACAGCAGTGCATGGTGCCAGTGGAGGTGGCAAATTCCTGCCCACCAGTGCCTTCTGATGTGCCAATGCCCACTGTGAAGGCCTGGGAGCTGGGACAACAGCACTGAGTGTCACACAGCAGGGAGAGGCTGGAGCAGAGCAGCAGAAGCTCAGCAGTCCTCTACAGAGCATCTGTGCTGCTGTGAAATTCAGCTCTGAGGCTTGCAGGACACAGCTCCTGTCTGCAACATTCACTGCCTGTCACCTCCACAGCCAAACGTTGCCAACAGCAGTCACAGACCTGCTCCCCTCTACTCCAGCACGGCAAGGGTGCAGAAGGAACACACAAGCACCAGAGTGAGCTCTACCGTTTCAGCCACAGGTCTCAGCTAAGACCTACTGGTTTTGCTGGGATAGAATCCCAGGCTAGCCACGGGCTGCAGGCAATCAGCAGCTCTGAGCCAGCCAGCACAGCTGACTCGAGTTAGCTACAGGGGAGTCCCAGCCCATCAACACCACACTCGGGAAAGGAGCTTTGCTGAGAGGGCAGCTTCTTGCTAGAGCCTTCTACTTGGGTTCCTCCTTGCCCTGCTTCTTCTGCTCCCAAGGCTACCCTCCTGGATACTGTGGCTGCTGCACTGTTGCCAGGCTGAGTGGAGTTTTACAGTTTTGAGGCCTCAAGAGACCTGCTCTAGTGGGAGGTGTCCCTGCCTGTGGCTGGGGGGTTGGAACTGGGTGAGCTTTGAGGTCCCTTCCCAACCTAAACCATTCCATGATTCCATGATTATCTCTTATTGTGTTGCCACTGCTATTAACTTGGCAGTTTCATTAAATCCCTTTTCACTGCAACCTCATTCTCTCCCTTTCCTTATCCCCCTTCTATCTAGGGAGAGGTCCTTGGCTGATAGAGCAAGTGCCAGAGTTTAGCCCCAAATAGAGGCTAACTGTTGGCAGCCATCTAAATCCATGCTGTGTAGGATTACAGAATTGTCAGGGTTGGAAGGGTTCTCCAGACTGAATCCAGCCTCACTCAAGGTCAGGCTTGCTGTGTCCCTGGGCAGCCTGCTCTAGTTGGACAAGATGCCCTTGGAGGGTCCCTTCCAACCAGTGCAATGAGTCACTCGCAGCTGTCTCCTGGTGGTAACTACCTGGACAGTTAGAAGGACCTTACCCCATTCCTTACCCTGCTGCAGCCAGAGCCGTTGCACTGCCCAGCAACGCAGCTCCCCGGGAGGAGCAGCAGTTGCATTTCCCGGTCTGGCAGCTTTGTCTCAGCAAGCCGTGGGTCACTGAGCACCGCTGCAGTGGTGGGGTTTGGTTTGTGACTGGGCACTACCTGAGCACTCTGGACCGGTCCCGAACAGCTCTTCGCCTGCAGCCACTCCGCAAGGGTCTGTGTGCTACTCAGAAATAAAGCACCCAAGCCGCAGCCCTTCCGCGCTCTGCAGAGCCAGAAAGCAGAGCCAGGCGTGAAGCCCAGCGCCCCACGGGCTCCGGCAGAGCGGCTCTGGCTTTGCTTTTCGCTGCCTTGTGCTTGAGACCGCCTGGGGCTTTCTTGGTGAGGATCAGTATGGAGAGGTCAGTTCCTCACTCTTTTAAAATGCAAATGAGCTGCCTCGGCTTCTGCCGGCCCCGGCCGTGGGTTCATGCCGGTGCCAGCTCCTCCGGCTGAGCCACGTCTGCTGTCTCCAAAGCCCTTTGCCCTAACCCCTGTGCTCACTTGGACGGCGCAGGGACCCGCTCAGCAACCAGAGGCAGGAACCTGCAGCAGAGCGGAGAGGAAAATTCGATCTCATCTACCAGCTTTGGAAAAACTCCAGGACGAAACGAGGAACTGCTGCCACCGCTGTGCAATTCCCAGCTGGAAGCATCGTCCTCACGTTCAAGTGGTGACAAATACACCCGGGTTCTGAAGAGCCTCCGGGGGAGGTGGCAGCAACAACCTGACACCTCTTCTACCACTGCGAGCGACAGTAAGGAGAGGTCACGGAGGAGTTCCGCCTGCTTTGTGCCACGGGAGATGTGAGCTGCCCTGCGGAGCCTGCCGGGCTGCTGCCGGCACCGAGCGCTGCTGCCGGTACCGAGCGCTGCTGCCGGTACCGAGCGCTGCTGCCGGTACCGAGCGCTGCTGCCGGTACCGAGCGCTGCTGCCGGTACCGAGCGCTGCTGCCTGGGGCGTCCCTCGGCCAAGGCTTTCAGGGGACTGCCCGCCCTGGCGTCAGGAGCGGGGCGCAGGCGGCGAGGACGGAAATCGGAGCCAGCCGCCCTGCTCCGCACGGGCACTCAGCGCTACCCCGGCGGCGGCGGCGGCGGCGGCTGCGGCCCAGGGCTCCAACATGGCCTCCGCCCGCCCGGGCGGCGCCGCGGCGGGGGAAGGCGAGGCGCCCGCCGTTACCTGAGCGCGTTGACCGGCGGGTTGCAAAGCCGGATGACGGCCACGGTCCCGCTCGCCTGCTGCGCCATGCCGCCCGTCCGCAGCTCTCCGCGCTGCCCAGCACCCTGCCTGGGCCGGCAGCACCCGCCCGGCCCGGCCCCGCCCGCAGCGGCAGCGCCAGCGCCGAGCTCGGCCCCGCGGGGCAGTGCACCGCTCACCGCGCTCTGCAGGTCAGCTTCTGCACCCGCGGTAACCTCGGGCGTTGTTTTACATCGCACCTCAGCTCGGTGCAGCTGTACCGAAGGTAGTCGGTCTGGAACGGCTGTGGCCAGAGTAGCGATTGTGCCCCTGGGCTCGGCGCTGGCAGGGCCACACCTCCAATACTGGGCTCAGGTTTGGGGGTTACAGCACAAGAAGGACACTGAGGTGCTGCAGCGTGCCCAGAGAACAACAAGGTGCAACAAAGCTGGTGAAGGTCTGGTAAATACCTCCAGGGATGGGCACTGCACCACCTGCCTGGGCAGCCTGTGCCAGTCCTTGACCACTCCTGCAGCAAAGAAGCTTTCCTAATTTCCAACCTAACGCTCCCCGGGCACAATTAGGACATTTCCTCTCCCCTTATCAGCTGATCCTCGGCGGCAGAGCCCAACCCACCCCTGGCCGCAGCCTCCTCTCAGGGAGCAATGAGCTCTGCCCTCAGCCTCCTCTGCTCCACACTGCGCACCCCCAGCTCCCTCAGCTGCTCCTCCCCAGCCCTGCTCTCCAGACCCTTCCCCACCTTTGTTGCCCTTCCCTGGACCTGCTCCAGCCCCTCAGTGTCCTTCTTGGAATGATGATCCCAACACTGAACCCAGCACTCAAGGAGTGGCCTCACCAGAGCAGAGTCCGGGAGGACAGTCCCTGCCCTGCTGCTGCTGCCCACACCAGTACTGATCCAGGCCAGGCACTGGTGCCCTTCTTGACCACCTGTGCACAGCCTGGCTCATCTCCAGCTGCTGCCACACAGCACTCCCAGGGCTTTCTCTGCTGTGCACTTTACAGCCACTGTGCCCCGGGCCCGGAGCCTTCCTGGGGTGGATGTGACTGAAATGCAAGCTCTGGCACCTGGCCTTGGTCAGGAGAGTGAAGCCTTTCCACACCAGCTGCCCCTCGCTGTTACTCATGGGGGTGCTGTGATCCACGAGCAGGACTCGGTGCTTGGCTTGTTGAAAGAACAACTCAGTATCTGCTGGCCGCGGGTACCGCTCCAAGCCCATCCCATCGCTGCTAGGCTCCCACGGTTGCCTGGTTTCCAAGCAGCACCTCCAGGCCCGCGGAACTGCTGCAGTGAATGAAGCATCCCCCAGGGACTGGGGCAGGGGACAGCCGGGGGCTGTGTCAGCCTCCCTCCTCGGCCTGCGGATGGCAGCCTGAGGGCTGTGGTTGTCACAACGGCGAGAAATACAAGTGGGGAGCAGCAAAGTGAGAGCTGCAGCCAAACATCTGTGCAGCCCGTGGACAGAGGATGTTGGCCGTCACCAATAGTGACGTGCACATTGGTGCTCCTGTTCTGCCTCTTCATTTACTCCCTTCTGACGGCGGTGTGAGCCCGGCTGGGCGGAAAGCTCAGCCTCAGTGGAAACTGACCAGTTGCGGGAGGCTCCACTGAGGTTTGAAGCACAGCGTTGCGGGGGCTGAGGCACTGTGGCTGCGCTTGGAAACAGACAGGAACATGCTGCCAGAAAGGAAAGTGTTACAGCAAACCACTGCCCAGGAACAGTGTCCACAGCCCTCCTCTACAGCCTCCGACCATGCTTTAGGGTAGTTAGGCTGTGTTGGCATCACCACAAACAACCCCAAGACTCTGCAACAGATTTATATATTCACATAGACTAAAGCTCCAATCCCTGCTCTGGGCAGACACCTCCCACCAGCCCAGGCTGCTCCAGGCCTCATCCAGCCTGGCCTTCAACACCTCCAGGCAGGGGGCAGCCACAGCCTCCCTGGACAACCTCTGCCAGTGTCTCCCCACCCTCACTGCCAACAATTTCTTCCTCATCTCCACTCTCACTCTCCCCTCTCCCAGCTGAAAGCCATTGTCCCTCGTCCTGGCACTCACAGACTTTCTCCAAAGTCCCTCCCCAGCTCTCCTGTAGCCCTTCAGCTCCTGCCAGGCTGCTCTGAGGTCTGCCTGCAGCCTCCTCCTCTCCAGGCTGCACAGCCACAACTCTCCCAGCCTGGCCCCACAGCAGAGCTTCTGCAGCCTCTGAGCATCTTGGTGGCCTCCTCTGGAGCCTCTGCAGCAGCTCCAGGCCCTTCTTGTGCTGGGGTCCCAGAGCTGGAGGCAGTGCTGCAGGTGAGGGCTGAGCAGAGCAGAGGGGCAGGATCCCCTCCCTGTGCTGCTGCTCTCCTGCTCTGGCTGCAGCCAGCACACAGCTGGCTCTGGGCTGCGCCCAGTGCTGGCTCCTGGGCACTTTGGCACCAGCTGGCACCTCCAGGGCCTTCTGCCCCAGGCTGCTCCTGATCTGCTCCTCACCCAGCCTGGATCTGTGCTTGGCCTGGCCCCGCCCCAGCTGCAGGACCCTGCCCTTGGCCTTATTGACCTCCACGCGATCCCCACTGCCAGACGCCAAGCCCCGCAGCCGCGCAGGGCTCAGCCCCGCGCAGCGCCGCTCGCCGCCGGCCCCGGCTGGGGCGGGGCGCGGCCCGGACGTGACGCCAGAGGCGGGGCCGGCGCCGGGCGGGGCGGCGAGGCGGGCGCCGGACGCGGGGCCAGGTGAGGCGGCGGGGGCGGCTGGGGCCGGGCCTTGGCGCCTCGGCAGCGGGAGGGTCTCTGTGCCAGGGGCTCCTCAGGGGCCGGGCGCTGGCCGGGCGTCGGGAGCCTCTCCCCGGCGACGGCCGTCGGGCTGCGGACTGCCGCTCCGCCCTGTGAGCGCGTCCCGGTGCTCCCTGGAGACCCTTCCTGCTTCGCACGGGATTTGCTTGCTCCTGGCTGCAGGCGAGCAGCTGCGCGCTTGCCTCTGGGGGGGAAAGGCCAAACAAAGGCCCAGAACAAGGCCAAAATGAAGGAAGGAGGCAGAGGCAGTTGTGTTTAAAGGGCAGGCTGCGGAGCGCCGTGCGCGGCACCGGCTGCCGCCCAGCCCGGGGACGAAGCGAGGCAAGGAGAGAGGCAGCCCTGCTCCGGGGCAGGCGGCCGGCCGCGGGGTGCGATCCCTGAATCGCCTCAGTGACTCTCCGAACAGCCCGGAGCGGCTTACGGCTGAGTTGAGACTGGAGGCTGTTGTAATCCTGGCTGAGCAAAGCGGCCCAGGGGCTGTTGAGGGCAAGAAGAAACCAGCCATGGCTGCCGTCGTCTTGTGCCCTGTTCGATAAAGCTCCCAAGTGCCGTAACTGCAGAGCCTCTGTCTCCTGGCAGGAGTTTGGAAGGGTACGGGGGATGGCTTTTGTGGACGCGTTCCTGTGTGCCCTGAGCTAGGCTGTATGGTCCTGCTCTGGCAGGGGGGTTGGGCTCGATGAGCTCTTTGGGTCTCTTCCAACCCCTGACATCTGTGAGGCTGTGCTGCTTTGCTTGGCCCAGCTCTGCCTTGGCCCAGCGGGGCCAAGCAGAAAGGTAGCTGGTAAGAAGTACAGCACTTAGAACTGTGAAGGAGAAGAGCATCGTGGCGTTTTAGGGGGCAGGCAGTTCCCAAGACAGAAGCTGGGACCTGTCTTACCTTTCCTAAATGGAGAGAGAGGGACATAGGAGACGCTTGTGAAAGGAAAACTTCAGAGCTTTGTGGGAGTCTTGCTGCTGGGGACTGCTAAGACCTTGTGACTTGCTTTGCAGTTGTTTTATCCTCTGGTATTCTTAGTTCAGAGCCAGCCTGGTCCTTCTGTTCTGACAGCTAAAGATAAATGCATGCTGCTGTCTCTGGAGATGGTTTTGGTGCTGTTCTGAGCAGGCACTGCTTCCCCGTGCTGGCTGTAGGTGCCAGTAAGCATGGAATTCCAAGGGAGGAGCTTTAAGGTGGTGTTACTGCTGAAAAAGGGTGGCCCTGTGCCTCTCTTTTCCAGCACTGTGTCTGTTTCCACTGCTGGCACCAGCGGTTAGCATCCCTGAGAAGGTGACCTGTGGAGCTGCCTGTGCATCTGCCCTGCTGCCAGCCTGTGTGACAGGCACAGGCAGGTCTGCCCGTGGGGCAGTGTCGCAGATCAAAACAACTTAAGCTGCTTGTCAAAGTGCTCCGTGGGGCTGCAGTGAGAACAAGGAGCTGCTCTGGTGTTTGTGGTTTGGGCTTTATGGTGTTGTCTGAGGCCGTGTTGAGCTGGAAGCTGTGCACTACAGCAGTGGTAGCTGGCTGCCTCCTCATCTCTCCAGGCAGATGATGCTCTCGGCCCTCCCTCCCCACCCTTTCACAGTAGGAATACTTCTCAAGAAGTTGGCCTTGGGTGGTGGCCAAACTGGTACCTGTGAAGGGCTGCAAGTGTAGAACTGGAGAGCTCTTAGACACTCCCTGGCAGTGATGATCACCAAGAGCTGAATCACTGCTGGAACAGATCTTCTTTTTCTTCAGAGCACAAAGGCAGTTCTCCCTCAGAGCAAAGATGGGAGCACTGATGGCAAAGGAATCACCTTTGGACGCACAAAGCAGGTGGCTAAGGACAGGAAGCAGATGTGCTGAGCAAGAAATTGCTCTCAGCTGTATTTTGGCAGTTGTGTCTGACCTCAGAAAGATCTCTGCCCAAAAAGGTGATTCGAGATAAGGCTGTTAGCAAAAGCTGACATCAGAGGCATGCAAGGCATTCTGAGGGGGATGCAGGGAATTTGGTTAGTTTCACTGGTGCAAGGAGGAGTTGGGCTGAAAAGAGAAATAAGGCAGGCTGTTGGCTGCCATTATGGAGCTGTGCTGGTACAGCAGCTCTTAGATTTTGCTCAGATACTTGGTGTGATGCCCAAGGGTTCTGTAGAAGCCTTTGTGAATCTAGAGACTTAGCTGCACTGTTAAAGTACTGATTCTGGAAACAGGGCTGCATGTCTTCAGCCTGGGGCAGAAGGCCCTGGGGGTGTCAGCTGGTGCCAAAGTGCCCAGGAGCCAGCACTGGGCACAGGCCAGAGCCAGCTGTGTGCTGGCTGCAGCCAGAGCAGGAGAGCAGCAGCACAGGGAGGGGATCCTGCTCTGCTCAGCCCTCACCTGCAGCACTGCCTCCAGCTCTGGGACCCCAGCACAAGAAGGGCCTGGAGGTGCTGCAGAGGCTCCAGAGGAGGCCACCAAGATGCTCAGAGGCTGCAGAAGCTCTGCTGTGGGGCCAGGCTGGGAGAGTTGTGGCTGTGCAGCCTGGAGAGGAGAAGGCTGCAGGCAGACCTCAGAGCAGCCTGGCAGTAGCTGAAAGGCTCCAGGAGAGCTGGGGAGGGACTTTGGAGAAGGTCTGGGAGTGCCAGGCTGAGGGACAATGGCTTTGGGCTGGGTGAGGGGAGAGTGAGAGTGGAGAGGAGAGCCTGGCAGAGGTTGCCCAGGGAGGCTGTGGCTGCCCCCTGCCTGGAGGTGTTGAAGGCCAGGCTGCATGAGGCCTGGAGCAGCCTGGGCTGGTGGCACATGTCCCTGGGCATGGCAGAGTCTGGAGCTGGATAAGCTTTCAGGTCCCTTGCATTCCAACCCAGTCTGTGGGTCTCTGAGTTTCCAGAACTTGCTGTGGTTAGGTTGTAATGATTTTCCTGCTGTGCCTCCTGCCTGTTGTGAGCCTGTCCTGTACTCAGGATGTTGGTAACACAATGCCAACACCTTCCTTTAGGTCCTTCTGCAGCTGATGCCAGCTCTCCTGGCACCGTTAGTCTTCATCTCTTCTTGCAGAGAGGACAGAGTCCTCTTGGTGACTGTTAGAAAGGGCAGTGTAAGATTTCATGGGTTACTGCTGGGCAGTGTAAGATTTCATGGGTTACTGCTGGTGGGTCTCAACAGTTAAATATTGACTTGCTGTGCAGGACTTTGGTCTTCTCTAAGTCTGGCTGAAGCTGCAGCTGCAGAGATAATGACCAGTTAGAATCATCCCCTGCCAAACTGCAGCCAGGCTGGCAGTGCAGGAGGGAAGCTCAGGAGCACTGAGGAGGCTCAGCTCGGTGACATTTGTGACTAATTAAACTTAGGGGCTGGAGCAGCTCTGCTGTGAGCAGAGGCTGAGAGCCCTGGGGCTGCTTAGCCGGGGCGGGGAGAAGGCTGAGAGGGGATCTGAGCAGTGACTGTTAGTACCTGAGGGGTGAGTGTCAGGAGGAAGGTGCCAGGCTCTGTTTGGTGGTGCCCAGGGATGGCACAAGGAGCAAGGGGCACAGGCTGGGACCCAGGAAGTGCCACCTCAGCATAAGGGAGAAGCTTATTTGGTGTGAGGGTGCTGGAGCCTGGAGCAGGCTGCCCAGAGTTTGTGGGGTCTTCTTCTCTGGAGTCTTTCAGGACCCACCTGGCTGGGTTCTGGGTGCCTCTGCTTTGGCAGTGCCTTGGACTCGATGACTTCCAGCAGTCCCTTCCCCCCCTGCCGTGCTGTGGTCCTGTCAGTCTGTAGGGTTAGCTCCTCTGTCTCTTTCATGTGAAGAAAAGTGTTGCTGCCTCTGCACCCTGTGGGTGTCAGAGAATCACAGAATGGCTCAGGTTGGAGGGGAACTCAGAGATCAAGCCCAGGCCCCTGCCACACCTCCCACCAGCCCAGGGCCTCGCCCAGCCGGGCCCTGAGCACCCCCAGGCAGGAGGCAGCCACAGCCTCCCTGGGCAGCCTGTAACAGGCTCTCAGCACCCTCACACTCAACTTCTTCCTCAGCTCCACTCTCCCCCTGCTCTGCCTCAGCTTCAAACCATTGCCCTTGGCCTGGCTCAGACCCCCTCAGCACAAGTCCCTCTGCAGCCTTCCTGCAGGCTCCCTTCAGGCACTGGCAGCCGCTCCGAGGTCCCCTGGAGCCTTCTCTCCAGTCTGAGTAGGTAATGAAGCTTGTAGCTGGGAGCTGTGCTAGCCCTGCCCTGTCTCTCTGGAGACTGGCTGGAATTTAGGGATCTCATCACTGCTGCTGTCTGTGGTGGTCCTTTGTAGTCTTGCTTTTACTTCTTTTTAAGCACACCTTTAGCTGGGAGCTCTGTGTGCCAGCTGTCAGGAGCTGTCTCTGGCACCATGCCTGCCAGCACAGAAGGCTCTTTGTCTTTGGGTACACCTGATCACAGACAGGACAAACCTTCCTCATTCTTCCAGAGAGTGACTTGAAATGCAGTCTGGGCCTGACTGCTGCACTGTTTCCAGCCTGCTCCATGCCTCTTCCTGTACTGTTACAGACTTGTAGAATGGGCTGGGTTGGAAGGGACCTCCAAAGGTCTCCCAGCCCAAGCCCTGCACTCAGCAGGGACATCCTGCACCAGGGCAGCTTGCTCACAGCCTCCTCCAGCCTCACCCTGAAGAGCTCCAGGCATGGAGCCTCAGCCAGCTCCCTGGGCAGCCTGTGGCAGGCTTCCAGCAGCCTCCTGGTGCAGAACTTGTTCCTCACAGCCAATCTCTGTCTGCTCTGCTCTCATCTCAAACCATTGCCCTCATCCTGTCCCTGCAGCCCTTTAGGCACAGTCCCTCTGCAGCCTTCTTGTAGCTTCTTCAGGCACTGCCAGGCTGTTCTGAAGTCTGCCTGGAGTCTTTTCTCCTCCAGGCTGCACAGCCACAACTCTCCCAACCTGTCCCCACAGGGGGAGTTCTGCTGCTTCTGATCATCTTGGTGGCCTCCCCTGGACCCTCTGCATCAGCTCCAGGTCTCTCTTGTGTTGAGAGCCCCACAGCTAGCCCCAGCCCTGCAGGTGACCTCTGAGAAAAGCTGAGCAGTTGGTCAGGATTCCCTCTCTCCATCTCTGCCCAAGCTGCATTCGGTGCAGCCCAGGCTGCCCTTGACCTTCTGTGCTGGCAGTGCCCATTGCTGGCTCCTGCCCAGCTTCTCACCCACCAGCACCCTGGGTCCTTTTCTGCAGGGCTGCTCTCAATCTCATCACCTCCAGCCTGGACTGGTATTGAGGGGGGCCTCAAGCTAGGTGCAGGACCTTGCACTTGGCCTTGTTGAACCTCAGCCACTTCAGCAGCCTGTCCAGGTCCCTCTGGTTGCCATCCTGTGTGTCACTCTTAACCACAGCACTCAGGTGGGTATCACCTGCAAATCTGTTGTGGGCTGTCTGGCAGAGGTGTGAGTCTAGCTGGTAACCTGCACTGAGGAGAGAATGCTCTGGAGCTGATGCTGTGTCTGGCTCTGCTGTGGCCTGCTGTGTCCCTGGCTGCTGTGCTGTGCGCTCTGTGTGCAGCAGGGAGCCTTGTGCTGGGCACAGCTCGCTGACAGCTGGGAGCACGCCAGGCTGTGCCGCTGGGCAGCTGGATGGCAAGTTAGGCAGGGGGGTGTTAGCAGGAAGCCCAGAGGCAGTCACCTCAGCCTGTCAGTGGGAGATGCTCGCAGCTGCATGTGTGGGTGAGGGCAGGACTTGTTTCCTGTGCCAGCAGCTGGAGGTTATTTGATATGGCAGCGGCAGGGCAGGGGTTGTCCTCCTGGACTCCATACTGGTGAGGTCACTCCTTGAGTGCTGGATTCAGTGTTGGGGTCATCATTCCAGGAAGGACACTGAGGGGCTGGAGCAGGTCAAGGGAAGGGCAACCAAGCTGGGGAAGGGTCTGGAGAGCAGAGCTGGGGAGGAGCAGCTGAGGGAGCTGGGGGTGTGCAGTGTGGAGAGGAGGAGGCTGAGGGAGACCTCATTGCTCTCTGCAGCTCCCTGAGAGGAGGCTGCAGCCAGGGGTGGGTTGGGCTCTGCTGCCTAGGAGCAGGTGATAGGGAGAAAGGGACTGGCCTGAAATTGTGCCCGGGGAGGGTTAGGTTGGTGATAAGGAAAAATTTCATAGCTGCAGGAGTGGTCAGGGATGGGCACAGGCTGCCCAGACAGGTGGTGGAGTGCCCATCCCTGGGGGTGTCCAAGATACCTGTGGCCATGGCACCTGGGGCCATGTGTTAGTGAGTTGACAGCTGGACTTGGTGGTCTCAGAGGGCTTTGCCAACCCAGCCAAGTCTGTTCTTTATTCTGTCTTTGCTGGCCTGTCTGGTGGCAGGAGGGTTTTGTTCTGTGGCAGTGGCACAGGTCAGCTATGCCATGTGTCAGGTCTGCTCTCTGCAGCAGACTTCTGTGTCAGAGGCAGGACTGGGTCGATGAAATCCTGTGCTTGTTCTTGCTGGGTTTGGAGCCAGCTCCTTGCCTGCTGGGTCTGCTCCTTGCTCACGCTGGGGGCTCTGGCATGGGCGTTTCTGGAGCTGCTTGTGAAGAGCCCACAGAGTCAGAGGTGGTGCAGGTTTTCACCGTGCCCGTGAGCCCTTCCCTCGGTGTGTTCGGTGCTGCAATGTGACTCACCCGCAGGCGTTTCAGAGATCCGTGGATGTTTGGTGTGACTGAGGCTGAGCTCCAGATGGCAGCCAGAGGATTATCTGAGAGCTCCTGTGCCCGACTCTGGGTGGTTGCATCACGGGGCTCTATCAGTCACGGGGCAGCTCAGTGGGACCCCCCAGCCTCTGACCTCTCTGCCGAGCTGTACCCCGCTGCTGCCAGGCTGCTTCCATGGGCTTCCATTTCCTGACCCTCGGGTCTGTGGGAGCTGGAAGTCTGCAGATCTCTTGCCTGTAGGGGTGCCCACCATGGCCCCTTGCATCCCCCTCCTGAGCCAGCACAGTGCTGTGGCATAAGCCCTGCTCAGAGGCCCTCAGAGGGGCATGACTCACCTGGATGTGTTCCAGATGAGCTGCCCTGCGTGCCCCTGCTCTGGCAGGGGCTTGGACTGGATGATCTCTGCAGGTACCTCCAACCCCTAACAGTCTGTAGTTCTGTGTGACACCAGCACTGGAGGCAGGATTGGAGGTGAGGTCTCAGCAGAGTCAAGGGGCAGAATCCCCCCTCTTGCCCTGCTCCTCTGCCCCCTCTCCCCTCTGCCCACGCTCCTCGGGATGCAGCTCAGTTGCTCTTCGGAGTCACTACGGAGAGACAAGAGCAGTGCCTTGGTCACCAGGAGGTGCATCAGAGACCGAGGAGCTGGTTTCTGCTGCGTGTGATGAGAGGTTTTGTGTTCTCCTTTCCTCCAGGCAGCTCAGCTGAGTTGATAGTGCTGGTGAGGAACACTGCCAAGGCTGATGTCACTCCACAGTGAAAACCTGGAGGTTTGGTGAGCTGCTCACCCAGCACTGGGGCTTTGCAGAGTCATCCAGGAGTGATTCCTCTTGTATGGCAAGATTATGCTTGCACGAGGGACCCTGGCACTTGTTTTCAACTAGCTGCAGAAGAGGAGATGCAAGGAGAGCTGTGCCTGGAGGCTGTGCCTGTGAGTCCACCTGGGACTGCAGGAGGCTTCCTGTAAGTCCTGCTTTGCTTTCTGCTGCTGCTGAGGCTCTCTGGGCTGCTTCTCGCATGGGATTCCTTTCAAACTCCAGCAGCAAGGTCAGAGATTCATGGAATGGGTTGGGATGGAAGGGACCAGGCTCATACAGCTCCAGCCTCTGCCATGGGCACAGACATCTCCCACCAGCACAGGGTGTCCAAGGCCTCATCCAGCCTGGCCCTCAATACCTCCAGGGAGGAGGCAGCCAGAGCCTTCCTGGGCAACCTGTGCCAGGCTCTCCTCACTCTCAACAACTTCCCCCTCCTCCACTCTCAGTCTCCCTTCTCCCAGCCCCAAGCCATTGTCCCTCATCCTGGCACTCCCAGCTCTTGGCAAAGTCCCTCCCCAGCTCTCCTGCAGCCCTTCAGCTACTGCCAGGCTGCTCTGAGGTCTGCCTGCAGCCTTCTCCTCTCCAGGCTGCACAGCCACAACTCTCCCAGCCTGGCCCCACAGCAGAGCTTCTGCAGCCTCTGAGCATCTTGGTGGCCTCCTCTGGACCCTCTGCAGCAGCTCCAGGTCCTTCTTGTGCTGGGGTCCCAGAGCTGGAGGCAGTGCTGCAGGTGAGGGCTGAGTGGAGCAGAGGGGCAGGATCCCCTCCCTGTGCTGCTGCTCTCCCTGCTAGGGGAGACTCCGTGTTTGCAGTGCACTTGGATGTTATGTGGTGAGCTGGAATTACTTGGAAGTGTCTGCTCCTAGACCTCCTTGCTGGTGAGAACCTTGAGAGTAGGACTTGAGTAGTCTAAAAGAGAAGGAGTAACTCAGTGCCTTGAGTAGTGTGGGCACCTCTTCAGGGACACTTCCAAAAGGACAGGACGTTGCTAACAGGATGTGCAGGACTTGCTGGGGTGAAATGTTATCTGCCTGAGCAGCTCTGGTCTGATTCCACTGATGTTTGCATGCTCCAGAGGCTGTTTCTGTTGGGCTCTAATGAGCTGCAGTTATCTGTGAGCATCCAGCAGCAGCCCGGTGGTCTGGGTGGCTCTCAGATGCTGAGTGCTGTCCCTTGCCGGGCGTTTCCTTGGGCGCTCAGCACTTGACTGGCCCTAGGCTGCTTTGCTGCAGTGGGCGCTCATGGACATCAGCGACCTCTTCCTTGGGATGGTGCCTCGGGGTCAGGTTGGGAAGGGAGGAGTCTTGGTAAAGAGTACAACCTGTGTTAGTCTGGTGGCACAGCAGAGGTCTCCTGGTGTGATCGCTGCCAGCGAGCTGGTTACTGTGGCTGCAGATGGGCCTGCTGGGGAAGCAGTTCCTGCTGGGGCAGTTGCTCTCTGCAGCCCCAGTGCTTTCCCTTTGCCTCCCCAGCCTTGTTTGCCAGCCATGGAGCAGACTCCTCAGCGTGGCAAGCAGCTGAGGCAGTGTGCTGGCTGTGCTGCACCCCTGAACACAGTGGTCTGAGGCTCTGAGGGAGGCTCTGGCCAGGGAATGTGGCAGAGCTCAGCAGCAAGGGTCAGTGTCTGTGCTTCAGGGGTGAACCTGTATCAGTCTGCAAAACTTGGCAGCACTTGAGTGAATCCCCTTCTGGCACCAGGGTGGCTTCTGGTCAGTCACTGCCCCAGTCCCAGGCTTCATGATAAATCCTTGTGCTGCTGTAAGCATAGACTGGGTTGGGACCCCCAAAGCTCCTCCAGCCCAAGCCCTGCACTCAGCAGGGACATCCTGCACCAGGGCAGCTTGCTCACAGCCTCCTCCAGCCTCACCCTGAAGAGCTCCAGGCATGGAGCCTCAGCCAGCTCCCTGGGCAGCCTGTGGCAGGCTTCCAGCAGCCTCCTGGTGCAGAACTTGTTCCTCACAGCCAATCTCAGTCTGCTCTGCTCTCATCTCAAACCACTGCCCTCGTCCTGTCCCTGCAGGCTTTGGGCACAGTCCCTCTGCAGGCTGCTTGTAGCCCCTGCAGGCACTGCCAGGCTGCTCTGAGCTCTATCTGGAGCCTTCTCTTCTCCAGGCTGAGCACTCCCAGCTCCCTCAGCCTGTCCTCATAGCAGAGGTGCTCCAGAGGCAATGTAGATTGAAAATGTGTAAGCTGGGAGGCTCACAGGATCGAAGACAGAAAGCCATGCCTGTGAGGCAGAGCAGCATTCTGCCCAGGAGAGTGGCTGCAGGTGACCATTCCGTGTGCCTTGTGAGAAGCAGAACAAGTGTGACATGTCCCTGAGGCAGCAGCTCCATCCCAGAGCTGTGTGTTACCTGCAGTGCTTTCTCTGTCCCCAGAACAGCAGTGTCTGAGAGGAAGAGCAAAGAGAGGCAGCGATGGAAACTGATGGACCCCTGCACCTTCCACAGTGAGCCTGGGCACGCCTTGCTCCTGGCAGCTGCCATGTCCAGAAGGTCAGTAGCCTCTGCCTTGGCAGGTGAGCTGCCTGGGACCCTGACCAGCAGGCTGAGAATCAAAGAATGTACTGGGTGGGAAGGGGCCTCTGGAGCACAGCCGGGGGGGGGTCTTGAAAGCCTCCAATGAAGGAGACTGCACAGCCTCTCTGGGCAGCCTGTTCCAGGGCTTCGCACCCTCACACCAAAGAAGTTTCTCCTGTGTTTTGATCTCTTACTGCAGTTTATTCTTCCTTAAAATCTAAAGACTGTCTCTGAGTGGATGCAGAGTGGAGCTCTGGTTTTGTTTTTGTGGTGCACTCAGCCAGGCTGTGCTGGAGTCAGCTGAGTGGTGAGACTGCCTCTCTTCTGCCCTAAGCCGCAGTGAAAAGGAACTGGGCTGACCTTCCTGCCTCCTCTTCAGGCCTCTCTGTCCAGTGCAGAAGGAAATTAAGCTGCCCTGACCTTTCCCTGCTGTGTGAAGTCAGTGAAAATGAGGGCAGGGAAAGGCTTTGCATAAGTCGATGAAGTGGCTGCTGGTCCTTGTTGCCTCGCCATGAGTGCCCCCCAGCGTGCTCAGGTCAGCTCACAGCCTGGGAGGGAAGTGCAGGCAGTCCCAGCTGCCAGCCCATCTGCCAT
Organism: Pogoniulus pusillus; assembly: GCF_015220805.1. NCBI lineage: Eukaryota > Metazoa > Chordata > Aves > Piciformes > Lybiidae > Pogoniulus > Pogoniulus pusillus. The sequence continues at coordinate 307,695 of NC_087289.1, forward strand.
CTGCAGACATGCCAGGGATTGGATTGCTCACAGCTGTCTGAAGGCAAGCCTGACTTGGTTGCTGCTTGGCAGGGCAGTTAGGATGCCATGGCAGGGCAAGGCTCGGCAGGGCAGTTAGGACCCTGCCTTGGCTTTACTCTGAGGTGCAGGCTGGAGTCTGCAAGCTCCCGCTGCTAGCACTGAGTCAAACCACTTGCTTAGCACCTTGCTGTGCAAAGCAGAGTGGCACAGACACACTTTGGACCCCTTCAGAGCTGCTGTTGGGCAGCAGTGTTGGTATTGGGTACTGGATGAGATGGAGCTAAGGGCAGAGTGTGAGTGTGCCCTGCCCGCTGGGAGATCCCTGCCCTCCATGGCCAAGGAGCTGGAGGTACAACCTGCACTGGAAGGGGCTGGGGAGCAGCAGTGTGGGCAGCTTTTGGCAGCCAGGCCTTGCAAGCCAGCAGGAGGTGTCCTGCTCCTGGCAAGGGCTAGAATCAGATGATGGTTGAGGTTGCTGTCAGCATGACCCATCCCGAGGCTGTTTGGGGTAAAACTCCACATCTCCATAGTCATTTAGTGAGGGCTCTCTGCTGAAGTGTCAGAGAATCCTGCTGCATATTGCCTTTAAACAGATGCCCCCTCCTTGCCTAAGAAATAGCATGGGCTGGTGTTGGATCACCATGGGGCTTTCAGGGGCCTCTGGGAACAAAGGCTGCTCAAGGAACTCTGCTGTGAAGGGACTGGAGCTTGAGGAGGGGAGAGCTGGGCTGGATGACCTCCAGCTGTGTGGCCCAACTGAGGAACTGGAGGGAAGGGCTTGGGCAGGCTGCAGAGGAGGGCCCAAAGCATCCTGGTGAGGCTCCACAAGGCCAAGGGCGAGGTCCTGCAGCTGGGTCAAGACAATGCTGAGCACAGATCCAGGCTGGGTGAGGAGTGGCTGAGAGCAGTTGTGGCTGTTCAGCCTGGAGGAGAGAAGGCTCCAGGCAGACCTCAGAGCAGCCTGCCAGGAGCTGAAGGGCTGCGGGAGAGCTGGGGGGGGTCTTTGGAGAAGGGCTGGGAGTGCCAGGACGAGGGACAATGGCTTTGAGCTGGGCGAGGGGAGAGTGAGAGTGGAGAGGAGGGAGAAACTGTAGAGAGTGAGGGTGGGGAGAGACTGGCACAGGCTGCCCAGGGAGGCTGTGGCTGCCCCCTGCCTGGAGACGTTGAGGACCAGGCTGGATGAGGCCTGGAGTAGCCTGGGCTGGTGGGAGGTGTCCTGGGCATGGCAGAGGCTGGAGCTGGATGAGCTTTCAGGTCCCTTCCAGCCCAGCCCATCCTGTGGCTCTCTAAACCTCTGGGTAGGAGGGGAGAGAATTCCCAGGCTTTTGCTAGCACCAAGGGATGTTTATGCCAAAGCCAGTCCAGGTCTTTCTGGCTGCAGCTGTGCCCATTAGAAAGGGACAAGCTCATGACACCGAATTCCAGGGGGTGCTGGCAGGGCTGCCTGGGGCTCCAGGATGGCTCTGCAGCGCTGGGCACGCTTGGTGCAGAGAGCCTCACTGCTGGGCCACGGAGCCCAGAATAATTCTGCCTGGCCCAGTTAAGTCAGGAGCCATTAGAGCAGTGGAAGGAGGGGGGGCTGGGGGGCCAAGTGTCAGCTCTCACTGCCAGGCAAGTGGCAGCTCTCACTCCTCCTGCTGAGGGGGAGAGGGCACAGAGGGAGAGGAGCGAGGTGCAGTGGCTGGTGGCAGGTGCAAATGGGCTCAGGCTGCCGCAGCCTGCCCACGGAGCAGGCTCCAGAGCACCAGGCCAGCAGGCTGTGGCTGCTCCTGCTGGCTGTGCCCCCCAGGGACACCTCCTGCCACTGCTCCCCGTTGGGGCACAGCTGCTGAGCAGAGCTGAGTGCAGCCAGCCAGCAGCTGCCCCTCCAGGCCTCGCCTGTGCAGTGTGGTGACCAGGACCAGGTGACCAGGACGGTGCCACCAGCTTCACGCAAGTCCCGGGAGCTGCCGGTGCCTGCCCCTCCTGCTGCTGCACTGGGTGGTGTGCAGCCTGCCAGCTCTGAGCAGGCTGCTTGGCTGGTGCCTGCTGCACCTGTAGTGCCACAGAACCCCTCCCTGGGCCTTCTCTCCTGATCTGGCTCTACACTCTTGCTTCCACTGCCTGAGCAGCAGTGTGCAGCTCAGCAGCAGCAGATCTCTGCTACCAATCTGCTCTTTGCTCACATGAACCATGTATGGGCTGGAGACTCCTCACAGCCCCATCTCAGCTCGCAGCCTCCTACAGCCTGGTGATTTTCTGTTTACTTTGCACTTTGGCACAGGTCCTGCAGGAAATACACAGAAATTGTCCTCCCTTGGCCCCTCTCATCCCAGCCCATCTTTCCTTCTGAGGCTGCTTTGCTTTGCTTCCTTAGCTGTACCTTATGGGGAGCAGCTGTTGGCATAAATGATGCTAAATGTTCCCTGTGAGCTGGAAGATTTTACCCCAGTCTGACCTGCAGAGAGCCAGACTCAGCTATTCCTACCTACCTTTGTTTTCCGTGGGCTTCAAGAGGGACAGGGAACTGCTGGAGCTGTGAGGATGATGAAGGGTCTGGAGCATCTCTCTTACAAGGAAGGACTGAGAAGCCCTGGGGCTGTCTAGTCTGGAGAAGAGAAAGCTGAGAAGGGGACCTGATCAATGTCTGTAGATACTCTGAGGTCCAGAAGAGGCCACCAAGATGATCAGAGGGCTGCAGAACCGCTGCTGTGGGGGACAGGCTGGAAGAGTTGGAGCTGTTTAGCCTGGAGAAGAGAAGGCTACAGGGAGACCTTAGAGCTGCATTTTAGTGTCTGCAGGGGACCTTCAGACAGGCTGAGGAGGGACTGCTCAGTGGGGACAGGCCGAGGGCAGTGGTTTGGAACTGGGGCAGGGCAGAGTTAGGTTGGGCAGCAGCAGGAAGCTCTGCACAGTGAGGGTGGGGAGAGACTGGCACAGGCTGCCCAGGGCTGTGCTGGAGGCCCCATCCCTGCAGACACTCAGGGTCAGGCTGGATGTGTCCCTGGGCAGCCTGCTCTGGCTGGAGCTGTCCCTGTGCCTGCAGGGGCTTGGGCAGGATGCCCTTGGAGGGTCCTTGCCAGCCCAGTGCAGTGTGATCTGTGAATGTTCTGTCTCCCCATTCCCCCCCTCCCCTCTGGTTTCATATTTTGGCACTGATGTATGAAGAGAGATGCTCTGCTGCAGCTCTTCCATGGCTTCTCACACTTGTGCTCTGCAGAAGCAGCACCCTGTGGACCTCTGCAGTCCAAGCAGCATTTGGGTAGCTCCTTGTGTCCTTGGCCTTCAGCCACTGCAGGCACCGACCCAGTGCACGGGGGTGTGAAGCACTGCTGGCAGGTGAGGGGTGACACTGAGCTGTGATCCAGGGCCACTTCCCACCAGCCCAGGCTGCTCAGGGCCTCATCCAGCCTGGCCTTCAGCACCTCCAGGCAGGGGCAGCCACAGCCTCCCTGGGCAACCTCTGCCAGGCTCTCCCCACCCTCACTCTCAACAATTTCCACCTCCTCTCCACTCTCCCCTCCCCCAGCTCTAAGCCATTGTCCCTCATCCTGCACTCTCAGCCCTTCTCCAAAGTCCCTCCCCAGCTCTCCTGGAGCCTTTCAGCTCCTGCCAGGCTGCTCTGAGGTCTGCCTGCAGCCTTCTCCTCACCAGGCTGCACAGCCACAACTCTCCCAGCCTGGCCCCACAGCAGAGCTTCTGCAGCCTCTGAGCATCTTGGTGGCCTCCTCTGGAGCCTCTGCAGCAGCTCCAGGTCCTTCTTGTGCTGGAGCTCCCAGAACTAGACCAGTGCTGGAGGGATCCACTACAGCAGGAGGGGAGGCACCAAATCCCCATTTTCCTCGTGCTTTCTTTGCACTTCTGCCATGTAAAAGGGCTGAATTTAACCTTTGCCAATGTGCTGATAAGCTGTTATCAGGCACCAGTTAAAACAACAACCCCTCCCACCTTGCTGAGCCGGGACAGGAACTTCCCAAGGCTCCAGGTCCTAGGTATGGTACAGCAACAGCCTTAGCCCAGGCAGAGCAAGCAGCCTGGGGACAAAGTTTGCTCCCTAATGAAATCAGCCACACCTGCTACTTTCAGACTGTCTCTGCAGCCTTCCCTGTGAGTATTTGACACAAAATTTCATGTTTTGAGCTCTGGATGTGAGAATACAAAGCCACCTTCTAGTGGTTAGCAGTGTCTTGAGGCTGGGCACAGGTAATGGCTCTCCAGCTGTGTGGAAGCCGAAGCTGCTGCCTGCAGCACAGCTCAGCTCCCAGCACCAGCAGGGAGAAGCTGAAGCCAAGAAGGTTCTGTTTGTCTGGCTCCTCATCCCAAACCCATCTGCAGGGGTTGGTGTTTGGGTCCAAACAGGCAGCATTCTGTGCTGTGTTGTTAGGATGGGAAATGCTGGCCTGAAATAATTCCTTGGGTCCGTGGTGATGCTGTCAAAGAGGGGAAAGATGCAGTCAGCAGTTAGGTTTTGTTCCTGTTTGCTAGCCAGGGGAGGCTGTGAGGGTGATGAAGGGTTTGGAACATCTGTGTGATGAGGAGGGGCTGAGAGGGGACCTGATCAATGTCTACAAAGACCTGAGGGGTGGGTGTCAGGCGGAAAGTGACAGGCTCTGATCGGTGGTGCCCAGTGATGGGGCAAGGAAAAAGGGCTACAAGCTGGGACCCAGAAGGTACCACCTCAGCATGAGGAGAAACTTCTTTTGTGTGAGGGTGCTGGAGCTGGAGCAGGCTGCCCAGAGAGGCTGTGCAGTCTCCTTCTCTGGAGACCTTCCAAACCCTCCTGGATGTGTTCTGGGTGCCCTGCCCTGGGTGCCCCTGCTCTGGCAGAGGATTGGAGTACATGATCTCCAGAAGTCCCTTCCAGCCCCTGCCATCCTCTGGTCTGTGACTCACTGGAGATGATTTCTGTACTCTCTGTGGGTTTGTCTTTCCCAAGCAGGGCAGTGCCCCTGTGCATTCTCAGGAGCTGAGTGCCCACAGCAGGGCCACAGAGCTGCTGAAGGCTCTGGAGGAGAGGTGTGAGGAGAGCTGGGGGAAACACACTGCCCTAGGAAAGGTCGTGCAGAGGTGTCCTTTGGAGGCTGGCAGCTGCTGCCATCAAAAGTGAGGCTCTCACTGGTGGCTGCCAGAGGTTAAACTGCCAGCGGAAACAGTTGTGAAGTGTGAGGCTGGGAGAGTTGTGGCTGTTCAGTCTGGAGGAGAGGAGCCTCCAGGCAGACCTCAGAGCAGCCTGCCAGTAGCTGAAGGGCTGCGGGAGACTGGGGGGGACACTTTGGACAAGGGCAGGGAGTGCCAGGCCAAGGGACAATGGCTTTGAGCTGGGAGAGTGAGAATGGAGGGAGAAATTGTTGGCAGTGAGAGTGGGGGGAGACTGGCACAGGTTGCCCAGGGAGGCTGTGGAGCACAGAATGAGATCGACTATCACAACCTCCCTGCAGGTGTTCAGTGCCAGGCTGGGTGAGGCCACGAGCAGCCTGGGCTGGTGGGAGGTGTCCCTGGGCATGGCAGGGGCCTGAGCTGGATGAGCTTTCAGGTCCCTTCCAGCCCATTCTAAGGACCTGTGATGAATTTTATAAAGAGCTGTGCCAGATCTTGCAGTGTTTTGGATTCCTGTGGGGTGAGAAGAGGCTGCAGCATGCTGGGGATGGGAGCCTCAGTGCTTGTGGTCCCTTTGCTTGCATGTTTCTGTTACCCCGAGGAACGATGGCATTAGGAGTTGTGTGTGGGGGGCACTGCAGTCATTTATGCTGCTAACATTTGCTTACAATCATGAAAACAAATCCCCTGGGTTCGTGTGCAAGGGGAACCACCAAGAGATGAGCTGGAAACACCTTGCTTTAAATCCAGTCCAGCCTGAGTGATGTCATTTGGTAATGTGGGAAGCTGAGAGCTGCTTGCTTCAGTTAGATTAGAGCTGTCCCTGAAGGGGCTGTGGAGCCTGTGGCAGTGCTGAGGCAGGGTGTTCTGGACCTGCTCAGCTCTCAGGCTGCTCCCAGCTCCTATCCAGAAGGACATGATGGGTTCTGGGGGGTTCTGCTGCGTGGGAATGGGCCAGAGAGCAGTGGGGGGTGCTCATGGGGTGCTGCAGCTTGAGCACTGGGAGCAGTTCTGGGGGCCACAGGAAACGAAAGACATTGAGGGGCTGGAAGGTGGCTAGAGAAGGGCAACAAAGCTGGGGAAGGACTTGGAGGGCATCATATGAGGAGCAGCTGAGGGAGCTGGGGGAAGGTGTTCAGTCTGGAGCAGAGCAGGCTGAGGGCAGAGCTCATTGCTCTCTGCAGCTCCCTGAAGGGAGGCTGCAGTGAAGTGGGGGTTGGGCTCTGCTGCCTAGTCTCAGGTGATGGAAGGAGAGGAAATGGCCTGAAACTGTGCCAAGGGAGGGTTAGATTGGAGATGAGGGCAAATTTCTTAGCTGCAGGAGTGGTCAGGGACTGGCACAGACTGCCCAGGGAGGTGGTGGAGTGCCCATCCCTGGACTCAGTTCAAGAAGCTGTAGATCACAGAATTACAGCATGGCAGGGGCTGGAAGGGGCCTGCAGAGATCATCCAGTTGAACCCATTGCCAGAGCAGGGGCACCCAGGGCAGGGCACACAGAACACATCCAGGTGGGTTTGGGATGTCCCCAGAGCAGGAGACTCCACAGCGTCTCTGGGCAGCCTGCTCCAGGCTCCAGCACCCTCACACTCACAAAGTTTTCCCTCGTGTTCCCCTGGCACCTCCTCTGCTCCAGCTGGCACCTAGTGCTTCTTGGCCTGTCCTTGGCCACCCCTGAGCAGAGCCTGGCTCTGTCCTCCTGACACTGCCCTGCACATGTGGTGCTTCAGGGTTGTGGTAGCTGGGTTAGGGTTACACTCAATGATATTAAAGGTCCTTTCCAACCAGAATGATTCTGGGATGCAGGAGCATTTATTTGGGCACTATGCTTGTTCAAGAGGGTTCTGAGTCTTCTTACTCTTTGTTCTAGAGAGAAGAATTCGGTGCTGGGCTGTCCTGAACATTCCTCATGGTGCAGCTGCAGAGCACAGCTGGCTTTGCCTGACCTGAAGAGAAGGCAGATGTGCAGTGAGCCAGCAGGACATGGGCTTGCAGTGCAGCTGGGAGCATGATCAGGTACTGGCAGCTCTCGGTGTGGGAAGCACAGGAACTAGTGGTAAGCTGGAAGCCAGGGCACAGCAGAGCAATCACTGTCAGCTGGGATGTGTTTGGTTTATGACTGTTAGATGCAAAGATCACTTCCAAAAGGAGGAGCTGTCCCATAGTCTTAAAACACAGTTAGGAGCCAGCTGGTCTGATGAGTGCTTGTTCCTGAGGCACAGCTTTGGCCCTCTGACGTTTCACAAGGCACTTCCAAAGCTGCCTTGCTGGACTGATGCTCCTTCAGCAGTGCTTCCTGTACCTACAAGTGCGTGCAGCTGTCGAGCAGTTCTGAAGTCAAGACAACAGCTCAGGTGGCCTGGGGCTCTGAGCAGCCTGCGTTGTTTGCAGGTGTCCCTGCTGGGGGGTTGGGCTGGGTGAGCTTCCCAGGCCCCTCCCAGCCCCACACGTTCTAGGGTTACTGTTAGAGGACCTTGGTCACTGTGCTTGCTCTGGTGATGGGCTGCAGGGTGCAGATGGCCTGACAGGAGTCCAGGCTGCTGTAATTGGAGCAGAAGAACCAGCAGAGTTAATTTTGAAGTCTAAGCAGCATCTAGGCTCAGTCTTGGAAGAGCAGAGTTGAGGAAGGGGATTCTGCTTCTCTGCTCTGCTGAGACCCCTCCTGCAGCCTGTTCTTGGGATCTCTGAACTGCAGGTTTCAGCTTTGTTTCCTGCAGCTGTTCCTCCTTTCTCAAACAATGTCACTGCCTCAAGCAGGGTCAGACTTTGCTCTGCACAGCTGCTTGGCTTTGCTGGCTCCCCTGCTGCTGAGCTGAGTCTGACACCTGCTGCCACAGGCGATGCAGAGCTTGTGCCCCTCTTGTGTCCTGCCTCAGAGACAGGTGGGGGCAAATTTCTTCCCTGCAAGGCTTCTCAGGCACTGTCCTAGGCTGCCCAGGCAGGTGGTGAAGTCCCCACCCCTGGAGGTGTTTAAAGGCCATGGATGTGGTGCTGAGGGACATGGTTCAGTGGCAGTGGCTCAGCAGCAGTGGTGAGTTGTTGGACTTAGTGATCTCAAAGGTCTCTCCCAGCCAGCAGCTTCTATGGTTCTTTGACACCCCTTTGGCCAGCAGCAGACACGGGCAGGGCCTTGCTTCCCAGGCTCCCAGCCCCTGCTGCTGGGGTGCAGAGTGTTCATTAAGACGTGGCCTGGCACTGCTGGGGCAGGCAGCATATGTGTGCTCTGTGCTTCTGCTCAAAGCAGTGCTGCCTGCCTTTGGAAAGACATGGAGGAGGTGGCTGCTCTCCAGCAACAGCCAGGTTCAGCTCTGGGAGGGAGGCTTTGGGAGGCTGAGCTAGATAGAGGCAGAGGAGTGAGAGATGCAGCAGGCAACCAGGAGCCTGCAGCTTGTGCAGGGAGACAAAGGCATCAGCGAGCTGCTGGCAGCCCTCAGAGGTGAGGAGAAAGTTCTGCAGGCAGCGAGCAGCACTGGGCAGAGCTTGCTGCAACTGGAGCCACGAGGGCTGGAGGAAGCCCGGAAAGCAGGCATGGCTGGCAGGGGGGTGGGTGTGAGCCCTTCCTCTGCCTCGTCTGAGTGACCTGATCTCTGCTTCCCTGACTGGCAGCTTTCTAGTTCACATTCCTAGAAAGCTTCCTCCCTCGGGAGCTGCCTGCGAGGCAAAGGGCCCAGGCTGGTCCTGCTGCCACCTCCCTTCTCTGAGGAGTGGCCAGCCGCCTGAGGACACCTTTGGGCAGCACGGGGGCTCCCCTAGCACACGGGGCTAGGAGCTGTCAGATGCCCTTTGGTCTTCAGGTGTCCTCTTCCTCCCCTCTGTCTTCATGGAGTGCTCAGTGCCCCACATCTGTCAGTCATGGCTGTGAGTGTTGGGAGTGCTGCCATAACTCCTGGTGCAGAGAGCACTTTGGAGCTGTGATGCCTCAGAGCAGGAGGACTCAGCTTGGCCCTGAGATAGCAGTGGGGAGCTGCAGAGGAGAGACCAAAAAAAGCAACAAGCTGTGAAGAGAAGCTTCTGATAGCTTCATGGCTGCTGGTAGTCAGGGCTGAAGGCACTTGAGGATATTTACATCAAGCTGATCCACTCATCTTGAGGGAATGAGAAGGACACAGAGCTGCTGGAGCAGGTCCAGAGGAGGCCACACAGATGCTGCCAGGGCTGCAGCAGCTCTGCTGTGAGCACAGGCTGAGGGAGCTGGGGGGGTGCAGCCTGCAGAGGAGCAGGCTCCAGGGGCACCTCAGAGCTGCTGCCAGTGCCTGAGGGCATCCTGCAGGAAGGCTGCAGAGGGACTTGTGCTGAGGGGGTCTGAGCCAGGCCAAGGGCAATGGTTTGGAGCTGAGGCAGAGCAGGGGAGAGTGGAGCTGAGGAAGAAGCTCTGCAGTGTGAGGGTGGCGAGAGCCTGGCACAGGCTGCCCAGGGAGGCTGTGCAGTCTTCATGTATGCAGACTTTCAAGGCCCACCTGGATGTGTTCTGTGTGACCTGCCCTAGGTGCCCCTGCTCTGTCAGGAGTGTTGGACTGGATGATCTCTGAGGCCCTTTCCAGCCACAACATGACCTTTAACCATGGCATTTAGGAAAGTTCCTCCAGTGGCCCAAGTTTGTTCTCGTTGCACGTTGAGTCTGTTGCATTTTCTGCTCCCCACAGCTGTGCAGGGCCCTGCTCTCAGCAGGGCCCATTCCTGTATTTCATGGCAGTGGCTTTGTGCTTTCTGCACACTCAGCAGCCTCAGTCAGTCCAGAGTTTGTGCAGCCACAGAATGGGCTGGCTGGGAAGTGACCTCGAAGACCATCCAGTTCCAAGCCCCTGCCATGGGCACAGACACCTCCCACCAGCCCAGGCTGCTCCAGGCCTCATCCAGCCTGGCCTTCAACACCTCCAGGCAGGGGGCAGCCACAGCCTCCCTGGGCAACCTGTGCCAGTGTCTCACTCACTCTCAAGGTTTTCTTCCTCATCTCCAGTTTCACTCTCCCTTCTCCCAGCTCAAAGCCATTGTCCCTTATCCTGAGCTAGCTCAGTGAGGATCCTGGTGAGGATCTGGTGATGTCTCTTATTCTTGACCGAAAATGGACTTTACCACAGGCTTTATCAAGGCTGAGCAGAGCAGGAATTCTGCTCTCATCGATGGGTGGAAGTTGCCTTGGTTTTGTTGTGTATAATTAGTGCTTAGTTTGTGATCTCCTCTCTCCCAAATGCTTATCTTCAGCCCAGCTGCTCAGCAGTGCTTTCTATATTTGTGCAGGTGACTTTTTCCCTCTGGGTAAAATGTGACCTTGGGGAATTGTGCTGCATTTCTTAATCACTTCTCCAGCTTTGTCACTTGTTCCTTGCAGTAGCTTCCCACCCTGTGCATGCCGGTTTGGGGGATGTGGCCCATGCCCCTGCAGGTGACAGAGCTCCCCTGAGGAGGAAGACCTCAGTGGGCAGCTTCCCCAGACACAGGGCTGGTGTCTGTGTGCTGCCTGCAGTTGGCCCAGGGGCTGCCAGGCTGGGCAGGCTCCCTCACTGCATCTGCTGCCTCTGTAGCACCCAGAAGATAGGCTCCAGTGTCTTTAAGCAGTGTTTGCTTTCCTGGTGGACTTTAAGAGCTTCTCCTTGTGTCCCAGGAGCTGGCCCATGTTCCTTCAGGAATGGCCAGCAGGACCAGGACAGTGACCACAGTCCTGTATTGGGCACTGCTGAGGCCACACCTCAGATACTGGGTTCAGTTTGAGGCCCTCACTCCCAGAAGGACATTGGGGGGCTGGAGCAGGTCCAGAGAAGGGCAGCTAAGCTGAGGAAGAGTCTGGAGAGCAGGGTTGGGGAGGAGCAGCTGAGGGAGCTGGGGGTGTGCAGTGTTGGAGTAGAGGAGGCTGAGGGAGACCTCACTGCTCTCTGCAGCTCCCTGAGAGGAGGCTGCAGCCAGGTGATTGGGCTCTGCTGTGTAGTCTCAGGTGATGGAAGGAGAGGAACTGGCCTGAAATTGTGCCAGGGCAGGGTTAGGTTGGAAATGAGGACAAATTTCATAGCTGCAGGAGTGGTCAGGGATGGGCACAGGCTGCCCAGGGAGGTGGTAGAGTGCCTGACCGTGGAGGTGTCCAGGAAAGTGTGGCCATGGCACTTGGGCATGGGTTAGTGGCCACAGTGGGGCTGGGTTGACAACTGGACTTGATCTTAGAGGGCTTGTCCAACCCAGGCAATTCTGTGAGCCTGGGAAAACACAAATCTGCCAGGGCTGCATTGGGAGCTGCCTTAGGCTCTGCTGCTCTGTTCCAGTGCAGGGGATGCCCTCCCCTGAGCCGTCAGGACAGATGTGTGGCAGCCACGTTCAGCTCTCTGCCTGCCTTTTTACCAAGACCTAAACATCACCGTGGCTCACTGATGATTTTTAGCGGCTCTGATGTTTCTGATCTACAGAATATCTGAGGAGTGGTGTCAGGATGAAGGTGCCAGGCTCTGTTCAGTGGTGCCCAGTGTGACTGGACAAGGACCAATGGGTACAAGCTGGAACCCAGGAGGCTCCACCCCAGCCTTGAGGAGAAACTTGTTTGGTGTGAGGGCGCTGGAGCCTGCAGCAGGCTGCCCAGAGAGGCTGTGGAATCTCCTGCTCTGGAGGCCTTCCAGCCCCACCTGGGTGTGTTCCTTTGTGCCCTGCCCTGGGTGCCCCTGCTCTGGCAGGGCCGGTTGGGCTGGATGATCTCCAGAGGTCCCTTCTAAGCCCTACCCTTTAGTGGTTCTGTGACTTCTTGAAATGCCTTGCCAGGCTGGGGCCAGAGTGACTGAGAGCAGGCAGGCAGAGAGGGCCCTGGGGGTGCTGGGAGAGAGGAGCTGCAGTGGAGGCAGCAGTGCCCAGGTGGGCAGCAGAGCCAGTGGCATCCTGGGCTGGCTCAGGAGCAGTGTGGGCAGCAGCACAAGGGAGGTTCTTCTGCCCCTGTGCTCAGCACTGCTCAGGCCACCCTTTGAGTGCTGTGTCCAGTTCTGGGCTCCTCCATTACAGAGAGATGTTGAGGTGCTGGAAGGTGCCCAGAGCAGGGCAGCAAGGCTGGGGAGGGGCCTGGAGCACAGCCCTGTGAGGAGAGGCTGAGGGAGCTGGGGGGGTGCAGCCTGCAGCAGAGGAGGCTCAGGGCAGAGCTCATTGCTGCCTGCAGCTGCCTGCAGGGCGGCTGTAGCCAGGTGGGGTTGGGCTCTGCTGCCAGGCAGCCAGGGACAGAACAAGGGGGCACAGTCTGAAGCTGTGGCAGGGGAGGTCTAGGCTGGATGTGAGGAGGAAGTTGTTGTCAGAGAGAGTGATTGGCATTGGAATGGGCTGCCCAGGGAGGTGGTGGAGTCGCCGTGCCTGGAGGTGTTGCAGCCAAGCCTGGCTGGGGCACTCAGTGCTATGGTCTGGTTGGTTGGGCAGGGCTGGGTGCTAGGCTGGGCTGGCTGAGCTTGGAGCTCTCTTCCAACCCGGCTGATTCTGTGATTCTGAGGAGGTGCTTCTGTCGGTGTGGAGCTGGGCCTGCAGTGGCTGCTGTGCCGTGGTGAAGGTGGTGCCCAGCAGTGTCTATGGAGCCGTGCAGGGTGCTGCATGTGCCCGGTTGTGTGCCCGCGGCGGGGAGCTGAGTGCCCGTCGCTGTGAGCGCTGTGTTTCGGTCGTGCCGGGCCGGTGCAGCAGCAGCCAGGCACAAGCCTACCATTGTTCTGCGGCAGCCTCCTGCCGCGCCGCGCTCGCCTGCGCTGGCTGCCATAGCCGCGGCCGGGGCCGTGCCGCCGCCGGAGCGCAGGAGCGGCTCCGACGGGCAGATGCTGCGCTTTGGCAGGCGGCGGGCACCGCGCTGCGCCCCGGGCAGCGCTCGCCGAGCGGGGCTTGCCTGGCGCTGCAGGATGCCCTCGCCCGCTGCTCTCCGCAACGGCGGCTGCGGTGCCATTTTACTCATCAGCTTCGCTTCCCAACAAATCCTTCCTGGCGTCCTCTCCCCGCACCCTCTCCCGCGAGTCCCGCCGGGCCCCGGGGGTGTGCCCGCGGCGGCAGGCGGCGGTGCCCGCGCGGAGCGGCCGCCCCTGCGCCCCGCTGCCCTCCGCGGCGCTGGCGAGGCTCGGAGCGGCCCCGCTCGGCTCCATCCATTCATGCGTCCGTGACGTCAGCAGCCGCTCGGCTCCTTGCAGCAGGCTGCGGGGCTCTGGGGGTGGAATTTCCTTTTATTTTGCCACACTTCCTTCGGCCTTTCCCCCCCTTCCATCCCCTGGAAAGGAGAAAATGGAGCAGCATCAGCTGGCAGCCTGGCAGCGCCGTGAGTACCCGCGGCCCTTTGTGTGTCCGTGTGCCCGCGGTCAGCGCCGGGCCCGCCGCTGCGGCGGCAGCGCACATCGATGTGGCGCTGGCGGGGTGGCGGGGGACAGATGATGCTGAGGCCAGGGAGAGGCGGCGGCGGCGTTCCCGCATCCCTGCTGTGCGGCTGGCCCCGGCGGCCTGCCCGGCGCTGCTCGCCCTGCTAGACATTTCCCGGCTGCGGTTCCGCACGTTATCTGCCCCTGCCCCCTTTAAAGGCGGAGGGAATGGCAGCGCGGAGGGGATAGTGATGGATGCACGGGAATGGCACCGGGGTTGCAGGAGCCAGGACCAAGAGGCGGAATTGCACGTTCTGCCTTCCAAGGCAGTTGTATGTTTTCCCCTGCAGGCTAATCAAACAATTCCTCCCTTGTGCGCCAATAACAGCTAATTGGATTTTTGGAGCCGAAGAAGAGCTGCATTGTTCGCTCCGGGTTTTTCCCTGTCAGCCGGGCAGGAGCTGGTCCCCTTCTTACTGCGGGCAGCGGTCGGAGCTGTCCCTGCTGTGCTGCACGCATGGCTTCTGCCCCTGTTCCCCCGGCAGGCGAGCAGGCTGGGGCACCCCTGCGGGCACTGTGCTGCTCCGTGGGGCACAGCTGGGCAGTTCCTGCTTACCTGGCTGGAGCCCGATGTGGTGCTTGCTGTCAGGGGGGCGAGGGCAGCCACTCTGCCGGTTTGGGACTGGGAGGGTGGCTCAGGTACCGCAGCAGCTCGGCCAGCTCCAGCCCCATGTAGAATTGGGTGTTTTAAGTTGATCCAGAGCAGGATGACATCAGAGCCATGTGTCTGGACAGGCTGATTTTATCAACAGGCAGCCTGCTCCTCGGCACATGCCAGAGGAACCGACTGTGAGCGACAGTTTTGAGGGGGGGGAACAGGAAAACATTTGAAGTAACCCCAAAGGGGAGAGAGGAGCAGAGGCTGAGCTGGTCTTGCTCAGCAGCTCTGGGCACACAGTACCTGCCGATGCCCTGGGGTGTGGGAGTTGTCGTTCCTTTGAAGTTTTTGCTCCTGCCCCTCTGCCTGTGTCCCCAGGTGGGTGCAGAGAGACAACTCTTTGCACTCTGGTTCTGTAGCAGCCCTGCTGTGAAACTCCCAAACAGATTAGGCCTGGTCCTGGTGTGCTGGAGCCTTTTTAGTTTGTTTTCCTTCAACGCCAGTTTGGTTTCCTGTAGCTGGGGCCTCCAGTCTGAGCCTTTGATCTGGAATGGTTCTGTCATTCAGCTTTGCCTTTGCCCCCTGCTCCCTGGTAGTTACATTTGTCACTGGCCTTCGTTGTGCCCCCCGTGCCTGGCACCAGGAGACACCTTCCAGCACAGAGTGTGTGGCAGGGGCTCTTGTGCTCCTCAGCTGTCTGGGGACTTGCTTTGTGAGGTGGTTGGGGTTTATTCCCCTGGGGGTGTTGTTAACCTTCTTCTCTTGTCTCTGTTGTCAGGATTGGGTAAGTGGCTTAGCTGCAGCGCATCAGAGCGGTGAGCAGTGTTTGGCTTAAAGGCTCTTCGCAGGTAACCCAGAGTTAGGAGTTGTGAGAGCAGGCTGCTGCTCTGGGCAGAGGCAGGGAAGGCGTTAGAGGATTTCCTCTTGTCCCATGGTTACAGTGGAGTCGTTCAGATCTTCCAGCTGCATTTCAGTGTCTGAAGGGGCTGCAGGCAGGCTGGGGAGGGGCTGCTCAGCAGAGCCTCTGGGGACAGGCCCAGGGCAGGGGGTTGGCACTAGAGCAGGGCAGAGTTAGGTTGGGCAACAGCAGGAAGCTCTGCACAGTGAGGGTGGGGAGAGACTGGCACAGGCTGCCCAGGGCTGTGCTGGAGGCCCCATCCCTGCAGACACTCAAGGTCAAGCTGGACGTGTCCCTGGGCAGCCTGCTCTGGCTGGAGGTGTCCCTGCTGCCTGCAAGGGGCTGGGACATGAAGCCCTTGGAGGGTCCCTTCCAGGCCAGTGCAGTGTGAGAGGTGTGGAGTGGATTTCAGGACTTGTCAGAATGGCAGTGTTTGCAGAAGGCTTTCCTGTCTCCAGACAAAGGCTGTCAACAGAGTTAGATCCAGCACAGGTTCCTCCATCTCTGGTCCTTGGGGCCAGGGTGGGCAGGGGAAGGCCCCTGAGCCTTGCTGTGCAGAGAGGATTTCAGCCAAGCTCTCACCTGAGCTCCTGTGTTTGGAGGAAGACAGCAGCAGCCTTGCTGCTTGTACAACTTGAGGGAACTTCTCCCCTACCACTGAATCAAAGGCAGTCAGCTGAGCACCACCTGAGCATCCTCAGGAGAGGATTGGGCCTTGCAGGAGCTTGGCACTTTGGGGGTTTTCTTAATCCCTCCTTGGCAAATGTCCTGTGCAAGGGCTTCAGGTTTTGCCAGCTGCTGGCTTTGTGCCATTACAGCAGATCAGTCTCCTAGCCTGGGCAGGGGCAGGAGATGTTTCACCTGCAGCACAAACTGCTTTGGGTCGGGTGGCAGGGGGGCAGCTGGGACAGCAATGCTGCCAGCCCTGCTGACCACAGGCTCTGGCCTTGCCCTCTTCACAGCTTCAGACGACCCTTGGCCACTGCAGAGCTCCACAGGAGCTGTGGGTGGAGGCCAGGGTTTTGTCTGTCCACTGAAGCTGCCGTCCTTGGTGCTGTCCCTTCTGCAGCCATGGCTAGCTCAGCTGGAGCTGCTGGAAGGGAAGGAAGGAGAAAGTCCTGGTGGGAGCAGGTGGGAGGCTGGACTCCTCCCAGCCTCGTGGGCAGGAGCAGTGGAGGCTTCTCTGTGGGGACATTTTCTTTATTCCTAGGATGTTTCTTCTCCTTTCTTCCCAGCTCATTACTCTGCTAGATTCTGGAGGCCACACCTGGACTCTTGTGTCCAGTTCTGGGTTTTTCAGTTCAGGAGAGACAGGAAGGTACTGGAGAGAGTCCAAGGGAGGCACATGAGGGTGCTGAGGGGTCTGGAGCGTCTCTCGTCTGGGGCTGTTTAACCTGGAGAAGTGCAGCCTGAGAGCTGATCAGTAGCTAAAGGCTGGAGGTCAAGAGGATGGGGCTGGGCACTTTTTGGTGGTGCCCAGTGACAGGACAAGGGGGAAGTGGCACAAACTGGAGCACAGGAGGTGCCACTTGAACTTAAGGAGAAACTCCTCTCCTTTGAGGCGATGGAGCCCTGGAGCAGGCTTCCCAGAGAGATTGTGGAGTCTCCCTGGAGCCTTTCAGAACCCTCCTGGACATGATCTTGTGCAGCCTGCTGTGGGTGACCCTGCTCTGACAGGGAGGCTGGACCAGAAGATCTCTGGAGATGCCTCCCAGCCCCCACCATTGCAGGACACCAAGATGGGTACTGCAGCTGGAGCTGTGTGCTGAGACACAGACAGTAACTCAGCATCCCTGCGTGAGAAGGTCTGGCAGTTGTAGCCCCACAGTGCTCTAGCAGGGCTGAAGCAGGGTGCTGAATGCTGCCCTGGGTGCTCTGAGCACTGCTCTAGGGCTCTCCAGGCTGCGCCTTGGGGTCTATGCTCTCCTGGTTGTGTTAGCATCGCACACAGCCCTGCTGGCTCCAGAGCAGGATCACAGCTCTGGGCTGCTGCTCCACCCACTCGGGCTGTGTTAGCAGTGAAGCTTGAGAGAGGCTCCCGAGCAGGGCACTGTGCCTGCTGCTCTGTCCAGCACTACAACCCAGAGCCACTGCCCCTACTCAGTGAGACGCCTGTTAGCCACATTCAGGTGTCCCCTTCCTGTCAGCTTGGCCCTTGTAAAAAGTCCCTGCCCAGCTTTCCTTAAGGGGCAGGCAAGAAAGCTGGGGAGGGACTTTTGCCAGGGGCTGGGAGTGCCAGGATGAGGGACAATGGATTTGGGCTGGAAGAGGGGAAACTGAGAATGGGGAGGAGGAAGAAATTGTTGAGAGTGAGGGTGGGGAGACACTGGCACAGGCTGCCCAAGGAGGCTAGATAAGGCAGGGGGCTGGGACAGGGTGAGCTTTGAGGTCTCTTCCAACCCAAGCATTCTCTGAACCCATGAATCAGGTGCACACACTCCGCAGCCTGGCGCGGTGGTGCTTGCTGGCACCCCGGGCACTTTGGTGCTTTGATGGAGGTGGGTGAGCTCCTTGCCCCGGGTGCTGGCAGGTTGGTGTGCCTGGCTGTGACGTGCCAGATGTGCTTTGCAAACACTGAAGGATTCATCAACACTACAAGAAGATGAGCAAGCCTGGGAGGGGATTTGCCTGAGAGCAACCTGCCCCTCCTTGAACACAAGTGATAGTTTGATTCCTTCACTGCATTCCTGAGAATAGCACTTGGATATTGATCTCATCATCGAAGATCCTGCAGCCATTAATTAACTGAAGGCTGCTTCTTGGAGGAAAAGATGAGGTTTCGGTTCCCTAAGGGGGGGAGCTGTGGGATCCTGCTGGTTGCTAGCAGAGGAACACTTTCATGGTCTCGTGTGGCGGTGTCGGAGAGGCTGGAAGGTGTCGGTGAGCTGAGAGTGGAGACCTGCCTGAGGGCTGCAGATGTGAAAGCCTTCAGCCTGTTGTTTTTGTTTAGCAGTGAAGCATGGACCTCTAATGAGCTCAGAAAGCAGTGAGGAGTTCTGGAGGATGAGGAGAGAAAAGAGGAGCCTCAAGGCTTGGTTTTAGCAGATCTTTCATACTGGATCACAGAAAGGCTCCGGCTGGAAAGGAGCTCAGAGCTCATCTCCCCCAAGCTCCCCACTACGCCCAGGGACACCTCTCAGTTGGATTCAGCTGCTCAGGGCCTCACCCAGCCTGGCCTTGAGCACCCCCAAGCAGGAGGCAGCCACAGCCTCCCTGGGCAGCCTGTGCCAGGCTCTCACCACCCTCACACTGCAGAGCTTCTTCCTCAGCTCCACTCTCCCCCTGCTCTGCCTCAGCTCCAAACCATTGCCCTTGGCCTGGCTCAGACCCCCTCAGCACAAGTCCCTCTGCAGCCTTCCTGCAGGAGCCCTTCAGGCCCTGGCAGCAGCTCTGAGGTGCCTCTGGAGCCTTCTCCTCTGCAGGCTGCACCCCCCCAGCTCCCTCAGCCTGTGCTCACAGCAGAGCTGCTGCAGCCCTGGCAGCATCTGTGTGGCCTCCTCTGGCCTCTCTCCACAGCTCTGTGTCCTTCTCACGCTGGGGACAGCAGCACTGGAGGCAGGGTTGGAGGTGAGGTCTGAGCAGAGCCAAGAGGCACAGTCCCCTCTCTTGCCCTGCTGCCCACACTGCTCTGGCTGCAGCCAGCACCCAGCTGCCTGCTGGGCTGCAGGAGGCACTGCTGGCTGCAGGGGAGCTGCTCAGCACCAGCACCCCCAAGGCTCTTTCTTCAGGGCTGCTCCCAGGCACTGTGCACCAGCCTGGATTCGTGCCTGGGGCTGGCCTGACCCAGCTGCAGGCCCTTTCCTGTGACTTGTTGAGCTTTGTGCAGTTGGCACTGGCACACTGCTCACACTGTCTGAGGATAGCTGGAGAGTGGAAAGGGAAGAGTGTAACTTTAGGTGATTTCTGCACTTGGCTCTCAGAACAGTCTCAGCAGGATGTCAGAAGTCTGAGAAGCTGCTCTGTGGGCAGGCTGCTTCAGCACTTTGGTGTTTTGCAGCAGCATTGCCTGGGATGGAGATCATTGCTCAGCCAGAGCCCAGGACACAGCTTCTGTTCAGTGCATGCCTGCAGCAGAAGTGAGGGAAAGAGAAGCAGCAAATGGATATAAAAAGATAAGATAGGTTTGACACTGTCCCTCATCCTGGTCACTAAACTGCACAAGGAGGGACTTGAGGGGTGACCACTGGCTAGTAAGAGTTGGCTGGATGGCTGCTCTCAGAGAGCTGTGGTCAGTGGCTCAGTGCTAACTGGAGACCAGTGAGCAGGGGTGTCCCTCAGGACCAGTACTGGGGCCAGTGCTGCTTATCAGCTTCGTTGGTCACGTAGGCAGTGGTGCAGCAAGTCTGCAGATGACACCAGGCTGTGTTCTCTGCTTGACAGGCTGTAGGGAAAGATTCACCAGAGAGACATGGACAGGCTGCAGGGCTGGGCCCAATCCACCCTCATGAAGTTCAAGAAGGTCCAAGTGCAAGGTTCCTGCACCTGGGGCAGGGCAATCACCAGCACAGATCCAGGCTGGGTGAGGAGTAGCTCAGGAGCAGCCTGGGGCAGAAGGCCCTGGGGCTGTCAGCTGGTGCCAAAGTGCCCAGGAGCCAGCACTGGGCACAGCCCAGAGCCAGCTGTGTGCTGGCTGCAGCCAGAGCAGGAGAGCAGCAGCACAGGGAGGGGATCCTGCCCCTCTGCTCTGCTCAGCCCTCACCTGCAGCACTGCCTCCAGCTCTGGGACCCCAGCACAAGAAGGGCCTGGAGCTGCTGCAGAGGCTCCAGAGGAGGCCACGAAGGTGCTCAGAGGCTGCAGAAGCTCTGCTGTGGGGCCAGGCTGGGAGAGTTGTGGCTGTGCAGCCTGGAGAGGAGAAGGCTGCAGGCAGACCTCAGAGCAGCCTGGCAGTAGCTGAAGGGCTGCAGAAGAGCTGGGGAGGGACTTTGGACAAGGACTGAGAATGCCATGATGACAATGGCTTTGAGCTGGGAGAAGGGAGAGTGAGAGTGGAGAGGAGGAAGAAATTGTTGGCAGTGAGGGTGGGGAGACACTGGCAGAGGTTGCCCAGGGAGGCTGTGGCTGCCCCCTGCCTGGAGGTGTTGAAGGCCAGGCTGGATGAGGCCTGGAGCAGCCTGGGCTGGTGGGAGGTGTCCCTGGGCATGACAGAGTCTGGAGCCGGATAAGCTTTGGGGTCCCTTCCAGCCCAGCCCATTCTATCCATCTGTGCCTTCAGAGCAAACAAAGGAAGCATCCCCTCGTTTGGCCTGAGCAGCAGCAGCAGCAGCAGCTGCAGCCACCGAAGCGCAGAGCAGAGCTGGTGTGTGTGCAGCAGCAGCGAGCCAGGCGCCTGCCCTGTGCTCAGGGAGCCTCCCCAGCAGCAGCAGCAGCTCCCAGCCCTGCCTCTCCTGCGGGCAGCCTGCAGGGCCCAGCCCCGGGCGGCAGCAGCCTTACGTAACTGGGCGCCGTGCTGCACAGAGAGGCCTCCTCTGACCTCTGAAAGGTATTTTTGGATCTGCAAAGAATGCTCCTGTGTTCTTCCAGGACTTTGCATTCTGCTCCAGAATTGCATAATCTGCTGCCACAGGAAATCTGATGTTGCATAATGCTGCTGGAGTCAGTGCAGGACTTGCTGCATCTCCTGCTGCACAGCACAGCCCTTCCCTGGGCTTCTCCAGCCTGGGCCTGTCTCTGCGGTAAGGGCAGCAAACCCAGCACCACCTGCAGCACCCTTACAAGAACTTCAGTCCTGGCACTCCCAGCCCTTCTCAGAAGTCCTTCCCCAGTTTTCCTGGAGCCCCCTGCAAGGCTGCTGTAAGGTCTCCATGGGGCTTTCTCCAGGCTGAATCCCACCCCTCTGGAAGGCATTGGTGAGGGTGGGGAGAGACTGGCATAGATTGCCTAGGCAGCCTGTGGATGTCCTCTCCATGGAGGATTTCAGGCTGGATGAGGCCTTGAGCAGCCTGGGCTGGTGGGAGGTGTCCCTGGGCATGGCAGGGGGTTGAGACTGGATGATTTTGGAGCTCCCTTCCAAGCCAGTCCATTGCAGGGCTCTCCAGTTGTGAGGTGGGGCTGTGCTGTGGCCCCTGCAGGAGCAGTGTGGCTGCAGGCAGACCTTGAGTGCTTGGGGAAGGTCTGGAGCTGTTGTATAGATCTGGTCCCTGGGCAACTGAGGGAGCTGCCTGGGTGGGCTGGGTGAGTTGTGAGGGTGCAGCTGCCAAGGCCTGGCAGAGCTCAGATGGGGCAGGTTGGGTTTGGGGTTGGTTCCAGGGGGTCTTTTGGCTTTCTTTGGTTTGGGGGCTTGGTTGCGTTGGTTTGGGCTTCATCCTTGGGGTTTCTATTTGTGTGGGGTCTGCTCTTTGTTGGTTTTCTCCTGGAGGAGGGAAGCAAAGGCAGGGCAGTTCTGGTGAAGCTTCAGGATATGTTGCTTTGTGATTCTTTCCTTGGAAAATGTGACTTAACCCCAGCCCAGCCCCCCCAGATAAAAAGCATTCTCTTAGTCCATCTGCTGTTCCATTTGTGTTCAAGACAAGCAGGCAAGCCCCAAATGTATATTCCACATAGCTGCAGTGCAGCAGAGGGGCAGTGTCTGATCCACTCATCCACTGTGTTCCTCTTGGGGAGACCTGGACCAGAGGAGGTTGTTGGACTCCCTTCTCATGAAGGCCTGGAGTTCAGAAGCCAAGGGGCAGCAGTGGCAGCCACAGCTCTGGCACCTGCCAGTTCAGCAGCCCTCAGTGCTTGCCTGCGCTGCACCTGTGTGGTGTGGAAGGTGCAGAGCTGGGGGAGGGCTGAGGGAGTCAGCCTGGGGTTAGAATTCCGTGGAGGAACAGAGAGGAGCAGAGGGGCAGGAGAGCTCAGCTGCAAGCTGTGTGCAGCAGGAGGGCTGCCCTTCAAACACCTTTCTGCAGGGCTTGTAGGTTCTGGCCCATTCCAAAGTGTTGTCCCACACCAGGAGGACTGCACAGACTGGAGGCTGTGCTGGGAGGCAGCTCTGTGGAAAGGGACCTGGGAGTGCTGGTGGGCAGCAAGTTCCCCATGGCACAGCAACTGAGCCTTGTGGCCAGGAGGGCCAAGGGCACCCTGGGGTGCAGCAAGAGAAGTGTGGGCAGCAGGGCTGGGGAGGTTCTCCTGCCTCTCTGCTCTGCCCTGCTGAGACCACAGCTCCAGTGCTGGGCTCCACACTTCAAGCAGGACAGGGATCTGCTGGAGAGAGTCCAGGGGAGGCTGTGAGGAGGATCTGGGACTGGAGCAGCTCTGCTGTGAGCAGAGGCTGAGAGCCCTGGGGCTGCTTAGCCTGGGGGGCAGAAGGCTGAGAGGGGACCTGAGCAGTGTCTAAGTACCTGAGGGGTGGGTGTCAGGAGGGAGGAGCCAGGCTCTGTTTGGTGGTGCCCAGAGATAGGACAAGGAACAAGGGGCAGAAGCTGGGACCCAGGAGGTGCCACCTCAACATGAGGAGAAACCTATTTGGTGTGAGGGTGCTGGAGCCTGGAGCAGGCTGCCCAGAGAAGCTGTGGAGTCTCCTTCTCTGGAACCTTTCCAAACCCACCTGGATGTGGCAGGGGGGTTCATAGATTCATGGACTGGGTTAGGTTGGAAGAGATCTTAAAGCTCACCCAGCTCCAACCCCCTGCCATGCCCGGAGACACCTCCCACCAGTCTAGGGTGCTCCAGGCTTTGAGCTCCGGCCTGGCCTTCAACACCTCCAGGGAGGGGGCAGCCACAGCCTCCCTGGGCAGCCTGTGCCAGTGTCCCCCCATCCTCACTCTCAGGATTTTCTTCTTCATCTCCACTCTCAATCTGCTCTCCTTCATCTTCAATCCATTCCTTTGTCCTATTGCTCCCAGGCCTTGTGCAAAGTCTTCTTGAAGGAAAGCTTCTTTTGTCTGGGCATGGTGGGACCTTGCTTGGAAAACTGCTCTGCTTGGAAATGGAATCACCTGCAAGAGGCTGGCATGGTACAAAATTGCACTGAGCTTCCTTGCAGACATGAATGTTAGCTGCAGAGTGCATGAACTCACCAAAATAGCTCAGATCAGAGGAGCTGCTCTGCAGCCTGCTTGTGCAGCAGCACTCCCTGAGGTCTGAGTCTCTGAAGCATGCAGATGATCCTCCTACACTCGCAGCCTGCAGCTTTGACTTGGCTGCTACAGCAGAAGCACTGCTAGGATAGAACTCCACTTGGCCTGCTCTTTGCTGTAGGAGCTGAGGTGGCACACAGAGAGTCACAGAATATTGGAGGCTGGAAGGGACCTCCAGAGATCACCCAGGCCAACCCCCTGCCACAGGGGGCACCCAGGGCAGGGCACACAGCACACAACCAGATGGGTCTGGCAAGTCTCCAGAGAAGGAGACTCCACAGCCTCTCTGGGCAATCTGCTCCAGCACCCTCACCAAATAAGTTTCTCCCTTATGCTGAGGTGGCACCTCCTGGGTCTCAGCTTGTGCTCCTTGTGCCATCCCTGGGCACCACCAAACAGAGCCTGGCACCTTCCTCCTGACAGCCACCCCTCAGGTACTTACAGTCACTACTCGGATCCCCTCTCAGCCTTCTCCCCTCCAGGCTAAGCAGCCCCAGGGCTCTCGGCCTCTGCTCACAGCAGAGCTGCTCCAGTGCCCAGCCACCCTCTTCTACAGATCCCTGGTGCCCGGGGAGGTGGTGGAGTCCTCACCCCTGGAGGCCCTGAAGCAATATGTGGACCTGGCACTGTGGGACATGGTTTGGTGGCTGTGGTTGGACTGGATGACCTCAGAGGGCCTTTCCAACTGCACCCACTCTGTGGTCCTGGTTTGTCTGTGTTGGGTCAGACCTTGCTGAGAGGCTGCAGGATTTGCTGCAGGAGGAGGTCTTTCATTTCCCCATGAAGTCGGCAGTGGTGCAGTGTGGCAGCAGTGCCCTTCTGCCCCCAGCCAGCACAGCTGCACCGCTGCGAGCTGGCTGGAGAGGAGGTTGGTTTAAAGTCATCTCCTGCGCTCAAGACAATGAGTTCATTACACCTCTGAAAAATTGGGCTGCTTATGTAAGTGCCTAAATAAGGCTGCACCATGCCAGTTCGAAAATGACTGTACCTTTGGAGTGCCTCTTCTGCCTTGGAGCTGGTGCAGCAGCAGACATGGCAGCAGGGCTCTGTGCTTAAGGGTTTCTTTTTCTGAAGAGCAGTTTACAGCCTAAGTGGTCTTCTTTTGTGTCCAGAGAAGGGCCAGAGGGGGCTCACAGGCCTGCCCGCCCCTCGGAGGAGGGACTGAGGGAGCTGCGCTTGTGCAGCCTGGATAAGAGAGGGCTGAGACCTCATTGCCAGTGTGCCAGGGATGGCTGCCAGGAGGATGGAGACTCCCTTTGGAGTGCCAGGGGAGGACCAAGAGCAGTGAGGACAAGGCAGTGCTGGGGAGATCCCCACGGACTGCAGGAGGAAATGTTTGCCGTGGGCACAGGCACACACTGGGGTCAGCTGCCAAGGGCAGCAGTGCAGTCCCCGCCCTGGGGCTCCTTGAGGACTCAGCTTGCCAGGGTGCTGGGGCAGCTGCACCACCAGCCAGAGAGGTTGGGGCAGAGGAGCCCTCGGGTCCCTCCCAGCCTGGCAGGATGTGACTCTGTGGCTCTGCCAAAGCTTTTATGCATCTCCCTGTGGTCAGGCAGAAGTGTGGGAATGCAAACCAGGATCCTGGCTGTTCCCTTTTGCTGCTCCTGCTGCTGGAGAGGGTCTGGAGCCTGAGGCAGGAGCTTTCCACAGCCCAGGCTGAAGGTCTTACCTCCCATCTGTGTGATGACCTCATCCTGAGCAGTTACGGGCCTGACCTTCTGCATGCTCCCTGACCACCTCTTTCTTCCAGTGGCTGTTGGCAGAGCCTGGGAGCTGTATCCCTGGGACTGACCTGAGTTTCTACAAGACCCTTTCTGTTAATGCCATTTTTAGAGCTGCCTCTGCGCGTCCTGCGACGCTGAGAACCAGGTTGTGCTCTGTGTCACAGGCTGGGTGCTCTTTGCTCTGCCACAGCCCTAAAAGACTGCTGCTCCAGAAGTGGCTGTGCCCCAGGGAGGTGCTTTGGCAGGGGGCGGCTATCGTAGTGTGCCCCCCAGCTGGCAGCCTGGCTCTGGAGAACGCTAGATGGTGGGAAGAGTCTTCAGGTGGAGTACACAGCACTTGGTCAGAGCTCTCAAGTTGTATGGAGCCCACCAGGAGCTTCATGCATGGAGAAGGCAGAAAGCAGTGGGTGATGCTCTTCAAGCTGGCGGAAGGAGGAGGTCAGAGAGCAGGGCATGCTGTGCCTGTGAGCTGGGGGTGAGGGTGACATCAACATGTCCTCTCTACAGCTCCCTGAAAGGAGGCTGCAGCCAGGTGCGGGTTGGGCTCTGCTCCCTAGTCTCAGGTCATAGGAGAGGAAATGTCCTCAAACTCTGCCAGGGGAGGGTTAGGTTGGAGAGGAAGAAAACTTCTTTTGCTGTAGGAGTGGTCAGGGATTGGCACAGGCTGCCCAGGGAGGTGGTGGAGTGCCCATGCCTGGAGGTGTGCATGAAACCTGTGGCCATGGCACAGGTGGTGGTGTTGGATGAAGGACTTGATGATCTTAGAGGTCTTTTCCAACTTGAGTGATTCAAACCTTGCTGCGCTGAACTTGGAAGGACGAAAAAAAGGAGCAGGCTGATCAACGTCTGTAAACACCTTCCAGCTGAGGGGTGGGTGTTGGGGTGAAGTTGCCAGGCTCTCTTTGGTTGTGCCCCGTGATGGGACAAGCTGAGAGCCAGGAGGTGCCACCTCAACCTGAGGAGAAACTTTTTTGGTGTGAGGGTGCTGGAGGCCTGGAGCAGGCTGCCCGGAGAGGCTGTGGAGTCTCTGTCTCTGGAGACTTTCCACATGGCTGTGTTCCTGGGTGCCCTGCTCTGGCAGGGGGTTGGACTGGATGATCTCTGCAGGTCCCTTCCAACCCCAAACATGCTGTGCCTGTGTTCCCGGTTAGGTCAGGCTGTGAGGGAGCAGCCCCAAGCCATCCCTGGAGCTTTCAGGCCCCTGTTCTGGCTGTGCTGTTTCTCTCATGCCGTGTCCCGGGGTCTGCAGGGCAGTGCCAGCCCCAGGAGCAGGGGCCGGGCTCAGCCCGTAGCTGAGCTGGGGAACTCCTGGGGGCAGTCTCCCTCTAGCAGCTGCTACAGGAGCCATGCAGCCGCAGCTCTCGGCTGCAAGGTCTTTCGCAGCTTGGCCCTCTCGGCCTTGGTTTAAAACTTGTGGTGGGCGTTCGCTGGGCAGCTCCAGCAGCAGCTTCCCGAGGGTGCGCTGAGTGCGGCTCCTGCTGGAGCCCTTCCCTTGCTCCCCCGAGGGCTGTAATTATTTACCAGGTATCAGCAGCTCTCTGGGATGTCTGGTTAATGTTCAGCTCGCCTCTGCCGGAGTGAAAATATGTACCGACATGTGAAAGCCTCTCTCTGCCCTCTCCCTCAGGTCCCGGCTCCATGGCACCCCGCTGAAGCGTGCGGTACCCACTCCCTAGGCACCAGCCCAGCGCATCTCCTTGATGCACACCCACGGCATCATGGCCAGCACTCAGGAGCACCTGAGCCTGTCTTCCTCGCCCAGCTCCCTCAGCAAAGCCTTCTGCCGAGACAAAGACTCGAGCGGGTTCCAGGATGAGCAGGCAGCTGCCGGCAGCCAGCCGTGCCCCGAGCTGCCGGAGGAGCTGCGCGACCGGGGCCCGCCGCAGGCCGAGCCGGCCGGCAGCCCGGTGCCCGCCGCCGTGCTGAGCAGCATCAGCGAGGACTGCCGGGAGCAGTTCGCCAACAGCGTGCTGCAGCTGCGGGAGCACGACGAGCCCGAGCCCAGCGGCCCACCCGGGCCCCGCGGCGCCGGGGAGGGGGACGGCGGCGGCGGCGGCGGGGACGGGGACGTCAAGGTGCAGTTCAACAGGGCGGGCGGCGGCGGCTTCTTGGAGGGGCTCTTCGGCTGCCTGCGGCCCGTGTGGAACATCATCGGCAAGGCTTACTCCACGGACTACAAGCTGCAGCAGCAAGGTGAGCGGGGAGCAGGAGGGCAGCCCTGGGCCGCCCGACCTTGCTGGGGACAGCTCTGGGCTTGCACAGCCCTCCCGGGGGCTGGCACTGTGCTTCCAAGAGCCGTGCCCAGGGCAGCTTGCAGCGGCTCAGAACCAGCAGCTTGCTCTGCCCCGTCCCTGGGGGCACTGCAGCGAGGCCTGAATCTGAATGGGCACTCCTATGAGGGGCACAAGCAGCAGTGCTGGGCACAGAAGTGGTGCCAACTGCTGAGCTGCTTCAGGCTTCCTCACGCCAGGTGAAAACCACTGGCACAGGCATTGCCACTCTCCTGTGCTACCTGAAGACTGTCTTCAGCTGACCACCAGACAGCAGAAGTACTGCTGCTCTGTGGGCATACTGCATGAACTTTGGGGTGGTCTTCTTCAGGAGTGATGTACCAGGACATGGGTACAGAGGGGAGAGAGACCTGGGGGTGCTGGTGGGCAGCAGGGTGCCCAGGAGCCAGCAAGGTGCCCCTGTGGCCAAGGAGGCCAAGGGACATCCCGGGCTGCACTGGAAGGGCTGTGCTCAGCAGGGCAGAGAGGTTCTCCTGCCCCTCTGCTCTGCCCTGCTGAGGCCACAGCTGCAATCTTGTGCCCAGTTCTGGGCCCTCAGCTGAGGAAGGAGCTCAGGGAAGTGCTGCAGAGAGCCCAGCCCAGAGCCCCCAGGCTGCTGCAGGCAGTGGCAGCTCTGCTGGGAGGCCAGGCTGAGGGAGCTGGGGCTGCTTGGAGCAGAGGAGCCTGAGGGCTGCCCTCAGTGCTGCTGCTGAAGATGTGCAGGGCTGGAGCCAGGCTCTGCTCAGGGCTGGCCAAGGACAGGCCAAGGGGCACCAGGTGCCAGCTGGAGCAGAGGAGGTGCCAGGGGAGCAGAAGGGAGAACTTTGTGAGGGTGCTGGAGCCTGGAGCAGGCTGCCCAGAGAGGCTGTGGGGACATCCCTGCTCTGGGGCCATCCCAAACCCACCTCAGTGTGCTCTGGGTGCTCCTGCTCTGGCAGGGGCTTGAACTGGCTGATCTCTGCAGGTCCTTTCCAGCCCCTGCCATGCTGTGGCTCTTTAATTCTCTCCTCTGCAAGAGCTTCTGAGCTGTCACAGGCTTGTGTATGCCTCTAAGCTAGGATGGCATCTTCAGGACAGGTTTAGCTGCATCCTCAATGCCTTCACAGTCCTTAAGGGGAATGAAATGAAGCTGATTAGTGCTCTGGATTTGGTTTTCCTTCTGCAGCTGGTCAGCTGGACAGGTTTCTTGCAGCAGGAGCCTGCTTCTGTTGTCCAAGGAGAAGCCTTTCTTAGCTGCTTCTGTGCCAAGACCTGAGGATTTGGTCAGAATGTTCATCTTCTGCCTTCCAGATGACCTCATTCCTGCTTCTTGCCACCAGCAAATCTGTTTCAGCAGCTCGATACAAGGCAGGGTTTGATACCTGCTGTGTGAGCTTGCCTTTGTCTCCGCTGCCTTCCAGCAGGAGCACAGAGGCTGCAGGCTTGTGCTGGAGCTGCGTTGGGCGAAGACAGGCTGAGGAGTGTCTCTGGCCCTTCTGGCAGTGGACAGGGATGTGCCAGAGCCTTTCAGTCCCTGGAGCTTACCCACAACTTTGGGCTGGAGCTCCTGCTGCTGGCACACTTCAGGTTGTCCAGGGGAAGTGTCCCACAGGTTTCTGTAGGCCCAGAATCGGAGAAGCGTTCAGGCTGGAAAAGACCTTTAAGACCATGGAGTCCAACCACAACCCAACTGCCACGGCCACTAAACCATGTCCTAAGCACCACATCTGCAGCCTCTTGAATGCCTCCAGGGACGGGCATTCCACCACCTCTCTTGGCAGCCTGTGCCAGTCCCTGACCACTCTTGCAGCAAAGAAAATTTTCCGTGTCTGCAGCCTAGCCCTCCCCTGGTGCAACCCAAGGCCACTTCCTCTTGTCCACCTTGAGACTGAGCGAGGGAGCTGGGAGGTGCTGTGCTGGTGCCACCTGGCAGCAGAACGTTTCTGTGGTCTTGCTTTTAAACCATGTCTTAGGGATATGGTTTAAGGTGAATCCTTTAGGGTTATAGGTTGGACTTGAGGCTCCTGAGGGACTTTGCCAACCTGATCGTGTGACACTGTCCCCTTCCCTTGCCTGTGCCTAGACACCTGGGAGGTGCCCTTCGAGGAGATCTCGGAGCTGCAGTGGCTGGGCAGTGGGGCACAGGGAGCTGTCTTCCTGGGCAAGTTCCGGGCCGAGGAGGTGGCCATCAAGAAAGTGAGAGACCAGAACGAAACAGACATCAAGCACCTGAGGAAGCTGAAGCACCCCAACATCATTGCCTTCAAGTAGGTGCTGGGACTGGCTAGCAGCACCCCTTCAGCTGGGGAGGAGTCCTCTGCTGAGCTGCCCTGGTCAACCCCTGGACAGTATGGGTGGAGACCCTTGCTCTGACCATGCTTCTCACCCAGCTCTGCACTTGGTGTGCAGGCTCAGCAGATGCCTGCTGTGAGCCCTGCAGCTCTGCAGGTGTGAGTGTGGAAGGGAATCCATCCCTGGCACAGGTGAGGGTCCTCCTGTCCAGAGCACGCAGGAGAGCTGTTCGCAGAGCTTTGCCCAGGCAGAGAGCAGGTTACTCTCCTGCACCTTGGTCAACACCTTTGAGAGTTGCCAGTGGTCTCCCGGGGTGCATTAAGCAAGGTGTGGACAACAGGTCAAAGGAGCTTCTCCTCCTGCTCCCCTCTGCCCTGGTGAGACCACACTGGAGTTCTGGGTCTGATTCTGGGCTCCCCAGCTGAAGAGGGGCAGGGATCTGCTGGGAGTGTCTGGCTAGAAGTTCCTTTTCCTCTGCTGACCCTGACTGGCAGTGTGCTCTCTGTGCCAGGGGAGTCTGCACCCAGGCCCCGTGCTACTGCATCATCATGGAGTACTGTGCACATGGGCAGCTCTACGAGGTGCTGCGGGCCGGCCGCAAGGTCACCCCCCGGCTGCTGGTGGACTGGTCCACAGGCATCGCCAGCGGCATGAACTACCTGCACCTGCACAAGATCATCCACAGAGACCTCAAGTCACCAAAGTGAGTCTTTGCCTGCTGCAGCACAGAACGGCCCAGGCTGGGAGGGACCGCTCCAACCCTGCCATGCCCAGGGACACCTCCCACCAGCCCAAAGATCACGTTCTGTGCTCCACAACCTCCCTGGGCAACCTGTGCCAGTGTCTCCCCAGTCTCACTCTCGACAATTTCTTCCTCCTCTTCAGTCTCAGTCTCCTCTCCTTTCTGGCTGTTCTTTTCTCTCCCTGGGGTTCTGGGATGCAGCTTTCTCCTTTCTCTGTTGCTTTCTGACCCAAAGGATCTGGCTGCTGGCTGCCTTGGTGTTTGGCTTACCCCCTAGCTGTTTATCACTTCTCTGCCCTGTGACATGACTGTGGTAGTGCACAGGATCATGCTTTGTCTGTTTACAGCCCAGCTCAGGCCACAGCTTCTCTAAAATTGTGAAAGCTCCTCAGCTGTAGTGAATCTCCATGACTTGTACCTTTGCAGCTTTATTCAGATGGCTTGGTTTTGACCTCTAGCATTCAGAAACAGGTCTGAGGCACAAAGCACAGGCAGTGCCAAGCAAGTGGGTGCCCCCAGGGTGAAAATGCAGCTTCCCTGCTTGCACTGCACTCCCAAACAGCACAGACTCACCCCGATGATTAAGAAGGGATTTGCTTCCAGTGCCTGTTGTGATGGAAGAAAAGTTGTCAAATGCTGATTTCTTGTCTTTTTTCTTTTGTTGCCCTTTCTCAGTGTTTTAGTTACACACACAGATGCGGTGAAAATCTCAGATTTTGGTACATCTAAGGAGCTGAGTGATAAAAGTACCAAAATGTCCTTCGCGGGCACTGTGGCGTGGATGGCCCCGGAGGTGATCCGCAATGAGCCTGTCTCGGAGAAGGTGGACATCTGGTGAGTGGTGTGCTGAGGCCTCTGCTCTTGGTTCTTGGCTGCAGGTAGGAAACGAGCACGGAGCTGTTGGCTGTTCCAGATGAAGGGTTTGGCCCTTACTGGTACTTCACTAAGAGAGGCAGAGGGAGGTTTCTTCCCTCCATTTCAGTTCTTGCAATTGGAGGCTCTGTTCCAGGAGGAGTCCTCTGGAGTTTCCCTTCCTTCAGTACCCAGGACAAAGCTGCCTGTGCTGACCTTTACCCATCCTGCATTTTTACTGAATGTCCACATTGCAGTGGCTGTGGTGCTGAGTCCCACATCACCTGGGGATCCACGGAGCAACAGAGGGGGGTTGGGTTTTAAAAGCTCACAAATCAGTAGGAAAGGAAAGGGGGATGAGGGTGAAAACCAGTCGGGGTTGGTGTTCAGTCCAGTGCTGGGGCAGAGGAGGAGGAGTAACCTGCTGTGTGAAGCATTTGCCCTGGGTTACAGTCCAGCATGCAGACACTGCTGCACAAAGCAATCTCAGATCAGACATCTCTGTCCCAGCACGCATACAGTGGTGGTCTCAAGCTCCAGATGCGTCTCTTCAGCTGAATCCCTACAGCAGTTTTTCTCCTGCTTTATTTTTCTGTCAGGTCGTTTGGGGTAGTTTTGTGGGAGCTGCTTACAGGAGAGATTCCCTACAAGGATGTGGACTCTTCAGCCATCATTTGGGGAGTGGGCAGTAACAGCCTGCACCTTCCTGTCCCTTCCACCTGCCCAGATGGCTTCAAAATCCTCATGAAGCAGACCTGGTAAGAGCCTGAACCCTGCACTGCGCAGACCTGGGGCTGGCTCCCAGCTCCAGACTCCCAGTCAAACCAGAGTCAGGGAGGGAGTTCTGGGCCCACAGTGGAGGGCTCTTCAGTACTCTCCAGCTTGCCGTGAGACCAGTGAGCTCCAGCGTGTTGGACCCTGCCTCCCTGTGGAACCAGCCTGCGCCCTAGAAGGACGTCTGGAGCTTAAAGGAAGTAGGAAGGAGCCTCTCTGGTTTGCTGGGTAGACAGGGCAGGGGAGAGACTGGGCAAACGCTGTGAGAGAGCTTAGCGAGGGGAAAGGAGATGAACAGCAGAGAAGTGGAAGAGAAGAGCTTGGTGAGGGTCCCAGCAGTGTGACAAGTACCCACAAGCTGCTTGCTGAATGTGCCTCAGCAGCAGGCAGCATGGAGGCCATCTTCAGCAGCTCCACACAGAGGTGACTGCTTTGTTGTAGCCAAGTGGGTGATAAAAGGTAGCTGTGTGGGAGAAGGAGCTGGAAAGGAAGTTGGGGTAACATTTCCTGAGGCAGGTGCCAAGGTGAAAGGAAATGGTTTGTCACTCTGAACCACCTCTGCAAATGAGTGCCTCTTGAACTGGACACAGAGCAACTGGACCAGGACTGCGCAGCCAGAGATGTGGACACTGCTCTCCGTGGCCTCCACATGCCAGAGCAGAGCTAAAGTCCTGTCTCGGGTCGTGCACGCATGCACTGCCTCTGGAACGGCATCCTGGCACCCTGCGAGCGGTGGTCCAGCACTCTCCTCCTCTATGGATCTAGTCCTTTTGATGGCACAAGGGCAAGACAGGCCAGGACATCTGTGATCTTTCCCAAGTGGCTGTTTGCCTCCTGATGCTGAGCTGCAGCAATAGCTGTGCTGAGGTGTCCCCTGCCTGGCTATGCTCCTGCTCTGCATGAGGACAGAAGGAGGTTTGTGCAGCTCTGCCCGCTCAGTGCACACAGCTGGATCTGCACCTCGTGGCAGGAGCTGACATGGAAGGGAGAGGTGGCTGGAGAAGCTGCTCTTTGTCTTGAGCACTGAATCCATGTTGCAAGTCTGGTGGCTTCAGCTCTGAAGCTCCAGTGCTGGTCTTTATTCACACAATCACACAGGGGCAGGGCTTGGAAGAGACTTCTGAATGTCATCTTGTCCAGTCTTCCTGCCACAGCAGGATGACCCAGAGTCAGTCACACAGGAACAATTCCAGGCAGGTTTGGAGTGCCTCCAGAGGAGACTCCACAGCCTCTCTGGGAAGCCTGCTCCAGGGCTCTGCCACCCTCAAAGGGAATATTTTTTTTCCTTATGTTGACATGGAGCCTCCTGCACTCCAGCTTGTGCCCACTGTCCCTTGTCCTGCCACTGGACACCTCTGAGAAGTCTGCCTCCATCCTCCTGCACTCAGCCTTTAGCTATGGATCAGCATCAGTGAGCTCAGCCTCCTCCCCCTGAGGCTAACCAGCCCCAGCTCTCAGATTCTCAGATCAGAGCTGTTCTAGTCCCCTCAGCACCTTGGTGGCTCTGCACTGGACAGTGTCCAGTTGCTCCTTGAATGTTTTCTCAGAGATGCAAATAGGTTTGTACTGGAGTGGGGCCCTCCAGAACTGGGCAGTGCACTGCAGTAGAGGGTGGGCTCAGATGGGTGCTGTGTGTCCAGAGAGGCACCTTTGATATTTGCAGACACTGAGTCTTGCTGAGGGAAAGTTTCAGTTCGTACTAGATGAGGAATTCCCATTCTGGAATGGGATAGTGACCTGAGATCTGTTTCCTCTCGACAGACAGAACAGCTCCACTTTGTGTTCCCTTCCGCTGCGCGGCCACAGTTTCCTGCTTTAAATGGTTCTCAGCACTTCTGCTCCCTCAGAACAGCTCCTCAGGAGCCAAAACTGAGCCAGGGCAGCCCAGCCAACTCATCTGCACAGTGTCTTTAATCTGTCGGCTGCATGAGCCAGAGATTGTGCTAGTGAGGAGCCCCTGCAGAAGGGCAGGAGGAGGCAGCAGTGTTCCTGCCCTCACCTGCCTGTTTGGTTCGCAGGCAGAGCAAGCCCCGGAACCGTCCCTCCTTCCGACAGACGCTGATGCACCTGGACATTGCATCTGCCGACGTGCTGGCCACTCCTCAGGAGACGTACTTCAAATCACAGGTACCTGCAGCTGCCTGCAGCCCCTTGGGGCTGCGCCGGGCTCCAGGGACCCCACTGTGGAGGCTGCACTGTGTACAGCAGAGGTCTGGATCCCTGGGTTCAGTTTGATTCCCAGGGAGAAGGAAACTGGTGGAAATGCAAGCGTTCACAAACAGACTGCTGCTGGCCTCAGCCAGGAGCTTAGCACTGTCCCATGCTCTTCTCCCTGAGACTGCTGGCAGTGCCTGCTCTGCTCCCGGCAGCGCTGCTGTGCTGGCAGTGCCTGCTCTGCTCCCGGCAGCGCTGCTGTGCTGGCAGTGCCTGCTCTGCTCCCGGCAGCGCTGCTGTGCTGGCAGTGCCTGCTCTGCTCCCGGCAGCGCTGCTGTGCTGGCAGTGCCTGCTCTGCTCCCGGCAGCGCTGCTGTGCTGGCAGTGCCTGCTCTGCTCCCGGCAGCGCTGCTGTGCTGGCAGTGCCTGCTCTGCTCCCGGCAGCGCTGCTGTGCTGGCAGTGCTGCTGCGCAGGAGGCCATGGGGCTGCTGTGAGCAGCAACAGTGACTTGCTGTGCAGAGAAGCTGGGCACTGGCACAGAGCTTTACACAGCAGGCCAGGGACTCCAGGGCCTTTGGGGGGATCCAAAAGTATACTAGAGAATCCTCTGAGTCCTACCCAGGAAGCTAAGGCCTGCTCCCGCCTTGGAATGAGACTGGCTCTCTCTGCAGCATGGAGTAGCCTGCAGTGCTGAGGTGTGTGTGGGCAGTGGGTGTGCCAGGGCTGGGGCCTCTGCGGCGGGTGGAGCTAGCACCACCCTAGGGACAGGAGCGTTGTCAGGAGCATAGAATCATGGAATGGCTCAGGCTGGAAGGGACCTCAGATACCAGCCTCTCGAACTCCCTGCCATGCCCAGGGACACCTCTCAGCTGGACCTGGCTACTCAAGGCCTCATCCAGCCTGGCCTTGAACACCCCCAGGCAGGAGGCAGCCACAGCCTCCCTGGGCAGCCTGTGCCAGGCTCTCACCACCCTCACACTCAACAACTTCTTCCTCAGCTCCACTCTCCCCCTGCTCTGCCTCAGCTCCAAACCATTCCCCCTTGGCCTGTCTCTGGACCCTTTCATGAAAAAGCTCTCTGCAGTCTTCCTGCAGGATCCCTTCAGGTGTTGGAAGGCAGCTCTGGGTCCCCCTTCCAGCATTTGGAAATGAAGAGTTTGAATCTTACAGTTTGGAATCTTATGATTTGGCACTTCCTTCACTTTCAATGCCAGAGGGGAAGGAAATGTTGTTTTGGGATGGAAAAGAGCTTTAGGAATTCTGAAACCTCCTTTTTAGGGGCTGCAGATCTGTTGTAAATGATCTAATCAGAGCACAACTTTGGGAACCCCACTTGGAGCTGCGTAACTAAAGATGCTGCACTGCTCTCACCCCAAAGAACCCTGCTAACAAAAGTGCTTTCACACCCAAACCTGCAGTTTTCTGCAGAGTCTTGCCCAAAAATTCCTGCTTGGTGTAAGCAACGATCTCAGTCCCTGGTAAAGACCTGACATTGCCTCCCCAGGCCGAGTGGAGAGAAGAAGTGAAGAAGCACTTTGAGAAAATCAAGAGCGAGGGGACCTGCATCCACCGGCTGGACGAGGAGCTGATCCGCCGCCGCCGGGAGGAGCTCAGGTCTGTCAGCAGCCTTCTGCCTTCACTGCACGCTGCAGCCTCCCCTGCTGCAGCTGGCCCAGCCTCTGCCCGCAGCCCCGGCTGCTTGCCTGCTCCTCCTGCCACATGACCTGGGCCAGCACACGAAGCCCAGTTCCTGCAGCGTGCCTGAGGCCTTGAGCATGGCTAGGCTGAGGGCAAGCTATAGGGGAGCAGTGGCAACTGTCCCTGTGCTCGGCAGCTCGCAAGAGGGTCAGAGACTTGCATGTTTGCCAGGGAGTCCTGCCTGAGAGTTGGTGCTTGTGAGAACAGCACCGGGGCAGATGTGTACTTCTCAGTGGGGAATGCATCTTACAGTGTGCCCTCAGCTGCTTGTGCCCTGCTACATAATCTGGATTAATTAGTTCCAGAGAAGTGAACATTCTGCCAGCCCCCCAAGAGTGAACACTGCCAGCCAGGGAAACTGCTCTGGAGCACCAGACCAGCAGAAAAGTGACAGCAGGAAGTTCAGTTAAGACAGACAGAGGCTATCTGCTGTGATACAGAGGTGCGAACGCGGCTGTGACAGAGGGACAGGAACCAGCAATGGCAGTTCAGACCTGAGGAACCAGAGCAAACCTTCTTCACCACTTTGGTGGAGTTGGTGATCAGGGCTCCCTAGCCTAGGGAGCTTCCAATGGTCATTTCCTTCAGCTATGCTTGGTGATGTCTTCTGCAGCTCTGCTGTAGCAGTAGGGCCAGGCTGCTCTTTGTGAAATACAGGCAGGAGACTTCTCCCTCCACCTCTGTAGAGTCATTAAGGTTGGAAAAGACCTTTAAGATGATCTGATCCAACCATAACCCGGCTACCACAACCACTGAACTGTATCCTGAAGCATCACATCTAAGCTTCTTGAACACCTTAGAAGCTGACTTAGCCCCATGTCCCAAAGAGTTGATCAGGGCTTGGCCCAAGGACTGCTGGCTGCGTGAGGCACTTGCGCCCTCTCTAGCGAGCGGTGCGGTCGCTCTGGACTGCTGTCATCAGTCTCTGCTGCGGCAAGCTCTCGGTCCTCACTGACTGTCAGCTCTGCCTGGGCTTCAGTGCCGCACGGTCACCTCAGCTGACTTCTGGAAGGCCTTTTCCTAAAGCAGCTGTGCCTGTCCTCCTTGCCCTCTCTTGGTCCCTGGCAGCAGCTGTGGAGCTCTGACCTCTGCCTTTCAGACATGCGCTGGACATCCGCGAGCACTATGAGAGGAAGCTAGAGCGAGCCAACAACCTCTACATGGAGCTCAGTGCCATCATGCTGCAGCTGGAGGTCCGGGAGAAGGAGCTCATCAAGTATGTACCCCTGGGCACCAGGGCATGGCGGGTATGGGGCAGTATGCCTGCAGGAGGTTCAAACACAGCACTTAGCTTTGAAAGTGTGCTTGCAGATCTCAGAGAATGGTTGAGGGTGGAAAACCCTTCAACATGACCAAGTCCAACCATAACCCAGCTACCATGACCATTAAATTGCAATCTGAAGCACCACATCTGCAGCTTGAGCACTTCCAGGGAAGGGGACTCCACCACCTCCCTGGGCAGCCTGACCACTCCAGTCCCTGACCACTCTCGCAGGAAGAATTTATTCCTAATCTTCAACTGAACCCTCCCCAGCACAATTTCAGGCCACTTTCTCTTATTCTCTCTCGGGTTCCTTGGGAGAAGAGACCAACCCCCACCTCATTGCAACCTCCTCTCAGGCTGCTGCAGAGAGCAATGGTCTCCTCTCAGCCTCCTCTTCTCCAGAGTAACTCCAGCTCACTCAGCCACTCCTTGTATGATGGAGTCGGTGTGCCCTGACTAAGTAAAGCAAGAGCTGGCACGCAGAGAGCAGAGTGCTGCAGAGCATTAGTGCACAGATCTTCACCCAGCATTTACTGGCTGGGACCACCTTTCCCAGTTGGTGTTGGCATCTTTTGGCCGCTTTGCACAGAGGAGGTCCCTAGACCCACTCTTGTGAGGCCTGGAGAACAGCTGTGCTGTTGCTGGCCTGCAGCAGGCCCTGTTCCCACTGCATGATCTCTGCAGAGCAGGTAGCTGATGTCCTTCCCCAGAGGGGTGCTGCATGGCACCCAGGCCTGGCTGAGGAGCAGCACTCATCCTGCTCACACTGCAGCTGTTTCTGCCCTGCTGCGGGACTGATCTCTTGGGTTCTGTCTTCTCCCATGCTTCAGGAGGGAGCAAGCAGTGGAAAAGAAATACCCTGGGACTTACAAACGACACCCAGTCAGACCAATAATCCACCCCAACACCGTGGAGAAGCTGATGAAGAGGAAAGGAGTCTCCCACAAACCAGGCAGCCAGGCTAAACGGTAAGAAGTTAGCCTCCTGCTGTGGCAGCAACTAGCAGCAGATCCCCATTGAGGTGAGCAGGCCTCTTGCTGCCCTTGAATCTGATGAGAGCACAGGACAGGGTAGAGGAGTCTTGGGCCTGGTTTGGCCCTCAGGATCACATCTCTTCAACTGGCCCCTGCCTGGGCAGCTCTCTGGAGCTGCTTGCTCCATTGTTTTTTTTCTCCACGGATGACAGTGCTTTGACTGGAGGCATCTAACATGCCCCCAGGCAAAGAGCATGAGCTGGGTGGCCACAGCAGGGAGAAGGATGGTGGAAATCAGCCGACCTCTAGAGTCAGACCCTCAATTGGGAATTGAGATTTGGGAGTTCTTGCTGCCCTCGCAACTACTTGCCTTCTGCAGGGCTTTCAGCAAGTCAGATGTTTAACTTTGGTTTTATTTCAGAGGAACCCTCTCTTTTATTCTTCCATTTTCTGGAGTCTGCAGGAGTTAGAGACTCTTGGTTAACAGTGGAGAATCACTCTGCACGAGTAGCCACATGTGCTTCTCAGCAGCCGTCAGATGCTGAGCACAGGGTAGGAGCCTGCCCTGCACCAGGGTCTTCGGAGGGAGCTATTTTGGGAGCAGAACATCAGAGTAGGAGCAGAAAAAGGAGGGTGCGTGGCAGTTGTTGGGAAGAGCAGCAAGGAAGGGGCGCGGAGCGTGATGAGCTGACCAGAAAGGCCATTGAGTGGAGAAGGTCAAAGGGAACTGCTGCCGGGGAGGGCAGCCGGCAGGCTGTGGGAAGCAGAGGCTGCTCCCGGCTCGGCGCCGGTGGCCTAACGAGTGAGTTGTGCTGTCTCCAGGCCGGACCTGCTCAAGTCGGAGGGCATCCCCAGCACGGAGGCGGCATCCAACGGCTCCCCGGCCTCGGGAAGCCCCAAGATGTCGGCGCTGAGCGGCAAGAGTCGCTACCGCAGCAAGCCGCGGCACCGCCGGGGCAACAGCAAAGGCAGCTCCAGCGACTTCCCTGGCATCCTGAAGAGCCAGCCCGCGCAGGACGAAGCGGCCCCTGCCGCCCCGCACCACCTCCCGCAGCAGGCAGGCCTGCCGCCGCAGCCCGGGCACGGGCAGGACATCGCCAGCTGCGCCAACAACCTGCGCTACTTCGGCCCCGCGGCCGCGCTGCGCAGCCCGCTCGGCAACCAGGCACAGCGCCGCATGGCCGGCTCCAGCCCCGACCTCATCTCCGCCGCCGTGCAGGCCGACTGCCGCCGCAGCCTGCGGAGCCCGCCGGGCGCGGCCGAGCGCTGGCAGTGCTGCCAGCCGGACCCCTACGGCTCCTGCCTGCAGTGCGGGGAGGAGGAGGGCGGGCAGGGGCAGCTGCCAGCGGGCACAGCCCCGAGCCGCGCCCAGTCGCCAGCGCCCGCAGCCCTGTACGAGAGTGCGCAGCGCACGGAGCGGGTGGAGGAGCAGTCGGGCAGCTGCAACCCGGCCCCTGCCCTAGGCACTCCCCAGCACTTGGCTTCGTCAGTGCTGCCTTGCAAGGCGAGACCCCTTCAAAAGGTAAGGACAAGGCACAGTGGCTTTTAAAAAACAAACTTGCTCCTTTCCCGCAGAAGCTGTGGGGCAGAGGCCCCTGTCTGGGTGTTCCATGTGCATGTAGCAGTAGACTGGCACATGGAACTGGTCTCACGGAAGACCCTTCAAGGCCATAAAGTCCTGCCATAGCCCTGTGAGCTATGCTACCATGAGCACTAAACTGCACCCTGAAGCACCTCCAGGGATGGGGACTCCACCTCCTCCCTGGGCAGCCTGTGCCAATCTCTGACCACTCTTGCAGCAAAGAAATTTTTCCTCATCTCCAACTTAACCCTCCCCTGGCACAGTCTCAGGACAGTTCCTCTTGTCCTGTCGCTGGTCACCTGGCAGAAGAGACCAAGATCAGCCTCACTGCAACCTTTCAAGGAGTTGCAGCGAGCAGTGAGGTCTCCCCTCGGCCTTCTCCAGGCTAAACAACCCCTGCTTCCTCAGGCTCTCCTAACATGAGATGCCCTCCAAACCGTGGGCGTGTCAGAGCATGCTGCTCACGGGTCTGCTCTGAGTGCCTGTGTGCGTGGGGCCGTTTGCTGCTCTTTCAGAGGTGACTCCTCCTTGTCCTTGTTTCCTGCCAGAGCGGCGATGACTCTTCAGAAGAGGAGGAGGGTGAAGTCGACAGTGAAGTGGAGTTCCCTCGCAGGCAAAGGTAAAAGGTGAATTCACTCTGGGGGAACAGCAGTCAGGGGAGCTGTCCCTGCAGCTGCAGGCCGGCAGAGAGACTGGGCAAAAGGGCAGAGCCACACCTGGCACACCCCAGCCTCCTCAGCTGCTGCCCTGTGCTCGCTCACTGCTTGCAGCCTGGCCCAAGGTTCGTTTCTGCATTCAGGGAATGGGTTGGGTTGGAAGAGACCTTGAAGACCATCCGGTGACAACCCCCTCCCATGAGCAGGGACACCTCCCATCAGCCCAGGCTGCTCAAGGCCTCATCCAGCCTGGCCTTGGACACCTCTGGAGAGGCACACCCAGAACCAGGCCTGTTGGATGTTGAGACCCTTTGTGGGCTTTTCCAGATGTTTCCTACCAAGTGTCACTGCAGTGGGGCAGGCTCCACCAGGTGAATTCAGAGAGGATAGAAGAGCCTGGTGACAACATGGCAGATGAAATAAGGCTTGAGGGGATGTTCCTACCTAAACCTAGGTAATAGTGGGCTTCACGTTCCTGTGGTCAGGAAAGAGATCATGGAATTAGTGCTGAAAGCATCTGCTGGAAACGCAGAAGTGATCCAGGGGGAGAAGAGGTTAAGGGTTGTTATGAACACCTCCCTTCCTGGAGGTGTCCAAGGCCAGGCTGGATGAGGCCTTGAGCAGCCTGGGCTGGTGGGAGGTGTCCCTGCCCATGGCAAGG
This sequence comes from Pogoniulus pusillus, assembly GCF_015220805.1. Lineage (NCBI taxonomy): Eukaryota > Metazoa > Chordata > Aves > Piciformes > Lybiidae > Pogoniulus > Pogoniulus pusillus. Next base: position 348,308 of record NC_087289.1, read on the forward strand.
GGTTGGGGCTGGATAGGCTTTAAGGTCCCTTCCAATCCAGCCCATTCCAAGGAGGAGAGGCAGTGCTGGGAGTTATGTGGAGAACACAAAGAACTGATTCCTCATCTCGGTGTGAGGGAAGCTAAGAAAGTGTGCAGTGAGCAGAGGAAGAGCTTTGCTTTGCCAACCAAGACGTTGTCAGAGTTGGAGTTCATTGTCAAGGTCTGCTGTGGAAATCAGAACATCCAGAAGTCCCAGGTGTTAAATTTATGGAGCCTGGGCCCCTCAGTGGCTTTTAAGCTCCAGGATCCAGCTTTGATCTGTAGCTCTAGAGCCTGATCTGCTGAAGGGTGCAAATCAGCTGTGCCAGGAGAAAGCAGGCTCAGTCTGCACCCCTTCTGCTCCCGCAGCACCCAGGCCGCTCTGGCTGCCTGGGGCTGCAGCCAGGGTGCTGGGCTGGGTGAGCTTTGACTCGCACTTCTCGTGGAGGACGATTTGCCTGTCCTGAGTGCCCCGTGCTGGCCTGCTGGGGGTCTCCTGGCACGTTCTGTCAGCTGGCATTTTGTGCCATTGCTGTTGAAACCTGGCCGGAGGCAACTTCCACATTCACCTAGCTGTGACCTGGTTTTGGTACCTAAGTTCTAGCCTGGTGTTGGGATCACTGCCAGCTGGTGCAGATACTCCCAGATGAGTTAGCTTGAACAGCCTTTTCTGGGGACGAAGGACTGTGAAAGGACAGCAGGTTCCAGGGCAGAGCAGTGGTATGAAGGTGGAGCAGGCAAGGTCAGAACAGATGAATTCAGAGATGCAGATCTTGAACCAAATCACCCAAAGCCTGGTGGATTCCCACAGCTGGGAGATGTAGAAGCCCACCCCCTGCAAAGGTTTTGCTGTCAGCTGTGGCTGAGCCTGAGCTGTGTTCTCAGGGTGGGTAGAGGCCTGTGGAGTGCTGGTGTGAAGCCTTTCTTCTCTGGAGAGAAGGAAGAGGTGAGGTTTGCCAAGGAACCTGTGTAAAGATGGAGCAGCCCCTCTGCCTTCCCTGCACTGCTGACGTTGTGCTCCGTGCTGTGAATTCAGGCTGTCTGCCAGCTGGCAGAGGGAGCTCCTGGCACTGGAACTCGACATTGCCCTGCCTCACCAGCTCATGCTCTGTGCAGTCAGAGCCTGCACAGAAGCTGTCCACTTGGAAGCTCCAACTATCCTAGCTGCCAGTGGTCTCACCCAGGGATGAGTGGGCACCAGAGGTGGAGTGTGTTGAGGCCAATTGCGGCAAAGTAGCTGAAGGCAGCCCCCAGGTGATTGTTTTTTGTCTGCAGACTTACTGTGACCAGAGTCACAGCATGGCAGGGGTGGAAGGAACCTCCAGAGATCATCCAGTCCAGCTCCCTGCCAGAGCAGGGGTACCCAGGGCAGATCATGAAGGAAAGCAGCCAGATGAGTCTGGAAAGGTTCCAGGGAAGGAGACTCCACAGCTTCTCTGGGCAGCCTCCTCCAGGCTCCAACACTCTCACACCAAAGAGGTTTCTCCTCATGTTGAGGTAGAACCTCCTAGGTCCCAGCTTGTGCCCCTTGTTCCTTGCCCTATCACTGGGCACCACTGATCAGAGTCTGGCACCTTCCTCCTGGCACTCACCTCTCAGGTACTTACAGACACTGCTCAGGTCCCCTCTCAGCCTTCTGCTCTCCAGGCTAAGCAGCCCCAGGGCTCTCAGCCTTTCAGCAGAGCTGTTCCAGTCCCTAGTCATCCTCATAGCCTCCCTTGGACTCTCTCCAGCAACTCCCTGTCTCTCTTGAAGTGGGGGCCCAGCACTGGGCACAGCATTGCAGCTGTGGTCTCAGCAGGGCAGAGCAGAGGGGCAGAAGAACCTCCCTAGCCCTAGTAGAAGCTGAAGTCCTCTCCTGGTTCGCAGACCTCACCGCTGCATCAGCAGCTGCCAGTCCTACTCCACCTTCAGCTCGGAGAACTTCTCTGTGTCCGACGGAGAGGAGGGGAACACGAGCGACCACTCCAACAGCCCGGACGAGCTGGGCCCCAGGCTGGAGGGTGAGCTGGGCCCCAGGCTGGAGGATGAGCTGGGCCCCAGGCTGGAGGACATGCTGTCCCAGACCCCCGAGATCCCCATCGACATCTGCAGCCAGTCGGACGGGCTGTCGGACAAGGAGTGTGCCGTGCGCAGGGTCAAGACGCAGATGTCTCTGGGCAAGCTCTGCGCGGAGGAGCACAGCTGCGAGGTGAGTCCTGCAGCTTGCTTGTCCTGTGTCCTCCTGAGGGGTAAAGGGAGGTGCTGTGGGAAGGAGCCCGAGATCCAGAACGCTGGAGGTGGTGTGGTAGCTGCACGACAGCAAAGCAACTCAGCTACCCTGTCCTTGTGCTGCCTGCCCCTAGGAGTGGGCAAGGGAAAGCAGCAGAGCCAAAGCTGAGTGCAGTTTGCTGGTGAGGGTGAGTGTGCTGCGGGGAGGCCAGCAGGGCTGCACTCCCTGACTGGGGCACAGCAGAGAGTACAGACAGAGCTTCCCCATGGGCAGCCTTGCTGCCGAAGCTGAGGTTCTTGCCTGCCTTTTGCTGTCTGCCAGGAGGAGCAGGGCAGAGCCTGCTGTACCATCTCCTAAAGCCACCTGTTTGGTAGTGCTCTGGCCAGATGTTTATTTGCTGTCTTGTGGCTGGGTGGAGACAAGCGACTGGAGGTGACGATGTGCTGCCGATGTCTCCTGTGTGCTGGGGGTGATCTTTGTCTGTCTCTTGCTAGGAGCTGGGGTGGTGTGGTGCAGGGATGGTGCTCGGTGTTCAGGGACGTGGTTTGGTGTTCACCCTCTAGTGCTGAGTCAGAGTCTGCACGGGGTGGTCTCGGAGGTGTCTCTTAAGCAGATGCATTCTGTGGTGCTGTGACTGAAGCCTGCCCCTCATCCTTTGCCCTGCAGCCCCCAGGCCAGTTTGCAGACTCAGACTGTGACTCTTCTGAAGGGGACTGTTCCGATGCCACCGTCAGGACCAACAAGCCCTGCAGCTCTGCTACTTGGTAACACAGATCCCCCCCCAAAGCTTCCTGGTACTGGCATTTTGATTTCCCTGAGGTTCCACTTCATTCCCCTAGGTCACACTTTGCAGGAAGAGAAGCTGCTTCTCCTCCCCCCCCCAGGAGTGATTTGCAATAACCCGACTCTGGAAAATGTCCAAATGGAATTAATTCTCTTGGAGCATTTCAATCAAGAATGGCAGGGATGTATTTTATGGAATAATCTAGTTACTGTAACATGGATATTTATTTTTTTGACATTTTAACACTTTTTACTGTAAAGAGTGGATTGTATTTATAGACACAGACTTACTGCAAAAAACAAAAACAAAGAGCTCAGCAAGCAAGCACACGACAGAGAAAGGTTCTGGGGGCTGCCCGGGCTGCTGGGTGTGCAGGCACCGGGGGACTGCTGCTGCTGCTGCTTTCACAGGGGACCAGGCCTCAGGGCCCTCAGGCTGGAGAGCAGATCACACAACCTAAACCACTCAGTCTTAGCAAATGAGCAAGCCTAGAAAGAGACCTTCCCGTGGGTGACCTGTGGACAAAGCAGGCCCAGCTGGGGCCTTGGGGATCAGCAGGTGGACACGTTCCTGAAGACAGCTGCTGCCGAGGTGCTAACATCCAGAGGCTTCTGAGTGGAGACATCCCCAGGAGTGTACCAGTGGGGCTTCTTGTCAGGAGTTTTCGTTTCTGGTTTTTGGGTTTTTTTAATCAGCATTTCGTTGTGAGATCCTGCAGGTGAATTCTGACCTCGTCCCCTCCAGACTGGTCCAAGAGCACTTGCTGACGTCGTCCACACTTCGCTCCGGCAGCGCCGGTCTCCAGCCCAGCAGAGCCTTGCAGATGCAGTGTGCCATTGCCCAGGCTGCTTCCTCTCCTTACCTCCCGTCTGCTTCAGCCCCTCAAGGAAATCAGTCAGATGAGTGCTGGGAAGCCTGAGTGGCAGCCCCTGGGCAGCACGGAGCTGGAGCTCAGGAAGGTGCAGAGCCTGAGCCTGGCTGTGCCTGAGCTGGGCTTGGGGAAGCAGCCCCGAGGGGGAGCAGCAGAGCTCCGTGTGGAGGTGGCAGGCTGGGGATCAGCAGCCCGGATCTGCCCTGCTCACTGTGTGTCCCTGAAGGCACTCAGGCTGCCCGGCAGGCTCTGTGCAGAGCATGTCGCAGAGGGGTCCTGCTGGGGGCTGTGACACGGCTGTGGCTCAGCTGCACCCCGAGGCCTCTTTTCTCTTCCCAGCTGAAGTCCTGCAGGTGAAGGTGAGGATGGAGCTGGTAGGTGAGAGGCCGAGAAGCTGTTTTCTGATAGAACTCATAGTGCCTTCCCTTCAAACACTACTTCTGAGTCACTACTGCAAGAACAAACCCATGGAGCACGTGTCCCCCTCCCCTGTGCCCTTAGCTGGGTCCCTCTGCAGGAGCTCTCCCTCTGCCCTTCCTGGCGCGCTGTGCCATGCCCGGGTGGCACAGGGGTGCAGCAGCCTGGGATGAAGGGCAGCCATGGACCATGGCCAGGTACTTTCTGTTGCTGTTTGTTTACATTTTGTGTTAAAATGTTTGTTTGGATTTACCTGTGGTAATTTATAGCCTGATGGCACAATGAAGGAAAATGTCTTACTTATGCAGAGAGCAGTATTGAAGCAGTTAAATTATCCCAGATTTTTAACTTTCTGTAGCTGGACTACAACAGATCTTAAGTTATGATGTTATTTTATTATTTATTCTCATTTCTGTAGAGCAGAAGGTTGGCTTCCCCTCCAGCACAGCTGTCACCTCTTTCTGTCACCTCCTCCCTGCCCCCGGGGGTGGCTGCAAGCAGAGCTGGTCTGGGCAGCTGTCAGGAGCTGCTGCCTCTCGTGATTTCCAAGGGTGCTGTCACAGTAGGGCAGAGAAGCTGGCAGGGCTGGTCCAAGAAGGGTGGATGAAGTCAGCCCCACGGGTTCCCGGTCCATGCTGCAAGGCACTCCTGTTGCTGGTAGAGTTGGCAGCCCCCGAGCTGGTGGGGAGTGGTGCCGAGGCAGCGAGTGGCTTCTGAATCCACCACGGAGTGAGTAACCCTCACAAGATCCCCTGGCAGGAGCATCCAGGACAAGCAGTGAGCAGGGCAGCAGGTACCAGAGCAGGAGTGGCCAGCAGTGGATCTCCGTAGGGGATCACCTGTGCAGGACCAAACGGGCTGCTGAGAGAAGGGAGGGACTGGACCACCCCTGCCGGCAGCAGCAATAATCAGCTCTGGGTGGAAGCAGAAAATGCAGAGGGCAGCAGAGCTCTGCTTTGGCTTGCTCCTTGCTTCCTCTTCCCATCTCCCGTTTCTCCTCCCACATGTTCTCTGTCTCTTGGCCAGCAACAGGAGGTGGCAGGGCCAGGACTGACTTTGCTGCTGCGCTGTGAGAGGGGCTTTGATGTGGAAGAGGTGATGCAGGTCAGGGAGCTGGGCTGCAGGAGCTCAGCAGTGGAGAGCTGAGTGCGTGAGAGGCACACAGCAGGACCAAACAGTGGCATAGAGAAGCTGAGAGCTGCCGTCAAAGTCCCCCATAGCAGAAGATGCCAGGCCTTATGCCCCTTTAGGCACTGTGCCGTTTACTCTGGCAGATGCCCACCGTGTGCCTGGGTTGGCTGCTGTCAGTTCCCCAGGGTTTTCTCCTTAGTGAAACCTACTCAGAACTGCACCTAGCTGTGGTCTCCACCTTGCCGGATGGGCACCTCTGCTGCAGTTCCTCATAGGGGCGAGGGGTTGCTGCTTCCACCTCGTAGTAGCAGTGCAGCTGCAGGACAGTAGCCCCTGGGCTCCCCTTCCAGCACCCTGCCTGCCCTGCTGCAGTTCTCACGGCTGCTGACAGCTCCTGACACTAGCCCAGACTCTTCTCCCACAGCTGAATGTTGCCTTCCCCACTGTCGTGTCCAGTACCCGTCCCACCGTGGCTCTGCCCAGTGGTGTTCATCTCCCCGCCCTGCTCTGCGCATTCCTGACACAAACTTGATTTTTGTATGCCCAGTGTACAGTGGTGGGAACAAGAATGACTATCAAAGCAAACAATGCATGGAATAAAGAGCCAGTGTACTTCAAGCCTGCTCAGCCTGGTCTGCTCCTCTGGGACACTGCAGTGAGGCCTTGCTCAGTGTCAGTGACCAGCTTCTGCTTACTCGAACGCAGCTGGCCCAGCACTAGAGGAGCCTGACTGGGCACCTAGGTGTCCCTAAGCATGGACTTTGTCCCCGTCCAGCGAGAGGCTCTGCAGCTGTGGCTTCTCACCCCGTTCAGGCTGGCTGGTGGGGAGGTGCCCTGGTAAGGCATTCAGAGCACTCTGCTGGCTCCCAGCTGCCCCTTCCAGGGCAGACCCTTCGCTGCCTGCCTGCAGAGCAGAGCAAGGCACTGCAAGCACCAACACGGAGCACAGTGGCATCATCTCTGTCCAGCCAGGGGGACAGAGCCTCCCTGCTTACTTAGAAACCTCCTGGTTCATAGAAGAGTAGAGAGGATTAAGGAGCCTCTCGAGGACAAATCCCTTCCAGCCAGGCACATCCACACTGTTTTGGTTTGGGTCTTCCCTTTAGCCTGTGGGGAGCTGCAGCCCCTGGCAGGCCTCAGGAGCCTTCTCTGAGGTGACAGATGCTTGCAGGGAGCTCTTTCCCACCTCCTGAATGAGTCTGCTGCAGGGTGCACTGCCTGAGTGTGAAGGACAGGGGCAGCTCTGCTACAGCTCTGCCATCTCCTACAGAATCACAGAACGGGCTGGGTTGGAAGGGACCTCCCAGGGTCACCCCGTCCAAGCCCTCTGCACTCAGCAGGGACACTCTCCACTAGAGCAGGCTGCCCAGTGCCCTGTCAAGCCTGACACAGATGGGGCCTCAACCACCTCCCCAGGCATCCTGTTGCAGTGTTTCAGCAGCCTCATAATAAAGAGGGAGGAGCAGGGCCCCTCAAATGCAATTCTGCTCCACTTTGTACTTGTACTACTGCACCTCACAAAAGAAGGCCAGAAATGCTAAGTAAGGGTGGGTTTGAGGGGAGAGAGGGAGGAGGGAGCAGGGCCTGGCTGCAGCTGGGAAATGCTGCTCTAGAGCAGCCATGAGGAACAGACAGCCCCTGTGCTGTGCACTCCTTGGTGTCAAGGGATGAGGCTGGGCAGGACCCCAGCAGACCCTGCTCAGAGCAGGCAGCAGCCATCTGCTGCCACCTCAGCCACCACGGAGACCAGCTGGGAGCCCAGGGCAGTGCTTGGCCCCTGTCTTCAAGAGCTGGTGAGACTAAAAGGTTCAGGTTTGCCTTCAAGAGCTGGGAGGAATGAAGAGTTCAGATTTGCCTCTGTCGTGGGATGCTCCTAGTCCTGGTGGTTTTCTTTTCCCCACTGCTGACATAGCTGCAGTGTGGCACTCTGGAGACACAGGCAAAGGAAGGAGGCAGAGGAGCTGAAGTGCTGACAAAGGCTGTATGGCACTCTGGGTGCAGACATGCACAGTAGAGACCCTCACACCTCTCAGACGAGAAGAATGATTAGAAACTGCCTCTGCCATTGGTCCATGGTGGCACAAAGCATGCAGAGTACAACCCTCAGGAACAGAGAGCTGCAGCTTTTGTGAGGCAGTCCCCCGGCAGCTGGGGCACCTGAGCCTTCAGAAGCTCTTTTTGCCGTTGAGCACTGGAGTGTGCTGGCCCCCATCCAGCTTCAAGTGTTGCTTGCTGTACTTCTTGATGAGGGTCCCTGGGATCAGTGCTGCTGTGGCCATTGCCAGCAGCTTCAGCAGTGTGTCCCAGGAGAAAATGGCATCCAAAGAGGTGATCTGAGACAGAATGGCTCCTGTCTGCACGCAGATGAAGTTGTACGGTGTGAGACCTGAAAGGACCAGAGCAAAAACAGCATAAGGGTGGGGAGACACTGGCACAGGTTGCCCAGGTAGGTGTGGCTGACCCCACTCTGGAGGTGTTGAAAGCCAGGTTGGATGAGACTTTGAGCAATCTGGGCTGGTGGGAGGTGTCCCTGAGCATGGCAGGGGGGTGGAGCTGGATGAGCTTTAAGGTTCTTTCCAACCCATCTCATTCTGGGATTCCATCAATTCCCTCCCCCAGCTCAAATAGATCCTGGCCCAAGGCCAGGCAGAGGAGTCTGCGTTCACAGGGGAGAGGAGGGAGCTGAAACTGCTCTGTGGGTGATGTTCACAGACTGAGAAGTGCTCTGAGGTCTCCTACTGCAAGGGCAGCAGGAAGGCAAACGGCTCAGTGGGGCAGAGTCACAGCTGCACCTCTGCTCCTCCCCAGCTCAAGGTGGCTGCTAGCCAGGGCTGTGGATGAGGCAAGGTCGAGCTGCCCCTCAGGCAGCGTCCCCAGGCCTTACCGATGAGAACGGAGAGGAAGAACTGGGACAGAGGGATGTTTAAAATGGGAGCTGAGAGATTCAGGAACCAGTTTGGTGTCATGGGGAACAGCCTCAGGAACAACAAGAAGAAAAACAAGCAGCTCCTGTTCTCTTCTACCTGCCAAGGGAAGTGTTGCAAGTTATGTGTGTCCTTCAGACGGCAGCAACAGCAGTGTCCGTGGCACTGAGTTTCCTTCCAGCGTGCTGCAACTCACAGTCCAGAACTGCTGAGAAGCAGCAACTTTAAGCCTGGATGGGAGCCAGCCCCTTCCTGCAAGTGGTGAAAATGGGATCTAACCTGCACGAGAGATGGGGAAGTCAGGACCAGCTGCACCATGCAGCAGAAGCTAGGCGAGGCAGTTCTGGAGCACAGGGGTTCCCCGTCACAGCATCTCACTGCTGATTTCCCCTGGGAGCTTCTACACACCCCCATGGCAAACAGCCTTGCTCCCAAGAGAGCAGTCTCCTCCTAGGTCGTGTCAAAGGCCCCTAAGTGACCTGATACACTTCCTACATGCACTTTTTTACTAATCACCTAAAGGATCAGTGAAAGAGGCAGCCTCGGCAGGGGCGTTCCGGGTGTCTGCAGGACCCAGCCTTTTCTTACCTTCCTCTGCAGCAGAGTCACTTTGTCAGGGAAGTAGAAGACAATGAGCTGCTTCCCAAAGGTGTCCGACAGCAGGTAGCAGAAGGTGGCTCCCACGGAGGTAAGGGCCGAACACAGCACCAGCCCCGTCCACGGCCCGAAGAGTGCTCCCGCCAGGACGTTCTGCCAGGACACGGAGCCGGGTGAGCGCTCGGCAACACCGCCGAGTCCCTCCAGCCCGGGTGGCTCCGGCGCCCCCGGGGCAGCTGCGCCTGCTGCCGACGCCGCCCGGGCCCACCTCGCAAGGCGCTGCCCTTGCGCCTTGTCCCGGAAAGCAGCACTTGGCCCAGCACTGGGGGCAAAGGGCCCCTCCGAGGGGTTGGCACCGCCGCCCGCCCTGCACCCTGGGCGGCCCTGCCGGCGCCCTGCAGCCGCGCGTACCAGGAGGCTGGAGCCGGGGATGGCGAAGCTCTGCTTGTAGAGGTAGGCGGCGCAGAACAGGGTCAGCGCCGTGCCCCGGTGCTGCCGCTCGTAGTCTCGCAGCGCCTCGGCCAGCTCCCGGAGCTCCTCCAGGTCCGACGGGAACCGCAGCGGCCTGCGGGAGGAGCGGAGCCGGCAGGAGACACCGGAGCACCGGCCCGCCTCGCCCCCCCGGCGCCGCGCCCGCCCCGCTCCGCTCCCGCACCCACCTGCGCGCCTGCCCCGCGCTCAGCCGGGCCGACAGCAGCCAGAGCGCGGCCGTGGAGGCCGCAAAGACGAACAGCAGCCCGGGCAGCCGCCGCCACATCCCGCGACGGGCACCGCAGCCCGGGCACAGCCGCTGCCGCCCCACCGCAGCCCGGCGGGACGCGCAGGCGCGGGGCGGGGCGGCCGGGAGGAGCTGCGCGGGCAGCGCCCGGGGCACTTCCGCGCCTCGGGGGGCACCGTGCCCGTGAGGGCTCGGCGGGATCCTGCCCTGCCTCGGGTAGGGACGGACTCGGCCGCAGAGCTGCGTTCAGAACCCGTCAGCGCGGTTATTTGTTTGCCACCAGCACAGCCCCGTGTGCAGCCCCTGCCTGCTCTGCAGCAGCTGCAGGGAGGCCTCCAGGTGAGTCCCCGCACGGCTGGCAGCGCGTCCGGTCCAGCGCCTCCAGGCACCGCTCGCCGGTGACACGTCCGGGCCTTAGCTCCCGCTCCGGCACGGGATGGGCTTGAAGGTTCTCTGGGCGTTCTCCTTCAGGACGAGGTCGTACCTGCACAGCTGGGGCCTGCGGAGGGTCCGGCAGCAGCAGTGACAAAGTGACCTCCCCGGGGCCGGCCCCGGGCAGCGCTCACGGCCGCTGCAGGCGGCGCCGGCGGGGAGCCACCCGGAGCCTCACCGAGGTCGCACCGAGCCGGAGCGGTGCGGCCGGGGAGGGGCCTCCGGGAATCGTCTGTCCCAACCCCTCTGCTAAAGCAGGGACCCCTGGAGCGCAGGGCTAGTGGAAGCAAGCCGCCGAGCCCAGCCAGCAGGCAGGCATTGGCTGCAGAGGCCACGGCAGCTCGGCCTCACGCCGCACCGGCACTGCGGTGTCCGCCCCACCGGCTGCTCCTGCCGGCTCCCCTGCCCGCCCCTGCCCGTTCCCCGGGGTCAGCGTGTGGGGCTGTGCTGCCCCTGCGAGCTGGACCCGGCGCTGGGCTGGCTTGGAGCCAGGCGAGCTGAGGCACAGGCAGGGCTTAGCCTGTCACCTGGGGCCACTCGAACGTTAGCCCTGGCACGGGGCATGAGTGAGGCAGGACACCATAGAACCACAGAACCAACCAGGCTGGCAGAGAGCTCCAAGCTCACCCAGCCCAACCTAGCACCCAGCCCTGCCCAACCAACCAGACCATGGCACTAAGTGCCCCAGCCAGGCTTGGCTGCAACACCTCCAGCCACAGCCACTCCACCACCTCCCTGGGCAGCCCATTCCAATGCCAATCACTCTCTTTGCCAACAGCTTCCTCCTAACATCCAGCCTGAACCTGTGCCCTGGCACAGCTTGAGACTGTGTCCCCTTGTTCTGGTGCTGGTTGCCTGGCAGCAGAGCCCAGCCCCACCTGGCTACAGCCTCCCTGCAGGCAGCTGCAGACAGCAATGAGCTCTACCCTAAGCCTGGTGACTTAATGGTGATAAAATAGGCATGAAACTGCCCCCACAGCCTGTGGCAGCTCCTCCCTGGGAACTGGACAGCCTCTGAGGAAATGTTTGGGCATTGGCATCTGCTTTGGGAAGGAGTGAACGGTGTGGCTGGAAGTGGCTGTGCAGTGGTGGGACATGGGGAAGGCAGTGTCAGCAAGGAGGGCCTGCAGAAGGACTTTGCCTGGTGGATGTACACAACCTTGCCTTGTTATGAGACTCAGATAAGGGTAGCAGAGCTGCACAAAGTGCAGAGAGACGTGTCCTGCACCTCTGCCCTCTGGTCTGCTTCACCCTTCTCGCTCTGCCCTGCGGTCCCTGCCTTAACCCCGAGTTAGAGTATGGTGTGGCTTGATGTGGGCCAGTGTCAGCAGCATGGAGCCAGACTCGGTGCCCAATGACAGGACAAGAGGCAGTAGGCACAAACCTGATCATGGGAGGCTCCATCTAAACATGAGGAGGAACTTCTGTGCTGTGAGGGTGGCAGAACCCTGGAGCAGGCTGCCCAGAGAGGTTGTGGAGTCTGATGTCTGGAGCCCTTTGAGGCCCACCTGGCCATGTTCCTGTGAGCCCTGCCCTGGGTGACTCTGCTCTGGTAGGGGAGGTTGGACTGGAGGATCTCCAGAGATCCCTTCTATCCCCTGCCATGCTGTGGTGTCCACACAGTCCTTGCACACAAACTAATCCTTGCTGAGCTCAGGCAGGGATCCAGAGGCACCCTGGAAATGCATGTCCTGGGGTTCCCCAAATTCAGCTCAAGGGTAAGAGCACAGAGACAGAGCAAAGTGGCTGAGGCGTCTGTAGGAGTCTGCTCAGCAGGTACCTGCTGGGTACCTCGCAGTGCTGTGGGCAGGAGTCAGGCTTTAAAGCATAGTGGCCACCAGCTTCCTAGTTACTGGAATTCCAGGGATAAATTCATCTCTCTGCTTGACTGGACATACAAATTAACTGGGACACAGAAGGTGTCTTTGGAGCTGGGCATCTGCCCAGAGTTCAGGCATAGGCAGCTCCTCAGAGGTCATCCTCCTGACCAGAGGGTTGAAGGTCAGACCACTAAGGAGATGTCCTCAGTGCAGCCTCTGTGCTCAAGCAGTGTGGGCATGCACGTGGGGAGTTCATGCTTGAGAATCCTGCCTCCAGTTCTGGTGTCCCACAAAGGGCAGGGAACAGTTGGAGCGGCTCCAGAGGAGGCCACACAGATGCTGCCAGGGCTGCAGCAGTTCTGCTGTGAGCACAGGCTGAGGGAGCTGGGGGGGTGCAGCCTGCAGAGGAGAAGGCTCCAGGGGCACCTCAGAGCTGCTGCCAGGGCCTGAAGGGCTCCTGCAGGAGGGCTGCAGAGGAACTTGTGCTGAGGGCGTCTGAGCCAGGCCAAGGGCAATGGTTTGGAGCTGAGGAAGAAGTTGAGTGTGAGGGTGGTGAGAGCCTGGCACAGGCTGCCCAGGGAGGCTGTGGCTGCCTCCTTCTTGGGGTTGTTGAAGGCCAGGCTGGGTGAGGCCCTGAGCAGCTGAATCCAACTGAGAGGTGTCTCTGGGCATAGTGGGGAGCTTGGGGGAGATGAGCTCTGAGCTCCCTTCCAGCCTGAGCCATTCTGTGCCTCTGTGATAGGTGTAGAAGAATTGCTGCATGTGGAATAAATCCACTTGTTCTGGACGGGCTGGGCTGGGGCAGGAATCTGGGAGGTGCATTTGTGGCTGCCCAGCCTGCAGCAGCAGAAAGGGTTAGCGAAGCTCTGCTCACCTGTCAGGGTTTGTCAGGGAGCGGAGCCTCAGCTGCAGAATCCTGAGTTTGAACCTGGGGCCAATGACAGAGCCTGTGGTGAAGGTCAAAGAGATTCTCTCCACCCTTGAAATGTCCTGGTCGAATCCAAGCAGCAAAGTGATTTGGTTGTACTGCTGGAAGGCTGCAGCTTCCCTGGGGACAAAGCAGAGGTGTCAGAGGGAGCAGCACCCCTGGCAGTGCGGTCAGTGTGAGGTCAGACACTGCTGGGGCAGCAGGCCTGAGCTCAGCAGGGGTCTGGCTGACAGGCAGGGGCTGTGGTGGCTTCAGGTCTCAGCCCCTTTGCACTGAGGGCATCGAGGCAGCCCCAGGTGGGTGGCTGTGCTGGAGGGCAGGGAGCCTCGAGCGGCCTCTGGACAGCAGAGCACCGTGGGCCAAGGCTGACTGGATGAGGGGCAGCAAGGCCAAGGGTCCTGCACCTGGGTCACAACTTGGAGAGGGGCCTGGGGGTACTCAGACACTTAAAGACATTGATCAGGTCCCCTCACAGGGAGGACAGGAACACAGGAACCCATCAAGGCAGGGTTTGAATGTCTCCAGAGAGGGTGACTCCACACCTGCCCTGGGCAGCCTGCTCCAGGGCTCTGTCACCCCCACGGTGATCTCCAGAGGTGCCTTCCAGCCACTGCCGTGCTGTGACCGTGCAGCCACAGCAGGCTGTTCTGCCTGCCCCCGGGCTGTGCCAGCTGATGCTTGTGTGCCCAGCCTGGTGGCACTCACGGGTTCACTCTAGACTCTGCCTTCTGCCCGGTGCCATCAGCTAACGTGATGCTGAGGGTGCCTCTTCGGGGGTCCTTGTTCCAGGTGGTAACATCCAGCAGGTAGTGGTAAACTGAAGTGAGAGGAAAGCAGGTGTGGGCACACGTGGGCACGTGTGGTCTGCCTCCAGCCCAGCCGTGTGCCTGCCTGACCTTGACCTGCAGCTCCCATCTGTCCCTCTTGGCTCATCTGACACAGTGTTCAGCTCCACTTCACGAGGCCTCTCTCTGTCTCTCTCCCACTTGCCATCTTCCTTGCAGAGACTGTGCTGGGCAAGCACAGCAGCAAGGGTCACACAGCTGGCATGCAGGAGGGTTTCTGTGTGCAGCTTTTAGCACATTGTCTTTCCCCATCCATTCTCAGATTGCCTTTCCTTGCCCCTGTCCCCTCTGACCCCCTGCCCTTCTGCCCTCCGCATCTTCCCCTGCTCTGCTCTGCCACAGAACAGAGTCCTCTCTTCTTTGGTCTGTAGCTGCTGACCAGCACTGCAGCTCGGGCACAACCCCTGCCAGCCTCCTGTACTGGGCACCACAGAGTCACTGCTGTATTCAGGCTGGAAGAGACCTCTGAGATCATGAAGTCCAACTGTCAACCAACACCACCATGCCCACTAAACTCCTCCCCAGCCCTGTTCTCTTGACTCTTCCCCACCTTTGCTGCCCTTCTCTGGACCTGCTCCAGCTCCTCAGTGTCCTTCTGGCAGTGAGGGGCCCAGAAATGAACCCAGCACTCAAGCTGTGGCCTCAGCAGTGCCCAGCCCAGGAGGACAATCCCTGACCTGCTCCTGCTGCCCACACCAGTGCTGATCCAGGCCAGGCTGCTGGTGCCCTTCTTGCCCACCTGGGCGCCCCCTGGCTCATCTCCAGCTGCTGACACCCAGCACCCTCATGTCTTTCTCTGCTGGGCACTTTCCAGCCTGGAGCTTTCCTGGGGTGGATGTGACAAGTTCAAGCTCTGGCACCTGGCCTTGGTCAGAAGAGTGAAGCCTTTCCACACCAGCTGCCCCTTGCCTCAGCCCTTTCCCTGTATCTCTGCCTTTGGCCCAAGGTAGCTTCTCCAGCTGTTCATCTCTGAGTCTTTATGATCACACACACCTTCAGCGGCCAAAGATGGAGTCTTGTTCTGAAACAGGCTTTGGGAACTGCCTGCTTAATGGGCATGTCCTCCACAAACCTTGCCAGGCAGAGGAGCCTGTGCTGGCACATCTGGTGAGCATTGACAGCACCAGGCATCAGTGCAGGGAGGGAATGGAATGGGTATGCCTGAAGATGGACACAGTTCTATCCTGCAGCCCTTGGCTTGGCTTCTGAGATGCTGGAAGCACCTCTGCTTGGCTGGTGCTGAAGGAGGCAGTGCACAAAAACCAGCTCAGAAATCTGAGGCACTTACTGCAAAATGGCTCTTGGTCTCCCGTGTCAAAAAACATGCTTGGCACTGGCTGGCTCTGCTGGGTTAGAGAGCTTTTCCACTCGTGGGCATGGTAACCTGGAGAGGGCAGGTGGGAAATGAACAGAGCCTTACTGCACAGGTAGTGCTGAAGAGGCACCAAAGCAAGAGCTGTAAATGGCTTTTGGCTTGCCAGCTGCAGGGCACTGCTGCCACCTGCTCCAGACTACTGTAGCCAGCTCAGTGTCTGAGTACAGGTTGGGGTGGGCTGGAAGGGACCTCCAAAGCTCCTCCAGCCCAAGCCCTGCACTCAGCAGGGGCATCCTGCACCAGGGCAGCTTGCTCACAGCCTTCTCCAGCCTCACCCTGAAGAGCTCCAGGCATGGAGCCTCAGCCAGCTCCCTGGGCAGCCTGTGGCAGGCTTCCAGCAGCCTCCCGGTGCAGAACTTGTTTCTCACAGCCAATCTCAGTCTGCTCTGCTCTCATCTCAAACCACTGCCCTCGTCCTGTCCCTGCAGGCTTTGGGCACAGTCCCTCTGCAGGCTGCTTGTAGCCCCTGCAGGCACTGCCAGGCTGCTCTGAGCTCTGCCTGGAGCCTTCTCTCCAGGCTGAACAGACCCAGCTGCCTCAGCCTGTCTCCACAGCAGAGGTTCTCCATCTCTCATCATCTTGGTGGCTTTCTCTGGACCCTCTCCAGCAGCTCCAGGTCTCTTTGGTGCTGGGTTCCCAAAGCTGGCCCCAGCCCTCCAGGTCAGGTCTGCCCAGAGCAGAGGGGCAGGATCCCCTCTCTCCATCTCTGCCCACACTGCTTTGGATGCAGCCCAGGCTGCCCCTGGCCTGCTGGGCTGGCACTGCCCATGCCTGCTTTCTGTGCAGCACTTCATTTAAGGCTGATCTTTTCCCACATCTGGCACCCATGGTCAGTAAGGATTTCATTTTGCTTTGCAGAATGGAAATTATTCCCTCAGCCTTGGACCTTCATTTCTGCAAGTGTCAGGTTTAGCATCAACCTCTCTGGACTGTCCTGCCCAGGCTGGGGACTCCTCCGTGGCACAGCTGCACAGAGCCCAGCACAGGCTTTGTTCAGCCTCTCTGCCATCTCTGTCAGACTCAGGAGCCTTTGTGGTGCTGAATGTTTCTGTTGTAGCAAGAACACGGCCTTGGCCTTCACTCTCTGCAACCAAAGCACTTTAAGTCATTGTTTCTGTGACTTCAGGCCAAAGCTGGCCCCAGCCCTGCAGGTCAGGTCTTGAGCCTGGCCTTGACACCCACTCCTCAGACATTTGTAAGCAGCAATGAGCTCCCCCTCAGCCTCCTGCCCCCCAGGCCAACCAGCCCCAGCCCTCAGCCTCTTCTCAGGTCGGAGCTGTTCCAGTGCCCTCAGCAGCTCAGTGCCCTGTGCTGGACTCTCCCCAGCAGTTCTTTCTCCTTCTTGAGCTGAGGAGCCCAGACCTGGGCACAGCAGTGCAGGTGAGGCCCCAGCAGGGCAGAGCAGAGGGCAGCAGAGCCTCCCTTGCCTGGCTGGCCACAGCCTATGCACCCTGGGATGCCCTTGGCCTTCTTGGCTAGGAGGGCACCTTGCTGGCTCCTGGGCAGCCTGGTGTCCCCAGCACTGCCAGACCCTTTTTCTCACAGCTTTTTTCCACAAGCCCTTTAGCAAGCATCTGTCAGAGCCCAGGGTCCAGCCAGGCTGAAGCTGTTGGAGAGGTCTCTCCAGGACACATTCCCTTCCACGGAGCCTTACCTAGGATGGGGCATGGCAAAGGCCAGAAGGCTTGGCAGCTGGTGCACTTGGCATTCCTGTAGTTCCTGTAGGAGTCACAGGGGTAGGCAGTGATGTTGCAGCTCTGTCTCAGGGATGCCATGAAGAGGAAGACAGATCTCTGGTGGTCACATTTGAAGTACTGCAGCCCTGTGTGGTGCAGAGGGGAGAAATGCTCTGAGCAGCCCTCGGCCTTCAGCCAGCAGTTTCCTCCTGACCTCCACTCTTAACTCTGTCTCAGCTTTTCTCTCTCTCAGCTCAGGAGTAACAACTGAATACTGCTTCCTTTTTGGGGGGCTCATGGCTTTACATTTTGTTTAAAAGCCATGACCAAAAAAACAGCAAAATGAGTGAAGCCTCACAGGGGAGGGACTTTGCCACAGGGCTGAGAGTGCCAGGATGAGGGACAGTGGCTTTGGGCTGGGAGAGGGGAGAGTGAGAGTGGAGAGGAGGAAGAAACTGTTGAGAGTGAGGGTGGTGAGACACTGGCTTAGGTTGCCCAGGGAGGTTGTGGACCACATTGAGTGCTTCTGTGCTCCACAGCCTCCCTGAAGGTGTTGAAGGCCAGGCTGAATGAGGCCTTGAGCAGCCTGGGCTGGTGGGAGATGCCCCTGGGCATGGCAGGGGCTTGGGGATGGATAATCTCTGAGATCCTTCCACCCCACCCTGTGGTTTCTGTGGGCTGCTGCTTCAGGCTGGTTCCATTCTCTTGGCTCTGCTGAGGGGTAAGTTCCCATCGTTGCCTTTCCTTCTGCAAGGCATCTTCCCCTCCCAGCTTTCACAAACCCAGTTCTGCTGTCAGGCTTTCTTGCATCCCAGACTAGGGCTCTACCTGCCAGGCTGCACTGCTGGGCTCTGCTAAGGCCCATTGGATGTGGCACAATTCATCCTGAGCCTGCTTTCTGAACAGCTTCTTGCCACTGCTGGTCCCTGGGGGCTGTGTAGGTTCCAAGGAATCACAGCAAAATCAATCCCTGGGGAGGGTTCTAAACATAACCACAAATCTGCCTGATGACTTTTTTGCGTGGGCAGTTAACCCATTTGCATCTGTAACTGAGAGCAGCAGAACCCAGCCTCAGAGCTGTGCCTGCTGCAGCTCAGCTGAACTGCTCCCCAGCGCGCTGCCCCAGTGCTGCCTGGAGATTGCTTTCCTGCTTGCCCAGAACGTGGCCTCCAGGTGTTTGAGCAGTGG
This sequence comes from Pogoniulus pusillus, assembly GCF_015220805.1. Lineage (NCBI taxonomy): Eukaryota > Metazoa > Chordata > Aves > Piciformes > Lybiidae > Pogoniulus > Pogoniulus pusillus. The sequence continues at coordinate 366,246 of NC_087289.1, forward strand.
TGATTTTTCTCTGGCTCTCTCCTCTTCTGGCTGCAAACATTTTGCCAGCGTTGGTACAGATGGAGGCAGAGTGAATTACCAGAGAATAGGGTGAGTGGACAGCCAGGCTGGTCAGCGCCACCGTTGGGGTAGAAGTCGATGTGCCCCAGGGCTTCTCTGTAGCCTAACCCTGCCAGAAAGACACAGCAGGGGTGAGGGGATGGTAAACCACAGCATGCAGGAGAAGGAAGTGGGGAGACACTGGCACAAGTTGCCCAGGGAGGTTGTGGAGCACAGAAGCACCAAATGTGCTCTTCAACCACATTCTGTGCCTCTGTGCTCCACAACCACCCTGGAGGTGTTCAGGACCAGGTTGGATGAGGCTTTGAGCAGCCTGGGCTGGTGGGAGGGGTCTCTGGGCATGGCAGGGGATTGGAGCTGGATGAGTTTTGAGGTCACTTCCAACCCAACCCATTCTGTCGTTCTGTGGAGCATAAGGAACTGCCTGAAGAGACTATGAGCTGCTTAGCTGGGAGCTGCCTGCCCATGCAGGGCACCAGTGGCACTCATCTCTCCAGGCAGGTGGCCAAAGGGCTGTGGCCCAGCTGTGTCATTTTAGCAGTGGCATCAAGTGCCCATAATAAGCCTGTGAGTGTGAGTGCACAAAACTAGCCCCGTGGCTCTGCCTGCAGGAGAGGAAAAGGAGTGGCAGCCACTGGATATTGCTGCACTGCTGAAGACCAAGGTGGGAGGTGAGGAGCAGCCATGTGGTGAGGCTGCCAAGTGCCAGGGGCAGGATGCAGTGGGTCAGAGGGAAGGTTTGCATCTCACTGCTGGCCTGGCTGGAGGAGTTGAAGACGTGCTGGGCACCAGACAGGAGAGGGCTGAGGGAGGTGCCAGGTTTGCCCCAGAGGAAGGTCTAGCCCTCAGAACGTGGGATGGAGAGTGGAAGCATGGAGCCCCGAGGCTGGGGGTAGCTGATGTGCCGCTGGGAGCTGGGCTGTGTGCCTTGCTGTGGAGATGCTGTCTGCTTGGTGGCAGCCTGAGCCCGCAGCTGCGCTGCCGACAGGGCACTGCTGTACCAGTGCCCAAGTCCTTCCCAGGCCAGGAGGCTGTGCTGCTATAGAAAAGCAGTGTGGCTTGAAAGGCACAGGAACAGCAGCTCCTGAGGGACTGCTGCCAGCAGTGTGGGCAGCACAGGCTGGCAGCACCCCCACAGCAGTCGTGTCCCCAGCAGTGTGGGCAGCACAGGCTGGCAGCACCCCCACAGCAGTCGAGTCCCCAGCAGTGTGGGCAGCACAGGCTGGCAGCACCCCCACAGCAGTTGTGTCCCGCGGGCCGGAGGCGCAGGCTGCCGCGGCGCTGTGCCGTGCCCGCAGGCAGTGCGCGGGCTCCTGGCAGCGTGGGCAGGAGGCTGCCACCTACCGTCGGTGTCCGAGTGGATGACATCCACGAACTGGGCATCTGTAGGGTCCAGCCTCTCGCCGGGCGGCTTCCCTCTGTACAAGGGACCTGCTGGGTCCAGGCCTGCAAACAAAGCCAGAGACATGGCTCCACTTGCTGTCAGCAGCTGTGCCCACAGGGAGGGCACTGCCAGGCTCACCTGTGATCCTTCCCAGCGCGCCAGCAAACAGCTGCCCCACGAAGCCAGCGATGTGAGCTCCCAGGCTGACTCCTATCATGTGGAAGGAGCCAAGCGATGCTCCGTTGATCTGAGGTGCAAGAGCAGTCATGGTCACTGATCTGGGCACAGGAAGGGCATCACAGGTACCCACAGAGCAATGCAAAGGCAGCTCCCTGCTTTACCCAGGCTTCCCCTGGTGTGTTCCACCCTGCACAGAGTGCCTGAGCACCACCAGTGCCTGTCTGGAGGCCCAGCCCTGCTGCCTTTCTGTGCCCTTGCCACTGCCTGCTCACTCATGCTGAGCTTGGTGCCCACCAAGACCCCCAGGCCCCTTTCCACAGGGCTGCTCTCCAGCCAGGAGGATCCCAGCTGAGCTGCACTCCTGGCTGCAGACTCCTGTCCCTTCTGAGCTTGCTCCATGCCTACCCACCTCAGCCCAGAGGACTGTGCCCAGCTCACCAACATTTCGTCAATCAGCTTCTTCAGAGTCTCAGCAACCTTCCTGCAGTTCCTGGAAGCAGTGCTGTAGTTGAGGGTGGTTGCCCCCCGGTTCCAGTCCACCAGGATGATGTTCATGTCCTCTGCAGAGAGCAGCAGCTGCAGCAGGTCGGGCAGCCAGCGCGGGGCCGAGCCGGTGAGCCGGTAGCCGTGGATGATGAAGGTGGTTTTCTTGGCCACATCCAGGTGCATGGAGGCTGCTGACTTGAGCTCCTCAGCACAGTTGGAGTTCTGCCTGGTGTAGAGAAGCAGCTTCACCTTCAGGTCTGTGCCCATCAAAGCATTGCCAAAGCCCAGAACTGTGAAGGCAGGGCAAGTCTTGCCAGGGTCTGCAAAGAGCGCAAGGGGCAGGCCTCAGGTCAGCACCCATGCATTTGCCCTTTGTGCCTGCCAGCCATGCACAGGCACTGCTAGAGCTGGCTGAGCCAGGGCTGCTCCTTTCCACCATCTCTGTGACTGGAGTTACCCTGCAGCTCTGGAGTTCTTGCCGTGCTGGAAGCAGCACAGCAAGCAGAGCCCTGAGCAGCATGCCCTGGGACAGCACCACCCTGCCTCCTTCTGCTGGCAGCTGGGAAGTGGCAGGGACTCGCTCCAGAGGTCCTGCTAGTGAAGATGGTGTCAGGGCCTGATGAGCAGGGTGCAGGGTGGGTCCTGCACGGGTCTGAGAGCTGCCCAGATGCTGGCAACCTAACTTGGCTGGGAGCCTCCTGCTTTCAGCACACCTGCTCTTGGTGGCAGAAGAAAGGAGCCAACTGTTGCCAGAGACGCGCCAAAGAAGCTGCCAAGTTAGGGTACCTAACCCCAGACAGGTTTAGGGTAGAGAGCTCTGCTCATGGCTTCTTTGTGCCCCCAGCCTGCAGCCAAGAGGGGCAGCTCACTGCCCTATTTGTACCTGCAGATGCTGCCTGCTGCTTCCCAGTGTGAAATGGGACACTCTTGGTCTGCAGGAGCTATGATCCTGGTACTGCTTTAGGCACAGCTGAAGTGAGTGAATGGGGTGCAAGTGATGCTGGCTGGGATGCCCTCTGGCACTTGAGAGCCTGACTTGCCCTTTGCTTTGCCAGCAGAACACCAGCTGAGTCTTCAGAGTCCGACACCACCTCTTGACAGGGCATGGCATGGACTGCAATAGCTGTCTCCAGACAGGCAGTGCTTAGGAAGGCCCTCCAGGCTTTGTAGCCTCTTCCCCCAGATCCCCTTAATCTTGCTGCAGGGCCTTGTGGGAGAGAAGTGTCTGTCTCACACACACAGAGCTTGGGCTGCACTCGTTCAGGCTGCAGTTGCCAGAGGAATCTTCCTGATCTTTGCTGGAACGCTGTGGTGGAGCTGGGGAGGCTTTAGAAGCCTGCAGCTGGGAGCTAATTGTGCTCCAGCAACTCTCCAGCCCTCTGCAGACTGCAGTTTCTAAAGGGTGAAGCTCTCAGTTCCTGTGAGCAGCTTTGCCTTTCCTCCTCCTGTGGAAATCAGCAGCATGAGGCTGTACAGATGTTGTCTGCCCAGCACATAAAATAATCTGCTCAGTTGCTATAGTTCTGCTAATTACTTTGCAGAAGCCCTGGGGGCTCTAGAAATAAAAGTGAATAGGCTGAAAGGATGCTGCAGTTCAGTCCAACAGGACATGTTTAAATGCTGCCATAAATTCAGAAAGAGAGACTGGGGATCCATGGAGCCCTTCCTGCAGCCAGGCTGTGCTGGAGCAGGAGCAGTGGGAAGTGGACCATCAGCCAAGCCACTGAGCTGAAGGTGGCTGGGGTCAGGGTGGGTTAGGAGCAGCCCTGGAGAAAGAGCCTTGGGGGTGCTGGTGCTGAGCAGCTCCCCCGCAGCCAGCAGTGCCTCCTGCAGCCCAGCAGGCAGCTGGGTGCTGGCTGCAGCCAGAGCAGTGTGGGCAGCAGGGCAGGAGAGGGGAATTGTGCCCCTTGGCTCTGCTCAGACCTCACCTCCAACCCTGCCTCCAGTGCTGCTGTCCCCAGCGTGAGAAGGACACAGAGCTGTGGAGAGAGGCCAGAGGAGGCCACACAGATGCTGCCAGGGCTGCAGCAGCTCTGCTGTGAGCACAGGCTGAGGGAGCTGGGGGGGTGCAGCCTGCAGAGGAGAAGGCTCCAGGGGCACCTCAGAGCTGCTGCCAGAGCCTGAAAGGAGCCTGCAGGAAGGCTGCAGAGGGACTTGTGCTGAGGGGGTCTGAGCCAGGCCGAGGGCAATGGTTTGGAGCTGAGGCAGAGCAGGGGAGAGTGGAGCTGAGGAAGAAGTTGTTGAGTGTGAGGGTGGTGAGAGCCTGGCACAGGCTGCCCAGGGAGGCTGTGGCTGCCTCCTGCTTGGGGTTGTTGAAGGCCAGGCTGGGAGAGGCTTTGAACAGCAGAGTCCAGCTGAGAGGTGCCCCTGGGCATGGCAGGGGCTGGAGATGAGCTCTGAGCTCTTCCACTCGAGCCATTCCAGGATTCTGTGCTCTCTGTAACGCCTCAGTCCCAGGCGCAGCGTGACCCTGGGCCAGGCGTGCAAGAGTGGAGGTGACCTGGGTGGCTCTCTTGGTTGGAACTGGATTATCTTTAAGGTCTCTTCCAACCCAAACCTTTCTGTGATCCTGTGGCATTAGCCCAGTGTGCCACTAGCCCAGTTCCAGCCCTGGCATGGCCCTGGGCTTGCTGAACTCATAGGCTGACAGTGTTGTTTGGACTGGGACAGGTTTCTGACATCAACAAGTCCAACTGTCAGATCACTGTGGCCATTAAACTGTGTTCCTGCCTGGAAAGGTCTCAGGAATGGTTGGAGAAGAAGCTGCAGTGTTTGGTATCATTGCAGAAGGTCCCAGAGTGGACAGCAGCAGCATGTGGAGCACAGCTGGAGGTGGGTAGGTTCAGCCTGGAGGTGAGGAGGAAGTTCTTCACCATGAGAGTGGTGAGAGGCTGGCAGGGGTTGCCCAGGGAGGTGGTTGAGGCCCCATGGCTGGAGGTGTTTGAGGCCAGGCTGGCTGAGGCTGTGGGCAGCCTGCTCTAGGGTAGGGTGTCCCTGGGCATGGCAGAGGGGTTGGAAGTAGATGACCCTTGTGGTCCCTCCCAACCCTGCCTGATTCTACAGCTCTATGTGTGTGTGTGCCACACCTTGTCCTTCTGCTCCCTCCCAGCCCCACCGGTGCTTCGGGGTGGGGAAGGGAAGGGGGTGATGAATGACCAGGGTGATTAGCAGCAGCGTGAGGTATGGGCAGAGCACTTGAACCCAGGGCTGCTCAGGCAGTTCACTGTTCTCCCTCTCTTCTGTTTTCCAACATGCAAAGTGGGATGGCAACAGCAGTGTCCTGGGCAAGGAGCTCTGCCAGCACAGCGCCTGTGGCCACCTGTTACACTGCTGCTCCTGTGGGAGCTGAGCAGCTTCTGTCTCGAACTGAGCTTCTCCTCCAAGCTGCTGTGACAGCAGGAGGCCATCCTCAGAATACAGCCTTGGGGCAGAGTGGCTATCCTCGTGCTGTGCCTGCATCCCTTTGGGACCAGTCCCTGTGCAGCCTGCTTATAGCCCCTTCAGGTACTGGCAGGCTGCTCTGAGGTCTCCCTGGAGCCTTCTCTGCTCCAGACTCTCTGCTGCAGGTCAGTACCACCCACCCAACTTAAGCTGTCCTAATGTACTCCTGGCAGAGATACAGAGAAAGGAAGGCTCCATACAGAACCCAAAATCCCTGGCACTGCAGCATGGCAAGAGAAGCCTTTAGCTCTGGTTCCCCAAAGCCTTTACAACAAACCCTTTGTTCCTTACCTGCTCTCACCCCATTCCAGAGGCAGATGAACACAAGGCACAGGCTCAGCATCTGGACTTCCACGTGAAACTTGTGCAGCTAAAGCACTTGAGGACCTCCAGTGCCTCTGGCAGGTGTCTGCTGTCTGGGGCAAGAGTTTGCTCTCCTTTCTTCTGCCACCAGCAGTAGGTGTGGTGAGAGGAGGAAGTTGCCAGCCAAGAAGTGCAGACCTCTTTAGTTATACAACTCCAGCTTCTTCTGCAACAGGTGTGGCACCTTCTCTTCTGCCAGGTGCCCTGCTTTTAAATGCTGCTTGCCCAGGGCAGTGACTAGGCAGGCACAGAGCTCTGGCTTCACACTGCAAGCAGCACTTGGGCCACACCTGTTGGGACACAGGCTGTGGCTGTGCAAGGAGTGAGGGAGGGCAGCACAGCCTCGAGTGTCTCTGAAGGCTGGTATGCATCTGGGCAGGGCCAGCACTTGGTGCCACACAGCCCTAGCTGCTAGTACCCTGTGCTGCCACAGCCCTCTGGCTCTCCTGAGCACTCTGCCCCAGCACCTCTGCTGCAGCACCCTGGCAGGAGGCAGATCCATAGGTTCATGGAATGGGGTGGGTTGGAAGGGACCTTAGACCTCACCCAGCTCAAACCCCTGCCATGCCCAGGGACACCTCCCACCAGCCCAAGTTGCTCAAGGCCTCACCCAACCTGGCCTTCAACACCTCCAGGGAGGAGGCAGCCACAGCCTCCCTGGGCAACCTGTGCCAGGCTCTCCCCACCCACACTCTCAACAATTTCTTCCTCATCTCCACTCTCACTCTCCCCTCTCCCAGCCCAAAGCCACTGTCCCTCATCCTGGCACTCCCAGCCCTAAGCCACTGTCCCTCATCCTGGCACTCCCAGCCCTTCTCCAAAGCCCCTCCCCAGCTCTATTGGAGCCCTTCAGCTCTTAGCAGGCTGCTCTGAGGTCTGCCTGCAGCCTTCTCCAGGCTGCACAGCCACATCTCTCCCAGCTGGCCCCACAGCAGAGCTTCTGCAGCCTCTCAGCATCTTGGTGGCCTCCTCTGGACCCTCTGCAGCAGTTCCACATCCCTTGTGCTGGGTTCCCAGAGCTGGAGGCAGTGCTGCAGGTGAGGTCTGAGCAGAGCAGAGAGGGAAGTTACCAGTGGAGTCAGTGTGGGTCTCTTTTGGGAGCAGCTTGTCTGGCATCCCACCATGTTTTCATGCAGCCCTGCTGGGACCTGATGAATTCATCTCTGGTTTCATAGAATCAGCCAGGTTGGAAGAGACCTCCAAGATGATCCAGCGCAACCTATCCCCCAGCCCTAGCCTGTCAACCAGACCATGGCACTAAGTGCCTCATCCAGGCTTTGCTTGAACACCTCCAGCCACAGAGACTCCACCACCTCCCTGGGCAGCCCATTCCAATGCCAATCACTCTCTCTGACAACAACTTCCTCCTCACATCCAGCCTGAACCTGCCCTGGCACAGCTTGAGACTGTGTCCCCTTGTTCTGTTGCTGGGTGCCTGGCAGCAGAGCCCAACCCCACCTGGCTACAGCCTCCCTTCGGGTAGACAGCAATGAGCTCTGCCCTGAGCCTCCTCTGCTGCAGGCTGCACACCCCCAGCTCCCTCAGCCTCTCCTCACAGGGCTGTGCTCCAGGCCCCTCCCCAGCCTTGCTGCCCTGCTCTGGGCACCTTCCAGCACCTCAACATCTATCTGTAATGGAGGAGCCCAGAACTGGACACAGCACTCCAGGTGTGGCCTGAGCAGTGCTGAGCACAGGGGCACAAGAACCTCCCTTGTCCTGCTGCCCACACTGCTCCTGAGCCAGCCCAGGATGCCATTGGCTCTGCTGCCCACCTGGGCACTGCTGCCTCCTCTGCAGCTCCTCTCTCCCAGCACCCCCAGGGCCCTCTCTGCCTGCCTGCTCTCAGCCACTCTGGCCCCAGCCTGTAGTGCTGCTTGGGGTTGTTGTGGCCAAAGTGTAGAACCCTGCACTTGGCCTCGTTCAGTCTCATCCCCTTGGCCTCTGCCCACCCATCCAGCCTGGCCAGGTCCCTCTGCAGGGCTCTGCTACCTTCCAACAGATCCACAGCTGCTCCTAGCTTGGTGTCAGCTGCAAACTCACTGCTGCTGGACTCAATCCCCTGCTCCAGATCATCAACAAAGATATTGACCAGGACTGAGCCCAGCACTGACCCCTGAGGAACACTACTAGTGCCATCTGCCCACTGGATGTGGCACCATTCAGCACCACTCTCTGAGCTCTGCCATCCAGCCAGTTCCTGACCCAGCACAGAGTGAATCTGTCCAAGCCATGAGCTGCCAGCTGTGCCAGGAGCTTGTTGTGGCAGATGGTGTCAAAGGCTTTGCTGAAGCCCAGGTAGACTAGTCCAGGTAGTTCAAGCCAGAGGGGCTTTTTCTCTTCTTCCCTGCTGGACAGGAGGAAGCTGACAGGTGCAAAGACAACAACTGCCAGGGGTCTGCAGTTGGAGCTGGCAGATCTGGTGGCATAATGGTGGACGAGAGCAGAGGGGAGTACAGAGGTGGGGCAAGGGAAGGAGCCAGGGTGGCTGCTGCACAGAAAGCTCTGTGGGAGCCTTGCTTAATGCTTTCTTAGCAAACCCTTCTGATGTAGGCCAGGCAAAGCAGGATGGGGAGGATCAGAAACACCTCATTAAGCACAGGCTCTGCTTTTTGCCCCTGGTGATGACAGAGGGAGGAGCTGAGCTGCCAGCTGCAGAGCTGTTTCCCTGGCTCCTGCTGTACCCAGCAAGTGTTTTGACTTGGCTGCCTCCCGAGTGAATGCTCAGCTCTGCCTGCAGCTCCTGCTTGTTCGGGCAAGTGCAGGCAGGGATTGCAGCCCAGAGATGTCACCCAGCCACACCTGAGCTTCTTCACAAGCACTTGGAGCTCCCCATGCTCCTGCAGCTCAGTCTCCCAGGACATGTGCCCTGCTGGGATTCCAGCTGGGGGGCACACAGGCAGAGGTGGAGGCTGTCGTTTTGAAGAGGATAAACAGTGAGAAGACACCAAGAAAACTTCAGTGCAGCCTGGAAGCTGTGGGAGTTGCTGCTTCTGCTGCACAGGCACAACAGAATCTTGTGAAATATTGTTTCAGTTCCAGTTCCCTTCTCACCTCCACCAGAAACCCTAAACTCTGTCAAAATATTTTCTGCCTAGGAAGTCCTGGCAGCGGTGTGAAGGCATCAGTCCAACAGTGAGACAGGCAAGAGGAGCAGAAGGCTTCTACCTACCGCAGACGTCTTGTGAGAATCAGCAGAGGAGGCCTTGCAGAGGGCCTTGCCCCTGCCCAGCACAGCCAGAGGTAACAATTCACTGCCTGAGGACAAGCTCCTCTTGCTTTCCCCCGGCACTTCCCAGATTCCCAGTTCCCATCTCAGAGGGCTCCTGCAGGTGTCTCACTGGGCCAGGCAGGTTCTTACCGGGACAGCAGTGTGCCCTCGTGGCCAGGAGGGACCAGGACATCCTGGAGTGCAGCAAGAGAAGTGTGGCCAGCAGGGCTGGGGAGGGTCTCCTGCCCCTCTGCTCTGCCATGCTGAGGCCACAGCTGCAGTGCTGTGCCCAGTGCTGGGCTCCACAGTTCCAGAGCCAGGGACCTGCTGGAGAGAGTCCAGGGGAGGCTGTGAGAGTGATGCAGGGACTGGAGCAGCTCTGCTGAGGAAAGGCTGAGAGCCCTGGGGCTTTGTAGTCTGGAGAAGAGAAGGCTGAGAGGGGACCTGATCAATGTATAAATATCTGAGGGGTGGGTGTCAGGAGAAGGTGCCAGGCTCTGATCATTGGTGCCCAGGGATGGGACACAACAGATACAAGCTGGAATCCAGGAGGTTCCACCTCAACATAAGGACAAATTTCTGTGGTGTGAGGGTGCTGGAGCCTGGAGCAGGCTGCCCAGGGAGGTTGTGGAGTCTCCTCCTCTGGAGTCTTTTCCAGCCCACCTGGCTGTGTTCTGGGTGCCCCTGCTCTGGCAGGGGTTGGACTGGGTGATCTCCTGAGGTCCTTTCCTACCATTGTGTGATTCAGTGATTCCCTGTGACTCTCACTCCCTCCTCTGGAGAACAAGTCCTAGTAAATCAGGCTGCTTACAGCCCGTGCATGGCAAACACAGCCAGGCTGGCAGCCCTGCAGCTGTCCTCTGCCATCCAGGCCTGAGTTGTTCACATGGCCACCTGTGGTTGCAGGGAACTTGCAGCTCTTGAGTCTTCCTGACCAGTGTCAGGTGCCTGCCCCACGCCACCTTCCCCAGCCACACACTAGTTAAAGATGGTAACAACTGACTAAGGGCTGCTTGGTTTTCCACACTGAGCTCTAGCCACAGAGCTCAGAGGAGGCCACGATGGTGATCACAGGGCTGGAGCAGCTCTGCTCTCAGGACAGGCTGAAGGAGCTGGGGTGTTCAGCCTGGAGAAGACTCTGGGGGGAACCTTAGAGCATGCTTCCAGTACCTGAAAGGAGCTACAGGACAGCTATGGAAGGACTCTTGACAAGGGCTGGAAGTGACAGGACAAGGGACAATGGTTTGAAATTGCAGCAGAGCAGATTGATACTGGATGTGAGGAACAAGTTCTGCACCAGGAGGCTGCTGGAAGCCTGCCACAGGCTGCCCAGGGAGGTGGCTGAGGCTCCATGCCTGGAGCTCTCCAGGGTGAGGCTGGAGAAGGCTGTGAGCAAGCTGCCCTGCTGGAGGATGTCCCTGCTGAGTGCAGGGCTTGGGCTGGGAGACCTTTGGAGGTCCCTTCCAACCCTGCCCATCCTGAGTCCATGCGTGCACAGGACACAGGCCTTCAGAGTCAGAAAGGATCCAGCTGGAGCTCTGAAATCAGTAACAACCTGAGACAGTAACAAGACTTCATTTATCAGGTGTAGAAAACACTGCAGGTCAGACTGGCACCAGCTGCAGATCAGCAGCTGAAGAGCTGAGGTGAGTGGCTGTGAGGGGACATTCTGACCACCAGCTGCTGTGGCTGTCTCATGCCCAACTGTGCCTGGTCACTGTGGGCAGCACCACTGCAGAGCAGCAGAGCCTGCCTCAGCAATGCCATTTCCTCCCGAGGAGCCTGTGCCCACGGTGCTCAGCTGGGCAGGGCTGAAGCCTCTCTAGTTGCCCGTGGGTGGAACGTTTTCATGGAGATACTGCAGAGCCAGGTCTGTCCACTTCATTTCTTGCTCCTTCACAGACTCAGTTGTGCCACCGTTGTCTTGCTCTGGCTCAGGGAGCTCGTTCTGAGGACAAAACAGGTGCATGAATTCCACACACCCTGGCAGGAGCAGCTGAGACCTCACAGGGATAAACACAGACACCCACCCAAGAGCCCAGAGGGTGCCTCTGAGCAGTACCACTTAACACTGCTGAGCCCAGGGAGGAACAGGAGTCTTACATTACTGTGGGGCTCAGCAGCAAAGGGAAATTGTTTCCCAGACCCCTGGGGCCTCTCTGTCCCCTCAGGCTGCACAGGCAGCGAGAGAGAACATTCAGCACATGCAAAGAACTGCCAGCATGATGCCATGATTGCACTGCTGGCTTGCACTGTGCTGCTTCTGCTGCTGCCAAGAGCACAGAGACTGCACTTAGCAGAGCTGTTACTAAGACAGCTGCTTCTGTAACCTTATTTTCTTGTGGCAGGTGACAAATCCTTCATCTTTCTCCACGCTGACCTCAGCCACGCCCATGCTCTAGCAGCAGCAGAAGGCACAAACCCCTGCCAGGTGCAGTATGGAGGTGCTCATGATACAGTGAGGAGGAGGTATGGTGTAACTGAGAGTTCACTTGCCTTCTGCTGTCCATGCTTTAACTGAGAGTTCACTTGCCTTCTGCTGTCCGTGCTTTAACTGAGAGTTCACTTGCCTTCTGCTGTCTGTGCTTTAACTGAGAGTTCACTTGCCTTCTGCTGTCCATGCTTTAACTGAGAGTTCACTTGCCTTCTGCTGTCCATGCTTTAACTGAGAGTTCACTTGCCTTCTGCTGTCCGTGCTTTAACTGAGAGTTCACTTGCCTTCTGCTGTCTGTGCTTTAACTGAGAGTTCACTTGCCTTCTGCTGTCCATGCTTTAACTGAGAGTTCACTTGCCTTCTGCTGTCCGTGCTTTAACTGAGAGTTCACTTGCCTTCTGCTGTCCGTGCTTTAACTGAGAGTTCACTTGCCTTCTGCTGTCCATGCTTTAACTGAGAGTTCACTTGCCTTCTGCTGTCCTCAGCACAAAGGTGGACACAGAGCTGTTGGAGTGAGGCCAGAGGAGGCCACAGAGATGCTGCCAGGGCTGCAGCAGCTCTGCTGTGAGCACAGGCTGAGGGAGCTGGGAAGGTGCAGGCTGGAGAAGGCTCCAGGGGCACCTCAGAGCTGCTGCCAGTACCTGAAGGGATCCTGCAGGAAGGCTGCAGAGGGACTTGTGCTGAGGGGGTCTGAGCCAGGCCAAGGGCAATGGCTTGGAGTTGAGGCAGAGCAGAGTGAGAGTGGTGAGGAAGAAGTTCTTCAGTGTGAGGGTGGTGAGACTCTGGAATGGGTTATCCAGAGGCTTGTGGCTGCCTCCTGCCTGGGGGTGTTCAAGGCCAGGTTGGATGAGGCCTTGACCAGCCAAGTCCAGCTAAGAGGTGTCCCTGCCCATGGCAGAGGGTTGCTGTAGACGATCTTTTAAAGTCCCTTCCAACCTGAGCCTTTCTGTGATTGATTCTACCTCTCCCTGCTGCCAAACCCAGAAGTGTGCAATGGGAAGGGCACTCAGTTCCGAGATTTGTCAGAAGAGAAACATCCACATCGGCGCCTGCCCAGGGGCTTGACTGGCAGGCAGGACGAGGGAAGAGGCAACTCCACACCAGGAGCCTTTTGGACAAACTGCCTGCCCCACAAACAGTCCTCTCTGTGCTGCTCTTGGGAAGCAGCTCTGCTGCAGCCAGCAGCCTGCCCCGGGCTGTCCAAGCAGCGCTGTACCTACCAGGGGGATGGCCACGTCCTCGTAGGGCAGTTTGTCTTCTCTCCAGGCGTCGTCGATCAGGTCGAGGATCCTGCCGTCCCGCTGCACCTCGCTGTCCATCCCTGCAGCAGGGCACGGCCGCCGCACCTGCCGCACACAGCAGAGGCCAGCTCCAGGCAAGCGGCTGCAGCTGGGACTGCAACCTGAACTTCTCTGGAGAACTTTTGCTTTCCTAATCCCCTGCAGCTGCGCAGAGCACTGCGGACGGAACTGCACCCTGCTCTGCAGCACAGATGGACTGACAGCAGTGGCCTGTAATTAGCTACAGAGACTCGCAGGTGTTACAGCTGCCGACCTTTATAAGTCTCCTTTGAGTCAGCTTGAGTACCTGCAGCTGCCCTGTCCCCTCCAACCCTGCACGGAGCTCTTGCTTACCCTTGGCTGCCTGCTTGGTGCCAAACTCGCCCGCACCTCTGCCAGTCTGGGAAGGAGCCAGCACAGAGCATTTAATGGCACATCAAATGAAACTGGAGCCGAACAAGCCCTTGTGTCCCACTCGTTCCAGGGGGTTCTGGTGAACTCGTGGGTGCTGTTCAGCCTGGAGCAGAGCAGCCCGAGGGGTCTTGGCGCTGCTAACAGCTAAAGGGCGGCGGTCAGGGGGATGGGTCTGGGCCACTAAAGGTAGCGCGCAGAGAGGACAAGAGGCGCCGGGCACGAACTGCGTACCGCAGGCTCCTGGAGCAGGCTCCTGGCGCAGGCTCCTGGCGCAGGCTCCAGCGCGGCTGTGGAGCCTCTTTCTCCGGAGACTTCCAAGCCCTGCTGAACGCGTTCCGGGCAGCTGATGCAGGTGAGCCTGCGCGGGCAGGGGGCTTGGGACGGATCATCTCCAACCGCCCTCCTGCCAGTGCCCGCTCAGCGCCTGCCCCGCAGGCCAGCAGCCGGCGCGGAGCCTACCGGCGGCGCTTCCAACCCCAGCCCGGCTCGGGCAGCGCGGGGCCCTCCGGCCCGGCAGCTAGCGCGGAACGAGCCTGGCCGCGGGGCCCGGCGCTGCAGAGGCCCTTGCGCCCCCCGCCCCGCCCCGCGCCCCCGCGGCCATACCCGGGCCCGGTCCGGCGGCAGCCTCGGCGCGGAGCAGTGCGCAGCCGCCAGACCGCGCAGGCGCAGTGCCCGCGCAAGGCTGCGACTTCCGCTGCGCCGCCGTTAGGCAGCGGGCACGGGGCTGGGCAGGAGCGGCTCGGCTCGGCTCGGCTCGGCTCACCGCTGTCTCCCGCCGGGATGGAGCCGGCCGCGGCGCTTGCCCTTGCGGGGCTGTGAGCGCAGCCGGTGCGCGGTGAGGGCGGAGGGCCCCGCTGGGCAGCAGTCGAAGCGCAGCAGGCTGAGGGTGAGCACTGCCGAGGGGACGCCAGCCCGGGCCGCTTCTGGCCCCAGGGAAGCAGCAGCCGGGTCGGGGTGGGTCTCAGCAGACCCTGCCTGGCCTCCCAGCCGCAGGTGGCATCTCCGGTAGAGTCAGGTTCAGTGCCTGCTTGCCCGTACTGCTGGGGGGTTCTGCTGGCGGTGGTGCTTCGCTGGTGTAAGCTTCCAGCAGCGCTGGGCAAGCTTCGGCACAGGCTGCCCAGGGAGGTGGTGGAGTCCCCACCCCTGGAGCTGTCCAAGAAACCTGTGGCCCTGGCACCTGGGGCCATGGTTTAGTGCCCATGTGGGGCTGGGCTGGATGGGCTTAGAGAGCTGCTCCGACCCAAACGGGTCTGTGAACAGTGCGTCCTGGGGGGTTTCTGAAAGGCAGGCTGGCCCCAGCCTTCCGCGGGGCAGTGCCCAGGCGTCCTGCGGCGAGCCAGGCTCGCTGCGCTTGGCTCTGCTGCTGTCCGCCTGGCGCTGGGGCGCGGGGCTCGGGAGCGGTGTGCCCCTGTGGCCAAGGAGGCCAAGGGCATCCCGGGCTGCACTGGAAGGGCTGTGCTCAGCAGGGCAGAGAGCTTCTCCTGCCCCTCTGCTCTGCCCTGCTGAGGCCACAGCTGCAATCTTGTGCCCAGTTCTGGGCCCTCAGCTGAGGAAGGAGCTCAGGGAAGTGCTGCAGAGAGCCCAGCCCAGAGCCCCCAGGCTGCTGCAGGCAGTGGCAGCTCTGCTGGGAGGCCAGGCTGAGGGAGCTGGGGCTGCTTGGAGCAGAGGAGCCTGAGGGCTGCCCTCAGTGCTGCTGCTGAAGATGTGCAGGGCTGGAGCCAGGCTCTGCTCAGGGGTGGCCAAGGACAGGCCACGGGGCACCAGGTGCCAGGTGCCAGCTGCAGCAGAGGAGGTGGCAGGGGAACAGAAGGGAAAACTGTGAGTGTGAGGGTGCTGGAGCCTGGAGCAGGCTGCCCAGAGAGGCTGCGGGGACATCCTTGCTCTTGGGCCATCCCAAACCCACCTGGATGCGTTCTGGGTGCCCCTGCTCTGGCAGGGCTTTGGGCTGGGCTCTTTTGAGGCTTCTTCCAATTCCTGCCATTCTGTGGTTCAGTGAACAGTGACCTAAGGGCTGTCACTTTTAAGTAAGACAATGCACTGCTGCTGCCAGCTTCTGCAACTGGCCATAGCTTGTGGCATGAGGGTGGAGAAGTCTGTGCCCTTTGATTGTTGGGTCTTTGGCTTCTGAGCTGATGAAGGTGGCTGTCGTCTTGCTCACCTGTAACCCTGCACCGATTGTATCTTGTCTTAGCCTCTTGGCTCTGTGGAGTTTGCTTTGTTCTGCAGCCTTCTTTACATCACATGGCTGAGCACTGCTGTTCCCTGCTTCCCTAGCTGCTGGCACCCCCAGGACCTGCTGATGGAGGCTTTACTGGAAGGAATGCAAAGAAACGGGCAGGGCAGGTATGTATGTGACAGGGCACAGCAGGCATCTAAAGTCATGCAGGGATAAACCTTCCAGCTCGCTCAGAGTGAGATCCTCTGGTGCCAGACAGCTTCCCTGGCTTTGGGACTTGCTTGCCTGAAGCTTGGAGAGGGCAGATTGAGAGTGGAGATGAGGAAGAAATTGTTGAGAGTGAGGGGGGGGAGACACTGGCACAGGTTGCCCAGATCACATTGGGTGATTCTGTGCTCCCCAACCTCCCTGGAGGTGTTCAGGACCAGGTTGGATGAGGCTCTGAGAGATCTAGTGGGAGGTATCTCTGCCCATGGCCAGAGGGCTGGGACTGGGTGATTTAGGTCTTGCCCAGCACACTCTATGATTGGTGCAGAGCTGGTCCCTGGGTGCAGGTCAGTTCTGCTCTGCTGGCTTCATGGGGCACTGAGGCTGTTGGGTGGTGTCTGCTCTGCTTTGTAACTGGAAGCTCCTCCCCTGGCAGTGGTGGGTTCCTGACTTCGTGCGAGGCCGAGCTGCAGGAGCTGATGAAGCAGATCGACCTCATGGTGGCTCACAAGAAAGCTGAATGGGAAGGCCAGACCCAGGCTTTGGAAGCTTGCCTGAGTGCCCGGGAGCAGGAGCTGGCCTCTGCCAAGGCTGCTCTGCAGGAAGCACGGAAGGAGGTACCTCAGGCCCCTGTGTGCCCTGGGTGCTGCCAGCCTGCGCCCTTGCACCTCTCAGTACAGCACAGGGGCTGAGCATGCCCTTCAGTTCATCCTGGGCTCATGCTCTGGGGGTCTTGCAGGAGGTTGGGTGTTTGCCATGTTCAAATGCTGAGCTAGAAGGCGGCCTCAGTGTCCTCAGGGAGCTGTGCTGAGCCGAGCAGGAGCTGCTCTCCTGCTTGTAAATCAGATAGAGAATTTTCAGAGGAGCCTTTGATGCCTCTCTGCTGTGGGGAGACCTCAGCTGGAGCACTGCATCCAGCTCTGGAGCCCTCCACACAGGAAGGCCATGGACCTGGTGGAACAGGCTCAGAGGAGGCCACAGAAATGATGCAAGGGCTGAAGCAGCTCTGCTATGAGGCCAGGCTGAGGGAGCAGGGGGTGGAGGAGCAGAGGAGGAGGCTCAGGGCAGAGCTCAGCTGCATTTCAGTATCTGCAGGGGAGCTGCAGGCAGGCTGGGGAAGGGCTGCTGAGCAAGCCCTGTGGGGCCAGGATGAGGGGCAGTGGTTTGGAGCTGGAGCATCAGGAGGAAGTTCTGGTGTTCATTTGCTGTTTCACTCTCCTGCAGGCTGGCACCCTGCGCCACCAGCTACAAGAGATGGAAAGAGGCAAACAGGAGGTGGCCAGAGAGTATCAACAGCAGCTGAAGAAATTCCAGGAGGAGGTTAGTGGCAAAAAGAGCAAATTGGATTTTAGTTCCCAGCTAATGGGTGCAATACTTTGTGTGATGAGTTTTGGGCCCCTTGCTCCAAGGGCTTTGAGATGCTGGAACAGGTGCAGAGAAGGGCAACCAAGCTCTGGAGGAGCAGCTGAGGGAGCTGGGGGTATGCAGTGTGGGAGCAGTGGAGGCTGAGGGCAGAGCTCATTGCTCTATGCAGCTCCCTGAGAGGAGGCTGCAGCCAGCTGGGGTTGAGCTCTGCTCCCAAGGAACAAATGATAAGATGAGAGGAAATGACCTCAGGTTGGCCAGGAGATTTGTCTGTCTCGTTTTGGTTCTGATACAACAGTGGGCATAGGAGAGAGATTCTGAGTTGGCATTGCCCCGGCTGTGAAAGCCAGAGTGTGGCTGAGCAGAACCTGACAGCTCAAGTCCTGTTGGTGCTCTGTGTGATGGCAACTCTCAGTCGTCCTTCTCTCACTAAGTGCAACAGTTCCAGTTCCTGCCTGAGCTTGACAGGTGTTCTTTATTCCCATAAGGAATGATTCCCTGCCCTCTATGAGGCCTGATGTGCCCCTCTGTGTGAGATCACAGCACGGTAGGGATTGGAAGGGACCTCTGGAGGTTGACATCTTGTCAGAGCTCTGCTGAGACCTCACCTCCAATACTGCCTCCAGATCTGGTGCCACACAGAGCCACAGAATGTTAGGGGTTGGAGGGACCTGCAGAGATCATCCAGTCCAACCCCCTGCCAGAGCAGGACACCCAGAACACAGCCATCTGGGTTTGGAAAGTCTCCAGAGGAGACTCCACAACCTCTGAGCTCTGCCACCCTCACACCAAAGAAGCTCTCCAGCTGTTGAGGTGGCACCTCCTGGGTCCCAGCTTGTACCTCTGGGTCCTTGTCCTATCCCTGGGCACCATCAAACAGCCTGGCTGCATCCTTCTGACACCACCCCTCAGGTACTTACAGACACTGCTCAGCTCCCTCTCAGCCTTCTCCTCTCCAGGCTAAGCACCCCCAGGGCTCTCTGCCTCTCTCCATAGAGGAGCTGCTCCAGACCCTTAAACCATCCTCAGAGCCTCCACTGGACTCTCCCCAGCAGCTCCCTGCCTCTCTGGCACTGGGCAGCCCAGAACTGGACACAGTATTCCAGCTGTGGTCTTACTGGGGCTGAGCAGAGTGCAGGAGACCCTCCCGGACCTGCTGGCCACATTCTTCTCGGTGCCCTGCAGGATGCCCTTGGCCTTGCTGGCCACCAGGCCTCGTTGCTGTCCCATGGAGGGGCTCCAGGCTCCTGCTCTGCTGCTCTCCAGCAGTCTCCTGTCCCCTGCAGTGGTGCCTGCTGCCACTCCTGCCCGGGGCAGGGCTCTCCACTTCTCCTTGTTGGACCTCATTAGCCTCATCCTTGCCCAGTCTGCATCCTGTCCAGGTCACGTTGGATGGCAGCACAGCCTGAGGGGTGTCAGGCCCTGCTGATGGGGCAGTGGTGGCAGCTGCCCTGCTTCTGGAGCATCAACAGCCACATCTCAGCCTGCCTCTGGCAATGCCTCAGTCCTGTTCCTAGTAGTGGTAGGACAGAGGTGTCAGTGGAGCTGCTGGTGTCACAGCTGCAGTGGCATCTTGCTGCTCTCCCAAGTTGGCATGTTCTGCAGCCCTGTTGGCACACAGCAGGCTCCTTGGCCAAACAGGAGGCTTCACTGCCAGCTCTGTGTCCTCGGGGAGGGCAATTGTCTGTGTGAAGCCATTTTTTGTGTGCCAATTTAAGTCTTGCCCCAGGGCCTTGAACAAAGTCTCTCTCACTGTATCCCTTGCAGTTGTCCAGGCTGAGGAGGAGCTATGAGAAGCTGCAGAGGAAGCACCTGAGAGAAGCAAGAGGAGAAGGCAACATGAGACAAGGGGAGGAGCAGTCCGAAATGAGCCGACTGACCAGGAAGCTGGAGGTAGGCAGTGAAGGGCCAAGTGCCAAGCAGGGCTGCTGGGTACTGAGGGACTTCCAGGGCTGCAGTGGCTGAACAGGCAGCTAGGGAGTGAGCTGTGGGTCCTGCTTACAAGGAGCTCTCATCCCCTCCAGATGGAGCTCTGCTCAAATGCTTCCTGTGTTGGAGTCTCTAGAGACAGGCCAAGGGGGGATGGTTTGGAGCTGAGGCACAGCAGGGTGAGACTGGAGCCGAGGAAGAAGTTCTGTGGTATGAGTGGCACAGGCTGCCCAGGGAGGCTGTGGCTGCTTCCTGCCTGGGGGCGTGCAAAGCCAGGTTGAGAGGTGTCCCTGCCCATGGCAGGGACGTTGGAGTAGGTGATCTCTAAGGTCCCTTCCAGCCTGAGCCGTTCCAGGATTCTGCTCAACCTTGTCTCATCTTTTAGTCTTTCTGCTGTGTGGAGCTCAACTGCCCTCAATTTTTTCTTACTGCACCCTGAAAAGTGGATAACAAACATCTACCTGATGTGTCTGCAGCAGAGATTGGCACTGAAATTCTGCTGAGGGCACAGCTGCAGTGCTGTGCCCAGTGCTGGGCTCCCTAGTTCCAGAGACACATCTGCTGCAGAGAGTCCAGGGGAGGGTTTGAGGATGGCTGGGGACTGGACCAGCCCTGAGGGGCCCTGAGCAGTGTCTGTGAATACCTGAGGGGTGACTGCCAGGAGGAAGGTGCCAGGCTCTGTTTGGTGCTGCCCAGAGATAGGGCAAGAGGCAATGGGTATAGCTGGGGCCCAGGAGGTGCCACCTCAGCATGAGGAGAAACTTTAGTGTGAGGGTGCTGGAGCCTGGAGCAGGTTGCCCAGAGAGGCTATGGAGTCTCCTCCGGAGACTTTCCAAACCCACCTGGCTGTGTTCTGTGTGCCCTGCCCTGGGTGCCCCTGCTCTGGCAGGGGGTTGGACTGGATAATCTCTGGAGGTCCTTTCCAACCCCTGCCATGCTGTGACGCTGTAGTTTGTTCCTGTGGTGGCAGCTGGAGGCAGTGTGAGCTGCCAGAGCTCTGGCAGCAGGTCCCTGCAGCATCCCTGGCTCTGGCAGCTCTCAGCATCAGCAAGCAGCAGTCACTGACACTGAGTTTACCTGGGAGGGAGCAGCTGCATCAGGCACAGTGTGGGGGCTCTGCACTGCTGAGCTGCTGCAGCGAATGCTGGCTGGGGCTTTCCCTGCCGTGGAGAAGGGTGCACCAGCAGCTGGTGAGGAGACAAAGCCACCGTGGCTGTGGGCTGCAGCCAGAGTGCTCCCAGCCCCCCTGTCCCCGCAGGAGTTCCGCCAGAGGTCGCTGGACTGGGAGAAGCAGCGCCTGCTCTACCAGCAGCAGGTGGCATCCCTGGAGGCGCAGAGGAAGGCTTTGGCTGAGCAGTCTGAGCTCGTTCAGGTACAGTTAATGTGTGCTGGAAGTTTGTGCTCTGTTCGTGGCAGCGGCACAGAGGCTAAGGAAAGCTCTGGGGATTGCCACTCGAATGCCTCCTCCCGTCCTGCTGTAATAGGGGTCACTTGTGGGAGTGCTGCGTGGGGAGGAGATCTGGAGTCTGTCAAGAGGGCTTAGACAAAGCTTGTGCAGCTCTCCCTGACATCCCTCCAGTTAGCAGAGGAGACAGTAGGAGGAAGCTTTCCCTGGGAGGCACAGCCCAGAGCATGTCACACCGAGAGAGCTGTTAGCTGCTGCTGCAGAGCTGTGGGCCTGGCAGGCCCAGCTCAGGATGGGGTGGAGAGGAGCCCTCCTCTTCCAGGGTGCCTCCACAGAGTGCTGCAGTGAGAGCACTGCCAGCTCCTCTCCTTCTGCTTTTGTTGTTTGGAGTCTCCTGGGGGCAGGCAGTAGTGGGGTTGCTGCTCCTGAGGAGCTGGTGGCTCAGTGAGGTGTGGGACTGCAGCAGGGCAAGAGGAGGTGACTGGAGCACAGTCACACTGGCATGGGCACAGCAGGCACTCAGGAACAGCTCTTGCTGGGGGCTTTGCACTTAATGGGCTCCTGAGTCCCTCTTGAGCAGCAGCTCCTGCAGGGAGGACGTTTGTGATGACAGGATTGAAGGTGGCTCTGACAGGGGCCTTGTGAGAGGCTGGCACTGGTACAGCTCCAAAAGCACAGAAGCAGTGAGCAGAAGGTCTGGCTGCTGTCCTGGTGTCACTGACAGCTCAATTGTCTGACAGCAGATGTGCCCTTGGAGTGCAGGCTGCTGGGCAGGGGCACAGAGGAGCTCTCCTGGCTGTGAAGCAGGAACTGGGGAGACTCTTCTGTGGATGAGTTAGGTGCATGGGTCCCGGGAGCAGGCTGCCTGAACCCTCATTTTCTCGAGCCAGCCCAGCAGGAAAGTGCTGACTCTTTGTTGCTTGGATGTCTCTCTGTGTTCTGTGCACTTGGTTGTTCTTCTGGCCCAAGGTCATGCTGGGATCTGTGCCTGTGGAGTACTTCCCTCTTCTCTTTCAGCTGGTTTCCCCTCAGAGCTTGCAGGGCAGCTCAGGGCAGCTTGGCATTCTCACCCAGCAAGGAGCACCCTCTTGCAGCCTTTACTCTTGGAGTTGTGTGCTGCTCTGGCATGTGCAGGGGCTGCAAATGAGAGAGAGCTGAAATGTTCCCTGCTCAGGCAGTGCAGCCCTCTGGGCTCTTGGGTGCAGAGAGGCTGTGCTGTGACCTCTGCTCCTGGCCACGAGTGTTTGCTGTCCTGACTTGCACGCAGTGAAAAGGCATAAGGAGTGGACAGGAATCAAAACGATTCCAGAGCCTTCCATGGCTCCTGTGCTTTTCTCAGCTGCGTGCCAGGCTGGCAGCTGGCAGGAATTGGTGCCCTTACAGTAAGAGCCTACTCCAGCATTTTGTTCCAGCCTTTACAAATTGCAGGGAGCTGCAGGAGGAATGGACTGTGTGAAGAGAATGTTGTGAGGAGCTGGCCTGGGCTCCTCAGCTGGCCCTGCCAGGGGAGGACTGTGCCTGCAGCTAGCAGGCAGCTGCTGCCCATCAGGCAGCTCTGCCCCAGCACGTTGCTTTGCCTGCCATGAAAACCAGGGAAGCTTTCAGGGGAGCCTGCTGGCAAGCTGGCAGTGCCAGCTGCTGGTTTCCTGCAGCACAGTACCACTGCCTGCTGCACCCAGCCTGGGTTTGGAGCTCTTTGGTGGTTTGTTCTGCTGAGCACCAAGAGCTACTTTCTGTCCCAGTGTGGGGTCAGTGACTGGGTCTGGTCAGACTGCACCTGCAGTGCTGTGCCCACTGCTGGGCTCCCCACTTCAAGAGGGACAGGGAGCTGCTGGAGAGAGTCCCCACACTGGGGACTGGAGCAGCTCTGCTGTGAGGAAAGGCTGAGAGCCCTGGGGCTGCTTAGCCTGGAGGGGAGAAGGCTGAGAGGGGACCTGAGGAGTGCATGTAAATACCTGAAGGGTGGCTGTCAGGAGGGAGGTGCCAGGCTCTGTTTGGTGGTGACCTGTGATAGGACAAGAGGCAATGGGTGTAAGCTGGGACCCAGGAGGTGCCACCTCAACAGCAGGAGAAACTTCCTTGGTGTGAGGGTGGCAGAACCTTGGAGCAGGCTGCCTGGAGAGGCTGTGGAGTCTCCTCTGGAGACTTTCCAAACCCAGCTGGCTGTGTTCTGTGTGCCCTGCCCTGGCAGGGGTTTGGGCTGGGTGATCTCCTGAGGTCGCTTCCAGCCCCTGCCGTGCTGTGACTCTGATTCACAAACTTGCTTGCTGCTGTTTCTCCTTACGTGGACTTAGAGCAGAAAGAGGAGGCAGCTTTGTTCTTAGGCCACACTTGGGCCTTCAGTGATCTGAGCTCCTCTTTTCCCACTTCTCTTTGGGCTGCTTTTGAGAGCCCTCTCGGGTTGTGTGCCCATCCCATGCCCCTGGCACAGCTGTCTCTGTGGCTGTCTGAGGGGCAGCATGGCCTGCTGGCAGCCCCTGTGTGTGGCACGGGGGTTGTGTGGGTGCTGTCCTGGTCCCCAGAGCCTCACTGCCCACACCTGCCCCCAGAGCCAGCTGGCCAGCCGGAAGCAGGCGCTGGAGGTGCTGGAGCTGGCCAGCAGCTCCGAAATCCAGCACTTGACCAGCAAGCTGGAGAGGGCCAACGATGCCATCTGTGCCAACGAGCTGGAGGTGGAGAGGCTGAACATGAGAGTGGATGACCTGACGGAAGACAATCAGAGCATTCGGGAAGATCAGCAAAGAGCTCAAGAGGAGCTGAGGCAATCCAAGAAAATGTTAGAGGTCAGTGGAGGAGCTGTGAGGAGATTGGGTACGAAGCAGTGCTTGGGAGGAGGGGGAGGAGGACGGAGGCTCTTCAGCCTCCAGCTCTCCTCTCACCCCAGAGCTTTCAAAAGCTGCTGACTGGCCTCAGCTGGGGTTGCAGCTGTGTGGTGCTCTGCAGTGTTTGCAAGGGTCTGATCAACCTCCCCTCACATCCTGGCAAACTGGGCTGGCACACCTGGCAGCAGTCAGCTCTCCTCCCCTGCAGGTGCTGGAGGATGAGAAGATGGAACTCAAAGCCACCCTGCAGTCTCAAGAAGATTTTATTGACAGCTCCAAGCTGCACCAGGAGCAGCTGCAGAAGGAGCTGGCCAGGGTGAACGAAGCTCTCCAAACAAAAGAGCTGCTCATCAGGTAGCATCCCTGGCACCTCTGCCCCTACTTCTCCCACTGAGCATGCCCAGAGGCATGTTTGGGCAGCTGGGTGTGTGCTGGCTGCTGTGTGGCATGGGCCAGTGGTGTCTCACAAGGGCTGTGCCTCCTCCCAGCCATTCCCGGTTGCACTGTGTCTGGCAGCAGCTGAGCAGTGTGGGAGGGATAAGCTTTCTGCTGGGCTGCCCTCCTGGGGCCTTTGGGGCTGGTGACCCCTCAGCACTTTCAGTCAAGTGCAGGAGGCCTGTCAGGGTTGGGAACCTGCCTGGTAGTGCAGGGGGCAGTTCTCTCAGGTCTAGTGATGCCAGGCTGGGGGCTTGGTAAGGGACAAGGTCACCTTGGCCTTCCCCTCCTGCGCTGGCTGCGTGCTTGGGCTGCAGGGTTGCGCTGCCCACGTCTAGAGGTTCTGCCGTGTGCCACGCTGCTGCCTGTGAGCTGATGTTTGCTGGGGGCAGGGAGACTGAGACTGCCTGCCTTGGGGCAGCCAGCATGGGAGCAGGGGGTAGGGGTGGTCTTCAGCCAGGCAGAAGTGGAGCAGGGGCTGTCGGGCAGCCGGTAGCTTTGCCTGCAGTGGCACAGGTGCCAGCTGCTGCGGCGCTCTGTGTGCCAGTGAGTTCCAAGGGAGTGCTGGTTGCTTTCCTTGGTTCAGCAAACTCGGCACAAAGGTTGTGTGCTGAGGCTCGAATCCTGTTTCTGCCTAGGGCCCTGGAGGAGCGCTTGCAGGAGCAGCAGTTGTCTTCTCCAGGGCTGCAGTCTGTGCTGGAGCAGCTGGCTGCTGCCCAGAGGAAGGAGCAGCACTTGCAGTCAGAGCTGGTGCAGCTGGAGAACAGGTATCACAGTATCATCAGGGTTGGAAGAGACCTCACAGATCATCAAGTCCAACCCTTTACCACAGGGCTCAAGGCCAGACCATGGCACCAAGTGCCACGTCCAGTCCTGCCTTGAACAGCTCCAGGGACGGCGACTCCACCACCTCCCCGGGCAGCCCATTCCAGTGTCCAATGACTCTCTCAGGGAAGAACTTTCTCCTCACCTCCAGCCTAAATCTCCCCTGGCACAGCCTGAGGCTGTGTCCTCTCGTTCTGGTGCTGGCCACCTGAGAGAAGAGAGCAACCTCCCCCTGGCCACAACCACCCCTCAGGTAGCTGTAGACAGCAATAAGGTCACCCCTGAGCCTCCTCTTCTCCAGGCTAACCAATCCCAGCTCCCTCAGCCTCTCCTCGTAGGGCTGTGCTCAAGGCCTCTCCCCAGCCTCGTTGCCCTTCTCTGGACACGCTCAAGCATCTCAATGTCCCTCCTAAACTGGGGGGCCCAGAACTGAACACAGTACTCAAGGTGTGGTGGAACCAGTGCAGAGTACAGGGGCAGAATGACCTCCCTGCTCCTGCTGGCCACACCATTCCTGATGCAGGCCAGGATGCCACCAGCTCTCTTGGCCACCTGGGCACACTGCTGGCAGCTGCCTGCTTCTCTGGGACGTGCAGTGCAGCTGGGTGCAGCTCATCTGCTGCCTTCATCCCAGCTTCTGCCTCGTGTTGTTCTGAACAAAGGGCTGCAGGAAGCAGTGTCTCAGTTTGCAGCTTTGCAGTGAGGCTGCTGCTGGCTGCTTCTTGCTGTGTGCTTTGGGGTCTACAGGGCCTTGGCTTGCTTAGACTCACAACCTTCCTTCCTGATGGGTTCAGGAGTCTTTGTTGATCATTTGGTAAGAACCAGACCTAAGCCTTCCAGCAAAATAAGAGCTAGAAAGAAGTCTTCCTCCCTGAATTTGTGGTTTCCAGCCTAATGCTTTTCATCTTAGTGTGGGAAAGAAACAGCCACCCAGCAGCTGTCACCTGCTGGAGCAGCTTCCTCATCTATTCGGGAGTGATTTTGGGAAGCAAAACCTAAGGGCTGGTGAGGAACTTCTAGTCCTGTTTCTACTCAGACAGAGGAGGCTGCTTGGAAGATCAAAGTGTCTCTGGCCAGGTCCTTCTTCTCGGGATGTTCTAATCTGCAGTTTTGGCCCCCAGCCTGGTGTCCTCTAATGCAAGGTGTGCAGAGCTGCGTGCAGAGCTGGATGGGAGCACCCGAGAGCTGCAGTCCCTGCAAGAGCAGCGTGCCAAGGCCAGGGCAGAGGCTGAAAAGGTAACCTTGCTTTGCTCCTGCAGCGGGGGCAGTGCTCCCCTGGGTCACCTGCGCAGGCAGCAGAGTTGCAGCTGACACCAAGGCCAGGAGGCCTGTGGAGGCAGTGGCTTGCTGAAGAACAAGGACAGGCCTGGCCAAGGAGGAGAGGTTTGCAGGTTTCTGTCCACCACACAGCCCTGCTCTGCAGAGTGGGGAGAGCCAAGTTAGTGCTGGAGGGGCAAGGGTACAGAGGGCTGCAATCCTGAGTGTGAGCCTAATGCAGCCTCCCGGCAGGACAGAAAAGAGGGAGGGGCTGAGGTCTGCTGCAGCAGGTCTGTCACACCTGGGGCAGGGCTTGGAACACCTCACCCCTGTGCGAGGGAGGGAGGCTGTGGCAGGCTGGACGCATGCCCGTGCAGTCAGGGGCTGGGAGAAGTGCCCCGAGGAGCACAGCCTGCTGCTGTGTGCAGCCAGGGGAGGCCAGGCCTGCCGAAGGCTGGGCTTTGAGTAATGCTCTGCATCAGCTGCTCTGAAAGCTTTCACTGCAGCCTGCTCAGAGCAGAGGCCTGGACTGGAGTGGCAAACCTCACTGGGCTGCAGATCTTTCTTCCTTTATTCTGAAGGCACAGGGCTGCAGAACCTGCCAGGGATGCCTGGGTGGTCACACATTTAAACAGCCATAGAGTAAATGAGGCTGCTGGGCAGGAAAGGGAGATTGATTATGGTTGCTTCTGGTTTATGTAGTCAGAAGGCACTGGTGACGTGGGGATGGATCGCCACATGTGCAGCGTTTACATGGCTAGCAGAGATCATCTGCTTCGTTTGCTCAAGTGCTTACAAGCCAGGAAAACCCTTCCTGGCCAATGGGCTGGGGCAGGGGGCAGAAAGGCTGCCATGGTGGTGTTGTGCTGTGTCACTGGGGATGTTGCTGCTGTGCTTGCAGAGTGTGGCAGGCAGCTCTGGCAGCGCAGCTCTGGCAGCTCACAGGCACAGCCGAGCCGAGGTGTGTGAAGGGATGGCCAAAAGGAGGGAGGCTTGTGGGCTGCTTCAGTCCAGGGAGCTTAGCAGGCTGAGAAGAGAGCGACGAGATTGGAGATGCTGAAAATAAAGTCATGCCTGTCATGTGGGCAGTGAGTGGCACTGGCTCTTGTGCTGTGCACGTGGAGCTGTGGAACAAAGAGGAGTTACGAGAACCCAGGGTGGTATTTTCACCCTCTGCACAGGCAGCTGCTGGAGCTCTGCCATGGGCAGCTTGAGTTGCTACAAGCCAGTGCCAGTTCCAAAGTCTCACGACAAGTGGACAGAGGGAAAACCTGGCTGGAGCTATGCAGAGCTGTCCCCTCTGCTTCAGGAGGGCACAGGGGCAGACCGCGGGGCTCTGTTCCGAGTGTCACTGAGCTGCCTGGTGCTGGGCAGCCTTTGGCTACCTGCTGTTGGTCACAGCCGAGCTCAGGAGGCTGATCTCAGCAGGTAGGGGCTGCACCCCGCAGCATGTCACTTCTGTCCTGGCCCAGGTGGCAGCTTATGGTGTGGGAAAGGCTTGGGCTGAAGTGGGTCTCAGTCGGGAAGAACCAGCGTGCCAGGGGGGTTGTTCTCCAGCTCTCGCCTTGTCCTGTGGGGTTCTGTGGCTGCTCTGCTGTGACATCTTTCCAGAGCCGGTGGGTCAGGGGTGCCTGTCTTCCTGCAGCTGAAGGAGCAGCTCTCTCGAGCTGAACAGATCCACAAGAGTGAGCTCGAGGGGATGAGGAGGGAGGTCTGCAGGCTGACCCAGGAGCTGCACCAGCGAGACGTTGCCATCGCCTCTGCCAGCGGCTCCACCTCGGACCTGGAGCAGCAGCTGAGAGTGGAGATCGAGCGAGCAGAGAGGAAAGCGGTGGAGCACAGGGTGAGAGAGGCAGAGAGCTCTGCTGCTCCTCTTGAGGGCCACTCAGAGCTTGGAATGCCATCCTGGGTTTGAGCTGTTGCAGTAGTTTCCTTCTCTCTTCAGCCTTTGCCCAAAGACTTTGAGACCCTTTCAGTGAAATCCTCTAATTGAATCTGAGTCTGTCCTGCTTAGAGCCTCAGAATTGTGTGGGCTGGGAAAGGCCTCTGAGACCCTTTAGTCCAGCCAGCAACCCAGCACCACCACGGCTGCAGGGGCCATGGTCCCAGGTTTCTTGGACACTTCGAGGCATGGGGACTCCAGCACCTCGCTGGGCAGCCTGTGCCAATCCCTGACCATTCTTGCAGCTATGAAATTTGTCCTCATCTCCAACCTGACCTCCTCCCCTGGCACAGTTTTAGGCCATTTCCTCTCCTACTATCACCTGAGACTGGGGACCAGAGCCCAACCCCCACCTGGCTGCAGCCTCCCCTCAGGGAGCTGCAGAGAGCAATGAGGTCTCCCTCAGCCTGCTC
This sequence comes from Pogoniulus pusillus, assembly GCF_015220805.1. NCBI lineage: Eukaryota > Metazoa > Chordata > Aves > Piciformes > Lybiidae > Pogoniulus > Pogoniulus pusillus. Next base: position 394,272 of record NC_087289.1, read on the forward strand.
TGCTCCACACTGCACACCCCCAGCTCCCTCAGCTGCTGCTCCCCAGTCCTCTTCTCCAGACTTTCCCAGCTTGGTTGCCCTTAACACCAGCTTTGTCCTTCACCAGTTTTGTTGCTTCTTCTTTTCAAAGCAGCAACTGGCAGAGCTCACAGAGCTCTCTGACATCAGCCATGCTGACCAGGGCTGGCTGGTGGCACTTTGAGGACTGCAGTCCCTGTCACTGGGCATGATTGGCTGTGTCGCCTTCTCTGCACAGTCCCTCTAGAACTTGTGGCCCAAAAGTTTGCTCTTGTGTTTGCCCTAAGGGTGAGAAGTGCCTGGCCAGGGCAGTGGGCATGTGTGGTGCTGTCCTCTGAGCTGGTTGGCTGCTTCTGTCCCCTCAGGTGCTCCTGGTGCAGCTGGAGACCTTGCGGCTGGAGAACCTTCACCTGGCTGAGATGCTGGACAGCGCCGAGGGCAGGAGGCTGCAGGTGTGCAGTGGGCACCAGAGGTGCCAGAGGGCTTCTCTTCTGTGTCCCCCACCTGGCAACAGCAATGGTCTTTGCCCAGGCCTCTCAAAACGATTGGTAGACTTCAGGGAAGTTAAAACTCAGCCCAAGGGCTGAGTGTTGAGGACATGAGGTGCAGCAGGATTAGGCACCCTGTGCCTGCAGAGTGGTGAGGGTGGCTGCACAGACACTGTGGGCAGCTTGGTCTGACCCAGAGTTCAGTCTGTTACAGTTTTGCTTTGTGCCAGTTTGCCTCAAACCTCTGACTCTGAATCAAAGAATGGTTTAGGTTGGAAGGGACCTTAGAGAGATCAAGTCCAGCCCCCTGGCATGGGCAGGGACACCTCCAACCAGCCCAGGGTGCTCAAGGTCTCGCCCAGACCGGCCCTCAACACTGCCAGGGAAGGGGAAATGAATAATAGCAAATCGTAGTGATAGGATAAGAGAGGTTGGATTGAAGCTTGAGGAGGGGAGATTGAGAGTGGAGATGAGAAAGAAATTGAGTGAGGGTGGTGAGGCACAGGTTGCCTGGGGAGGCTGTGGCTTCCCCCTCCCTGGAGGTGTTGAAGGCCAGGCTGGATGAGGCCTGGAGCAGGCTGTTTGCCTCTTGTCCAAAGCACCCAGTGGGGAGAGCCTTCCCTTGCTGGGCAGCTCAGCAGAGCTGCTCTGGATGCAGACTCTGCAGGGCCTGTGCAGTTGGTTTGCTCTGGGGCAGCCTTGGCAAGGTTGGAAGTGAAGTTGGAGGCTGTGCCTGCAGGCATGGCTTGATGGCCTCTGCTCTGGGCTTGGCTTCAGGCTCTTGCAGGTCACAAGGTCCAACTTGAGCCCTCCTGTGTCTCGCAGGGGAAAGGTGGCACCTCCAGAGCACGTGGTGAAGACTCTGCTGCTGAGCTGGATAAATTGAGGGCTGAGAACCAGCAACTGCAGAAGGATCTGGCAGAGGCCAGAGCAAAACTGGAGCTCGCTCAGCAGCCCTGCCAGGATGAAGCCCAGGGCGCTGCTCAGCAGATGCGAGATGAGGAGCCTGAGGCCAGGGCTGGGCAGTGCAGGTGGGTGCTGCAGGCCCCCAGTATTGCAGCTGTGGTCTCAGCAGGACAGAGCAGAGGGGCAGGAGTGCTGACCACACTTGTCTTGCCCTTGGCCAGAAGGGCTCATTGCTGCCCCATGGGGAACTTGCTGCCCAACAGCACTCCAAGGTCCATGGAACTGCTTTCCAGCAGGATGCCCCCTGGGCTCTGCTGGTGCCTGGTGGTGTTCCTGTCTTGTCCTTGCATTCAGAAGCGAGATGAGCTGTCTGGTGAAGGGGCAGCTGTGGCCCAGCCTGCAGTACTGCAGCAGGCAGCGTGTGGCTCTTGGTGTCTCCTAGAGACTGGATGTGTGTCTGGAGGTGCTGTGGGAACGAGGAGCTTGGCGTGGCAGGGCTGTTAGTGACCTCTGTGAGAGTTTGCCAGAGTGGAGCTGCTGAGGCAAACCATCCAACACTTGTGCTCAAACCTGCTCTCCAGGGCAGCTCAGGACCCACAGCACAAACGTGACCAACAGGCAGAGGCAACGCACCGCAAGCCTGAGGAGAATGATCAGCACCTGCAAGGGGGGGCCCAGAAACGGGAGGCTGCTGAAATGGGAAGTGTGCCCCCCGAGGTGGGTGAGCTCCCCACCCTCAGCAGCAGGAAGAGCCACATGGAGCCTTTTGCTGTGGGCACCTCGCTGCAAACAAATTCTTTGTGCCCTGTGCTGCGTGGAAACAGAGATTGTGCAGATGAAGCACTTGGGCAGTCCAGCTCACAGCAGCAGAGAGCATCGGTGCCCTCGGTAAGCAGTTGTGGAGAAGCTGAGGCTGTAGCCGGGTGCCCATCTGGCAGATGGGGCCAGACTGCTCCGTGTGTGGCTCTGTCAGCAAGCAGCAGATACTGCATGGAGAGGAGAAACCACTGCTGGGTGCTTGGACAGCAGGATGGTGCTGGGTGGGTGGGCACTGCCAAGCTCATTGCAGCAGCTCCTGGTTCTCTGTCCTGGTGCTGTGCTTCACTTTGTCACCTCAGGAGCCTGCCTCAGCTTTTGGCTTGGCTCTGCAGCAGAGGCTCTGAGGGGGTGTCAGGTGCCTCTGCCAGCTGGGGCTGCACCACCTGTCTGCACTGCAGTGACCACTGCTTGGGGCTGCAGTGGGCAGCTCCCTGAACGGAAGGCCTCTTGTGCTGGCAGCTAGGAAAGCCTGAACTTGCTGCCTTGCTGTGCAAGGTGAGGTTCTCGTTTCTGCCAACTGCAGACTACTTCTGTAGCAGAGAGGGGGCAGGGCTGCAGCTCTTCAGGCCTGGGTCTTGCTCCTGGGACCTGAGAGTTTGGTCTGCCCAGTCAGATGGAAATGACACAAGAGCCCTCCGGAGGCACGTTCAGGAGCCTGTGCTGTGGGCAGCGGTGCTCCTGCCTGGCACCTGCACCGAAGCCTCTCTCGCCTCTTTGTTTACTTCTAGAGCCCCCTGCCCAGAGCTTCAGTTGGGGCAATAGCTGCAAGATACCTGCAAGAGGAGGAGCTGAGGTCCCAGAGCATCACCGAGTGCCTGAATCATCACATCGAGGAGCTGAAGCAAGCCAGTGAGGAGATAGTGAGGCAGTTCTGGCAGCAGCGGTGAGGCTGCAGGCTGAGCCTGCTGCTGCCCGGCTCTGGCTGGCACAGTGCCACTGGAGCCGCAGCAGGATGGCAGTGCTGCGGGTGTCCTGCTGGCAGGAGAGCAAACTCCTCTCTGCTGTCTTGCCTCTGCTGGAGGCTGTTACACCACAGACACTTGAGCAGCTTGCTGTAGGTCAGCAGGTTGCTTCCGAGGTCTGTTTGTGCCCTTTTAATGCAGAGGAGGTTTGTGGTGTGTTTTATAGACATGAAGCCCTGAAATAAACCAGAATGGGAAAACTTCTCCTCTCCTCTGCATACAGATGGACAGAGGGGAGTTCTTCTGGCTTCTCTTGCTAGCACCTTTGCCCTCCCTTCCCACCCACAGCAGCTGTATTCTTCCAGAAACAGAACTCTTCTTTCAGAGATTGGTAGATGGGGTAGAGTTGGAAGGGACCTCAAGATGATTCAGTCTCTCCCCCTGCCATGGGCAGGGACACCTCCCATCAGACCAGCATTGACCAGCTCCAGGGGGAGGGCACATCCACAGCCTCCTTGGGTGACCTGTGCCTGTGTATCCTCACCCTCACTGCCAGGAATTTCTTCCTCATCTCCACTCTCAGTCTCCTCTCTCCCAGCTCAAATCCATTGTCCCTCGTTCTGCACTCCCAGCCCTTGTCCAGAAGTCCCTCCCCAGCTCTCCTGGAGCCCTTCAGCCCCTGGAAGGCTGTTCTGAGGTCTCCCTGCAGCCTTCTCTTCTCCAGGCTGCACAGCCACCACTGTCCTCATGGGGGAGGTGCAGATGGTCAGCAGTGGCCTCGCCCTGTGCAGAACTGTCCCTGGTAGGCAGGTTTGGAGCAGCCACCTCCCCACATCTCTTGGACCACGAGGCAGATGGACAAAGGCTCAGTCCTTGTGTCCTTCAGTGGTGCCACCAGTGCCGGCTGCAAATGATGCCTTGTGAACCAGGTTGTGTTTCCTGAAGGTTTGCTCACTAAGTTACTGAGTGCTGTGTCCTGCATTGAGTGTTTGCAGAGCTTCTGGAGACAATCCTGACTCGGGGGTGTTTGCTTCTTTAGAGGAGGCCACCAAGATGCTCAGAGGCTGGAGGACCTTCCCTGTGGGGACAGGCTGGGGGCATTGTAGCTCAGGCTGGAGAAGAGAATGCTCCAGGCAGACCTCAGAGCTGTGTTCCAGTATCTGCAGGGGGACTGCTCAGCAGGGGCTGTTGTGTCAGGACAAGGGCAGTGGTTTGGAACTACAGCAGGGCAGAGTTAGGTTGGACCTCGGGAAGAAGCTCTGCACAGTGAGGGTGGTGAGACTGGCACAGGCTGCCCAGGGCTGTGCTTGAGGCCCCATCCCTGCAAACACTCAAGGTCAGGCTGGATGTGTCCCTGGGCAGCCTGCCCTGGCTGGAGCTGTCCGTGTGACTGCAGGGAGTTGGGCAGGATGCCCTTGGAGGGTCCCTTCCAACCCAGTGTGCTCTGAATCCCTTTCCTTTAGAGAGCTTTGGCGGTTTGTGTTGGCAGAGCAGAGCTGAGGGCCCCATTTGTGTAACCAGCAGCTCTAATCCTGCAGTCTTTATCAAGGCAGGCTGTGGAAATGTGATCTGAGAAGTGAAATGTGCAGCAGGGCAAGTGCTGAAGGTGTCCTTTGGTGGTGTGGGTGCTCTGTCCTGCCCACCTCTCTTTCCAGGTACACAGTGCCACAGGCTCTCGGCTGCCTGCTGCTGCTGGAGCTGCTGTGCACAGACAGTAGGAGAGGAGGGTGGAGGCTGAGCAAGGCAATGTGATGAGTTCAGCAGTTTGCTGCTGTCACTGCCTTGTTTTTGTCAGGAGCAGCATGGCAGTGCTGGTGCCATGGGTGAAGAGACCTTCCAGCACCTGAAGGGGTCCTGCAGGAGGGCTGCAGAGGGACTTGTGCTGAGGGGGTCTGAGCCAGGCCAAGGGGGAATGGTTTGAGCTGAGGCAGAGCAGAGTGAGACTGCAGCTGAGGAAGAAGGTCTTCAGCATGAGGGTGATGAGGCTCTGGGATAGGCTGCCCAGGGAGGCTGTGGCTGCCTCCTGCCTGGGGGTGTTCAACCCGGCTGATGGCAGTGATGTCCCCATCACCACTGATGCTGTGCCAGAAGTCCCAGCCTGGACTTGGCCACAGATAGGGGCCTGGTTCAGGAGCTCAATTCGGGAACTGGATTCTGAACACAGGAATCAGGACCAAATGCAGGAATTGGGCAGAGTCCTTCTTGGGCACTGGCCAGGGAAGAAGAGCCTTGACCCTGGTGCTTCATCAGCTTTACACCAGATGTGACAGCCATGGGATGCAGTTAAGTTGGAGTCACCTGTCCTGTGTGCTCCTCCCTGCAGTGCAGCACACAAGGTGTAGCAGTGTCCTTGCTCTGCACCCCAACCCTTGGTACTCACTTGACACAGGGAGCAGTGCCTGTTGGCAGCAGCCCCTGGCAGTGCAAACCTGTCCTGAGCTGCAGGAAATGCCAGCACTGAGCAGAGCCTGAGCTGGAAAGTCAAACCCTTGATCAGAGCCAGCTCTGTTCGACCCAGAGCAGGAGCTGGCCACAGAGCCTGAACTTGCCTTCACGAGGAGCAAGATGCTGCAGAGCTGATCTGAGGGCAAGAGCCCTGGTGGAGAGGTGGCAGAACCTCTGCAGTCCTAAGGCTGCCTGAAGGGGTAGAGCTGCTGCACTCAGAGGGTGGCACAGGGCTGCTCTGAAGCCGCAGCCTTGCCTGAGCTGCAGGTTGGGCTCTAGCAGGGAGGGACACACAAAGGGACTCGTTGGTGCTGCAGGGAGCTGCCACAGCCACTGCAGGCTTCTGAGAGGCTTTCGTCTGGGGCATTCTGCTCTGCCTTTGCTCTGTCAAAGTTCTCTTGCAATGGTGGCCTGGCCCTGCCCCGGTTTTGATTAATGAAGCTGGGGAGGTGTTTGTTGTCTCTTTGCACTGTGCCTTCCACAGCACTGAAGAACTTCTCACACATCTGTAGGGCTGAGCCAGATGTTTGCTTTCTGTTTGAAGCAAAACTGTGGGCACTTATTTGGAGTGTTTCTCTTGGTATCAGCTCAGCACCCTGAAAGTGGGAATCTGCTGCAGGCTCTGCCTGCCTGCAGTGTGCTGCAGCTCTTCTCCAGTAGGGTTGGCAGGGCCTTGGGCCACTCTCTGCTTAGAGGGAGCAAGAGAGTCCCAGAGTGGCTCAAGCTGGAAGTGACCTCAGGTCATCTGCTCCAGCCTCCCCACCGTGGGCAGGGACATGTCTCCAGTAGACTCATCTTGCCTGGCCTCCTTGCATCTGCATCTTTGAAATGTGATTTCCATTGCAGAGGGCTTGGGAGCCCTGTGTGCATTTCCCTTATCCCAGCCTGGCACAGGTTGCCCCTCCCTGGAGGGGTGTCAGAGAGGCAGAGCTGTGGTGCTGAGGGCCACGTCTGAGCCCCAGGCTCGGCAGAGTTAGAGTGGTTGGGCTGGATGAGCTTGGAGGGCTTTCCCAAGCCGTGGCTCTGTGGTTGAAGGCAGGGAGCTTGCTGTGGCCGGGCAGCTCTTTGATGTAGTGTGTGACTTTGCCACCCACTTGCTGAGGAGGAGACTGCAGGAACAGCCGAGCTGCTGTGTGTGCAAAACGCAGCTGCTGTGGAAAGGGACCCGCGGGGTCTGGGGAGGGAAAGGAAGTGCAAAACCAGAAGAGGTTTATTTTCAATTCAAGCGCAAACATCACAGCTCTGGGGTCACACTGGGGCCGGTGAACAGCTGAACCATTCCCAACTGTCCAAAAGGTGGATCCTGGGGCGCGTGGGGCTGGTGGGATGCCCCTGGGTGCCCACCCCTGCCTGCTGCACGCCGGCGTTTTCCGGGAGGACAGCGCCAAGGCCCTTTGTCTGCAGGGCGGCAGCGGCGCCCAGCCTGCTGCTCCGCCTTGCCCCTCTCGCGTCCCTGCTGCGGGGCCGCGCAGGCAGTCCGGGTGGAAGTGGGGCTGGGAGGACTTCGCTCATCTACGCGCCGAGAGCTGACTGCAGGGTCGGTGTTGCAGGGGAAGCAAAGAGTTTGCCCTTCCAGCGGTCTGACGGAAAATGTGAGAATGGTTTTGTTTGTTGTCTTTAGGAGTCAGTGTAAGGAGCCACCTGCGGCGTCGCTGATGTGTAAGACAATGAAGTGCGCCGGGACACTTCACCTGCTGCCTCCCGGGCTGTGTCGCCCAGCTTGCCTGAAGAGAGGCAGACAGCTGCTCTAACTGTGCTGCCGCTCCCGCTGGCCGCTGCTGCTGCCCTGAGCGTGCTTCCTGCAGCCCCCCGCCGCTGGGTGCAGCCAGGGCCAGGCTTCTCCTGCGCTCCTTAACGGGAACCCAGCAGTCACCGGCGGCCAGGGGCGAGCCACGGCCAGGCAGCTGCCTGCTTTCCTCCGGGCGTTTGTCTGGGCAGGCTTTGGGTTCATCTCCTTCGGCTGCTGCTCTCCTGCTCAGAGTTTGCTGCTGCTTTGAGCTCCTCTGAGCTCCTGGTCTTGCCTGCGGGTGGTGTCCTGCGTGTGTTGGGAGAAGAGAGGTGCTGAAAGGACGAGCCAGGCGCTGCAGCCGGGCCGGCCCGGGGCGCGGTGGAAGGGCTGGCTCCGCGGGCAGGGGCGGCAGCGGGCGCTACTGGCTCTCCACCTGGTACTTGAGGACGTGCGAGTAGAAGCTGTGGTTGGCGTTCTCGTGCACCATGACGAACACCTCGCTGCAGCCCGCCGTGCTGCAGCTGCCCTCCCAGAGCCCCCTGCTGAGGGTGAGGGGGCAGCAGTCCCCGGCCTGCACCAGCACCTTGGCCACGCCCTGCACCCGCAGCCTGAAGCGCACGGTGCGGCCGGCGGGCAGCACGCCCGACAGCGGCTCCACCACCTCCCACTCCTGCCGCCACCCGCTGTAGCTCTGCGGGAACGGCGGCCACTGCGCCGCCGCGTTCAGGCAGCTCAGCAGGTAGTTGAAGATGTAGTCGTAGTTGCCAGGGTCCGACTTCTTCTTGGCGTAGATCTTGAGGACGAAGGTGCCGGCGCGGGGCAGGTGCACCTGCAGCTGGAGCTGGTTGCCGCGCCGCACCTGCATGACGTGCCGGCGGCCCAGCTCCTCGGGCAGGCTGCCGCCGCCGCCGCCGTGCAGCGAGGCCAGCACGCTCAGCTCCCTGCCCATGCTGAAGGTGAGGGCGCAGCGCCCGTCGTTGGTGTGCACGACGGGCTCGGGGTGCGAGGGCCGGAGGAAGCCCTGGCGCTCCGAGAACCAGCTGGGCCCCACGGGCTGGTGCAGCTCCCGCGGGAGGCGCACGGCCTCGTCCGCCGCCGCGCACTCCACCGCGTACTCCAGCACGCACTGGTAGACACCGTCCGAGGCTCTGGAAGGCTTGGCGAAGATCTGCAGCGTCTGCCTGCCGGTCTGCTGCGGGTACACGTCCAGCTTCATGCCCTGCTTCTTCAGCGTCAGCAGCCCCTGCTGCTCGGCGCCCTGCAGCTTGAAGGTGAAGAGCGTGGCCGGGCGGCACTCCACCGACACCGAGGCCTTGCCGTTCACTGCAGGTAGGAGAGCAGAAGCTGCAGCCCTGCTACCTGCCAGCCCGGCAGCTGCTGCCTCTCCGCCGGGGAGGCCGAGAGCAGCTGCCCAGAGCCCGTAGCTCTCCAGCTGCCGCTGGCGGTGCCCCTCAGAGAGGCCCGGGTGGAGTGGGGTCTGTGCTGGGGATGGGCACTGGCCCTGGTCTGCTACACACTGAACTGAGTGGGACCGAAAGTGCCCTCAGCCCACGTGCCCCAGAAGGGCCTAATTAGGTGCGATTAGAGTTGATTGCCAGTCCAGCAGCGGCCGAGAAGCTGCAGGAGATAATCTACCCCCCGGGAGCCTGTTTCCAAACAGCTGGAAGGAAACATCAAGTCCTAAAACATTGCTGCCTTTCAGTTTCAGCTCTCTGTTAATGGCCTCACAAATTAGCTGCGCACCTGAATCCCTGCAGCTCCTTCCACCGCTGAGGAAGGTGAGTCTCAGAATGGGGGCTGAAGGCAGCTGCAGGACAACTGCTGAGGCGCTTTTTGGGGTGCTGGTAGTGACAGGACTGGGGGAATGGATCCAAAGTAGAGCAGAGGGGATTTCGATTAGACATTAGGAAGGAGTTCACCACGAGGGTGGGGAGACATTGGCACAGGTTGCCCAGAGAGGTGGTAGAAGCCTCATCCCTGGATGTTTTTAAGGCCAGGCTGGATGTGGCTCCGTGTGGTCTGACCTAGTGGAAACCAAAGCAGGGAGGTTGGAACTGGATTACCCTTGGGATCCCTTCCAACCCTGACAATTCTGTGCTTCTGTGGAAAGAACTTCTGGAAGTCATCCAGTCCACCCCCCCGCTAGAGCAGGGGCACCTGGAGCAGGCTGCGCAGGAGTGCAGTATCCAGGTGGGTTTTGAAAGGCTCTGGAGAAGGACACTCCACAACCTCTCTGGGCGCTGAGTTCGGTGCTGTTAGCTCTAGAGGAGTCATGGACTTGTAGAAGGGGTTGGGTTGGAAGGGATCTCCAGAGGGCTCTGTTCTCCAGACCCTTCTCCAGCTTGTTGCCCTTCTCTGGACCTGCTCCAGCCCCTCAGTGTCCTCACTGGAGTGAGGGCTCCAAAGCTGAACCCAGCACACCAGTGCTGAGTACAGAGGGACAATGCCCTGCTCCTGCTGCCCGCACCAGTGCCTATCTAGGCCAGGATGCTGGTGGCCTTGGCCACCTGGGCACAGCCTGGCTCATGCTAATCCAGCCACCAGGAAAAGTTTTGGTCTCGTTTCCAAGCCCAAGCTGCTAACACAGACCCGCAGCGCTTCCAGCGCTGTGCCACTGCTGCTGGCTGGCACAGACCTCACCTGCAACTGCTGCCTGAGGCTTTCCTCTATGCCCAGAGGCTACTACAAATGTTCAGAGCTTGAACAGAGGAGAGGCAGGATAATAAGAGCAGAACGACCCTGCCCCAGGGACACTGAGTGGGCTCTGCCGGAGCCTGGCTGGCAGCACAGCTCCTGACACTCACCCTAGCCTGCGGTGCTGGGGAGCTGCCCGGCAGGGTGGTACCAGTGTGGGTGGCAGCTGTCTCGGGGGTGCAGGGTGGTACCTGTTTGGATGACAGCTGTCCCAGGGTGTGCAGCCAGCAGGCCCAAGGTGTAGAAGTTGCTGTTGTGCAGGATGTTGTTCTCAAAGTCCTTCAGTGTCAGGGCTGGCTTCAGCAGCTGCCAGTTGCTGTTGTCTGGGAAGTGGTTGTTGATGAACAGCGCTGGGTGGGTCAGGAAATAGAACTCGTTGTACCTGGGAGGGAGGGCAGAGGTGGCAGGATGGTGAGGGATGGCCACTGATGGGGTGGGTTTAAGAGCTGGGATGCCCTAGCCCAGTCCTGTGTTTCGCTCCCATTGTGCCTGCATCTCCCTTTACAAAGGGGTAGCAGAGGCTGTCCAGCTCCTGTTCTCCTCCCTCTCTCTCCCTTCTCGGCACAGACCTCCCAACCTCTGCTGTGTGAGGCAGGTTTGCTGCCTGGCTTGGCCCGGGGAGGCACCCGGGAAACCTGTGCTTGTGGCTGGAGCCTGTGCCTGTGGCTGGGGGAAGCTGTGGAAAGCCTTAGCTTTAGCAGGCTCTGTGGCAGGCCCAGAGTGGAGAACTGTGCTGGGTCTGACTCTGGAGCTGTGCAGTTTGTGTTTGTGTGAGCATTTGTGCACAGTACTTTCATTCCATTCCCCTTCCCAGCCCTTTCCAATTCTGCATGGAGATTCTGTTGTACCCCTCTGGGGAGGCAGAAAGCATCTACCTGGTTCCCTAAACCCGGGACAAGTGCTTCATTCCTCCCTGTGCCCCGCTGCCTTCAGCAGAAGGGAGTTGGAGTGCTTTGGGCTGCTGGGAAACAGAGCTGGAGGCAGAGGCTGAAACTCCCCTGAGAGAGGGAACCTGAGCCTTGTCCCACCTGACCTTGTATACCTCCAGGGGTGGGCCCTCAGCCCCCTCCCTGGGCCACACGTGGTGAGCTTTTGGGTGACACCAGGGTACTGCCCCACCCCTGCAGCCTTGGGCTCCTGAGGAAAGAGGGAGGCACTGCTTGTTGGCTGAAGGTGTGGAGGCACCCTTGGCTAGGCAGCTGCAAGCTAGGACTCCTGTGCCACCTGGCACTGCCTGAGCTGCAGATGTGGTAACTTGAGGAGTGTGCAGCTTGCTGCTCCTCCCTAGAGCAGGCAGCACAGATACCTTGCTCAGGGCTTCGCCACTTGCCGTAGGGCTTCCAGCTTGCCACTAGTGTGCCCGACCCATCAGCTTCCTTCTGCCCTTGTGCTGGGTTTGCGTGGCAGAGAGGAAGGGGGTTTACCTGAAGGTGAACTTGGTGAAGGAATCATCCACAGAACCGCTGCCCCAGGTGCTGTCAAGCAGATGCCACCTCCCGTCCAGGTACACTGCGTTCCAGGCGTGGTCAGAGTCCCCCGAGAAGGTCTGCCCCAGCTTGTACCCATACCCCTTGGAGTAGCCAAACAGCTTCATGCACTGGATGCCTGCAAGACTGAAAGCGAACAGTGAGGTGCAGCAGAGCCTTGTGCTCCACACCTGCCAGCACACCTTTTAGGAGGACAGCAGCAGGAGCAAGCTCTGCAGCACTCAGTCTTGTGGGCAAGTGGAGCAGCTCCATCAGCTCCTCGGGGGCCTCCTGGCAGCTGAGTACCAGGGCAGTAAGGGCATTTCATTCCCTAAGTGTGGAAGCAGTACTTAGAACCATGGGGACATATGGGCTGGAGAAGACCTTCAAGGTCATCCAGTCCAGCCACTGTCCCACTCTGCCCAGGCTGGGGCTGAGCCATGGCCCTCAGCACAGCTCTGCCTCTCTGAAACACCTCCTGCCATGGGCATTCAGCCACCTCCCTGGGCAGCCTGTGCCAGGCTTTGAGCTGGGGAAGGTCTGGAGATGAGGGCTGGGGAGGAGCAGTGAGGGAGCTGGGGGTGGGCAGTGTGGAGCAGAGGAGGCTGAGGGCAGAGCTCATTGCTCTCTGCAGCTGCCTGAGAGGAGGCTGCAGCCAGGTGGGGATTTGGCTCTGTTCCCTCATCTCAGGGCATAGAAGGAGAGTAACTGGCCTGGAATTGTGCCAGGGGAGGGTTAGATTGGAGATGAGGACAAATTTCTTTGCTGCAAGTGTTCAGGGTCTGTCACAGGCTGCCCAGGGAGGCGGAGTCCCTGTGCCTGGAGGTGCTCCAGAAGCCTGTGGTCGTGGTGGGGTTGGCCGGAAGGTTGGACTGGATGATCTTGGAGCCAAACTCTTCAGTGGTTCTGTCTTTCTGGGGAAGGTGATCAGTAGGGGTGTGCAGAAGTTGAGGTCTGCTAACAGATGCTGGCTGGTACCTGGCAGTGCAGCAGTGCTTGGAGGCAGAGCTGCTTTTGCCACAGGCAAAGTGGTGACTTCAGCTTCTCATTCAGACTCACCTGCAGGCTCGTCTGCAGGCCTTTGTGTTAGGTATTTGCTACTCTCTCTTTAGGGGTATCAAATTGAATCCTTACAGTCTTTAATTCTTTAACAGAGAGGACCAAAAATAGAATCCCAGCTGCAGAGGGCTGAGAGCCAGCTGGGAGCTCACACTGGATAGCCTGGTGGGAGGAGACCAACAGAGGGCAGAAATGTGCTGGCCACAAGGATGATCAGAGACTGCAGCACCTCTGCTGCAGACACAGGTCGGAGAGCTGCAGCTGTTCAGCCTGGAGCAGAGGAGGCTTCAGAGAGACCTTACAGCTGCATTCCAGTGGCTGAAGAGGCTACAGAAAAGCTCGGATGGGACTTGCTGAGAGCTTAAGAAGGACGTGTGGTGACAAGGGGCAATGGCTTTAAACTAGAGCAGGGCAGGTTTAGGTTGTGCATCAGGAGGAAGTTCTGCACAGTGAGCGGTGAAACTTGGAAGAAGTTGCCCAGAGAGGTGCTTGAGTTCCCATCCCTGGAGACACTCAAGGTCCAGCCTGATGTGGCTCTGAACAACCTGCTCTACTTGGAGGTGTCCCTGCTGCCTGCAGGAGGTTGGACACGGTGACCTTGGAGCATCCCTTCCAGCCCAAAGCATTCTGTGACTCTGCCTCTATCCCTGCTCTGGCTGGGTGCATGGCAGGCGGCTCTCCTTTGGCTGTCACACAGCTTGTCCCATCAGGTGTTCAGCAGGACCATGGCAAGCCTGGCAGGAATGCCACTGAGAAACCCGGGGTCACAGGAGGGCTCTAAAGTCTTTGCCAGCCCTCAGCTGCCTGTGTGCCAAATCCTATCGTGGAGCTAGGCAGTAAATGTGGAGCACTCCACTGATGGGTCTGGATTTACATGATGTAACTGAGAGCAGGCGCTAGCTCAGCAGCCTGAAGGAAGACTTGATCCTAGGAGTTTCAAGGGGGCCTAACAGGAACAGAGTACCAAATTCCCAGTCCTTTTGTGGGGGCTGGCATCTGACCCTGTCAGGCTCCCCCTGGAGGGTGCCAGAGACAACATCCTTGGGCAAGTCCTGCCCCTCGCTCTCTGCTCTCGCTCACAGAGCATCAGCAGAGCAGGAGGAAGACCTTGTGCCAGGATGTGCTCACAGGTCCCAGTGGCAAGGCCAGAGCACGGGTCCTGGCTGTCAGAACGGAGCAAGCAGAGAGCCAGGCTACAGCAGCCTGGCTGGGAGCAGCCCCGTGCAGGTGAGGAGTGACTGTGGCTCTGCTCCTGGCTGAGTGCTTGGTACAGACTAACCAAGCAGAGAGAAGGTGAAGTCTCCAGAGACACTGGAACTGGCACTGTGGTGGTGGTGGAAGATTAGCTGAACCCAAGGAGGGCTGGAAGAACGGAATAAAGGAGCAGCTGGCACCATGTTCCTGGCGCAGCAAGGAGGTTAAGGCTAAGTTGCTGCTCTGTTTCAGAGAGAAGCTGGGTCCTGCTACAGGTGTCACTGGAATTCACTGGCAGCTTCTTGCCTTTGATTTCAGGTTGCCTTTGATGATTTCATCTAAGCAAGCAGCAGATCTGCCTCTCCAGAGGGAGACAGAATGGTTTGTACTGGTGCTGGGTAGGTCTGCACTTCTAGACAAGGAGAGCTGCTGCCTGTGGCACACAGGAGGAGCAAGGGGACGTGGAACCTGAGTCTGACTGAGGAGCAGCTCAGTGAGCAGCCCCTGTGCAGGCAGGGCCTGTGGGCAGCTTCGCTCCCAAAGGTGCTGATGAAGCCTCTCTTTAATTCTGGCAAGCCAGCTCCTCCCTGGGCCCAGGCTGCTGGGCTTTCCCTTACACTGAATTCAGGAGGTGCCACTTCCTGAGTCACCTCCTGGGTCTGCTTGTCGGCTGAGGAGCCAGCTCCTGGTGGGTGCTGCAGAGAAATGTTGCTCAGCAGCCCCTCCTCAAGTTCCTCACTTCATACCTGATGATACTGTGGCCAGCTTCCCTGTGCCCACCTTTCTTCTGGGACAGGAGGCTCAGCTCACGGCAGCAGGTCTGGCTGCCAGAGCTGTGGCTGGAGCTGATGCTGTAATGTCTGCAGCAGGAACTCATCTCTGCTGGCACTGGGACAAGTAGGACTCGATCACTGTCAGCTGCTGACTTCAGTGGGACTTTGTGGGGGGACTCCTGTTGGCTGGGAAACTGAGCAGGTTGTTCAGGTTGCCTCAACGGGAGCTGGGAGCAGAGGGCATGGGGGCAGGGGAGCAAAAGGCGTGGGGGAAGAGTTGTGTTCGTTTCCCCAGCCCTGTGCTCCGAGGGACCTCTCTGCCCAACTGTTGCTCTTGCAGCTCTGCCTAGGTTGAGCGCAGGACTGGAGTGGTGCACCGGAGGAAGGGGGGAGATGCCCATGAGAGGAAGGGCTCTGATCTTGGGGTCTTGTTGACCCTGGGTGTAGTTTTTCAGGAAAGGAGCTGAACAGCCTGGGTGGCTGGGAGGTTTCTGAGACCAGCAAATGGATAATCAGCTGGGACCTGAGGAATTAAGTCAGCAGAGCCTTTAAACAGTGAGTGAGATCCTCGGAAAGATTAATGCTGTTAATTAACCAAACATATGCTTTCTGATGAACAGGTGCAAATTCCCCTCTTCTCACTGCTAATAACTGCTCCATAGGATGCAGTTATAAATTCATTCCTCGTCATCCCCTTTCTTTATTTGCCTCTGTAGAGAGCCAGCCCTGGTGCCGTGGGATGGTGCTGCTGGAAGCAGTCACACCTCAGCATCTGGCATGCTCTTGCTTCCTTTTTTATCTGTCCTTTTCCCTGTAAAGTTGTTTGTTACATGGTGAAAACCTCCCCAGATCCTCTGGGGTGGTGTGGGAGGCCAGGGGTTGCTCACACATCCCAGGTGAGAACTGGTGTTTGTTTGCTTCCCCAGAGCTATCCTGTCAGTATCTTCTAAAAGGGCCACAAAGGCGATCAGAGGCTGCAGAGCCTTCCTCTGTGGGGACAGGCTGGGAGAGTTGTGGCTGTGCAGCTTGGGGAATAGAGGGCTCCAGGGAGACCTTAGAGCAGCCTGCCAGTACCTGGAGGGACTGTTCAGCAGGGCTCGTGGTGCCAGGACAAAGGCAGTGGTTTGGAGCTGGAGCAAAGCAGAACTGGGCTGGACCTCAGGAGGAAGCTCTGCACAGTGAGGGTGGTGAGAGCTGGCACAGGCTGCCCAGGGCTGTGCTTGAGGCCCCATCCCTGCAGACACTCAGGGTCAGGCTGGATGTGTCCCTGGTCAGCCTGCTCTGGCTGGAGCTGTCCGTGTGCCTGCAGGGGCTTGGGCAGGATGCCCTTGGAGGGTCCTTTCCAGCCTAGTGCCATCAGTGTAACTGTGACTGCTGAGGAGGTGCTCCATGACAAACCACCTTGCTTGCAAGCCTTGCTCTGAGGAGAGTGCACCACTGCTTTCTGCAGTTAGGAAGCACTCCCAGCATTGTGTCCTTGAGTCATTAGCTCCACTTTTCTGCTCTGAGGTAACCTTTCTGCATGTGGCTGGCCCTAAGCTTGCCAGGCACCTTCCTTGCTTTCACCTACTGCTTGAAGCCGATTCATGGCAGGCTGCTGAGAGAGGTGAGATGCATGGATCCATAAAAGGGGCTGGGCTGGAAGGGGCCTTAAAACTCATCCAGCTCCAACCCCTTGCATGGGCAGGGACGCCTCCCACCAGCCCAGGGTGCTCAGGGCCTCACCCAACCTGGTCTTCAAGACCTCCAGGGAGGGGGCAGCTGCAGCCTCCCTGGGCAACCTCTGCCAGTGTCTCCCCCGCCCCTCACTGCCAAGAATTTCCTCCCAATCCTTTCTGTGCTGCTCGAGGGTTGCCTTGGGCTGGAGCCATGGTGGTGATGCAGCTTGAGACTGACTGCAGCAAACGTGAGGCAGTGCCCCTGGGACACTGCTGCAGTGAAGGGGAGAGGGCATCTCCAGAGGGTGTGGGACAAGCTCCTCCCAAGACAGTGCCTCTCTCTTGTGTGGGAGCACGTTGTTGAAGCCTTGCCATGCTTTTAACCTTCACTTGCAGCTCCTCAAAGGAAGCCCCTGGCTGCCTCTAACCGAATTAGCTGGGTGTTCTCAGCTGCCATTATGTTAATGCAACGCGAGGCTCAGCAGATGGCACAAAGCAAATTATGCGGGGCGGAGGGGGGGGGAAGGAGTGGAGGAGGAAGCAAAATTGACCTTTCTAGGACTTGCTGTTTTTCCACAGCATGGTTTGAAAGCTAAAGCACCGTGTCCTGCTTGAAGCCACCGCAGTCAGTGCGAAGGCAGCCAGATCAGGCAGAGGGCAGCGGCTGAGAGCTGCCCGGCGCCGTGCCGCTGAGCCGCCTTTACCTGCACATGTGTTCGAAGAGCCCCGCGTACCCCTCGCAGATGCTCTTCCCCGTCTGCAGCACATCTATGGGCCGGCAGGACAGCTGGCTCTTGTTGTGGTAGCCCACCACGTCGTACTCTGGAGAGAGAACACCGGCAGCAGCTCACAGCCCGAGGCAGCAGCAGGGACGGGCAGCAGCGGGCTCGGGGCTCCCCTCTGCCAGCGCCCGCACAGGGCAGCTGCAGTGTGCCGCACAGGGGTGCCCTGCATGGCTGGAGGGGGCAGAGGGACCAGGCCTCTCCCTCATCACCGCTTGTTCCCAGCCAGGGCTGCGAGACAGCACTTGAATGCAGCAGAGACGCTGAGGCTGCACCAGGACTGCCCTTCGGTGGGGCAGTCCACATCTGAGAGCTCCCAGAGACCAGGGAGCTCTGCGCAGCATGCAGCCACTGAGCGCTGGCATGCAGAAGCCTGAAGAGATCACTGAGTCCAGCCGGGCTCCAGCTCTGCCCAGGCCAGGACTAAGCCGTGGCCCTCAGCACCACAGCTCTGCCTCTGAAACGCCTCCAGCCATGGGCATTCACCCGCCGACCTAGGCAGCCTGTGCCAGGCTTTGAGAGCCCTTTCAGGGAAGAAGTTTTCTTCTCGAGTCCAACCTAAACCTCTCCTGCTGCAGCTTGGGGTCCTTGCCTCAATATCCTTCTTGGAGTGAGGGCTCTGAAACTGAACCAGACCCTGTCAGGGTTCTCAGACCCCTGCCTGTTTCAAACAGTGCCAAGGATGGACTCAGCAGCCTGAAGGAGTCGAGCTCGTGTTACCCCCAGGGGAGCCCTCTGAGCTTTGTGCCCTCTTTACACCAATTGCTGTGAAAAGCACCTGGAAAGCAGCCTGCTGGGAAGTAGCTGGAATGCCTGGGAGCAGGTGAGTCATGGATAGCTGGAAGGCAGGAACCTTCCATTGCTCTGAGTGAATGCAGAAGAGCTGCAGAGCAGCTTCAGACAGGGCTTGAGGAACTGCTCTGGAAGGTTAATTCAATGCTGACCAACCTTGCTCCTGTCCACAACCTCTTCCTCAAAATGCAGACAGGTTGTTCTGACAGAGCCCCCAGCACTGCTGTGTCAGCTGAATGCTGCTGCGGGAGAGGGAAGCTGGCAGCAGGCAGCGTTCCTGCTGGAGCCGCTGCAGCTGCTGCGCTGCCGGCCAGAGCTGCTGCTGCTGCCCCCGGGCTGGCTGCGGGGAGGAGCTGGTGACCGGGCTGGTCACTGGGCCACCAGGAAAGCTGCAGAGTGCTTTGAGAGGTCTGCAGGGACTGTCCCCTTGGACTGGACAGTGGTGAGGCCACACCTCATACACTACGTTTGGTTGTGGGTCCCTCGTTCCCAGGAGGACACTGAGGGGCTGGAGCAGGTCCAGAGAAGGGCAACTAAGCTGAGGGTCTGGAGATCAGGGATAGGGAGGAGCAGCTGAGGGAGCTGGGGATGTGCAGTGTGGAGCAGAGGAGGCTGAGGGAGACCTCATTGCTCCTGCAGCTCCCTGAGAGAAGGCTGCAGCCAGGTGGGGCTGGGCTCTGCTGCCCAGTCTCAGGTGATGGAATGAAGGGAACTGGCCTGGAATTGTGCCAGGGGAGGGTTAGGTTGGAGAGAAGGACATATTTCTTCGCTGTAGGAGTGGTCAGGGATTGGCACAGGCTGCCCAGGGAGGTGGTGGAGTGCAAATCCCTGGAGGTGCTCAGGAAACCTGTGGCCGTGACCCTTGGGGCCATGGGTTGGTGGCCATGGGGGGGTTGGGTTGGACTGGAGGATCTTGAAGGGCTTTTCCAACCAAACAGCTCTGTGGGTCTCTGAAATGATGCACATCCAGGGGCTGCAGGGTCTGGACTGTGGCAGCTGAGAGGGTGAGAGAACCTCAGAGCCCATTTCTCAACACACACCCAGAAAGCCTCCCTCCCACCCCCCTGAAGCTATCGCACCAGAGGCAGCCTAACGAGGGGGTCAGCAGCAGCCTCCTCTCCTCAGCTGAAGACCTCAACCCACCTATGTGGTGGCAGATCCACATCCAGATGGCTCGGACCTTCTCCAGGTCGGTGTGGGCTTGCTTCAGCAGGGCTCTCACCAGCTCCTCCACGCTGCTCCTGACGTTCACCTGTTGTGAGCAGCAGGACTGCAGCACTGCTTGGGGGATTGCTGGAGTAGGTCTCCTTTCCCTCCTGCTTCCTTGCTCATCTAAAGCCAGGGAGACCCTTCCCAGCAGGAGCCTGCTGACGCCAGCTTCACGGACCAAAGGCAATACAAAGCTCCGTGTCTCAAGCATGGTTTGTCTGCTCAGAGTTTCCCTGCTAGAGCAGGGTCTCTGTTGCCGATGGCTTTTCACTTTAGGACCCTTTGAGGCCCTTGCCCCAACAGCTCAGCCCGAGCTGGGGTTAGTGCTGGTAGCCAAGTCCAGGACCATCCCTGCAGGGTTGCTGGGAGGGTGGCAGAGGCAAAGGCAGGACTTACTTTTAATGCGTAGGCATCCAGCTTCTCAAATTGCTGCAGATCCACTGGCATGGATTTCAGAGAGGATCGGTCCCAGGGATAGGCTGGGAAGGAACAGAGCTGTCAGCGTCCCGGCGGGGCTGGGGGCGCTCTCCCGGCTGCGGGACAGTGCGGGGCTGCTGGCAGCCCCGCAGAGCGTCCATCAGGGGGTGCGGAGGACACCAGGGCAGGCGGAGATCCTTGTCAGCTGCACGGACAGCCGGAGCCGTCCTGTCTGGTCCGCCGCAATTCGGGCAGTGCTGGGGTGAGACCTGTCCCTGCCGCTCTGCGAATCCCAGGATATATTAGATGGAGGTGCAGGAGATAATGCAGGAGTTAGCAGGGGAAATCTGTGCTCTGGAAGCCCTGGCGACAGCAGGACTCTTAACCAGCCCCACCAAAGAGCTGCATTTCTCCGGCAGCGCTCGGGGCGGGAGCAGGGTCCCAGCCTGCGGGGCTCCGGCGGCTGGGAGGTGCGGGCAGGCATCCAGAGGCGCTGCAGCCGCTGTGCCTTAGCCTCTGCCTTGCCTCTGCAGCTCCTGCGCCTCCTTGCTGGGCGCGGAGGGCTAATAAGGTGCCCTCAGCAATCAGGTAGCAGCCTCCGAGGGAGCTGGCAGTGCCCTGTCTCGCCACTGAGCCAGCCTAGGGGTGCAGCTGTAGCTGGGGGCACCGGGGGGTGCCAGGGACAGCTCCCCGGGCCCGCGGCGCTCCAGCCGCAGCTGGAGACACTGCTGGCTCTCTCTCTGGGTTTGGTATTCCGCTGGAGAGAAGGAGTTTAGAGGGGATCGCAAAGTGGCAGTGCTGCCGTGTGACTCCTGGGTGCTGGCAGAGGCAAAGCGAGGGTGCTGCAGAGAGCTGACCAGCAGTGAACGGCCCCGGGCTGCACAGGAGGGCACAGAGGCTTTGCCTGGCTGCATTCTGGTTTAGTTGTCACCCTTGCTAAGCAAGGCAGGTGTCCCTCCACAGCCTGCTCCATGGGAGCAGGAAGCACCAGAGGATCCTAGGGGATTCTGTCCTAGCTGGGAGGTCAGCAGTGTTCCTGAGACCCTTACCTATCACCTGCCTCCTCTCCATCTACCCCAAGTGAGGCTCTGATCCCTTTGCTGGCAGCCTCATCCCACTGGAGATGTGGCCAGAAGGTCTCTTCTTGGCTTGAAAAAGTGTTTTCCAACCAAAATGATCCTAAAAGCCCTTTCAGCTCACCCAGTCCAACCATTCTCCAGCTCTGCCCAGGCTGGGGCTAAGCCATGGCCCTCAGCACCACAGCTCTGCCTCTGAAACACCTGCAGGGATGGGAACTCAGGCACCTCTCTGGGCAGCCTGTGCCAGCCTCTCAGAACCCTTTAGATCAAGAAGTTTCTTCTAATGTCCAACTTGAACCTCCTCTGGGGCAATTTGAGGCCATTTCCTCTTGCCCTATCACTTGTTCCTTCGCAGCAGAGCCCAACCCCCACCTCACTGCAGCCTCCTTGCAGGGAGCTGCAGAGAGCAGTGAGGTCTTCCTCAGCCTCCTCTGCTCCACATTGCACACCTCCAGCTCCCTCAGCTGCTCCTCCCCAGCCCTGCTCTCCAGACTCCTCCCCAGCTTCACTGCCCTCCTCTGGACACCCTCCGGCCCCTCCATGTCTTTGCTCCTCTGTGGCCTCCAGAACTGCCTCCAGTGCTCAAGTTGTGGCCTCACCAGGGTCAAAATTAAACCCTTTGCCCCTGCACTTCAGTCTGGGCTTGCAGCAGCGCGAGCCCCATTCCTAGGGCTGATTCTGCTCTTGGGGCTGCCCTGGCTTGTGCCTCACCATGCCAGCAGCATGGGGCAAGGGCACAGCTGGTAGTTACCGTGCAGGTCTTTTCCTCCTGGTGGCCGTGGGGCCTCAGTCCTTTGGAAAGCTGTTGAAGTGGAGAGAGGGAGTGTGAGGTGAGCAGCTGTTGGCAGGAGTGAAAAACGTGATTCTGGGTGGGAAAGGCTGGAATTGAGCCTTTTTTTTGCCCATTCCACTGCATTTGGACGTGGGTGCCACACCCTTTGGAACGTGGGTGCTGAGAGGAGAGGGGTGAGGCAAAGCTGCCGGGACTGCTGTACCTTCTGAGTGCTAGCCCTGGTGTCCTGGGGCTCTGCAGAGGCCACATTCCCCAGCAGTCAGGCATCTCTGGTTCTAGCCTGAGGGCTGGGGACACCTAACCCCCGCCCACCGCATGGCCAAACCCCCCCGAGCATGGAAGAAGGGAGAGCTGAGCTCCAGAGCTGTTAGATGATGACCTGCAGAGAGCTCTGCAGCAGCTGGAGGATTTCTGAGGAAAGCTGCAGCCCCTAGACTGTCCCCAGCCACCTTATCCCAGGGCTGGGGGAAGAGGAGCCCTGCCCCAGCAGCAGAGGGATTGTCCACCCCAAGCCGCAGGTGGGGGCAGAGTGCAGCAGCGGCTGCCTGGCAGGGAGAGCCAGCAGAGGCCACGGCCCCCGAGGGAGAAGGGAGCTCTCCCCCGGGCAGCAGCCTCTGGCCGGGGCTGCCGTGAGGACGCTGTGCAAGGTCAGAGTCTCACCTCTGTTGTCCTGACCGCTCAGGCTGGGCAGCCTCCTGGGACCTGCAACAACCCCACCACGGTTAGAGGCCATCACCCCAGCCCCTGGGCCGCCTCCTTCCCTCCTTCTGCAAAGGGAAGGATGTGGCCCCTTGGCCCACCCTGCCAGGATTTAAAGCCCAGGCTGTACCTTTTCCAAAGGAGAGTTTCTTAAAGAGCTGGGGGGGGCTGTCCTTGGGGTGAACTTCCACTGTCACTTGGGTTCCTGCAAAAACAGTGAGGAAGCTCCTGAAGCAAGGGGAAGCTAAGCAGGACATGGAGCAGAAGGACAGGGGTCCCTTGCCAGGGCACTGCTGGAGCCAGCTCTCAGCTTCAGCAAAAGCTGCATCCCTGAGGAGTGCAAAGGTACCAAAGTTCTTGGATTTCTGGGCTGAAAAAGCAGCCTTAGAGAAAGTGTGCAGCAGAGAGCACGGGGGCAGCTGCAGCAGGATTTGGAATGCTCCAGAACCGAAGGACAAGAGGTGACAGAGCAGCTCATAGATGGAGCAGAGGTCCTCAGCAAGGGCTATGTGGCAGCTGAAAGCAGAGCAGAGGTTGATGGAGCTCAGTAAGCAGAGAACCCAAGAGAAACCAGTGAAAGGAGGAGTCAGCCAGGAGGGGGCTCCGAGCTGCGCCAGTGCCCTGCGCACCGATGAGGGGCAGTGTCCTGGCAGAGCTGGCTGTGCACCAGGCCTGCCACCGAACTCCTGCATGCTGTGGTGCTCCTCAGCAGCCTCACCTGGGAGCCTGCTTCGAAGGGCCTCGGGTTTGGAGCTTCCTGGAGAACTGTGCAAGGAGAAGGGTTTGGGGAGCACCTCACAAGGCCAACCTGACTGGGCAGGAGGAGGCTGCCTTCTGTCTTGGCAGGCACTGCAGAGCTGCTGCCACCACCGGGGGCTGCTCAGGCCCTCGGTGTGCTGCTGGGCTGCCCACTGGCACCAGACAGAGCCTGTGCTGGAGGCTGAAGGTCAAGAAGCTGCTGCACCTCGGGGATGCCATCCTCTTGCACCATCTACCTCCTCCAACCGTCTCCTGGCATTTGGGGTTCCTTTGAAGCCAGCTCCGGGAGCCAGATCCTGAGGTAGGAATCTGCACTCATGAAGAAGCTTTCTGCAGCTTTAACACTTTGAAAGAGTTTTCTCTCTCCAGTGACTATGCAGAAAGCATTGATGTCCTTTAAAGGCCACAAGCAGAAGGCAAGAAAACCCTGTGAGATCCAGAGCCTGATGCAGCTCCATGGTGAGGGCAGGCAGCATGGTGGCAGGGCTAGAGGTGCCTGATGGCTTTTGTCACTGCTACAGCCTGTCAGTGAGCTGCAGGCCAGATGAAGCTGCTCATCAGGGGGGTGGCTTTGTGCTAAAAAGGGCATTGCCTGCAGGTTCTGATCTTTTTGGGAGTCTCTTTTTGTTTCTCAAGATGAGGCTGAGGGAGCTGGGGGCTGCTCAGCCTGGAGAAGGAAGGCTCCAGGGAGACCTCAGAGCTTTTTGGCTCTTTTAGGGTATGCTGAGGTTACTCTATTATAGCAAAAAACTGAAGTGGCAGCCCACAAAGAGCTCTGCTCTGAAGAACTCTGGGTCACCACTTACCTTTGCTGGAGTATGGAGTAACAGCTTCTGCCTGCTTGCAGGGCTCCCTGGAGACTTGCTGGCCTGGATGCAGGAAGGAAAACATTCAGTGCCTTTCAGGGAGGAGCAGTGCTGGGCACAGAGGTGGATCCACCCCGAGCTCCCCCTCAGCAGTGGATTCCGGACTGACACAAGAAGCCTGACCCCCTTGTCCAGCTTTAAGCCCTGGTCCTTGGGCACCTGGCCCTACTCCAGAGGGATGCTCCAGCCCAGGGTCTGACTGGAGCAGATGTTACTGCTCAGGGTGGGGGGATTAGGGTGCTTGGACCAGTAGGTGTGTTTGGAGAGGTGGGTGGGAGGGCATCTCAGGGGGCCTGGAGTCGATGAGGATGAGATGCTACCAGCCACTGCTCAAGCTGGATGTTAAGTGTGGTTCTCAGCATCTCATCCTCATCAGTGTCTCCCCTCTGGGCTTGGGGAGCCCCTGGCTGTCACGGGTGATGCTGGCCCTGAGGTCCTCAGGGAGAGGAAGGTGTGAGCAACTCCTGTCACACCTGGGAGCAGGCAGCTGCAGGCACATTAGATCTGTTCCGCTGGGCTGTCAGGGAGGTCAGCAAGTGCCAGGTGACACTGAGACCTAGGTCCTGCAGTGGCTTTGGATGCTCCAGGCTTGCTGGAGGCAAGGTGGGTATTGACAGGGTGCCAGGGCAGCCTCTTAGTCTTACAAATGGTTATGGGATTGTTATCCTGCCAGTGGCCAGTGCAGGGGACCTGCTTTTCATGGCTCTTCCTGGAGGCGAGAGGCCGTTTGCCTCTGGTGGCCGTGACAAGGACCAGGCTGTTGAGGGACAGGGTTTGTGGCACGGTGTGGGACCGCAGCCTGTTTGCCTCGGCGGGGCTGGGGTGAGGCTTCCCTGATGCAGTTTGGGGATACTGCGGCAGCACCAGCTGCTGGGAGGTGGCAGAGTCTTCACCAGGATGCTGATGAAGCTGATTAGAGGGCGCTTTGTTAACCCCTGCAGTGCTGGAGCAGCAGAAGCTCTGCCTGCTCCTCTGCCACCCCATTCCTTGGTAAATTCTCCCAGGGGCTGGATTCATTGTGCCTAAGGCAGAACTGCAAGGGAAGGTCTCCCATACTCATACTAAATCCTCCTGCCAGCAGTCCAGGATGGCAAATGATCCATACTGTCCTCTGCCTCCTCATGGAAGCTCTGACTTGTGCTCTGCAGCTCTGGTTCAAACCCTCCCGACCAGGACAGAGGCGTGGGGGACCGTTGGCTATTTACCTGCTTCCTGCAGTGCAAGCCCTTGTCACCTGCTCTCTGACACCACCACACTTGTTAGGACCCAAACCCCAGAGCTGTGGCTTGCCCTGAAATGCTGCTTGCTGACAGCCTGTGGGTGCCCCCCAGCCAGCACTGCTGCCAGAGGGGCTTGAACACAGTGCTGAGCACAGCTGTGTCGCTTGTGTGCCGAGGGTGCTTGGCCCCAGGAAGCAAAGCTGCTTTGTGCCACCACCGGGACCCACGGTGTGGTACCAGCACCTACTGCCTTCTTTACCTCTGGCCCTGCCTTTCTTGGCTAGACACAAGGTTAGGGTGATCTGATTCCTGTCCTCGGGAGCTGCTCTGGCAGCCAGGGGCAACCTGTTCAGGGTCATTCTGAGCACTGGGGCAGAGCGGCCAGGAAGTGGCAGGGAACACTCAAGCAGCCACATCCTTGCTGGAGCAGTCACCTGCCTGGCACTCAGCAGCCTCTGGGTGGGGAGAGGTGAAGAAAGGACTGATGGGCAGGTAGGCTGAAAGCCCAGAGGGTTCTTGTGCACCCCAGCCCCTGCGGGATCTGCACGAGTGCTGGGGAAGTCTCTGGAAGCTCTGCCTGCAACCTCAGCAATCTGGGGAACTGAGTTCCCTTGCCATGGGCTGGCTGTGAAGCAGATGAGCTCTGTGCACCTGAAACAGGAGCAAGGCTCAGGGCAGCCTGTGTGTGGCTGTGCCACCAGCGCATCCTGGTGACAGAGGAGGGCTTGGAGGGGATGCTTCCAGTGGCACTGGGCTCGAGGCCCTCTGCCTGTGGCCACTGAAGCCCCCCAAAGGCCTGGGCTGTTTCAGGCAGGGCGGTGTACTAGAGGCACAGCTGGGTGCTAAAAGCTTGCAGGTGTCTTTCGTGTGCTGTGGCTGATGGGCAGAGTGAGGAGATGCCATACCTTCGAGGGCTCTCTGCTGAGGTGACTCTGATCTGCTGTTTCCATTTCCATCATCCTGCAAACCTACAAAACACGAAGGTGAGGCTGCAGGGGCACTGCCCGCAGGCTGAGCACCCCAGGCCTCTCGCGTGCCCCCTGCCAGCTGAACAGACACCGCTGGGATCCACCTGCCTGTCTCATCTGCAGGGTGTTGCAGCCTCTGTTGCTAGAGAATGGAATGCCAGGAGAGGAAAGTGCAATAGTCTGAGCTGCTCTGGGAGTCGTTCTCCTGTCTGGGGGGCTGCTGGACACTGTTAGAGAAGGCACAAAGGGAACTGCTGGGTTAGCTTGGCCTGGCCTCCTCAGTCTGGGACTGTCTGGCTGAGGATCCAGGCTTTACCCAGGGGTTTAGAGCAAGAATGTTCCTTCTTTTACTTTCACCTCTGCAAGCAGGGTCCTCCTCCTGCTGCTAGCACAGCCTTAGCTTTTGGAAGATCCCTTGAAGGATAGGAGCTGGGCCATGGAGGCTATCTCAAACTCAGCTATAAATGGCTCACAGTAGTCACCCTTGGAGACAAACCCTACAGACACTTCAAACAAACCACTTCTGCCCCTGCACTGTTGTAGTAGGGGCTGGTCAAGTGAAACTGCCAAGCTTTCACCCTGCTCCTCTTGCACAGCTGAGACAGCCTGTGCAGGCACCTCGGGGCCGCTGCAGGACACAGCAAAGTGTAAAACTGGTGCCCAGATGAGTGCCCGTGTGTGTGCCACCCTCCAGCACCTGGGCTGCAGGCAGCAGAGGCAGGTGCTGAGCAGCAGAGGACATGCACCACTGTGCAAGGGAGGCAGCAAGGGGGCCAGGGCAGGCACCTTGGGGTTCTGCAGGAAAAGGCTGAAGTTCTACATCTTGTCTGCAAAGCAAAAAGTGGAGAAAGAGAGTGGGGGGCAA
Organism: Pogoniulus pusillus; assembly: GCF_015220805.1. Classification (NCBI taxonomy): domain Eukaryota; kingdom Metazoa; phylum Chordata; class Aves; order Piciformes; family Lybiidae; genus Pogoniulus; species Pogoniulus pusillus. Next base: position 420,872 of record NC_087289.1, read on the forward strand.
AAGCCCAAACCCTGCTGAGAGCTGTGGCTTCAGTTAACCATTCTCTGCAACTCCCTGCAAGGAGGCTGGAGCCAGGTGGGGCTCTTCTCCCTGGTAACAAGTGACAAGATGAGAGGAAATGGCCTTAAGTCGCAGCAGGGGAGGTTTAAATTGGCGATTAGAAGAAACTTCTTGACTGAAAAGGTTCTCAAAGCCTGGCCCAGGCTGCCCAGGAAGGTGACTGAGTCCCCATCGCTGGAGATGTTTGAGAGAGGCAGAGCTGTGGTGCTGAGAGCCATGGCTTAGCCCCAGCCTTGGCAGAGTCAGGGAATGGTTGGACTGGGTGCTGCTCAAGGTCTGCTCCGACCCACACGGCTCTCCGGCTCTCCCGGGCCGGCGCTGCACCTGCAGCCCTCCCCTCCCTCCTCCCGACGGCAGCTGGACGTTACCTGGGCTCCGGCTGCCTTCCGTCTGCCCCTCTCTCGGCCCTTTCTGCTTGCTAGCTGCCTCCTCGGGGTGGACAATGAGCAGCAAATTGATCGTTACTGCACTGGGATCTGTCTTAAAGTCCATGGTACCCATCAGAGCATGGCCGGGGCTGGGGTCCCGCCGCAGAGCCGCCGTTGCGAGCCGCGGTGTCTGTTTGCGCCCGGCAGCACAGCCGCGCTCCCTGCCCAGCCGCTGCACCGGCGGCCGGCCCCGCCAGCTGCACCATCGGTGCCCTGCCAAAGCCGACCCTACCGGAGAGGTTACCGGTCACCTTTGGAAGGAAATGGCAGGAGGGCTCCGTTTCCTAAAGCAGAGGAAGGAGCTGTGCCCCGGAGAGGGGTTCTGGTTTCAGAGCGTGCCCGCAGCTCCCCCTCCCCTCCGCTGCCCTTTTTGGCTTTAGCCACTTGTCCGCACTCAAATCCCCCGGCAGCTCTGTTTGCTGGGGCGGGGGAGGGGGGGATTTGCTTCCTAGCGCCCGCAGAAATCCTTAAAAGGCTTTCTCTTCTGATCCTCTCCTCCGGCACAAACTTAAAGGATGCTTAGGAGTATAAATAATAACAATAACTGCTGCAGGAGAGCGGCAGCTGCGGCGGGCAGAAAGGGGCAGCAGGGAGGCTGGGGCTCGGCAAGGCTGCCCAGCGTGCAAAGTGACACCAGCTCAGGGAGCTGCGGGTGTGAGCCAGGCTGTCCCAAAGGACCCCCAAAAATACACGGCAGGCTGGCCGTGCCCGCAGCAGCCTGCCCGCTGGGCTCTCAGGGGCAGCTGGAGCCTGCTGGTGGGAAAAGGAAACGCTGTGCAACCCCCCAGCTTTCTAGAAACTGCAAAGCAGGGCAGAAGGAGAGCTCAGTGTGGTTAGCAACGAGGCTCAGCTGGTGCCCGCAGCCCGCAGAAGGGCTGGCAGGGAGACACGTTCTAATTTTACTGCTGGCCCCCGGCCCGCCCGCGCTGCCAGCCCTGGCCGGCTTGGCCGGTGGTCCTGGGGGAGCAATGGCACCTGTGGGCTCAAGGACTCTGGCAGCGTTAGGAAGGGCTTTGGGGCATGGGAGGCCCTCGGCAGGCGCGGGGGGTGTGGTGGTGGCGATGGCGGTAGCGGTGGTGGCAGCTGGTGCCTGTTTTGCGGGTGCCACGGGTGCTTTTTGGGCAGCAGTGTGAGCGCTCCGGGCTCCGCCGCCGGAGGGCTGGGCGAGCTGTTGCCCTGGATCCACGGCGGGAGCTGGTGCTGCTGCCCGGTGTCCGGTTACTGGCGTTTGGAGACACGGGTTTTCCCCGTGGATCTCTATATAAATCCTGTTCTCTCTCCATCTCCTGCCCCCTTTCCGTTCCTGATCCCCTTCCAAAGCACGGACAGACGATACGCCCCCGTGCTCGCTGCAAATCCAGCCCTAAGCAGCTCCTCAGCAGATCCAGAAACACAGAAACAGTGCTTGAGGGGGACCTTCCTCCGCCCAGCTTTGCTGCTGCGCCTTCGCATGGTCCTGCACCCTCTGTGACACCCTGCGTGGTGCCTGCAGCATCCCTGCCAAGAGGGGAGCATTGGGGGCAGGACATTGCAGCTACCCCCCAATAACAGGGGCAGTCCTGCGCTGGGCATGGAGAGTATTGGTGGTGGGTAGAAGTTTTGCTCTTTAGGTCATGGGTTGGAGTGGTTTTAGGGTCAGGTGTCCCTGTTGCAGTTCTGGCTGTGAGGAGGAACCCAAGGAGGAGGGAGAGAGGGACAGATGCATGCTGCAGCACTGGGCTCTGCCAGGCAGACTTTCCAAGCCATCTGGGCCTTGCCTGTCTCCAGTTCAGGCCCCTGAGATTTATGGCTGCAGTGACTTTCTAATCACACTTTGACCATCTGCCTGGTGGCCTTTAGCACCCCCTCTCACCTGTCGCTGAGCCACACAGTGAGGAGCACTCTTTCCTCCCCACTGCTCCAGCTCTGAGGTGCAGCCCTTGCTCTGGCAGGTCCTTTCTCCCTCCTCTGCACAGGTGGCACAGTCTGACCTCCTGAGCTGCTTGCCAGCACAGCTGAAGCCTCTTCTGGTGTTGCCCAGGACCTGCACCATCAACCCACTTCACTCTGCTGCTGCTTCCCATCAGCAGAGATATTCCCACCTGTCCTGGCCTTGCTCCTCCAGCAAAGCAGCTCACTGCTTCTCCAGCTCTGCTCTTAACCTGCTTCCTCTTGCAGGTTCCTGCACCTCCAGCTCCAGAAGGGTGATGACAAGAAAGGAAAAAACCATCACAGAATGCCAGGTTGGAAAGGACCTCAAGGTCCAATCTTTCTAGGCTAAATGGGGCCTTGAGCTGCCTGGGCTGCTGGGAGGTGTTCCTGCCTATGGCAGGGGGTTGAAACTGGACGATCTTTCAGGTCCCTTCCACCCCAACCCACTTGGAATCTATGAGCCTCCATGGAGGGCATCCACGACCTCCCTGGGCAGCCTGTTCCAGTGCCCCCCGTCCTCTGTGGGTAGTTTCTGCTTTCCTAGAAGTGATGCTTAGCAGACAGAGGGTGTCCTGGAGGGCTCTGCTGCATTTCCTTTTCCTCTGGTTTTTGTTCAATGCCAACTGAAGCATGACTTGAGATGGGGAAGGGAGGGGCTCTGCTCCTGTGCTGGTGACAGCAACATCATCATGAAGGCAGAGGTTCTGCTGAGGTGGGTGCTGCCACCTCCCCCCGGCAGCCTTGGCTGGGGGTTTCTCTCAGCCCTGTGACTCTCCTGCACGGGCAGGCTGTCAGTGGCCCGGGGTAAGGTGGTGGCCAGCAAGGCCTGTCCCTGTGCCAGGAGATTTTTGAAGCCAGAAAACAATTGCACTTTGAAGGGGAGAGGAGAAAGCTGCTTATTGCTGTGGTGATTTTCAAACAGAGGCAGCTCTTTGCGTCGGCTGCAGGATTTAAAAGGCTCACCTAAGCCCCAGGGAGATGAGTTAATGGCCGGAGAACAAGAGGAGCTATCAGAGCGACATGATTACCTGTATTTACCACCGGGCTGGGTGGGGGGAGGGAGCCCGCACCAGTGCAGAGCAGGATTTAGGTTACTGGAATCCCATTGGGCAGAAGGGAAAATTGCAGGCTGCGTTCCCCAGAAAGCCTTTTCACTCTTCTGCAGGGGCTTTGCCTCTGCTGGAAAGGCCCCAGCAGAAGGAGGCTGTCCTGGCTCCACCGCGCTGGAGGGTGGCTGCTGGCGGCCCCAGTCCTGCCAGCACTGTGGCTGAGTGTGTCCAAAGGCTTCTGGAAGACCTTCGTAGGTTTCTGCACCTGGGAAACGTGCCAGAGCTGCTCCTGGGGAAAATGTCTGTGCTGCAGGAGTGGTCTGGGTTTGGCATAGGCTGCCCAGGGAGGTGGTGGAGTCCTCTTCCCCAGAGGAGTGCCACAACCCTGTGGCCATGGCACTCTGGGTCGTGGTTTAGTGGCTGTGGTGGTGCTCAGGTCACTGGTTGGACTCAATGATCTTAGAGGTCTCTTCCAGCTGAGCTGACTCTTCACTAGAGACATGGGGCCTGTTCTGCTATCCTGCTCTGCCCTGGGGAGGTGGCTATGGCACCAAAGTCGTTCCTTGTTGCTGCTTCTCCTGCTCTGTGCCCTGGTAAACTCTACCCCTCTGAGATGGAGGAGCAGGGCACTGGCACAGGCTGCCCAGGGAGGTGGCTGAATCCCCATCCCTGAGGGTGTTTCCAAGAGGCAGAGCTGTGGTGCTGAGGGCCATGGCTCAGCCCCAGCCTTGTTGGAGTTAGAGAGTGGCTGAGCTGAAAGGGCTTTGCCAACCCAAGCAGCTGTGTGAGGCAGCAACCTCCACCCTGTGCTCTGCCCTTCCCAGCAAGTCCAGTCCCAGCACAGGCTTTGCGGGGCTGCTCTCCACCAGCAGCCTGCCAGCCTCTGTGCCCTGGGGCCCGTTCTGGTGTGTGCCTGGAGCTGGGTCTGGCTTTGCTGTGGTGGTCTTTGTCCCAGCAGACGCTGGCCCTCGGCCGCACGCTGCAGCGCCAGGCATTGCCCGCCTGGTGCGGCACAGCTGCGCTCTGCTCCTCCCTCCAGCAGAGCTGCAAGCCGCTGCTGCAGCCACTCTCCTGGAGCAGCCTGCAGCCTAGGATCGCTCAGATGTCTGCTGGGTCAGCAGCTGTGCGTCCTGATTTAGGGAGGCAGCAGAGCTTTCCACTCAACTCTGAAGCTTTCCTGGTTTCAGCTTCCTGCTGTCCACACGACTGGGGAGCTAACTGATGGCTGGGATAGTCCTGCCAGGAGAGGTCAGGATGTGTGGACGTTACAAGGAGATGAAGAGGGCTGGTGCAAAGCTGAATCAGATGCTGAGACCCCCAGGAAGAAGCACAGTGAGGGCAACACTTGGAAGCTGGAGTCTGCCTGCCCCGGGGAAAGAGCTGCCCCCAGGTGGGAGAGCCCTTGGCAGGTGACAGAGCATCTTGGAGAGGGTTGCTGGGCCCAAGGCTGATGGGGAGCTCTGCTGCCTTGTCTGCTGCCCTTGGGCATGCTGCTTGGCTGGGGCTTTGCTGCTGGCCCTTCTAGGGGTGCAGAGCAGCTCTGGCCAGGCTGCCTGCACTCACTGAGGCATTAATCAGCTCCGAATACCTCCTCTGAAGGCAGCAAGGGAAAGTGTGATGGACCCACTCCCACTGACCTCACTGGAGGCTTCTGCTGGCCACTGGAAGAGGTTTTGTCCTCTGGCAACCACCATGAGAGCAGCTCTCAAAATGGCTCCTTTGGCTTTTGGGGGAGAATTGGTGCTGGCCTGTGGGTACCCTGATGAGGCTCTGGGGATCATCTGTTCAGGTGTCCCAGCAACCTGCACTGTGCAGTGGCCATGTCCTTGGCTAGTGTGCTGCATCATTAACTGCTTCCCACTGAACTGCCCTCAGACAGGCTGCAGAATGCATCTCAGCTGGCACTGGGATGCCAAAGGTTTGAAGAGGAGACATGGGTGGAGAAACCACAGAATGGGTCAGGTTGGAAGGCACTTAAAGACCCTCCAGCTCCAGCCCCCTGCTGTGGGCAGGGACACTTCCCACTGGCCAGGTTGCTCATCCAGTCTAGCTTTGAACACCTCCAAGGAGGGGGCAGCCACAGCCTCTCTGGGCAACCTGTGCCAGTCTCTCCCCACCCTCACTGCCAATGATTTCTTCCTCCACTCTCACTCTCACTCTCCCCTCTCCCAGCTCTAAGCCATTGTCCCTTGGCCTGGCACTCCCAGCCCTTCTCCAGAGTCCCTCCCCAGCTCTCCTGCAGCCCTTTCCGCTCCTGGCAGGCTGCTCTGAGGTCCCCCTGGAGCCTTCTGTCCTGCAGCCCAGAGGGGTGGGTGGGATCCTGCCGTGTTTGCTCGCAGCAGAGCTAAGTATGCAGCGTGCCTGCCCCTCCTGGAGCAGCCTTGCTCAGCACACCCTCCTCCAACATTCTGGCTGCTGCCCTGTGCAAGCCTGGTGGAGGCTGAAGGGATGTTCTTGCTGAGAGCCCCCCAGAGCCCCAGGCAGGTTTATTTCTTCCCTGGAAATCTATTCCTGGTTTATTCAGGAGGGAGCCTTGCCCCTTCTAATTAGAGAAGCAGCACCTCAGATCCTGGGAGCTGCAGGAGCTGCTTGGTTACAGCAGGCAGGTTTGTTGCGTTGTCTCAGCACCTCTGTGATGCAGTGGTGAGCAAAGCCCCTTTGCTCCTGTCCCAGCAGACAGAGCAGCGACCTCCTCTGCCCACTCAGCCTGGTGGTTTCTAAGGCAGCAGCAAACATCGATGGAAAGCAAGTCTGGAGTGTGAGCAGCAGTGCCTGAGGGAGGGCAGGTGTGGAGCCTTCTGCAGTGATGGTGACCCTGGAGGGGCTAGAACTCCCCAAACCTGCCCTCCTGAGAGCCCTGAGAGTGGGGTGGTTGTTCTGTGGGAGCTTTGTCTGCAGGTGGGCTGCTCCCTGGAGCCAGAGCTAAAGAACCTGCATGGTTATTTGGAGGTGGTGAAAAATTCTCCCTGGCCTCCTTTCTTCTCAACCCGAGGTACTGAGATCTGTGGCAGGAGCTGTGTGCTCTGCAGGCTGGCCACAGACACCTGAGCTGCTGACACACCAGTGGCAATGCAGATGAGTGCTTAGAGGCTGTGGAGGAAGCTGTCTCTTGCTCCTTAGATGCTCTGTGGGTATTTGCTGCTGGAGGGACACAGCTCAGTGCCAGCAGGCAGGGCCGAACAGTTTGGATTTACTGTGGGAGCTCCATTCCGAGGAGGAACCCTGCTGGTTCCTCCTGCTGGTTCCTCCTGCTGGTCCAGGGAGCATCTCTCTGAACCATGTCTACCAAGGTGTGCCCTTAGGTGCCCTTGAACGAATCACAGAACATGTCAGGTTGGAAGGGACCCTCAAAGGTGGTCTTGGCAGCCCCCAGCTGCGGTGAGGAGCTGGCGTGCGTCAGGATGCAGTGAGGCGTGGCAGTGCCAACAGGAGATGGATAAACCTAAACAAGGGCAAGCCAGGCTTGCTTTTTCTACACAGAGGTCCTTGAGGCAGGAGTGCTGCTGTCTCTGTGTGTCCCCAGCACTAGGAGTGGCATAAAGGAGGTTTGCTGTGTGCCTCACGGCACTTGAAGCTGGCAGGGAGAAGGTGCCCATAGGAGGCAGGGCTCTTGGCCAAGGACTGGGGGTGAGTGCTGCCTGGAGCTGCACCTGCCTTCTAGTGCTGGGCTGGGAGGTCAGTGCTTGGCTTTGCTCTGTCAGGCTGGCACTGATGGCACTCCCCTGGACCATTTCTCCTGCCTTCTTTGAGAGCCACTTCCCTTAGGCCGAGTCTTTCCCACCCAGAATGCCAACTCTGCAGCCCGCAGCACTGTGCCCTTCCCCACTGCCCTGCCGTGCAGAGCTGGGGCTGGGGACACTTGCTGCAGGCACAGGCTGGTTGCTGGTCGCCTGCTGCCTGTGTAGTGCCTGCACTCAGTGCTGCTCGCCCTGCCTGTGGGAGAAGCTCAAAGCACCAAATCATTTCTGCCTTGCCCACACCTTCTGCCTTTGCCAGGTATTTTGCTGGCAGGCTGGAAGATCTGGCTGGCCAGTTCCTGCAGCCTGAGCCCCAAGGTGTGCTGCCCTGCTGCTGCCCAGCAGCCTGGCAGTGCCTCAAGGGAACCAGACACCCTCTTGGATCCTCTTGCCCTTCCCAAAGGCTGTACAAGATGAACCTGGCAGCTTGCTGCTCTGGCAGGGATGCTGCACCCGTCTGCACTGAGTATCCCAGGTTGCCATGGAGATGCCTGATGGGCATCTCTAACTTTTCAGAGGCCTGGCAACTTGCCAGGACATCCTAAGCAACATCACAGAATTAAGCAGGTTGGAAAACACCTTCAAGATCATCGAGTCCAACCTATCACCCAACACCTCATTAACCCCTGGCACCAAGTGCCTCATGCAGCCTCCTCGTAAACACCTCCAGGGATGGGCACTCCACCACCTCCCTGGGCAGCCCATTCCAATGCCAGTCTCTCTCTCTGTAGAACTTCCTCCTAACGTCCAGTCTGAACCTGCCCTGGTGCAGCTGGAGGCTGTGTCCTCTTATTCTGTCCCTGGGTGCCTGGCAGAAGCACTGAGGCAGATCCCTTCTGCTCCAGGAGACCAAAAAGTAGTTAGCAGAGAGTTCTCCACTCAGGAGGAAGGGAGCTTACCTGTGGGGCTGGGCTGTCTGTCCTGGCCAGCTGCTGCTCCCACCTCCACCTGAGCTGTTGGAAGCAGAAGTGGCGTTAGATCTGTTCCTCCAGCAGCTGCCCCAGCCCCACACTGTGCTCTCTGTTCTGCTTGCCTTTCTCCAGCAGGCTGAGCCCCGAGTGGCACAGGCCTGCCGAGACACAGGGCACTTTGCCTGGGCAAGGAGAAAGCTGTCTGGGGAAAGAAGTGGGCAGAAAAGGGGAGGAAAGCCCAGGCAGTGGCACAGCACAGCAGCCTGCACTGGAGCCAGAGCCAGAGGGGTAAAGCAAGCCAGAAAGCAGAGGGGGCTGCCTCAGGATGGCTGCAGCAGACTCGGGTAAGGAACTGTCACTGCTGTCCTATCGTTAGCATTGCTCCTAGCTGGAGGTTTGCCATTCGTCCCCCTCAGCCCTCAGCACCTGGTTTGTGCCACCGAGGCAGTGGCAAGGACTGTGCTGTTCACTCAGCTTTGCTGCTGGGAACCTGCTGGGTTCCATTCCTGCAGGCTGCTGCTCAGGGCAGGAGAAGGGTGCATGGAGCATGGCCCCAGGGCACTGCTGGGTGGTGTGTCCACAGGTTCAGAGTGGGTTGGGCTGGAAGGGACCTGAAAGAGCATCCAGCTCCAAGCCCTGCCATGCCCAGGGACACCTCCCACCAGCACAGGCTGCTCAAGGCCTCATCCAGCCTGGCTTTGAAGACCCCAGGGAGGGGGCAGCCACAGCCTCCCTGGGCAACCTGTGCCAGGCTCTCCCCACCCTCAGTGCCAATTTCTCCCTCCTCTCCACTCTCACTCTCCCCTCTCCCAGCTCCCAGCCATTGTCCCTTATCCTGGCACTCCACCCTTGCCCAAAGTCCCTTCCCCAGCTCTCCTGCAGCCCTTCAGCTAACAGAAGGCTGCTCTGAAGTCTCCCTGGAGCCTTCTCCAGGCTGCACAGACACAGCTCTCTCAGCCTGTCCCCACAGCAGAGGTTCTGCAGCCTCTGATCATCTTGGTAGCCTTCTCTGGACCCTCTGCAGCAGCTCCAGGTCCCTCCCACAGTTTACCCAAGTGCTGAAGCAGCCACACTGTGCCTAGCATAGTCCTGCTTTGGCTCTTTCTGACTACCAGCCACCTGTCCCTCCCTGTTAGCCCAGCCGAGCACACCTGCCGTGATGAAAAGCAGGAGCAGACCTGCTTACATTCAGCAGAAGCAGCCTAGAAAGGAAGCAGTAGCAGAGTCTGAGCTGCTTCATTGCTGCCAAGAGGATTTGCTGTTGTTGCTGCTTTTCCTTTCCAGAACAGCTTTACTACATCCTGTGAAATACTGACATACTTCTGGGGAGGTAAAAGGAGGCAGTTCAGAAGGGAGCCACAACTGTGCTGGAGCACAAGTGGCAAAGCTTTGTGGTACCACAGCATCACTTCCAAACCAAACACTCCTTACTCCAGTGAGACACTGGCACAGGCTTCCCAGGGAGGCTGTGGCTGCCACCTCCTTGGAGGTGTTCAGGGCCAGGCTGGATGAGGCCTTGAGCAGCCTGGGCTGGTGGGAGGTGTCCCTGGGCATGGCAGGGTGTTTGGGCTGCAGGGGCTTTCAGGTCTCTTTCTGCCCAACTCTTGGATCTATGGATCATTCATGCTACTTCCCAGCTCTCTGGAAATTAGGGACCTGGGGCAGTGACTTTGGTAGTTAAGTGCCATGTCCTGACACCACAGCCCTTGGCATTTATCCCTCCTGCTCAGTAAGGCCAGAGAAAGCTGTTTCTACTTTTGCCAAGCCTGCCAGAAAGTGACAGAGCAGGAGGGCAGTGCCCTCCGTGAGCCTCAGCTCACCACGCCTCAGGCTGTGCTTTGAAATGCCAGTGCCAGCTGCCATCCTGCTGCTGTGCCCACAGCTGACTTACTGAGCTCCTGGGCTTTGCCTCCAGCTTCGCTGCCACAGCACCAGCAGAGCCTGCAAGGACAACACAGACCATCAGTGTGCAGATCTCCAGCAGCTGAGCTGCACACCTGCAGCTGACTCTTCTCCATCACACCTGTGTCTTACAGTTACAGGCTCAGACTGCATCGGGCTGGAAGAGACCCTTAAAGGTCATCTTGTCCACACCCCTGCAGGCAGCAGGGACATCTCCAAGCAGACACATCAAGTTTGACCTCGAGCACCCCCAGGGGTGGGGGCTGCCTTCTCTGGGCAGCCTGTGCCAGGCTCTCACCACCTTCATTGTGCGGAACTTCCTCCTGGTGTTCAACCTAACTCTGCCCTGCTCCAGTTCCAAACTGCTGTCCCTCATCCTGGCGTGCTGGGTCCTTGTCCAGAGTCCCTCCCAGCTCTCCTGGAGCCCTTCAGCTCCTGCCAGGCTGCTCTGAGGTCTGCCTGGAGCCTTCTCCTCTCCAGGCTGCACAGCCACAACTCTCCCATCCTGTGCCCACAGCAGTTCTGCAGCCTCTGAACATCTCGGTGGCCTCCTCTGGACCCTCTGCAGCAGTTCTGTGTCCTGCTTGTGTTGAGGGCTCTATAGCTGGACACAGCCCTGCAGCAGGTGAGGTGTCACCAGAGCAGAGTGGCAGAATCATGCCTCTGGAGCTGTGCTGCTTTTGCTTCTTTCAACGTAATTTGTCTCAAGGAGATGCCATTGGTCACGTCATGAGGCAGCAGCTTTTGCCTTCTCCCTGCCCTGTGGCTCAGGGCTGCACTTAGGAGCTGGTGCCTGCGGGCTGAGTGCGAGTCTGGCTCTCCTGATTTGTGCCCCTGTTTGCTTTAGGGTTGTTCAAGTAGAAGGAGACCCAATCCCTGTGACCATTTCCTCAGGGCTGAGGAGATGAGGACTGGTCCCTGTTCAACTGTGGGAAAACAGCAAGGAGATAAAGAATCCTCAGTGCTGTGCAGCCATTTCCTAGAGAAGCATCCATAAGAAGGTAAGATAAGGGCTCCTGGGGTGGCACATGAGGGCTGTGCCCTGCACACCGTGTTTGAAGGGCTGCAGGAGAGCTGGGGAGGGACTTTGGAGAAGGTCTGGGAGTGCCACGATGAGGGGCAGTGGCTTTGAGCTGGGAGAGGGGAGAGTGAAGAGCAGGAAAAAAACTCTTGAGAGTGAGGAGACACTGGCACAGGTTGCCCAGGGAGGCTGTGGCTGCCCCCTGCCTGGAGGTGTTGAAGGCCAGGCTGCATGAGGCCTTGAGCCCATGGCAGGGGCTTGAACTGGATGGTCTTGAAGGTCCCTTCCAGCTCAACCCAATCTATGGATCTATGCTCCTGTGGGGCTGAGCAGCAAGGCAGGAGGCAGCAGGGCTGTGCAGAGAGGCTGCTGTGGCGCTGAGCAGCAAGGCAGGAGGCAGCAGGGCTGCAGCCAAGCCTAAGAGGAGGAGCTGGCACGCTGGGTGCCGCCGGGGCACAGGGGCTGCCTCAAGCCCTGGCTCTCCTTACAGTGTTTGTGACTGTACAGAGAGGAGCCAAGGACACACGGCCGGAACCTGAGCCAGGAAGATTCCCGAGCTGCAGGACGCTGGAGCGCTGCTGCCTCTCCTCTTTATGGAGCTGCTGCTGAGCGGGGCTGGAGGCAGGTCGGGAAGGGAGCGCTTGAGGCTCTCGGGAACGCTGCAGTGATTCCCAAACCGAGGCAGCACCCAGCCCCTGTTCTGCTACTCCGGGGGCTCTCCTGCTGTTGTCTGGCCACTGCCCATGGCACGAACCCCTCCGTTTTACTGCTAGTGCTGCGAACCCTTTCATCTGCGAGGGAAGCAGCCTGGCAGTGCCCACACCTGGCCTCTGCTCCCAGCTCTCCTGCTCACCGCTGCCTGCAGCCTGGCTGCCCAGCCTGTGTCCCCCACCCCGCGGGGCTGGTGGCTGTGCTCAGCCTCTCTGGGGGGGGCAGCCAGCTGCAGGACATGCTTTGTGCCCTGCTGTTGCTGCCTGCTCCTCCCACACTGCTGTTTTCTGTCCCCTGTGCCCTCACCTGAGGGGCAGACAGTGCCAGCAGATTCTTCCCGGGACCTCTGGGCTGCCTCGCAGTAGGACGAAGCTGCATCAGCCATGACCAGCAGGAACAGGTAATTGCTGTGAGACTTCTGAGGGTTTGCCTGAGGTCCTGTGGCCCCTCTGCCATTCAGTGTTGCTCGAGGTGCCTCTCCCTGTCAGTCTGTGCCCACAGCTGCCCCGAGCCCATTACTCATGCCAAAGCAGCACCCTCCGTGGCAGGAGGAGTAGGGCCACGGTGAGCTGGGGATTTTGGGGATGCCTCCACGTCAAGCCCTGCCCATCTTCTGCAGTGTCCCGCCCAGCCCCGCAGGTACCCGGAGGCCCAGGTGGCCTGGGGAACATCATGTGAGGCAAGGAGCCGGGGCCAAGCGCTGGCCATCTGCTGCGCGCTGTGCCAGCCTGGCGGCGGCTGCGGGCAGCCAGCGTGCGGGGCGCGGCGGAGCTCCGCTAACGGCAGCTGGGCGGCTCCTGAGAGGAGCTGACTCTGGCTTTTCTGCTCGGCCCCGTGTATATTTATCTGCGGGGACAGACAGAGCGAGCCAGCTGAGCTGCTTGGGTGTCGCTGAGCTGTGCCAGGCCTCGCCGAGCTGCCTGCCAGCGGCCGCACGCCTGCGGCTGCAGCCAGCCCCGCCGCGGGGTGCGGCTGCGGAGAGCAGGGCAGGGGCCCGGCGGGGAGCTGGGGCCCGGCAGGGAGCTGGGGCTCGCTGGACGTGGGCTGCCAGCGGGATGGGTTTCTGTGCCTGCCTGCCCTCCGCAGATAAGTCGGTGGCCCCTGCCTGCTCGCAGCAGCAGGTCCAGCTGAGGGCCAGGATGCTGTGTGGTGAGGAAGATGAGAGCAGGAGCCGAGGCTGTCCCCACGCTTACCTCTGACCGTGGGTTGGGTCAGAAATGGGGTTTACCTAAACAGCCTGGCAGCGAAGCCAGGCAGGGGAGGGCTTTCACTCAGGCCATAGTGCAGCCCTGCAGGCCCTGGCTGTGGCTTGTCTCCAGCCGACAAAAGAGATGCAGCTGGACAGAGGATGCCCCTGACCCTGGGCTGGCTCTGCAGGGCAATGTGTTACCGAAGGCAGAAAGGTGGCAAGGGGACTGAGTAAGGAGTGCTTGGGTATCCTGTGCCCAGGGCCGTGGTGAGGTGTGGGGCTGGGCTTTGGGACCTCAGCAGCAGGGAAGTTTTGACTGTCCCCTTTAGAATCAGTGCTTGGCTTCTCTTCTACCCTGCACAATGCCACTGCCAGCTTAGTGGACAGAGATGTTCTTTGTGAGTCAGCTGGACAGGCTTCAGGACCTGCCTAATGCTGGTTCAAGCCAGGATGAGCTTCAAAGGCAGTTTGATTCCAACCTCGCTTTAAAATCTTCCACGAACTGCCTTAAACCCAAAGATGATCAAAATACATCTGTGGCAAAAGGAGCTCTTTAGAGATAACCTGGCATGTGCCAGGGCCGAGTTTAGGGGACCAGAAATGGGCACGTGGGAAGAAATGGGTGGGGATGGCTCCCTGCCATCTGCCCTGAACCTAGCAAGTCTTTGCTTTCCGCCCCAAAAGCACAGCAAGAGTCAAAGGAGAAGAAACCTGAATCTGGTTGACTTAAAGGTCATGAGCCTCAGCCTCAGGATGCTTGAGGCTCTCGTGATGGTCTAAATGTTAATGCCCTGCACTGGGAAATTCACTGCCACGAGTCAGCGGCTGGCAGCTGGAGCCCGAGCTGGTTGTGAGCTGCTTTAGCAGAGGCTTAGTGCCAGAGTCACCAGGCTACCTGGAGCCTTTATACAAGGCCCATTGGCAAGTAGGAATGGGCCTTGTATAAAAAAAGGGTTTTCCCAGGTGCTGTAACATTTCTGCTGGGCAGCCCCAGAAGGGGTTAGCTTTTCTCAGGACGTGGGCAGAGGTCACCACTGCACCTCTGGCTTCTGTCCCCGGGGCACACCTAACAGTGCTCCACTGTGAGCCTGCTGGAGCACTGCAACAGGTAGCCCAGGGAGATGACAGAGACCCCATCCCTGGAGATGTTGAAGGACAGGCTATGGGGCTCTGAGCAACCTGCTCTGGCTGGGCATGTCCCTGCCTACTACGGGGGTGTTGGACAAGGTGACCTTTAAAGGTCCCTTCCAACCCAATGCGTTCTGTGATGCCATGAGAGAGGTCAGCTGAGCTCCTGCCTGCGTCGCGCAGAGCGAGGTCTAGGGCAAGGCATCTTGTGAGCCTGCTGCAGAGCTGACGTTGCAGGCTCATTCCTCTCGAGCCCTTTCCCAGCCCTGCATTTCACCCAGACGTCACCTTGAAGCTGGGGGTTGGAAACATTTCATCTGCAGTCTGTATGTAGTGGCCAAGTGCAGAAGGCAGCTCTGGAAAGGTCAGCTCTGTGCAGACCTCTAACGCAGATGTATAGAAGAGATCACTGCTGAGCGAACTCTGGGCTGCAGCAAACCATGAGAAGCTTTTCTTAGAGACACCTGTTGTAGTGCCAGGTCAGAGGCCCCCTGGGCATGCTGTGTTTTGATTGATATGCTTGTCTGGCCAAGTGCTGCCAACGAGAAGTCAAACAGGAGCTGAAAGGTTGTGCCTTGGCCTATCAGACCCAAGCGACCCTCACACACTGCAGAGGCTCATGGGCATCCAGCAAAACTCCTTCCCTGGTCAGAGATCACAGAACCAGAGGATGCTTTGGTTGGAAAAGGCCTCTGAGATCATCCTGTCTGACCATCAGCCACCATGGCCACTAACCCATGGCCCCACGTGCCATGGCCACAGCTTTCTTGAACCCCTCCAGGGATGGGGACTCCACCACCTCCTGGTGCCAATCCCTGACCACTCTCGAAGCAAACAATTTTTAACTCCTCTCCAACCTAAGCCTCCCCTGGCACAATTTCAGGCCAGTTCCTCTTGTTCTGTTAGCCAACACCAGGCTGAAGAGAGCAGTCCCCCCTGCTCCAGCCTCCTTTCAGGGAGTGGTAGAGAGCAGTGAGGTCTCTCCTCAGCCTGTTCCTCTCCAGGTGAAGTGGTTCCATGATTCTGCATCACTTACTGTGCTGCTTACAATGAGCAGAGCTGGCTCTGGGACAGTCAGGAGCTGTTGGAGGGCATGGCACTGCTGACAACTGTTTGAACTCTGGCCCCATAAAGCACTGACTCTGCTTCACAGCAAAGCCTGGAGCTGCAAATTTGCTTTTCCAGTCAAAGGCCTGGGTGTGGCTTTGCCCTGGATGGACAAGCTGGCAAGGATCATCCTGCCTGGGGTTCATGGAGTCAGGGAAGGGGTTGGGAGGGACCTTAAAGCTCATCTGAGGCCTCCTGGGGAACCCAGGGGCTGACAGGGGAGCGCTGATGGTGGAGTGTTGCTGTGTCTGCCTTACAGAACCACAGAATGCTGGGGGTTGGAAGGGACCTCTGAGGCCATCCAGCCCAACCCCATGCCCAGGCAGGGTCACCTAGAGAAAATCACACAGGAACACATCCAGGTGGGTTCTGAACCTTTCCAGAGATGGGGACTCCACCACCCCTCTGGGCAGCCTGTTCCAGAGCTCCAGCAGCCTTCAATTAAGAAGTTCCTCCTCCTGCTCAGATGCAGCTTCTGATGCTCCAGTTTGTGCCCTTTGCCCCTCGTCCTGTCTCTGGGCACCACTGAACAAAGCCTGGTCCCATCCTCCTGCCACCCACCCTGTAAGCATCGATCAGCACTGATGAGATCTCCCTCAGGTGCTCTTCTCCAGACTAAAGCCCCAAACTCCCTCAGCCTTTCCCCCTGGGCTAGAGTGGAGCTGAGGAAGAAGCTCTTCAGTGTGAGGGTGGTGAGACTCTGGGTTGGCACTGGATGATCTTTAAGGTCCTTTCCAACCCTTTCTGTGATTCTGTGCTAGCCAGCTGCTGTGTCACCAGAGGATGGCAGTGGCTGTCCCAGGGCTCCCAGGCTGCACTGGCACACCTCCCACCCCAACACACCCCAGTGCACTGGCACACCTCCCATTCGTGGACTGGGTTGGGTTGGAAGGGACCTTCAAAACTATCCAGTTCCAGCCCCCTGCCATGCCCACGGACACCTCCCACCAGCACAGGTTGCTCAAGGCCTCATCCAACCTGGCCTTGAACACCTCCAGGGAGGGGGCATCCGCAGCCTCCTCGGGCCACCTGTGCCAGTGTCTCCCCACCCTCATTGCCACAGATGTCCTCATCTCCAGTTTTCCTTCCTCAACCTCCCATCCATTGTCCCCCCATGCTGTGATTCCCAGCCCTTGTCAGAAGTCCCTCCCCAGCTTTCTTGCAGCCCCCCTCAGGCAGTGGAAGGTCACTGTAAGGTCTCCCTGGAGCCTTCTTCAGGCTTTTCTCACCTCTGGGGCCCTGATGCATGCTGCAGTGTTTGCCCCAGACCAGTGGCTGCTAAGGTGGCATCAGTCCTTGGGTGAGGACCCTGCTGGGTGTTGTATTACCTCCTTGCCCAGGTGGCACAGAAGCTTCTGATGTTTCCCATGCAGGTGAGGATGAGAGCAGGACCCCTGGCTCCTGGGACTCCGTGGGACAAGTGCAGCTTTGCTCTCCTTACAGCAAACGGAATGCAGAGGAGGAAATGAGGTAGCTGCTGCTGCCAGGGCTGATCTTTGTACCTGTCAGCTTGAGTCACAGTGGCAGTCCCGCTGGCATGGCCTTGCCAAGGAGAAGGTCCCTTTGGCTGGTCATGTGTGGCACAAGTGCCCAGGCTGAGGTGGGATTTGTTGGCCAAACTTGGCTATGTACAGGAGTCAGGGAATGCCAACACGTGCAGGTGCCATGGGCACAGAGAGGCACCAGGGAAACAAGCTGGGCAGGTTTCAGGGGCTGTGCTGGGAGGGTACACAAAAGGAAAGCAAAAGGAAGGAGCTTGGCTGGGTGGGGACACTGCATTGTGGGCAGGAGATGTTTACCCATGCAGGCTGTGGCTGCCTTGAAGGCACTCGAGGTATCACCAAGGTGCCCCTCGCAAGCACCAGGAGCACAGACAGGATTGAAAACCCAAATTCATCTCCCCAGCACAAGAAGGGCCTGGAGCTGCTGCAGAGGGTCCAGAGGAGGCCACCAAGATGCTCAGAGGCTGCAGAAGCTCTGCTGTGGGGCCAGGCTCGGAGAGTTGTGACTGTGCAGCCTGGAGAGGAGGAGGCTACAGGGAGACCTCAGAGCTGAAGGGCTGCAGGAGAGCTGGGGAGGGACTTTGGAGAAGGACTGGGAGTGCCAGGATGAGGGACAGTGGCTTTGAGCTGGGAGAGGGGAGAGTGAGAGTGGAGAGGAGGGAGAAATTATTGGCAGTGAGGGTGGGGAGAGACTGGCACAGGTTGCCCAGGGAGTCTGTGGCTGCCCCCTCCCTGGAGGTGTCCAAGACCAGGCTGGATGAGGCCTGGAGCAGCCTGTGCTGGTGTCTGTGCCCAGGGCAGGGGTTGGGACTGGATGAGCTTTAAGGTCTCTTCCAGCCCAGCCCATTCTGTGGTTCCATGGGTTGAGCTCTGAGCTGGTGCTGGAAGCAGTGCAGTGGAAATCTGTCCTGTGCACTTCTGGGGGATAATTGCAGGATTGTAGATCTCTTTTGGCTGGGAAACCAACCCAAAAGGTCCAACCTTTAAACCCATCCCCCCCATGGCCACTAACCCACGGCCCCAAGTGCTATGGCCACAGGTTTCCTGAACACCTCCAGGGATGGGCACTCCACCACTCCCTGGGCAGCCTGTGCCACTCCCTGACCACTCTTGCAGCAAAGAAATTTTTCCTCCTCTCCAACCTAACCCTGCCCTGGCACAGTTGGAGGCCATTTCCTCTCCTACCACCTGAGGCTGCAGAGGAGAGATCAACCCCTACCTGCCTCCAACCTCCTTTGCAACCTCACCCCTGCTGCAGAAGGCAGACTCCGGGCAGACAGATGCTCTGCAGCCCAGAGACAGGAAAATGGATTACATGTTCCATGTGCTGGTCACAGATGTTGGAATTTGGGCTAGGGACATAAAAATGCCTTCCCCCTCCTTTCAGCGCTGAAAAGCAAAGTGTCCAGCAGTGGCTTGTGCTGAGAGGAGCTGTCTGTGCTGCCCGTAAATCGAGGCGGGGTGGCTTAATTGCTGCTCGGCAGTAAATAAGGCGCTAAGTGAGCTGTCTGCTTTATAGCACAGAGGGGACCTCCCGGGCTGTGCCGGGTGAGAGCTGCCCGGAGAAATCCATTCCCAGGCTCTCGGGGATTGATGAGCAGTTAGGAGAGCCACGGGAAGATGACTTTGCCTGTCTGTGTGCACAGGCACCCAGAGGGGCTGCTGAAAGCACATGGGGCAGCGCCTGGGCTCGGATCCATCAAGCTGAAACCAGGGCGAGTCTGGCTCAGCTTCCACTGAGGGTCCAGTCGGGGAGGAAGAGCAGAGCAGCCTGTGCAGCGTGGCCGGCGGCTGCGAGCACCTCCATAGTGTGCTCAGCTCTGGGCCCCTCGCTGTGTGAGGGACATTGAGGGGCTGGAGCAGGTCCAGAGAAGGGCAGTGAGGCTGGGGAAGGGTCTGGAGAGCAGGGCTGGGGAGCAGCAGCTGAGGGAGCTGGGGGTGTGCAGTGTGGAGAGGAGGAGGCTGAGGGCAGAGCTCATTGCTCTCACAGCTCCCTGACGGGCAGTGAGGAGGGGGCAGCCTCTTCGCTCTGGTGTCCAGCAACAGGACTGATGCAAGCTGTGCCAGGGGAGGCTCAGGCTGGGCATCAGCAAAGACTTCTGCACTGGAAGGGTTCTCAGACATTGGCACAGGCTGCCCAGGGCAGTCACCGTCGCTGGGGGTGCTCAAGCAGCCTGTGGCCCTGGTGCTCGGGGCCATGGTTTAGTGGTGGCCCTGCAGTGCTGAGGGAGAGTTGGACTGGGTGGGCTTGGAGGTCTCCTCCAACCAAAGAGAGTTTGTGCTTCTGGGGATCGCTCAGCTCTGCAGCTGTGCTCCCTCCCTCCCTGTGTCTGAAGCCGAGGTGCTGGGCTTGGCCACTGGGCTTGTTAATGCTATTGAGCTGTGTGGGCAGAGGGCATCTGAGGCAGCGAGGAGCCAGGGCAGGCTGCTGCTGAGCGCGGCGGGGCCGTGGGTGAGCTCTCCACAGCCGAGATGTGCCCCGTGGTGTGCCCAGCTCCCCTCGCTGGCAGCGGCCCAGGCAGGCAGCCCCCGCCGCACGGCTCCCTGCATCTGCCCCTCCGTGCCAGGGCCGGGGGCAGACAACTGGCGCTGCTGCTGCCAGCTCGGGTTGCTCGCACCGGGATTAGCACGGGAGCCGCTCGGGGCCCGGCACGGAGCCCCAGCCTGGCCTCACCCTGCAGCTGCCTCTGCCCAAAGGGCTGCTCTGACTGCTCTTGACTTTCCGCGGAGGCTGCTCCAGCCCAGAGCTGCGTCCTGCTGCTGCAGGTCTCTCCCTGCGGGTGCAGGGGCGGCCCGGGGCTGGCCCCGTGTGCTCCCTGCGCTGGGCACCGCTGGGAAGGCTCCTGGGGCACTCCAGATTCCTCCTTCCCCCGCCGCGGGTTCGAATGGGGAGGAGGAGGAGGCGTGAAACTGCTTCGCGCCCACCCTGCGGGCTTGAAGGGGGCGCAGCAGAAGGCGCCTGGCACACGTGTGCCGCCCCAGTGGGAGCCTGCGCCCAGGCGGGCAGCTGCTGGGCTGGGCTGGGCACCCGCTGCAAACGGCCCAGGGGCAGGCTGGCTGCGTGCGTGGGGCTGCACTTGGCTTTGTAACCCACGGGGGGAGGCTGGAACCTGGGCAGCCACTCTGAGAGTGCAGGGCAGAAGTACTCCTGCTGGCAGGACAGGTGGTAATGGGCATGGACTCGAGCACAGGCAGTTGCATCTGACCTGAGAAGGAGCTGCTTCACTGTGAGAGTGGCAGAGCCCTGGAGCAGGCTGCCCAGAGAGGCTGTGGAGTCTCCTCTGCAGACTTTGAGGGCCCAGCTGGATGTGTTCCTGCCCTGAGTGATCCTGCTCTGGCAAGGGGTTTGACTTGATGATCTCCAGAGGTCCCTTCCAGCCCCTGCCACTCCATGATTCTGAGTGCTGCTGATGAGGAGGGGCTTGGGCTTGTTTTGGGGTGCCCATGCTGTAGCCCTGCTTGCCTGCTGCTCAGGGGTGGTGTTGCAGCAGCAGCACTGGTCAAAGCCTGCCCACAGCTTGCTGGGCCCTTCCCATGCCTCAGAGCGGCTCCATGCAGAGGTAGGTGCTGGTTGTGCTAGTCCTGCCTGGGGTGACTGTGAGTGCTGTGCCCTGCATGCCCTCTGCAGCTGCTGGCTCAGGGCACCCTGGGACCTGTCTTGGCATGGCTGTGAGGAGTGCAGGGCCTGGGAGCAGCTGGAGAGCCCCAGGACTATCCTCTGAAGCCTGCTCAGTTTTGGATGCCAACAACATAAGCCAGTTCTAAGGCTTTATGTCTCCTGTGCTTCAGATGGGTCCCTGGCAGGTAGCAGGAGGGAGCTTGGAGACCACTCAGGTGGGTGTGGGTTGCTTCCACAGAGCAGTGCACCTGTTCTGAACCACCTTCTTGCTGCTTTCTGCTCACAGTGCCCTCCCTGCAGAGCAAAGCACCTGGTTAAGTCTGGATCAGTTTGGGAGCCCTCACTGCAACGGAGACATTGAAGACCTGGGGTGAGTCCAGAGAGGGGCAACAAATCTGTTGGGGAGGAGCAGCTGAGGGAGCTGGGGGTGTTCAGCCTGGAGCAGAGGAGGCTGAGGGAGAGCTCATTGCTCTCTGCAGCTCCCTGAGAGGAGGCTGCAGTGAGCTGGGGTTGGGTTCTTCTCCCTAGTAATAAAGGATAGGAGGAGGAGAAATGGCCTCAAGCTGCACCAGGACAGGTCTAGGTTGGACATTAGGAGAAATGTCTTCCCTGAAGGGGTTCTCCGAGCCTGGCACAGGCTGCCCAGAGAGGTGGCTGAGTTCCCATCCCTGGAGGGGTTTCAGAGAGGCAGAGCTGTGGTGCTGAGGGCCATGGTTTAGCCCCAGCCTTGATGGAGTTGAAGGTCTTAAAGGGCTTTTCAACCCAAATGATTCTGTGATTCTGTGATCCTAATTTCTGTCGATAGGCCTTCAGCATGTGCTCAAGTGCAGTGCTGATTTGGGGCCCGAGCTGTTAGCTCCACAGCTGATTACTCAAGTGGGTTGTAGGCAGGAGAAAGGGAATGCTAACATCCAAGAGGAAGAGTTAACACCAAGGCTTAAATCCATTCCAGCCTCAAAGTATTGGCATGATCCCATCATGAGCATCAGCCAGCCCCATGTCCCAGTGTTGCTTCTCACCACCTCCACCTCCCTTGGACATCTGAGTGTCCTTCCAGCTGCAGGAGCACCCAGTGCAGTGCCTGGCCTGGGCAGCAGCCCTTCCCTGCTCCATTGCATGGTTTGGTGCCATTTGTCAGCTTTAACATCACAGCAGAGCCGAGCTGAGGGCATGCAGCAGAGAAGCTGATGGCCTGCTCTGTGGTTCAGCTCACCAGAGGGGCAAACAAGCTGGCACTGTCAGTGCACAGACCAGAGGGCAACCAGAGCAACATCTTGCACTTGGCCTGGCTGCAGCCAGGTGTGCCACATCCTGGCTCAAAGGTGAGGCTCTGCTGTCCTGAGCTACTCAGCTTGTTGGGGCTCTATGTTCAGAGAGCAAGCAGTGGACTGCTTTGTACAGAGGAGGAGACTGTGAAGAGCAGGGCTGGGGAGGGGCAGCTGAGGGAGCTTGTTCAGGCTGCAGAGGAGGATGCTGAGGGGAGACCTCATTGCTCCCTACAGCTCCCTGCGAGGAGCTGCTTCAAGCACACATGGAATGGTTTGGGTTGCAGAGGCTCTTTCGGCTTATCCTGTCCAACCATTCCCTGACTCTGCCCAGGCTGGGGCTAAACCATGGCCCTCAGCACCACAGCTCTGCCTCTCTGAAACCCCTCCAGGGATGGGAACTCAGCCACCTCCCTGGGCAGCCTGTGCCAGGCTTGGAGAACCCTTTCAGTCAAGAAATTTCTTTTGATGTCCAACCTAAACCTCCCCTGGTGCAGCTTGAGGCTTTCCTCTTGACCTATCACTTGTTAGTAGGGAGAAGAGACCAACCCCACCTGGCTCCAGGCTCCTTTCAGGAAGCTGTAGGGATGCCCACACAGCTACAAACCTGCACAGATGTTCTGCCCGTCAGGAGAACCCAGAGACACAAACCCAGCTGGTCTGAAGTGAAGGGATGGCTTTGCCCAAGATGCTGACAGTGGTGCTTCACTCAAGCTGTTCTCCTGCCCTTCCTGCTCTAGCAGAGCTGCTCCAGCTCTTGACTCATCTTTGTGGCCTCCTCTGGCCTCACTCTATCAGCTCTGTGTCCTTCTCATGCTGGGGACAGCAGCACTGGAGGCAGGATTGGAGGTGAGGTCTCAGCAGAGTCAAGGGGCAGGTCCCCTCTTTATTTCTGCCTTACTCTGCCTGTGCCTGTCAGGCAGGGGCAGTCCTGCACCCACCCCACGCAGCTCTGCTATTTGTGGATGTTGTGGGGAGCTCCTGAGGCTCAGGAGCCTTTCAGCTGCTCCCGTGCAGGTGTTTGCTCCCCGTGGGGAAGGCTCTAGGCTGGTGCCTGCTCTCCACCTCTGCCTGGGCGTAGATCCCTTCCCAGCACAGCAGCCTGGCTCTGCAGGCTGCCGATGGGAGCAGGGACCCTGCAGCAAGAGGTGGGAGATGAAAGGAAGCTTTGATGAGAGAAATGAGAGGGCAGGGAGAGGAAGGAGGCGTAGCACAATATCACCAGGAGATGCTTGAAGCTTCCAGAGGGAAAAGAGGGAGAAATATAATAGGTGAGTGCAGGCTGCCAGCATGCAAATGGATGCTGGTGCCAGTCCTGTGCCTCACAGATCAGAGGCTGCAGAACTTCTGCTGTGGGCCTGTGGGCACAGGCTGGGAGAGTTGTGGCTGTGCAGCCTGGAGAAGAGAAGGCTGCAGGGAGACCTCAGAGCTGCCTGGCAGGAGCTGAAGGGCTGCAGGAGAGCTGGGGAGAGACTTTGGAGAAGGTCTGGGAGTGCCAGGCTGAGGGACAATGGCTTAGAGCTGGGAGAGGGGAGAGTGAGAGTGGAGGAAGACATTGGTGAGAGTGAGGGTAGGGAGAGCCTGATACAGGTTGCCCAGGGAGTCTGTGGCTGCCTCCTCCCTGGAGGTGTTGAAGACCAGGCTGGACGTGGCCTTGAGCAGCCTGGGCTGGTGGGAGATGTCCCTGGGCATGGCAGGGGGCTAGACCTGGATGAGTTTTGAGGTCACTTCCAGCTCAACCCATTCCATGAATCAATGATATGGAGAAGTTTTGGGCACTGCCTGTAGGCTGCTCTCGAGCCTGGCTGGGGAGAACCACTTAAGAAGAAACGAGTGGCAGCTGGACACATTCAAGGGCTAAATAAGGAGCCAGGTGCAGTGCAGAAGGTTCTGGGTAGCTGCTGTGGTGCAGGCAGCTCTAGAGCTGAGCTGGGGGCCATGTGCTGGAGCAAAGCACCCACAATGGATGCGGTTGGGGAACCTGCCCTGGCCTGGTATCTCTGGATGCCTGGTGAGGCTATGCTGGTGTGTGGCACTGGGCTTCTACTGCATGAGGAAGGAACAGCAGGAACCTCTGCAGGCTCTGGCTGCCTCCCTTGTGGTGATAGAGGCATGAGGTGAGCAACTGTGCCTGCCCTGTCCCCATGGGTGCCATATGAGGTTCTCCTTGTCCCCCAGCAAGGATGGTGCAAGGCTGGCATGCTGCTGCTGCAGGGACTGGGTGCTTCAGAGAGGGGTGGTGCCCAGGGTGGGCAGGGCAGGCCTGCTGCTGGCCCTGTCTGACTCTTGGCACAGTGGCAGGCACTGTCAGCAAGTAAAGTGCTTGACTTTGCCTCTGGCAAAGCAGGGCTCATCTGTTCCTTGCCCGAGCTTGACCTGAGCATCTCTGCCTTATCACCCTGGCACTGGGCTCTCCCGGGGGGCTGAGGGTGGAAGCAAAGCAGGACCCTGCTGTCATCTGTGCTGGACTCTGTCCCACAGCCTGTGCTGCCTGTCAGGGAGCTTCTGGGGTGCTGAGAGGGAGAGGAGGCAGCAGCAGACTGCCCTCTGCCAGGTGATGGCCTCCATTTCTCCTCCCTTGTCTCCCCAGTCCCAGAGCTGTGACCTTTCATCTGCTTCCAGGCATTTTTGGGAGCGATCTCACAGTGGTGCACCTTGGGGCCAGGCTCTGCTTGAGCTGCGAGCCCAGCGCCTGGAGAGCGCAGCTCGGAACGGCACCGGGGTGGGAGCTCGTCGAACGCGCCCGGAGGCGACACCTGCGCGACCCCGCAGTGGGGATGGCACTCGGCGGCTCGGGTCCTTCCCGGGGCAGAACTGGCTCCAGGCAGCAGCCCAGCCCGGAGCCTGCCGCAGCCCCGCCTCGGGGACACTCCTGCCTGGTGATCGCTTAGCTGCTGGCAGGCAGCAGAGCTGCGGCGCTGGGGGACGCTGTGGTGGCTTGCCCCAGTGCCCCAGGGCAGAGGTCAGCCCGGTCCCGGTGGAGCTGTGGTCTCTGCCTGCGCGGCTCGGGAAGGCAGGAGGATTCCTCCTCCTTCGGTCTGTACTTGGTGAGCAAGAGCAGGTGAGGAAGAGGTTTTCCTTCCCTGCCCTGCACAGAGGGCTTTGCTGGGGGCTTCTGGTGGGTCTGGGGGCACTCTGCCCTGCTTCCTCTCCAGTCAGCTGCCTGCACTCCTGTGGGAGCGCTTGTGCCCAGCCTGCTGCCTGTGCCCGCGCACTGCCTGCTGTCCTGGGCTGGCCTTGGGTCTCTGCTTGCGTGCCCTGGGGCTGTGTCCTGAGTTGGGTTTGTTGCTGTTTGTCTCTTCCACGGCAGCTGCTGATGCCCGTCCCAGCCCTTCTGGTTGCTGACCTCCAGAGGCTGCTGTGAGAACCCCTTGGTCTGCACGGCCGGAGGGCACTCGGGGGGCTGGGCTGCAGCCCTGGAATGAGACTGGGGTGAGCCTGACGCTGCTGCTCCTTGCCGAGTGCTGTGCCAGCTGCGGTGCTCCGTCATGGAGCCACAGAACGGCTCAGCCTGGAAGGGAGCTCAGAGCTCCACTACTGCAACCCCCTGCCGTGCCCAGGGACACCTCTCAGCTGGACTCAGCTGCTCAGGGCTTCATCCAACCTTGGACACCCCCAGGCAGGAGGCAGCCTCAGCCTCCCTGGGCAGCCTGTGCCAGGCTCTCACCACCCTTACACTGAAAAATTTCCTCCTCAGCTCCACTCTTCCCCTGCTCTGCCTCAGCTCCAAACCATTGCCTTTGGCCTGGCTCAGACCTCCCCAGCACAAGCCCCTCTGCAGCCCTCCTGCAGGATCCCTTCAGGCACTGGCAGCAGCTCTGAGGTCCCCTAGAGTCAGATTTTTGCCATGTACAGAGGATGAGGTTTGGTTACAGAAAACAGCCAGGAAGAAGTTTGGGTTTGAGCAAAAAGAGAGCAAAGCTCTGTTTCTGCAGCCAACACTTGAAACCCTGGGGATGGCTCCTGCCTGGAGGTGTCCAGGGCCAGGTTGGATGAGGCCTTGAGCAGCCAAGTCCAGCTGAGAGCTGTCCCTGCCCATGGCAGAGGGTTGCAGCAGATGGTCTCTGAGGTCCCTTCCCGCCCGAGCCCTGCCGGGGTTCCACGCTGGCTCTTGGCAGCGGCAGCAGAGGTCACCACAAAAGCTTTCTTTGCAGACTTTGATCACACAGCAGTGATTTTGGTGGACCCTCCCCAGCTGTTGTCTGTTCCCCCTTCCCCTACCTGCATCTCCCCCTTCCACCTAGGTGGAAACCCCTCGGATCCCAGCGTCTCCATCAGCCTCCAGGAGTCACTGTTCGAAGGGAGAAGAACATGGTGACGTTTGCCTGTCTGTTTTGGATTCTCTGAAGGAATTTCACCCCCTCCTGCTTGCTGTGTGCCTGGCATCCCTCCCAGATCCCAGCTCTCTGGAGGATGGAGGCAGAATGATCTGGGAGCTTCGCAGCTGCCAGATGTTACAGGATGCAGCAGCAGCCTCGCTGCTCCCTTCTTTCCTCTGGGCAAACCTCTGCCTGCCCTGCCAAGATGCAAACCTGCCCCCACTCCTCTTGCCTGCTTCTCCACGACTGCTGCCAATCAAGTCTGACGAAGACTCCCCTCGGGCCTCTCCCCGCGGCTGGTCCTAGGAGCTGCACCCGAGAGAGGCTGCGTGCGGTGCTTGGGCACCCTCAGCTCGGTGCAGGGCTGGCAGATGAGAGCTCTGCAGTCTGCACACCCTTTGAAGGGTCCTCTGCTGCCTGTCACAGGAAGAAGATGAAGTCTTCATCCCCTCCTCATGGCTGCCGGGAAGCTGAGCTGTCCTTGGAGGTGTTTAAAAGCTGTGTAGATGTGGTGCTTGGGGGACGTGGTGGAGTAGGGTTAATGGTTGGGCTTGGTGATCTTGAAGGTCTTCTTCAACCTAAACCAAAAGCAGCACAGCCGAGAGAGGTGATTCTGCCACTCTGCTCAGCTCTGGTGAGGCCTCCCCTGGGGTACTGTGTCCAGCTGTGGAACCCTCATGGAGGAGCAGATCCAGAGGAGGCCACCAGGATGCTCAGAGGGCTGGAAGAGTTGCGGCTGTTCAGCCTGGAGGAGAGAAGGCTGCAGAGCTGCCTTTCAGTATCTGCAGGGGAGCTGCAGGCAGGCTGGGGAGGGACTGCTCGGCAGGGCCTGTGGGGGCAGGATGAGGGCAATGGTTTGGAACTGGAGCAGGGCAGCTTTAGGGTGGACCACAGGAGGAAGCTCTGCGGAGTGAGAGTGGTGAGACCCTGGAAGTTTGTAGGTTTGAATACTTGTGGTGCGTTTGCCTTCCCCTGGGGAGGGGCTGTGCTGCCTCGCCCTGCGCCCAGCAGCAGCGGGCGCGGTGCCTGCAGGGCACAGGCTCTTGCCCTTGAGTGCAGCCGTCCGTGTAATTACCCTGTGCGGTAGAGGGAAGGGGGGAAAATCTTATTAGCCTTATGA
The DNA here is from genome assembly GCF_015220805.1 of Pogoniulus pusillus. Taxonomy (NCBI): domain Eukaryota; kingdom Metazoa; phylum Chordata; class Aves; order Piciformes; family Lybiidae; genus Pogoniulus; species Pogoniulus pusillus. The sequence goes on from NC_087289.1 coordinate 447,851, forward strand.
TAGCGTCCGTGAGGCCATTGATCAAGGTGACAACTGCAAATTCATCACCAGCTAGGAGGAAAAAAGAGGCACTTTCCTGTGCCTGAGGTGGGCACCTGCTCCAAGCCAGCTTTTTGCGCTCTAGGGGAGGACCTGGATAAGGAAAAAACCTCCTGGATGGGAGCCTGAAGCAGCAGCCATGGGGTGGGCTGGGCCATCCTCCCTCCCCCCTGCTGCTGTGGGCAGCTTTGCTCCTGGAAACTTCACATCTCCTTTGCTTGCAGAAGCAGGAGCCCGGCTCAGAGTGGAACGAGGCAGCGCTGTGATCAAGTGAAGCTCTTGTGGCAGGTTCCCCTCCCTGCTTTTTTAAACGCTTCCAAAGAGAAATTGCATTTTGCTTCTCGATAATGAAGCTTCCTTGGAGCAGAGACATCTCTTTTCCGCAGCTCTTGCATTTGCAACATGAGAGGAGTTTGTGTTCTGAGTCGCCACTCAAAGTGTTTGTGCTTTGCTTTCCTCGCCCTGAACGTTCTGGCTTCAGAGAGCGGCAGAGCCTCAGCCAGGCTGCTCCTGTCACTTACTGCAGCTTGTCTTGGCACCAGACTCAGTCTTCAGGTTTCCTTTGTCCTAAAGAAATAAAAGTTGAAGCCAGATTAGAAACAGATAAAGCGAAGTCGCCCAGCTCAGACAAAGGAGGCTTTGTTTTGCTCTTTTGCATTTCCCTTCGTTAATCCTCTGCCTTGGAACGAACAAAGAGCTCCTTCCACCTGGAGAGATGGAGCAGAGGAGGGAACGCGCCGAGCGAACGGCATGTCTGAGCCCTGCCTGTATTGTCCCGGTGCTGGCACGGCTGCAGGGCAGGACTGCCAGATCAAAGATGCTGCTTTAGGCTGAAAGAGGGGAGATTTGGACTGAATATAAGGAAGACATTTGTTATGAGGGTGCTGAGACCCCGGCCCAGGTTGCCCAGAGAGGGGGGAGATGCCCCATCCCTGCAAACACTCCATGTCAGGCTGGAGAAGGCTCTGAGCAACCTGCTCTGGTTGGAGATGTCCCTGCTGAGCGCAGGGGAGTTGGACCAGGTGACCTTTAGAGCTCCCAACCCCATAACACTCTGTGGCTACGACTTGCAACCATCCTGACAAACCCGGCCGAAGGGAAAAGCCCAAACTGCCGCAGTTCTGAGAGCTGAGTGAAGGTTTTGCTCTGAGGAGAGCTCACTGACCTCAGCCCAGCACACAAAGGTCCTCCTGCCACACATTGCTAGAGGAACACAGACTCAGGGGTTGGTGGGGACTTGCAGGGATCATCCACTCAACCTCCCTGCTCCAGGCTCCAGCACTCTCACACCAAAGAAGTTTCTCCCCATGCTGGGGTGGAGCCTCTTGGGTCCCAGCTTGTGCCCTTTGTTCCTTGTCCTGTCACTGGGCAACGCTGAACAGAGCCTGGCACCTTCTTGACAGCCACCCCTCAGTATTTATGGACATTGATCAGGTCCCTTCTCAGCCTTCTCCTCTCCAGGCTAAGCAGCCCCAGGGCTCTCAGTCTCTCCTCGCAGCAGAGCAGGTCCAGTCCCTTCAGCATCCTCACAGCCTCCGCTGAACTCTCTCCTGCAGATGCGTGTCTCTGGAACTGGTAAGCCCAGCACTGGGCACAGCACTGCAGCTGTGGTCTCCCTGCCTGCACAGCTGGTGGCAGTGTGGAGTGGAGGCAGCTGCAGGTCTGTTAGGCTGTGTGGTGCCTGGCGCTGCACCAGCTCTCATCTCTCCTTCAGTCATCTGCAGTGATTGACACATTCCGGGGTGCTGGGAGGCTCCAGGCTCTTGCTTGTCTCCTATTTTTGTCCTCAATCAACAGAATATTCCACCAGAAGAACTTGCAATTTATCTTTTGCTCCTGCACAGGGAGCTCCTCCCAGTCCTGGCTGTGACTGTGCCTCTTCTGCCCAGGGAATTAGCAGACTCTTCCATAGCCAAGCTCCCTCTGCTCCTGCTCCGGCTGCCAAATTAACCTTCAGCTCTCCTGCTCTTGCTTCAATTTAGTCCTCAAATTGTTCAGATGACAAAGGAGTCCTTGCTGCAGCTCCTGTTTCTGCTCAGACACCTGAGCTTTCCCTGGCTGCCCAGAGAGCAGCATCACTTCTCTCCTTGCTTTGCTCTCCTCTGGTATTTTAAGTCTCAAAGTCTCCCCGAGCTGATTTCTCCTGGGAGCGCAGTGAGCAGTGTGGCCTGCACCGTGCCAAGCGACTGAGCTGTGCCCAGAATACACCAAACGTTTCCTGCTGCTAATTAATGTTGTTACCTCAGATTGCATTTAGTTGGACTTGGAAGCAGGGAGGTTGGGTGGCGCAGGCGGTGCTGCAGGACGCTGCTCCCCAGCGTCACCCGTGCTGACCTGTCTTGCCCGCCTCGCCTGTCGTGGCACCCTGGGCAAGGCTGAGAGGCTGGGAAATGGGAGCAGTCTGCTGCTCTTGGCAGGGAGAGGATTTATCAGCTCCTTGGGCTTGTTCTCTGCAATTAGTGCAAGGGAAGCTGCTGGGGGCAGGCTGCGCTGCCTTGGCACTGCTGAGGAGAGCTCCTGCCTGGTGCAGAAAGCTTCTCCCTTCTTTGCAGGCCTAGCCTTGGCTTGGAGAGCAAAGCAGGAGCTATATGGCTGCTTTAGGCCCTGGGCTTCTTCAGGCTAGAACAGCCCCTGTGTCCTCTGGAGCTCCTCCACTCTGCCATGGTGGTGCAGAGGAAGGCTTCTTTGTCCTTTGTGCCTACTCTGAGCTGCCCCTGCCTTAGCAGCCAGCCTGTTGGGCACCTCCTGCTGCTGAGGGCACCTTCCCAGTGGGCACCCCAGCTCTAGTGCAGGACAGAAGCCTTGGTCACCCTCTGGCTGAAGCACCTAAAGATGCAGCCAGGTGCCAGGCTCCTGGGCCATGGGCTTGCCGATTTGGGGGTCCAGAGCTCACCTTGCAGTGGGGCTGTCACCAGCATATGCAGAGTGGCAGTCAAGTGGGATTCGTCAGGAAGTGGCTTTGAGCTGGGAGAGGAGAGATTGAGACTGGAGAGGAGGAAGAAATTGTTGAGAGTGAGGGTGGGCTGCCCAGGGAGGTGTTCAGGGCCAGGCTGGATGAGACCCTGAGCAACCTGGGCATAGTGGGAGGTGCCCCTGGGCATGGCAGAGGGGTTGGCACTGGATGATGTTTGAGGTTACTTCCAACCCAACTCATTCTGTGCCCTCTGTGCTTCATCTGGTCTCTTGGCAGTGTGGCAGGGTGGGAAGGGGAGAGTGGCAGGCTGTGATACCTTGAATCCTGAGTGTGACTCCAGGGGATTTCGTGGGGTGTGATCACTCCTGGTGCTTTGTGTTGCTGGGATCCCAGATCTGCACCCTTCAGAAAGGGCTTGGCATTGCCTGGAGCCTCCTCAGTGAACAAAGACAGAGCTGTTAATTAAGACAGAGCTCGTTCTGGCAGCCGACTGCCACCATCTCCATGTGCTGCTGGTTGTGTGCCACAGGAACAGAGGCACCGGCCCTGCTCCCTGGGCATGGCACTGCCAACAGCCTTCCCAGAGGCTGCCAGTGCCTTTTGCAGGGCTGTGCCCTGGGTCCTTCCTGCAGGGCTACCTGGTGAGCAGGGCTGGAGGTGACCTGGGTCCTGAGGAGTGGGTTTGCTTTCTAAGGACCAATGGTTCAGTGCCTTCTGCTCCACAGCTCTGGGGCCTCACCGTTGGCCTTCTGTCCTGGTGTGAGGACCTGGTGATGGGTAGGGTGCTGAGGGAGAAGCCTCCCAGTGATGGCCTGCTCAGAGGAGCAAATGGAGCAAAACTGAGACCTGGAGCAGCTGAGTCTAGCTGAGAGGTGTCTCTGCCCATGGCTGGGAGGTTGGAGCAGATGAGCTCTGGGGTCCCTTCCAGCCTGAGCCATTCTAAGAGCCTATGAAAATGTGCCAGAAGTGGAGCAGGCTTCAGTGTCCTTGGGGTGTCCACCAAGGAGGTTTGTGGGACTGCTCTGGGGCAGCTGCTGGCTGTGATCCCATCAGGTGAACAGGAAAGAGTGGCCCTGTGGCACAGAGCTGCCACCTCTCCATGCTCGCCCTCTGGAGCATCAGGGTGAGCAGACTGTTCCTGACCCAGGTGCTGCAGAAGGAACAAGTGCTGGTGTCCAGAGCAAGGCTGGCAGGGCAGGGAGCTCTGAGCACACACAGCTGGCTCCTGCCCACCACTCTGGCCAAGTGAAAAGAAAACAGAAGAATGTTGGTGTCTTGGTTTGGGTTTTCTCCCCCCTGTACATAAGCTGCCAGGCTCTTGTCAGTCAGGTGTTAGTTTCTGAACGGGAGGTCTTCAGGTGATCACAATCGTGGCACCAAGCTAGGAGCAGCTGTGGAGCTGCTGGAGGGTAGGGGAGCCCTGCAGAGGGACCTGGCCAGGCTGGATGGGTGGGCAGAGGCCAATGGGATGAGACTGAACAAGGCCAAGGGCAGGGTTCTGCACTTTGGCCACAACAACCCCAAGCAGCACTAGAGGCTGGGACCAGAGTGGCTGAGAGCAGCCAGGCAGAGAGGGAGCTGGGGGTGCTGGGAGAGAGGAGCTGCAGAGGAGGCAGCAGTGTGCCCAGGTGGGCAGCAGAGCCAATGGCATCCTGGGCTGGCTCAGGAGCAGTGTGGGCAGCAGGACAAGGGAGGTTCTTCTGCCCCTGTGCTCAGCACTGCTCAGGCCACCCCTGGAGTGCTGTGTCCAGTTCTGGGCTCCTCCATTACAGAGAGATGTTGAGGTGCTGGAAGGTGTCCAGAGAAGGGCAGCAAGGCTGGGGAGGGGCCTGGAGCACAGCCCTGTGAGGAGAGGCTGAGGGAGCTGGGGGGGTGCAGCCTGCAGCAGAGGAGGCTCAGGGCAGAGCTCATTGCTGTCTACCCGAAGGGAGGCTGTAGCCAGGTGGGGTTGGGCTCTGCTGCCAGGCCCCCAGGGACAGAACAAGGGGACACAGCCTCAAGCTGTGCCAGGGCAGGTTGAGGCTGGATGTTAGGAGGAAGTTGTTGGCAGAGAGAGTGATTGGCACTGGAATGGGCTGCCCAGGGAGGTGGTGGAGTGGCTGTGGCTGGAGGTGTTGCAGCCAAGCCTGGCTGGGGCACTTAGTGCCATGGTCTGGTTGGTTGGCCAGGGCTGGGTGCTAGGCTGGGCTGGGTGTGCTTGGAGCTCTCTGCCAGCCTGCCTGATTCTGTGATTCTATTCGAGGTGGGGGGAACCCCAACCCAACTGCAAAGGACTGAGGCAGTGGTGTGGGTAGCTCAGAGGCTCAGCTCTTTGCCTCCTGTGTTTTCAAACCCTTAACTTTTGGGTGTGGGGTTTTTTTTGCCTTGTACATCATGAATATTCTATCCCTGAGCTGTTACCGAGCTGTGCTGGATCAGATAAATAACTTGGTGTTGCTTTTGTGGCAGACTGGATAAAGATGCAAATAATACTGACATTTACTTCACAGTTTTCTCTCTGTGATCCTCTGAGTGAGTAAACTGGATTGCTGAGATATTCATGGGAAGGGAATGAAGAGAGCTTGTCAAGATGAAAGCGAATCTCCTGAAAACTTAGCCAGAAGGTTCTGGGTAATTTTTTTCCTGTTATTTGCTGGGCTGAATAGGAGCTGCTTGAAATACATTTTGCAGAGCTACAGCAGCAAACTCTTGTTCCTGTGGCACTGCTCAGTATTTTTGGTGCACTCCCCCACTGCACGCTGGTGGTTTGCCAGTGCCTGGTGCCTCTGTGGGGCATTGCTGGCCCCACCACAGGGGCAGACACACGGCCTGGCTGCCAGCAGGGCACTCTGACCCGCAGCAGCCCTTGCTGCCTTCTCTGCCCTGGCTGTTCCCTCCACTGTGTGCTGCGAGGCACAAACCCAGCAGGAGGAAGGAGGCAGGGGTGGGCTGAGCTGTCTGCCAGGGGAAGCTGCTGTTTGGCTGGGGAGAGGAGTGAAGGGGGATGCGGAGCTCTGGGAAGGGCAGCCAGAGCTGGCTTGGCATACAGAGCATGGGTGAGGGGGACTGGGTGAGTCTCTTTCTGAAGGGCTTCTTTCCTCAGCAGCTGCAGGTTTCTATCATTCCTGGCTGGGCAGGAGGACATCCTGTGCTGCCAGAGCTCAGGGGCAGGAGATCACCCTGGGTGTGGGCGACCTGTGGGCTTGGGTTGGTGGTGACAGGGGTGCTGGCAGAGGGCTACCGAGGGCTGGGGGCTCTGGTGACCCCTGGGCAGGGAAGGGCAGCCTGCTGCTTCCCTGCGCCTGGGTGCCCATCGGGCTCTGCAGCAGTGGTGAAGGTGTGGGGGACGGCAGCGACTGAGGAAATGCCTGCGCTGACTCGTGGGGCCGCCCTGCTCTGAGCCCGAGGTGGAAGCGGACATGTTTTGGGGTGCAAGGGACGCACCTCGGCGTGGGGCTGCCCTGCTCTGAGGCTGCGGTGGGAGCAGTTTTGGGAATACAAGGTTTGCTGCAGCTTCCTTTAGAGAGGAGAAGGGGGGACTTGGCCCGCGGCAGCCTGTGCCAGCCGGTGTCCCCCGGTGTCCCCCCGCGTCCCTTCCCGCTGCCCTGTGCCCAGGGTCCACTGCGTCGCGTGGAGGGGTCGCGCTGAACGGAGCAGCTGCGGCGGGAGGGTGTGCGCCTGTCTGTCCGCCAGGGGGCGCCGTTCCCCTTCGGACGGCGGCGGGCGGGGGCGGAGCGGGCCCCGGGGATTGGCGGGGCGGGGCCCGGGGGCGGGGCGAGCCCGGGGGATTGGCGGGGCGGGGCCGAGTGCGGCGGGGGCCGGCGGCGGCGTGGCCGCGCTCCCCACTCGCGGTGGCGATGTGACCCGGGCGGCGCGGGGAGGCGGCGCGGTCCTGTCCCGCGGTCCTGTCCCGCGGCCTCGCCTAGGCCTGGCCTGGCCTGTTCCGGCCCTGCCTTCCTTCGTCCCGGCGCGGCCCGCGGACGTAACCCCATGCCCGCTCACGGCCGCCCGCCGGTAGCGGCTGACGCCTGCGGAGCAGCGGCGCGCGGGGCCCGGGGAGGCGATGGCTGCGGATCTGGTGGTGCTGCTCTGCTTGGCCGCCGCTGCGGCCGCCGTGGAAGGTAAGGCGGGAGCGGAGCGCGGGTGGCGGGGCTGGAAGGTGGGATGCTTGAGCCGCGGCTCCCTGCGCCCTCCGCCGCTACGCGTGGGCTGGGAGCGCCGCTCGCTGGCGTTGGCAGCCGGGGATCAGCCGGAAAACCGGCTTCGCCACCAGGTAGTGTACCGGGAGTCTGCCAAGCTGCGGGAATGCCCAGCGCCCGTTCGCTTCGGGGGCCGCGGAGCTTTCCCCTGGCGCCGGCGGGTTGTGCCAGGCACCCTCCCGTAGCCCATCCCGGCGGGTACCGGCCCGCAGGCGGTGCTGGTAATCCGGGGCTCGCCCCGCCGTCTGGGGATGGCCTCAGGAAGGCGTGAGGGGTTTCTGGCTCTTGAGAACGGCGCCGGGAAACCGGGCCGATTCTGCGTGGGACGGGAGACTCTTGCGCGGTGTCATGGTGAGGGACACCTCCAGGGTACCCTCTGGAGCCCCTCCCTGTCAGGGCTGGAGGTGTTGGACACTCTGCGGGGCTGGAACTGTTTCGAAGGACTGCCTTTGGTCATCCTCCTCCTCCCGTACCTCCATACACCCGCAGCAGCTCGGGGAAGCTTCGTGGAAGAGGAGGGTGGGTGTATCAGGAGGTGTGCCGGTAGAGGCTTTCCTTTGAGTCGGACCGGGCCGGGAGGTTCTCGGTCTGTTGGTGGAACCGTGGGGCAGATGCAGGACTTCAGCCCAACAGCACAAACCTTGCTTCAGTCTTTTCCCTGTCACCCATCCGGTCGTGGGGTTTGCCGTGCGTTGGGACGGTGCCCGCGGTGCCCAAGCTCCGCACGGAGGGCCTGGCAGGACCACCAGGTCAAGCCGATGCTCACGGTGGTGGTGCGTGGCTGCTGCGTGGCTGGCACGGCTTTCGGAAGGACTGCTGAGATCCCTGTGCTTTGCCTTTCTTTTGCTGCTGCTGCCTCTTTTTTTTTTCCCCTGGTGCAACGTGGGCAAAAAGGTTGTGGAAGAGGCTGCCCAGCGCTTGAGCAGTGGCCTTGAGCAGGGAATGTGGTGCAGCCCCATGCTTGTTGGCAGCAAGAAACGTGTAGTTATGGAGAGGTCTTGTGGGCGAAGTGGGCTGCTGGTTGGTGTGGGGCTCGGCCCTTTCTTGGGGGGTTTTAGCTGATGTGAGCATGGTTGTGGTGAATGGGAAGCTGCTGTAGTCAGCTGGAGCTTGGTGGCTCAGCTCCAGGCGGCACGGAGGTGGTTCAGCAGTCAGCGCTGCTGTGAAGGTCTCCAGGGGGGTGGATGCTGGCGGTGGTTGCCCTCCGCTCCCGGGCGTGCCTGCTGGGTGGTGGTGGGCAGGCCCACTTGCTGCAGGCTCTGCTTTGCGCTGGCTTTTGGTGGACCCAGGCGTTTGCTTTCCTTGTTTCTCTGTCCTCCCGCTCGTTGCATCGCTGTGGGGATAAGGCGAGGAGCAGAGGCTGCTGCCTTGCCCAGGCGCGGTGCACACAGGAGGGTTGCTGCGTGGTGAAGCCGCACGTGAAATGCAGGAGCCGTGAGCAGCACTTGGCTAGCTGGCATTTGCAGTGTCAGCTGCTCCTCGAGGCACTGCTGGAGTCGTGGTCGGCTGGGAGACCTCGGCTCGGTCGCTACCTGACAGCACTCCTGGGAGTCGTGCCCGTGTGTCGTGCAGGGTCTGGCCCGAGCCGCCTCTGGGAGTGCGTGCTAGGCTGGCAGAGCCACCGTCCCTGCTGGGCACTGAACCTGTTGAAAATCAGCATTGTTGCTGCTCTGCTGGGGAAGGTACTTGGATAGTGAAGTAGCATCCTGGGACAGATCTCAGATTTAAGGGAAGATTTTGGACTGGAAATTTCTGAGGTAAAGCATTTGGATCCGATTTGGAGTCAAGGCGACGTCTCCTGGCACGCTGCTACAGAGGAAACACCTTTGTATGGAAATCTTACGGATCCCTCTGGTGGATCTGCCAGACCGGGGGGCTGGACTCAATGGTCTCTGGAGGTCCTTTCCAACCTCTTAACATTCTGTGATTGAAGTGGAGGTTTCTCTAACCAAGGTGAAGCATCTCCTAGAGCCTGACCTGCGCCGGGGTCCAGCTCTCCTCCTGGAGCGGCCGTAGGACTGGTTTTGCCACCAGACCTCTCCAGCAGCAAGGCAAAGCTGTGGCTGCAGCTCGGCTCTGGCACAGGCTGCAGAAGCAGCTGAGAGAGAGGTGGCTCCCTGCATCCCAAATCAGCCATTGAGACAAAAAGTCCTTTTCCTGGGGTGCCAGAAGGGAGATGTTTTAGGGTCTGGACCTGGTTGGAGCAGGTGGAGGACACAGCTGGGGTGGGGTCCAGGGCTGCCTGCAAACATCTCTCTTTATCCTCTATAAACCCTTGGTAACTCCTTGCCTGTAGCTTGTGAACCCGGAGATGGCAGAGTCACTACTCTGAGGTATCTTATGGAAGCTTAATTTTTACCAGTTCCTGTGGCTTAGCTGACACCTGGACGCTTAGAGTGATTTGTGTGTGTGTGGCTTGCAGAGAGGAAGAGGAACGGGAGAAGATGACAGGAGTGAGCGCTCCGAGTCTCCCACACCCTGCAATCACTCAGGAGCTCTCTCGTGCTAGCTGAACCAAATATAATCACATTTAGCATATAGAGAGGGTGGTAATGGGCTGCCTTACACCCTTTAGCGCGGAGCTGTCAGCGCTGGAGGTGGTGGGAGGTCAGGGGGGGCAGATGTCCATTTTGGTGCAGCTCCTCCAGAGATGCTATTTAATCTGCCTACCTGCCTGCCTATCCATCATCTCCCTGCTCCTTTCAAACCCGGCTTTCTCTGCTGCTGCTTGCAGTACCACGACAAGCGAAGCACAGGGAGGGAGGTACACAGCCCTGCTTGGAAGTGGTGGATCCGGCTTAGTTTTTCTCCCCGTGCTTATCTGCTGGCCTGCCTGCCTGGCCTCCGAGACCGCACACCCGGAGAGGGCTGGGCGTGGGGCTTCGGTCGCCGGCTCCTGATCCTTGCGTGCTGCCCGCTCCGGGCGTGCTCTCTCCTCCCGTTCTGTCTCGGGATGCACACATCTGTTGCAGGCATCCTTGGGGCTTCCTCTGCTTTCAGCCGGCGCCGAAGCGGTGCCTGTGCCGAACGGGCTCTGAGCCGCCCTTGCCGTCGCCACAACCATCGGTACCACCTGGGCGTCCACCTTGGATCCAGCTGCTTCACCCAGAGCAGAGCTTTTCGAGGAGAAGCTGGAAATGAGTCGTTCGGGAGGGAATTTGCAAGCGCTAGTATCTAACCATCCCTCGGCTTGTTCAGACTGTCTGGGGAAAAGAAAGCCCTAAGGGGAGAAAGCTTCTTGGCAGGCTGAGAGCGCCCAGCTCCTGTCAGCCTGGAGGGAAGGCGTTTTGTCAAGTCATGGAAAAGGGGCCCGAGACTGCAGATGCTTCTGTTGCCTTTTTTTGACTAATTGCTGTTATCACTGACTCATTATGCCTGCTTCAGCCTCCCTGCTTCCCTCTCCCTCCCGCTGCGGGCTCGGGGACGGGGCTGAAGGGCAGGCAGTGTCCCTGCCTTCCCAAAGGCCCTGCGGCTTCTCGTGCCTTGCGTTGGGACAGATGCTGGAAGCGCCGAGAGGGGCACTTCTGCCCCTGGGCTGTGCCAGCACGGCTCAGCTCGTGGCACGGGTGGCAGCGGTGTGGCTGTCCCTGAGTAGGCTCAGACGCATCTCGTGGGCAGCTTCGCCTGTGCCTCGGCTCTGTGCTGCTCTCCTTTCCCGAGGTGAAGGTTTGTGTTTCCTTTCTGCTTTAATTAAAGCTTGGCGTTTCCCTCCCCCTGAACGCTCACAGCCTGAAGTTGAATAACTTGCAGTGCTCTGGTGGCTGGGCTCAGGAAGCCCCATTAGAGATGAAAAGGAGTGTTGGAGATGATGGAGGGATCAGAAAGACAGTGCTGGCAGCGCAGAGCCTGCCGCTGGGGCTGCCGTTATTGGTATTTATTTGACACCGAAGATGGGCTTGGAGCAGTTAATGCAAATAGGGCCCCTGAAGGAGCTGGGTGAGAGGCAGGATGGGGCAGGGGTTCGTGATAAATACTCCTCTTCTGCTCACTAGCTCTGCATGGCAATGGAGCTGCTGCCTGGTGCTCCTTTGTGCTTAGTGGCCTGGTGTGCTGTGGCATAAACTGGCAGGTTTGCAAAGTGCCCTCTTGCCCATCCTGGGTGCAGGTGCTGACACAACTGGCCTTAAAGAGCTGAAGAAAATATTGATGTTTGTAGATGAAGTAACCCAAATGTGTTCATCTGTCTGTGGATCCGGGCTGCAGTGCTGAATAATAGATGTCTGTAGCAAGCTCAGATGTGGTGGGCAGGGGCAAGGAGCACCTTGGGCAGTAAGTAGCTGGGTGCTGAGCAGCTCTGCGGAATCCTGGAGGTGCTGGTCCCTGGTGCAGCAGAGTGCTGTGGGCTGGTGGAAGAGATGCCTGGATCAAGGCTGAGGCTGGTGGTGTGCTGCCTGTGCTGGGCTGCTCTGTCTGAGACCCAGTCAGCTCAAGGAGGCTTGGTTTTGCTTCTGCTAGCTGTGTGTCTGAGCTCTCCCTACTCTGGCATGGCAATGGCTTCATGCAGGAGCTCTGGGCCGGCACTGCCCAGAGGGTGCTGCAGCAGTCCCTGTCCCCCAGACAGACGGGGTCAGGATGAGCAGCTGTTGAGCAGCACAGCAAGGCTGGGCAGGCAGCCGGGGCTGGGGGCAGGGCAGTGTCCCCCAGCACTCATTAGGCTGTGCAGGTGCACTTGGCTGTGACCTTGCTCTCTCTGTTCAAGCCCAGGAGCTCCGCAGTGCTGGGCACAGGGCTCCTGTGCAGGGCCAGGGCTAAGCTTGGAGACTTGCTGGGGAGCAGCTGGCAGGGGCATGGCCTTGGCTTTACTGCTAGGAAGCTGGAGTGCCCCTCTCCTCTCCCAGAGAGGTTGCTGGAACCAGTGTGATGGAAATGATTCAGACAACCTCTGCAGTGGGAACTGAAGTGCACCGGTGACCAAGAACACTCTGCTAAGTGGCTGTGGGTGGTGAGGATGGCAAATGAATGTGAAGCCAGAAGGCATGCAGCTGCACCGAGACCCAGCTGTGAAGGCACAGCACGGGAGGTGCTTGAAGGATATGGTTTGAGGGTGAACTTTGTAGAGCAGAGATGAGGTTGGACTTGGTGATCCTGAGGGGCTTTTCCAACCAGAATGTTTCTGTGATTCCTCCGGACAAGGACACTGAAGAGCTGGAGCAGGTCCAGAGGAGGGCAATGAGGCTGGGGAAGGGTCTGGAGAAGAGGCTGTGGAGGAGCAGTGAGGGCCCTGGGGGTGTGCAGTGTGGAGCAGAGCAGGCTGAGGGCAGAGCTCATTGCTCCCTGAGAGGAGGCTGCAGCCAGGTGGGGGTTGGGCTCTGCTGCCGAGGAACAAGGGATAGGATGAGAGGAAATTGCCTCAGCTTGCCCCAGGGGAGGTTTAGTTTGGACATGAGAAGAAACTTCTTGGCTGAAAGGGTTCTCAAAGGCTGGCACAGGCTGCCCAGGGAGGTGGCTGAGTGCCCACCCCTGGAGGTGTTTGAGAGAGGCAGAGCTGTGGTGCTGAGCGCCATGGCTCAGCCCCAGCCTGGACAGAGTTGGGGAATGGTTTGTCTTAAAAGATCTTACGGGTCTTTTCCAACCGGGATGTTTCCATGATTCTGTGATGGTCCAGCTGGGCCCCTGGCATCTGTTCTCGGTGGAGTCTGAAGCAGGAGCAGAGGTGTGCAGGAAGGGCTGGGGTGAAGCCAGAGCAGTGGCAGGCAGGTGGTATGTTGGGTGACCCTGGGGCACCGAGCTGGTCATTGACCAGCCCAGCTTTTGGGGGCTGAAGCTGCAGCCCATCCACAGGTGAGCAGCTTGAGAGGCTGCTTGGCAGTGGGCAGGGGACTGACGCAGACACCCAGCAGCAGGCAGAGGCATCACAGCCCTCTCATTGGTGACAGTGAGAGCAAGCTGTGGCTGGGCTCAGCTCGGTGGCTTCCCTGAGCAGTGCAGGCAGGGGTGGGCTCCTCCTCCGCCGTCACTGCTCTGCAGCTGCTTTTTCCCTTTGGGTTTTTGTTTGGGGGGGTCTGCCTTTTTTTTTTTTGGGGGGGGGGCATCCATGGCCACAGAGTCCTGTCCCGAGAAGTGGTGAGCAGGGCGGGCCTGGTGTCTGCAGGAGCTGAAGGCTGTGCCTCACTCCCTGCTTCCTCACAACTTCTGAATTATTGAAGTGCGTTCAGCGGAGATTAACTTTCCTGGCTCAATATTTATTATTGCTTCATTTCCCTGCACGGCAGAGCTGGGAGGGCTTTGACAAATGGGCTGGCAGGTTCCGTAGCCTCTCTCCAGCTAATCTAAATATCCCTGGATCCTTCGCTGAGAAGCTAATTTGTAATTTCCTATGGTGAGTTCTAATGATCCACTGGGGGCTGCTTTTCCTACTGCCGCTCTGCTGGGGGGAGGAGGCTGCCACCAGAAAATGGTGTGGGACCTGGCAAGTGGCCGTGAGTCACCTGCACCTCTGAGCTGAGGACAGCCAGCCAGAGAGCACGGACCGGCGCTGCGACCCCGGCGGCTGGGCTGGGAGCGGCTGGCTGGCTCCTGCGGGAGCCATGGGGCTGCGCTGCGCCCCCCGGCGGCTGCGCTGGGAGCGGCTGGCTGGCTCCTGCGGGAGCCATGGGGCTGCGCTGCGCCCCCCGGCGGCTGCGCTGGGAGCGGCTGGCTGGCTCCTGCGGGAGCCATGGGGCTGCGCTGCGCCCCCCGGCGGCTGCGCTGGGAGCGGCTGGCTGGCTCCTGCGGGAGCCATGGGGCTGTCAAGGAGGCTGGAGCCGGGCAGGGATTAGTCTCTCCTCCGTAGTCTCAGGTGATAGGAGAGGAAATGGCCTGAAATGGTGCCGGGGGGCGGTTAGGTTGGAGATGAGGACAAATTTCTTTGCTGCGAGGCTGGTCAGGGATTGGCACAGGCTGCCCAGGGAGGTGGTGGAATGCCCATGCCTGGAGCTGTTCAGGAAACTTGTGGGCATGGCCCCTGGGGCCGTGGTTTAGTGCCCACAGTGGGGTTGGGTCGATGGCTGGACTCTTTAGCAGCCTTTCCTAACCCAAACACTTCTCTGATTCTGTGAGAGTGGTGGCAGAACCACGCCAAGGCTGGCACCCCGTGCCAGTGCCACAGCCCCCAGCCCCATCCCCGCATGGGGTCGGCCTCTGCAGCTGCAGGCAGCTGATGTGCAGCACCTCTGCTTCTGGAAGCCTCTCCCACCACCCCAATTATAACCAAGTGCTATCAGCCTTTTGAATAATTGAAGAGGCCTTCTGCTGAATATTTAATTACAATAATATTTGGTTAGCAGGGGTTGTTGGGCTCCTTTCATGCAATTGAGGGCTGCTGCAAGAAAACAACCTGTTACAAGGAAATGTTGTCCTATGATCATTGATTTTCTTCTTTTTTTTCCCTAAGCTAATCAGTTTCTCAGTTGAAATTGGTTAATTAGCTGAGCTCCATTAAGGCTCTGTGGCATTTCAGCTTGGTGTTGCTAAAGAATGATGGTTTTTTGCCTGTTAAGCCCACAACCCAGGGTGACCTAATTACGATCAGAGCAGACCCTGCTCTGCTGCGGCTTTAATCAGCTCCTGCTGGGAGCCCTGCGGGGCAGAATCACAGAGGCAGAGTTCAAAGGGAAAGGGGCTCTGTGCCCAGCCCTGCCTGAGGAAGGCTCCTTTGGCCTCTCCCACTCTAAAGCTGGTGAGCAAGATGCTCCTGGAGCTTGGGAGCAGCTGATCCCTGCAGCCACAAAGCCAGCCTGGATTCCTAGAATAGGCTGTGTTGGAAGGGTCCCTAAAGACCAGTTCCAAACCCCTGCCATGCCCAGGGACACCTCCCACCATGCCCAGGGTGCTCAAGGCCTCATCCAGCCTGGCCTTGAGCACCTTCCTGGGCAACCTGTGCCAGTGTCTCCCCACCCTCGTTCTCAAGAGCTGCTTCCCCTTCTCCAGTCTCAATCTGCCCTCCCTTGGCTCCCAGGCACTGTTTGGGCAGGTGGAGGGGCATGGCAGGCAGGCAGCTGGAAGAAGACAGGGTTTGGAGTGGACGTAGTTAATGCATCTTCATTTACTTGTTTGCTCTTACGTTGCTCCTCTTAATGAGCAGGTGGAGCCCTCCCAGGGAGCAGGTTCTGCAGCCTCTGATCATCTTTGTAGCCTCCTCCAGACCCTCTCCAGCAGTTCTGTGTCCTTGTGCTGGGGGCACTGGAGTGGCACACCGTGGTGCAGATGAGGCCTTGGCAGAGCAGAGGGCAGAATCCCCTGCCTCACCCTGCTGGGCACTTCTAGGCTGCTCCCTCCCATCCCAGGTGGGTTCTTCATTTGCCTCTAATGGATTGTTTCACCATATTTTCTCCTGCCCACCTCTGGTGTACCAGTGCCCTGTGTGCCTGATGCCAGCAGCTGGGCACCAAGGTTTGGCTGATTCAAACCCAGCCAGCATCTTCCCTGCGTTGTTCTGAACAGGTCTGGCTTTTGGTGGCTGTCTCTCTGTTTGAGAGGCAGAGGAGCTCAGCCTGCTGGGCAGCACTGGATGCTCTGCCCTGCTGCTTCTGCCACCTGTCAGGGAGCCTCTCCTGCACTCAGAGCCCCAGGCCTGTTACCTGTCCAGGTCTTTGCCTCCCGTTCTCAGTTCCTTTCTTGGCTGCAAGGAGCAGCCTCTCTCTGTCTGGCCCTGCATGCCTGTGCTGGGGCAGGGCAGGTTTCCTTCCTGCTGCCTTCTGGACTGGACTCCGGATGGGGAGTGCCTTTCCTCCAGCCCCCAGGGCTGTGCTGCCTGCCGCGGAGCACAGAGCAGCTGCCCCCTGCCTGCACCCTGCCTCGGGCTGCTCGAGGGGGGAGTGAGGTGGATGTGGATTGCTTGGAGAAAAGAAGAGCGGAGTAGTGGTCAATGGGCATGTGCAGGGCTGGAGCCAGGCTCTGCTCAGGGGTGGCCAAGGACAGGCCAAGGGGCACCCGGTGCCAGCTGGAGCAGAGGAGGTGCCAGGGGAGCAGAAGGGAGAACTTTGTGAGGGTGCTGGAGCCTGGAGCAGGCTGCCCAGAGAGGCTGTGGAGCCTCCTGCTCTGAGGCCATCCCAAACCCACCTGGGTGTGTTCTGGGTGCCCTGCCCTGGCAGGGGCTTGGGATGGATGATCTGCAGAGGTCCCTTCCAGCCCCTAATGTTCTGTGGCTCTGTGGTGCAGGTGAGCTGGCAAAGAACAGCCAAAACATACCCCGGGTGCCAAGGCAAGGAGGGGTCTGGGGCTGGTGCTGGTCCTTTCTGCTGGTGTTAAAGGACAGGCTGCAGAAGGAAGGATGGAGCAGGAACAGCAAGGGATGGAGTTTTATGGAGTTTCTTTCATTTCCTTTTGTGGCAGCCAGGGGCTGGGGATGTGCCTTGGATTGCTTCAGCTGCTTCCTGAGCGGCTCCTTGCCCTGCTCCGGCGCCCTCCTGCTATCAGGATCATTGCTTCTTGCTCGGGGGCCTTAAATCAGCTGCAGGAGGAGTGTGAATTGCTGCTGCCCTGGCAGAGCAGGGCCCCAGCAGAAGAGCTGGAAAGGAAACCTCTTCCTCTGGGGCTGGCTGTGGGGGTCTGCCCTGGCCTCACTGGGCTACCCTCTGCCCTCGGGCTGCAGGGAGCTGGGAGGGGACAGCCTGAGGTACTGGGGACAGGCTGGCATGGCCTGAGGAGACAGCTGGCATGGCCCTGGCAGCTGGGTGGGCACTTGGGGTTTCATCACTTGTTTCGCACCTGAGCCCTTCACGTTTCTAAACCTCTGAGCAAGGAGGTGAGCAGGGAGGGGTGGAAGGGACCTGCTGGGTGCTGTCACCCTGCTCTGCTGTGCAGTTGGCACCCAGGGGGTTGAGAAGCAGACCTGGCTTTGCAGCAGCACCAGCCCTGCCAGGAGGGCTTCCTGCAATGCTTCTCGGGACCTTTGCCATCCCTGGAGGTGTTGAAGAACTCTGTGGCCGTGGCGCTTGTGGACAGGGTCTAGTGGGCTTGGTGGTGTTGGGTTGGTGATCTCAGGGGGCTTTTCCAGCCTTAATGGTTCTGTGCTGTGGTCCTGTGCCCTCACCACGCGGCCCTGTGCTTCTGCTGGAGTTACTTTTGACAGCATCAGTGCCCCAGGCAGGGCAGGACTTGGCTGTGGGCAGGGCTGAGGTGCAGAGAGCTGCTGCCCAGCCCAGGAGAGGTGAGGAGATGGCCTTGGCTCTGCAGGCTTTGCCCCTGGAGGTGAAATTGCTGCTGGGGGTCTGAGTCACTTGAGCCTGTCAGGCTCTCAAGAAAGGCCCTGTGAGGTCAGCGTGGCTGGGAGCAGATAGGAAGCTGTGGAGTGGTCATTTCTGGTGTAGCAAACTCCAGAAGGATCAGCTCTGAGCTGTGTTTCCTGGAGAGGGACTTCTGGGCTCCTGAAGCCACATGCATGGCACCAGGTGGCCTCACTTCTGCAGCCACCTGGAGGGTGGCACAGAGCTGAGCAGGACTCACGGACACAGATTGCTCTTTGTCACAGAACTGTTTGGGTTAGAAGAGGCTTCTAAGATCATTGAGCCACAGGGATGTGGAACACCTCCAGGGCTGTGGACTCCGTCACCTCCCTGGGCAGCCTTTTCCTGTGCCTGACCACTCCTGCAGGAAAGGAATTGTTCCTGATCCCTAACCTAAACCTCCCCTGGGGCAAACTGAGGCTGTTTCCTCTCATCCTATTGCTTGTTCTTGGGAGCAGAGCCCAACCCCAGCTGGCTGCAGCCTCCTCTCGGGGAGCTGCAGAGAGCAATGAGCCCTGCCCTCAGCCTCCTCTGCTCCACACTGTGCACCCCCAGCTCCCTCACTGCTCCTCCCCAGCCCTGCTCTCCAGACCCTTCCCCAGCCTCATTGCCCTTCTCTGGGCCTGCTCCAGCCCCTCGGTGTCCTTGTGGTGAGGGGCTCAAAGCTGAACGCAGCGCTCAGGCTGTGGCCTCAGCAGTGTAGTGGGCAGCAGCCACTGCGCTGCTCCTGCTGGCCGCAGGATGACCCTTCTCGGGTAGGACCCTGCTGACCTCCAGCCTCTGAGCTGAAGCTGACCCTGCAGAGGAGCAGGGGGAAAGTGCCAGGCAGTGAGCTGGTGGTGTTCAGTGTCCTCCTCAAAGGCAGCTTGGTGCTGGCCGCTCCGGCCATGTGCGGGTTAGTGCGGCGGTGCCTGGCAGCGCCTGGCACGCACGGGAGGCTGCTGAGCTGAAAGGCTCTTCCAGAGCCTGCTGAGAGCTGCGAGGAGATGCTCATTAACTTCAGCAGGCTGTGGCCAGGCCGGAGCAAAGGGGCTGCTTTGAGGAGGATGCTGCTGAGAGCTGCCTCCAGCTCTGCCTTTTTGTGCTGGCGCTGGGCGCTGCTGCTGGCGCTGCCTGGGCCAGGGCAGCTCCTGGTTTCACATGGTCAGGTCAGGGACTCACAGAGTGGGTTGGGTTGGAAGGGACCTCGAAGAGCATCTGCTTCCAACCCCCAGCTCTTCCAGCCTGTCCCCAGAGCAGAGCTTCTGCAGCCTCTGAGCATCTTGGTGGCCTCCTCTGGAGCCTCTGCAGCACCTCCAGGCCCTTCTTGTGCTGGGGTCCCAGAGCTGGAGGCAGTGCTGCAGGTGAGGGCTGAGCAGAGCAGAGGGGCAGGATCCCCTCCCTGTGCTGCTGCTCTCCTGCTCTGGCGTCAGCCAGCACACAGCTGGCTCTGGGCACTTTGGCACCAGCTGACACCCCCAAGGCCTTCTCTCCTCAGACTGCTGTCAGCCACTCCTCACCCAGCCTGGGTCTGTGTCCATAACCTGGAGAAATTGGTTTCTCTACCTCCGACTGGTGGCACACATTGGGCAGCATCCTTGGGGCTTGCTGCTGAGGGGGCACTGGGGAGAGCTATGGGCAGGTGGCTGCCCCAAGAACCCTCTGCAGGGGCTGTGCCAGCAGCCCAACAAAGTTTTTGGAGGTGGTTTTGCAAGGGAAGGCAACGTTTGTCTTCCTTTGTTTGAAGCTTTGTGCTGCTCGGGGGAAGCTGAGCTGCCTTTGAAGCACTGCAACTATTCCTAACAGGTTACCTCGAAAGCTTTCTCCAGTCTTGAATGAATCAAAGTGCAAATGTTTGTAATGCAGCACCCACACAGGCAGGGACAGGAGTTTTATGAGGGCAGGGGAGGCAGAAAACAATAATAATGCAGCATGGTTTATGAAGTGGTCCAGAAACTCACCAACCAGCTGAGGGTTTACAGCACCTGAATGTGGTACAGGCTGTAAATTTGAATTCCCAGGCTAGTCCTCAGGCCTTGCTCTTTATTACCTGGAACAACACTGCCCTGCTAATGGCCTGGCTGCAGCAGCCTGCTGGAGCCCTCCAGCCAGCCTGGGCACCTCAGCCCTGCCCCAGCACTGCAGAGCCTCTGCTCCTGCCAGCCTGAGCACCTCAGAACTGCAGAGCCTCTGCTCCTGCCAGCCTGAGCACCTCAGAACTGCAGAGCCTCTGCTCCTGCCAGGTTGGGCACCTCAGAACTGCAGAGCCTCTGCTCCTGCCAGCTTGGGCACCTCAGCCCTGCCCCAGCACTGCAGTGGCTCTTGCTCGTTAGCTGATCACTACCCTCTATTGTGTTGTGGACCTTGGAAACCTTAGAATCATGGAATGCTGATGGTTGGAGATCGTCGAGTCCAATCCCCTGACAGAGCAGGAGCACCCAGAACACAACCAGATGGGTTTGGAAAGGCTCTAGAGTAGGAGGCTCTACAGCCTCTCTGGGCAGCCTGCTCCAGGCTCCAGCACCCTCACACCAAAGAAGTTTCTCCTCATGTTGAGGTGGCATCTCCTGGGTCCCAGCTTGTACCCATTGTTCCTTGTCCCATCCCTGGGCACCACCAAACAGAGCCTGGCACCTCCCTCCTGACAGCCACCCCTCAGGTACTTACAGGCACTGCTCAGGTCCCCTCTCAGCCTTCTCCCCTGCAGGCTAAGCTGCCCCAGGGCTCTCAGCCTCTGCTCACAGCAGAGCTGCTCCACTCCCTGCATCAATCTCACAGCCTCCTCTGGACTCTCTCCAGCAGGTCCCTGGCTCTGGAACTGTGGAGCCCAGCACTGGGCACAGCACTGCAGCTGTGGCCTCAGCAGGGCAGAGCAGAGGGGCAGGAGACCCTCCCCAGCCCTGCTGCCCACACTTCTCTTGCTGCACCCCAGGATGCCCTTGGCCCTCATGCCCACAGGGACACTTGTGCCCATCCTTGCTTTTCCGTCAGGGCTGATTTCCTGCAGGCTTTAGCCCAGGGCAGCCTCTCCAAGGTCTCTTTTTGTGCTCTTCAGCCAGAACTGGCAACTTTGGTATTTCTTTCTCTGCTCGCCTGTGTGCTGGAAAGCCTTCAGAGGTTGTTTAGGAGCCTGTAGATCTGGAGTCATTGATTTTTTTGGTTATTATTATATATTATTGTAATTAAAACATATTTTTAGCAGCTGAAAGTGGATCCCGTCTGGGTATTTACACAGCAAAGATGTTTTGGATGAGGAACAGGCCAAGAGCATCACGTGGCTGGGGCCAACGTGAAACAAAAGAATCCATTTATTATCCAGGCAGGAAATTTGTTCTTTGGGATGTTGTAGCTGCAGACATAATGATTTCATTTCCTCCAGTTCCCCCAGATTAATGGCTTGTGCTCTTCCCTGTGCCTGCTGGCTGCTGCACGCCGGCGCCCCGCAGCCCTGCCAGCGCCCCGGGACGCCAGCGCACAGGGGACCCCCGGGGGGCTGCCTTCTGCTGCGGGCTGCTGCAGAGCTGAGCAGAGCCTCTGGGGCCACCTTCCTGGCAGTGATGGTGTCCTGCTGCAGAGGCACCTCTGAGGGTTTTTGCCTCCTGTGCCTCCGCGAGCTTTGCCGCCCTGTGGCTCCAGAGGTGTTCTCCTCTGTCCTCTGCTGCTACAGAAGTCGAGCAGGGCCAGGGAGGGGATTCTCCCCCTCTGCTCCACTCTGCTGAGACCTCACCTGGGGTACTGCACCCACTTCTGGAGCCCCTGGGACAAGAGGGCTGTGGAGATGCTGGAGTGTGTCCAGAGCAGGGCCAGGAGGATGCTCAGAGGCTGCAGCAGCTCTGCTGTGAGCACAGACTGAAAGAGTTGGGGCTGTGCAGGCTGGAGCGGAGGAGGCTCCCAGGGGACCTTCTTGTGGCCTTCCAGGATCTGAAGTGGGCTACAAAAAAGCTGGGGAGGGACTTTTGAGGCTGTCAGGGAGTGGCAGGAGTGGGGGGAATGGAGCAAAGCTGGAGGTGGGGAGAGTGAGGCTGGAGGTGAGGAGGAAGTTGTTGAGCAGGAGAGTGGTGAGAGCCTGGCAGGGGCTGCCCAGGGAGGTGGTTGAGGCCCCATGGCTGGAGGTGTTTGAGGCCAGGCTGGCTGAGGCTGTGGGCAGCCTGCTCTAGGGTAGGGTGTCCCTGGGCATGGCAGGGGGGTTGGCACTGGCTGATCCTTCTGGTCCCTTCCGACCCTGACAATGATTTTGTGATCTCCAGAGGTCCCCTCTGGACCTCTGTTGAGAGTGAGGGTGGTGAGACACTGGCACAGGTTGCCCAGGGAGGTTGTGGAGCACAGAATCAGATCTTCGATCACATTCGCTGCTTCTGTGCTCCACAACCTCCCTGAAGGTGTCCAAGGGCAGGCTGGATGAGACCCTGAGCCACCTGGGCATGGTGGGAGGTGTCCCTGGGCATGGCAGAGCATTGGAGCTGGATGAGCTTTGAGGTCCCTTCCAGTCCTCCCCATTCTGAGTCCTGTGAGCGTGGTGCTTTTTGCCCTGGGGGCCACACCACGAAGGGCTTGGTGGCCTCCTTGCTGTCCCTGCACCCAGCTCTTCCTCCTTCAGGTGTTTCTGCTTTAAGGCTGGCATGGGGAGAGGGTTTCTGCCACCTCTGCTGAGGGAGGTTTCCCTGCTGGGACACCTCTCTTGGCCATCCAGGTGCCCCTGCTGCTGTCATCCCTACAGCTTCTGGGTCCTTGGCTTGCAGCGACCTCAGCTTGTGCCTGCTGCTCCTTCCTGCTGCTCTCCCGAGCTGCTGTGCCATGGGGACTGTGTTGGGGGTGGTGCAGACCTGGCACCCGGCAGCTGGGTGGGCATCTCCTGGCACTCTTGAGTTGTGGGTGCTTTCTCCCACCTGCCTGCCCTCCTAAAGGGCTGCTGGTGGTGAGAGGGCTTGTGACAGCTGTGTGGTGCAGGGGGTGATGGAGGGCAATGAGGCCCAGAGCACCTCCAGCGCTCGAGGTGGTTGATGTCGGCAGGGAAGCACAATCGGGAGGATGGGTCAGTGCCAGCAGCAGAAGGGGTGGCTCTGGAGATGAGCTCCAGGGGAAGTTTATCATCCACTGGTGCCGCCCGAGGAGCGAGCAGAGCTGGCACGGCGTGAAGGGAGCTGCGCCGCCCCTGCAGCGCCGTCCCGCACCCGCCGCGGGCACCTCCTGGCGCCGCTGGGGTTGCCGCTGGGGTTGCCGCTGGGGTTGCCGCTGGGGTTGCCGCTGGGGTTGCCGCTGGGGGCGCCGCTGGGGGCGCCGCTGGGGGCGCCGCTGGGGTTGCCGCTGGGGTTGCCGCTGGGGTTGCCGCTGGGGTTGCCGCTGGGGTTGCCGCTGGGGGCGCTGCTGGGGTTGCTGCTGGGGGCGCTGCTGGGGGCGCTGCTGGGGTTGCCGCTGGGGGCGCCGCTGGGGTTGCTGCTGGGGGCGCTGCTGGGGTTGCCGCTGGGGGCGCTGCTGGAGGCGCTGCTGGGGTTGCCGCTGGGGTTGCCGCTGGGGTTGCCGCTGGGGTTGCCGCTGGGGTTGCCGCTGGGGGCGCTGCTGGGGTTGCTGCTGGGGGTGCTGCTGGGGGCGCTGCTGGGGTTGCCGCTGGGGTTGCTGCTGGGGTTGCCGCTGGGGGCGCTGCTGGGGTTGCTGCTGGAGGCGCTGCTGGGGTTGCCGCTGGGGGCGCCGCTGGGGTTGCTGCTGGGGGCGCTGCTGGGGTTGCCGCTGGGGGCGCTGCTGGGGGTGCTGCTGGGGGCGCTGCTGGGGTTGCCGCTGGGGTTGCCGCTGGGGTTGCCGCTGGGGGCGCTGCTGGGGGTGCTGCCGCCCTCCTTGCTCGCCTGGCAGTGCTGCGGCCGTGCTGCTGGGGGTGCGCGGGGGGACACGTCCCGCTGAGGAGGGGAGAAGAGTCCCCCGAGCTGGCCCTGGCACAGCTGCGCCGCACAGATGCCTGTCCCCATGGGCAGCCTTTGCCCAGCTCGTACCCGTGCAGGCGCCGGGGCCGGGGACAGGGCTCTGCTGCCCAGGCTGGCTGCCAAGCCGTGCCTCCTGCCAGCATCCTCCTCCTCTTCCTCCTCCTCCTCCCTTTCCTTCCCCCCAGGGCTGGTGGGGCTGTGGCTGCTCAGCAGCTTGGCTCCTGCTGCAGTGCAGGAAGAGCTCAGCATAGAATCATAGAATCAACCAGGTTGGAAGAGACCTCCAAGATCATCCAGTCCAACCTAGCACCCAGCCCTAACCAATCAAGCACAGCCCAGAGCTGTGGGGAGCTAAGGCTGGCACGGGGCAGTTCTTGGGTACCCTCTCCCAGAGGATGAGCTCCAGGGCTCCTGGCACAAGGGCATGTGGTGGGATGGAGGCCCTGGTTTTGCCTGCAGTCTGCCTAAAGCTTGTGAAGGGGTCCTGAAGCCCCTGCTGGACACCCCCTTGAAGGGCACTGCCCGAAGGGGGGTTGCCAGCCCTGTGAGGCAAAGAGGAGCAGGCACTCGGCAGAGTCCAGTGCTGCTGTCCCCAGCATGAGAAGGGGACAGAGGTGCTGAGTGAGGCCAGAGGAGGCCACACAGATGCTGCCAGGGCTGTAGCAGCTCTGCTGTGAGCACAGGCTGAGGGAGCTGGGGGGGTGCAGCCTGCAGAGGAGAAGGCTCCAGAGGCACCTCAGAGCTGCTGCCAGTGCCTGAAGGGAGCCTGCAGGAAGGCTGCAGAGGGACTTGTGCTGAGGGGGTCTGAGCCAGGCCAAGGGCAATGGTTTGGAGCTGAGGAAGAAGTTGTTGAGTGTGAGGGTGGTGAGAGCCTGGCACAGGCTGCCCAGGGGGGCTGTGGCTGCCTCCTGCCTGGGGGTGTTCAAGGTCAGGCTGGGAGGGGCCCTGGGCAGCTGAGTCCAGCTGAGAGGTGTCCCTGGGCATGGCAGGGGGTTGCAGTAGCTGAGCTCTGAGCTCCCTTCCATCCTGAGCTGTTCTGTGCCTCTGTGGTTCAGGCAGATTCCATTAGAGCCCTGCTGGCCTCTTGGAGCTGCTCAGCACCAGGCTGCTCAGCACCTTGCCTGAGTGGACCTTTGGGAATCTTGCCAGACAGAGTTTGTTGTGCCCTCCCAGGGCAGCCTCTGTGTGCAGGGTTCCCTAAAGCTGCCTGAGGTCGACAGTCAAAGGCTGAGAGGATGTTGGATAGGTCCAGATCCTGGCCCCTGGCTGCTTTGAACGAGGAAAAAATGACTCTTGGGAGCCTGCCTGGCTGGGAGACACTGCCCTGGGCTCGCAGGGCATGCCAGGAGGCAGTGCTGGCACCTGGGGCCAGAGCAGAGGGCAGCTCAGAAGGGCCTGCTGTAGGCACTCTGCCCTTGGTGCAGGACCTGATGGCTTCCTCGCTCCCCCTTCACCCCACCTGTGCAGCCTCCTGCTGGGGGCCCTGGCAGGCCACGGGGCACTGTGCCAGAGGCTCCAGGCAGAGCCTTCCCATCCGTTTCCAGAGCAGGAAAAACGTCTTTCCTGCCAGGGTGCTGCAGCCCGGGGCAGGCTGCCCGCAGAGCCTGGGCACTCTCTGCATGCACAGGGCAGGTGTGCAGGGTTTGAGCCTGGGCAGCCTGCTGCCTGTGCCCCTGCCTTAGCTGGGGGTTAACTCTTCAGAGGCCCCTTCCGAGCCTCACCACTCTCTCACCCTCACCTGTCCTGCTGGAGGCTTCCCTGCTCTGCCAGGGTGCCACAGATTGCTTTGCCTTTCCCCCTCTGCCTCTTTTGCCCTACTGAGCTGACTCCACCTGCTGCCAAACCCAGGGAGATGGGCAGGGGGGAGTGGGGGGTGGCCTGGGGAACCTTTTGCAGCTTCTTGTGTCCGAGCTTCAATGTTTCCACCTCCTTTCCTTGAGGTGGCTCTGGGTGGCCAGGGCTCAGCTTGCCCTGTCCAGTGGCAGCCAAAGGATCCTGGTGGTTTACTCTCTTGCTCCCTACCTTCCTTCCTCTGCCCCTGGCAGGGAGTTGCAGTAGCTGATCTCTGAGCTCCCTTCAACCTGAGCCATTCCAGGATCATCCAGCCCAAGCCAAGGCAGACTCCCCTGAAAACAAGGTCACGCAGGAACACATCCAGGTGGGTTTGGAGTGCCCCTGGAGATGGAGACTCCACTGTGTAGAGGCAGCAGTAGACTCCACCATGTAGAGGCAGTAGGGCACCTGCTGCTCTGTTTCTGAGCAGCTCCAAGGCTCAGGTGAAGGCAGCTGAAGGTCTGCCCGTGGCTTTGTGCCGTGGTGCCATGGGAGCCTTTGGCAGTGTGATGGTGTGATCACAATCACTGCTTCTGTCCTCCACAACCTCCCTGGAGGTGTCCAAGGGCAGGCAGGATGAGACCCTGAGCAAGCTGGGCATGGTGGGAGGTGTCCCTGGGCATGACACTGGATGAGCTTTAAGGTCCCTTCCAACCCAAGCCATTCCATGAAGCTGTATTCCCAGTTTTTCTACAGCAGGTCTCCAGCTTGGAAAGCAAAAGGTACTCAGGGCCCTGCGTCCTCTCTTATCTTCCCCTCCCATGTGAGTCCCTTTGTCTGCTTTC
The DNA here is from genome assembly GCF_015220805.1 of Pogoniulus pusillus. Classification (NCBI taxonomy): domain Eukaryota; kingdom Metazoa; phylum Chordata; class Aves; order Piciformes; family Lybiidae; genus Pogoniulus; species Pogoniulus pusillus. The sequence goes on from NC_087289.1 coordinate 473,696, forward strand.
CCTGCCCTGCAAGCTTTTTGTTTTGGCAACTCTTAGTCATTTCCTTCCTTCCCTCTCTCTTATCTCTGCAGTTCTCTTTCTCCTCTCTCTCTTCCTCTCTCCCTTTCCCTTCCCTCTGATTTATTTGCAGGCAGGTTATCCAGGTTGTCCCTTTGATTAACTGGAGCTCTGCTTTGGGATGATGTGACCTGGGTCACAACCACCCCAGGGTGAGCTACAGACTCGTGTGGTTGGAAAGCTGCATCTTGGAGAGGGACCTGGGGGTGTTGGTTGATGTGAGCCAGCAGTGCCCAGGTGGCCCAGCAGGCCAGTGGCATCCTGGCTTGTGTCAGAAGCAGGGTGGGCAGCAGGGACAGGAGGGCATCCTCCTCTACGCTCAGCACTGGGGAGGCCACACCTCGAGTGCTGTGTTCAGCTCTGGAGCCCTCAGCACAGGAAGGACATTGAGTGGCCTGAGCCCCTCTGCCCTGCTCAGGCAGGGGGGCTGGACTGGATGGTCTCCAGCATGGCAGGAGCTGGAAGGGACCTCCCAAGATCATCCAGTCCTATACCTCTGCCAGAGCAGAACACTCAGGTGCAGAGCAGAGGGGCAGCAGAACCTCCCTTGCCCTGCTGGCCATGCTCCTCTTCATGCACCCCAGGATGCACTTGGCCTTCTTGGCCAGGAGGACACCTTGCTGGCTCAAGGTGCCTGCCAGCACTCCTGTCAGAGAATGCACTGGGTTGGAAGTCTGAGGTTCAGGATGTGCTGAAGCTTTGCAGGAGTGGCCTGGACCATGTCCTTGGGATGCTGTGGTCAGAAGTGTGGTCATGGAGAGCAACCTGGAATTCCTTGGGTAACCTCCTGGGTGTGCTTGAGCCACTCCATCCGTGGGGGGTCGTGAGTTAGTCCCCCAGCACCTGTGGGACTTTGTGGCCATTGGCACGGAGAGAGGTGGTGCAGGGCAGCAGTGTGCAGGTGGTGCTCAGCCTGGGGTCACGGCAGGCACAGGCTGGTGGCAGCTCAGCAGTTAATGCTGCTGGTGCTGGTCCTTGTAAGGAAGCAGCTTGGCTCTGCCTCTCCGTTGTTCCCTGTCTCTGGGAATGTCACCAAACTTGGACAGAAGCTTCCCAAGCTGTGCGCTCGCCTTGGGCTGGCTCTGCCGAAGCTCTCCGAGAGGGGGCAGGGAGAACGCCTGGCACTTGGGAGCCTCACAGGGGAAGGATGCTCGGGGAAAAGGCTCCTCGTGGTTGCTCTCTGGGAGGTATGGCATGGGGCTGTGGCTGCCCTGGGGCTTGGCCCCGGGGCTGGACCCTGCAGTGACCCCTTGGCACTTGGTCAGGCTCTGCACATCAGGCCAAGTCTCTGAAGAGCCCACCCAGGGGTCATCCTCTGCCCTGTCGATGCTGGGACCCCAGCCCCGTGTGGCTGCCCTTGCCCTGCCCCTCACTGGGGGCTGCCCTCTCTCTCCTGCCTCCACAGGCACCTCTCTGCTCCCCATGCAGCCTGGGGGGCTTCTTTCCAGCAGCTGGCAAGCTTTCCAGATCTTCTCTCCCCATCTGTTGTTACCCAGCCTTCTCTCTCTTATTTCCCTTAATTTCTATCTTTCTCCTCTTGGCTGTCTTGGCCCTGCCTGCCTCTCCCTGCATATGCCCAAGCATTTGCTTTCGAGTGCCTCGGGCTGGTTCTTGCTGGTACCCACTTGCAGGAGTGAGAGCTGCTGCTCCTTGCCTGGGGAGAGGCTCCACCTTCCCCCGGGCATCTGCTGAGGAGTGCAGCACCCAGAGGAGTTTTCTCATGGCCTCCCTGCACGGAAAGGTTACTGTCAGAGCTCTCTCTTGCGTGGCAGTGTCAAGACGTGGTGCAGTGGGCTTGGTCTCCTCACCTTGTCTCTGCACACAGGCAGGCTCTGACGCTTTGCTGGGGAGCAGTCAGACCTTCTGGTGGGACTCAGCAGCAGCCTTCCCTGTCGGGGACATCTGAAGTAAGTTTCAGGATGAGGGTCCAGGAGGCAGGCTTGGGATGCACTATTCACAGGATCATATGCAGGGCTGGGTTAGAAGGGACCTTAAAGGGCATCTCCTTCCCACACCCCTGTCATGGGCAGGGACACCTCCCATTAGCCCAGGTGGCTCAAGGCCTCATGCAGCCCCAGCTGTGCTGAAGAGTCTTTCTGGAAGAGGCTTAAATGCTCTTGGGAAGGGTTGTTGGCAAGGTGGCATCAGGCGCCTGCTCCCCGCCTGGCTGCTCTCACCCTAAATGTCTGACTCAATCCTCACAGCCCTGAATGGTACCAACCTGGCCCTTGCCCCTCCACACTGCAGTGTCTGCTGCTGCGGGTCTAGAAGAGGCCACCAAGATGCTCAGAGGCTGCAGAAGCTCTGCTGTGGGGCCAGGCTGGGAGAGTTGTGGCTGTGCAGCCTGGAGAGGAGAAGGCTGCAGGCAGTCCTCAGAGCAGCCTGGCAGGAGCTGAAGGGCTGCAGGAGAGCTGGGGAGGAACTTTGGAGAAGGTCTGTGAGTGCCAGGCTGAGGGACAATGGCTTTGAGCTGAGAGAGGGGAGAGTGAGAGTGGAGAGGAGGGAGAAATTGTTGGCAATGAGGGTGGGAAGAGCCTGGCACAGGTTGCCCAGGGAGGTTGTGGAGCACAGCATGGGATCAAAGATCACATTCTGTGCTTCTGTGCTCCACAACCTCCCTGGAGGTGTTCAGGGCCAGGCTGGACGAGGTCTGGGCAGGTCATAGTAGGGGGTTGGAGCTGGATGAGCTTTCAGGTCCCTCCCAATGCCCCCCAACCCGTGAGTCTCTGAGCTCTGGACAGATCTGTGGGCAGTCTCCCCAGGAGGCTGTGTGGAGCTCAGGGTGGCAGCGAGCGTTCCCTGCCCGCCTTGAGTGCCACCACAGATGGGTGCTCTGCTCGGTGGCAAGGCTGCTGCTGCATTCTAATTGCTGGCATCTCTCCTCGTTAGGGGTGTAATTGTGAGGAGCCGTTTGGGTTTGTATTGATAATTAGGGAGTGGAACAGATGGCGAAGGCTTAGTTTAAAGCAACGTGTCCATTAGAGAAACCTACTGCGTGCAGCTGAAGCTTCTTCACTCCAGAGCTCAGCTCCTTTTCCCCCTCAGACACTGCTGCCTGGGCAGCTGCCTTCAGTGGTGGCTCAGGGCCTGAAGACTTCTCCCATTGAATGTGTCAGCATCCCTCACAGAGTCACAGACTGCACTGGACTGGGAGGGACCCTCCAAGGACATCCTGCCCAACCGCTCTGCAGGCACAGGGACAGACAGCTCCAGCCAGAGCAGGCTGCCCAGGGACACATCCAGCCTGACCCTGAGTGTCTGCAGGGATGGGGCATCAGCCACATTCCTGCCCAACCTGTGCCAGTGTTCCACCACCCTTACTGAGCTTCCTCCTGATGTCCAACCTAACTCTGCCCTGCTCCACTTCCAAACCACTGTCCTTGCCCTGTCCCCACAGGCCCTGCTGAGCAGTCCCTCCCCAGCCTGCCTGCAGGTCCCTTGCAGATATTTGCAGGCAGCTCTGAGGTCTCCCTGCAGCCTTCTCCTCTCCAGGCTGCACACAGAAGCACAGAATTAACCAGGTTGGAAAAGACCTTTAACATCACTGACTCCAACCTATCACCTAACCCTTCTAACTAACTGTAACTAACCCCTGGCACTAAGTGCCTCATGCAGCCTCCTCTTGAACACCCTCAGGGATGGGGACTCCACCACCTCCCTGGGCAGCCCATTCAAGGGAGATGTTGAGGTGCTGGAAGGTGCCCAGAGCAGGGCAGCAAGGCTGGGGAGGGGCCTGGAGCACAGCCCTGTGAGGAGAGGCTGAGGGAGCTGGGGGTGTGCAGCCTGCAGCAGAGGAGGCTCAGGGCAGAGCTCATTGCTGTCTACCCGAAGGGAGGCTGTAGCCAGGTGGGGCTGGGCTCTGCTGCCAGGCACTCAGCACTAGAAGAAGGGGACACAGCCTCAGGCTGTGCCAGGGCAGGTTCAGGCTGGAAGTTAGGAGGAGTTCTCTGTTGGGTTCCAGCCAATAGTCCCTGCATCACCCTGTGCTCTGCTGCCTCAGTTTTCCCTGGGTGGCACAGGGACACCACCTGTGCTGCAGGGAGAGCCACCAAGCTTTGAGGGGCTCTCGGAGCAGCTCTCCCTACGTAGCCTCACTGGGAGGGACACCGGTAGGTGTTGGCCTTTTGCTTTCTCCATGGCATCCTGGGCACCTCAGCAGGCTGCTTGCTAGAGGGGCTGTGTGGCTTAGTGGCTGCTTCACGAGGAGCAGGGCTGCCTGCAAGGGAAGGAGGGCTTGGTGGTGGTGGGAAGGTGGAGGGAGGTGGGAGTGGGAACTTGCTGGCGGTCTGCAGCACAAGCCCCCTGCTCTCTTTGAGCCTAGGGAGGATTGCAGCTGGGATTCGTTGTTCGTAGCTGGCCCCTGAAGAGAAGCTGAAGTGGGAGAGGGGCGAGGAAGCTGTTGAGGGTTCTGGAGAAAGGTCTGGTGAGGAGCACTGGAGGGACCTGAAAGGAGGTTGGAGCAAAGTTGGTGTTGCTCTCTTCACTCAAGTAACTGGTGATAGGATGAGAGGCAATGGCCTCAAGCGGCAGCAGGAGAGGTTTAGGTTGGACATCAGAAGAATCTTCTTGACTGAAAGGGTTCTCAAAGGTTGGTACAGGCTGCCCAGGGAGGTGGCTGAGTGCCCACCCCTGGAGGTGTTTGAGAGAGGCAGAGCTGTGGTGCTGAGGGCCATGGCTCAGCCCCAGCCTGGGCAGAGTTAGAGAGTGGTTTGGGTTGATCTTAAAGGGCTTTTCCAGCCCAGGCGACTCTGAATCTCACCAGAAAGGGACTGAAACCTTACCAAGTGGCAACGTGCAGCGGGAAGGCCACCCGGCTGTGCCGTTCCTGCGTGGGCTGAGGGCAGGACAGCACCTCTGCAGGGCGAACTGCCAGCAGGAGCAGGCTGGCACCGTGCAAGACACATGCGAAGTTGGGTGCGGTGGGCTCAGAAGCCCCTGTGGCAGTGCCGCCGCAGCACCCCAGGAGCCTCGCCGTGCTGGGAGGCACCTCCGGGCTGTGAGGGCTGCCCCCGCCGCGCTGCCTGGGCAGCAGCCGTGGCAGGGCTGCGGGGAGCGGGGATGCTGCTCGGTGCTGGCAGGGTGGGGAGCTCCTGGCGGCGGTCCGGCGGGCAGCGCGGGGCGGGAGCGGGGCCGGGCCGGAGCTGCGCTTCCCTCCGGCCAGCGCCGCGGCGGCTGCGGGGTGCGCGGCGGCGCTCGGGCGGTCCGGGGCTGGCTTTGGCTTCCTGCCTCTACTTTCTCTGGTCGCACCCTTGTCCTGCGGCTGCCCTCGGTACCTGGCAGCAGGGAGGGGACGGGGCCGCTCGGCCCTGGCGGCCGGTGGCAGCGCTTCTCCTGCTCCGGTTCGGGTGAGCCAGAGGAGGTTGAGGCACGGAGCTGCCAGTCTGCAAACAAACAAATGCAGGCTGGGGGGGCTGCCCGTCTGTTTCTGCCTATTGTTGTTGCTCTCGCTCTTCTGCTTGTTGTGTGCTGTTGGTTGCCGGTGTGGGTTTTTTGTTTGGTTTGGTTTGGGTTTGTTGTTTTTAAAGAGAAAGCCTGGGCAGTGCCAGCTGCATGCCAGCTCCATGCCACGGGACACAGTGGTGGGTCTGGGAGGGACCTCTGTGGAGAGACTTCTCATCAGGGTGTCTAGAGACAGGCCAAGGGGGAATGGTTTGGAGCTGAGGCAGAGCAGGGTTAGACTGGAGCTGAGGAGGAAGTTGTTGAGTGTGAGGGTGGTGAGAGCCTGGCACAGGCTGCCCAGGGAGGCTGTGGCTGCCTCCTCTTTGGAGTGCTGAAGGCCAGGCTGGATGAGGCCCTGAGCAGCTGAGTCTAGTTAGGTGTCCCTGCCCCTGGCAGAGGCTTGCAGTAGCTGATCTCTGAGCTCCCTTCAACCTGAGCCATTCCAGGATCATCCAGCCCAAGCCAAGGCAGGCTCCCCTAAAAACAAGGTCACGCAGGAACACATCCAGGTGGGTTTGGAGTGCCCCTGGAGATGGAGACTCCACTGTGTAGAGGCAGCAGTAGACTCCACCATGTAGAGGCAGTAGGGCACCTGCTGCTCTGTTTCTGAGCAGCTCCAAGGCTCAGGTGAAGGCAGCTGAAGGTCTGCCCGTGGCTTTGTGCCGTGGTGCCATGGGAGCCTTTGGCAGTGTGATGGTTTGGGAGTTGCCTGTCCCCACACACAACGAATTCACCCAGACCAGGCTCAGCTGGCTGGAAGTTGAGGACTGAAGGCTTCCATTCACAGCTCAGCACAATGCCCAGCAGGTGCTTACAATAGGTCACAAATACACACAGCTGCACTCAGAAATGTGCAAGTTAAAGGTACCACAGAAACACAGCTCTCCTCAGAGACCAGAGTCCCCAGGAGGGGCTCCCAACCACCCTTCCGCCTTCCTTCCACCCCTCTGCCTTATCCCAGAGTCTGCCTGACGTGCGAAGTGAGGGTCAGCACAGGGGGCTAGAAGCAGAAGGATTAGTTACACAGGTCCAAGCAGAGCAGCAGAAGCCCAGGGAGAAAACCCAGAGCCTGAAAGACTCTAAGGGACAGAACTGTCTTCTCTGTGCTCGTGGCCTTGCTTTTACACATCTGAGCAAGCCTGTGAGTGAGGCAGAGGTGAGCAGTGTTTCCTTCTCACAGCCTGTCGTCTAGTTCCTCTCGTCAGGGCATTGCGGTGAGCCCAGGCAGTAACCAGTGCGCTGCCCTTGTGTCTCCTCAGAAACCTTGATGGACACGCGGACGGCGACGGCCGAGCTGGGCTGGACTGCCAACCCTCCTTCAGGGGTAAGTGCCCTCTGCCCAGGTGAGCCTGGTGCCAGCCCATGGCCTTCACCTCCTTACCTGACAATGCTGGCGGGCGTCTGAGGAAGCGGCAGTGGGAGCAGCAGTGCCACATGGGGCGGCCAGGACACTGCCACGCTGCCAGGTGTGGCTGCTCCAGGGCCGTGTCCCTTCCTTGAACCGGGCCTGGGTCTCGGTCAAGGTGGAGCTCTCCTGGGCCCCCACCATCTCTCCTCCCAGGTGAAGGGTCAAGGTGGAGCTCTCCTGGGCCCCCACATCTCTCCTCCCAGGTGAAGGGTCAAGGTGGAGCTCTCCTGGGCCCCCACCATCTCTCCTCCCAGGTGAAGGGTCTGTCCCCAGCTCGTGCCTCCCCTCTGCCTGTGCCAAAAGACTTGTAATTAGGAGGCATTAGCAGGCTCAAAGCAGCTTTCCTACCTGGAACATCATCCCTAATTGCACTCGGCAGTGCTCTTCCCTGGCTATTAATGTCACTTTTATGAAGTAATGAGGAACAAAACACCCTGAGGCACTTAAACCAGCTTTTATATAGAACAGGAGCCTTTGAGGAATGGAGGCATAAAACAACCTGACTCACATTGCCCTGGCAGACCCACCGAGAGACAAGCCAGGGAGCAGAGGAAGGCTGGTGGGAGGGGATGCCAGCTGATGGATGGACATCACGGTGGGCCAGGCAGCTGGATGGGCAAAGGTGGGTCCAGCAGCAAGGTGTGTCCCTGGGGCTTCCAGGATGTGGCACTAAGGGGAAAAGATGCCAGCTTGTGTCTTTGCTGGTGTGTGACTGGGTTGGCCACGCCTGCACACCACCGCCGAAGCTGAACCACAGTGGGCACAAAATCCTCTGCTGGCACCTCAGAGGCCCTTGCAATGTGGCACTTTGCCACTGAGTGGCTTTGGAAGAGGCCTGGGCCTGGGTAAACTGTTGGCAAAGTGCAGAAGGGCCACGTGCAGGTGGTGGGGATGAAGCCTGAGTAGCTGCCTGCAGCTCACACAAAGCAGGAGGGGGCTCCTGCCCCGGGGGGTCCTGCCTCGGGCACAGCCAAGCCTCTCTCCTCTGAGAGTCGCTGGGGAGTCCTTACAGGAGCATCTCTGCACAAAGCACTTTCAACTCCCAGGTTCTTTCTTCCAAAGCTGTAGAGTCTGGAGCATGTGCTGAGGAGTGTGGCCAGCCCCTGTGCCCGTGGACTTCCCTCTGCAGCATCAGGCCTGCTCTGGGTGGGTGCAGAGCATCTGTATCTGTGCTGGCACGGAGGCTCTTGGGCGTCTTTGGCAGGGACATGGACAGTGGGACTGAGGCACCCTCGGCAAGTCTGCACCAAGCTGTGTGGTCCAGCTGACAGGCTGGAGGGAAGGGATCCGGCCAGGGGGAGCTGGAGAGGCGGGCCCAAGCCAGCAGCCAAACAGCCTCAACTCTCTCTGCCTGCCCTTACAGCCCTCCGGTGGTCTTTGTGGCCTTGTCTGGGCATTCTCCAGCAGGTCCATGTCTCTCTTGTCTTGGAGATTTCTTGGCTGTGGTGCATCAGCTCCTTGGGGAGTCTCCAGGTGTTGGTGCAGGTTGGCATCATCCAGTTGTGTGCTGTTGTGCCTCCCTGTGAGCTCAAGGATATCCACTGTGGCATTGCTGCTGGCCATGGTGCAGGGCACTGGGGGTGCCTGAGAATGCTGCTGCCAGAGCAGGGCTGAGTGAGAAGGGATGGGCTGCATAAAGCTGCCCATGGGACTCTGCCATCAGGGACTAGGCACAGTTTGCTGCTGTCCCCTAGCTGGAGCTGCAGCCTGGCTGGAGCTGCTGCCCTGCTGTGCCACTGGAATGGGCTGCCCAGGGAGGTGGTGGAGTTGCCATCCCTGGAGGCGTTCAAGCCAAGCCAGGTTGGGGCACTTAGTGTCATGGTCTGGTTGATTGGCCAGGGCTGGAGGATAGGTTGGGCTGGGTGAGCTTGGAGCTCTCTGCCAGCCTGCTTGGTTCTATGAGTGGTGCTGCAGCGGCAGCTGTGCCCCCTCTCAGTGCTCCCCTGTTGCTGCCCTGCTCCTCCTTGCTGTGGGGAGCAACTCTGCATGCTGAGAGCTGGGGCTCAGGCTGCTCTGCAGCCCCCCTGCTGGCTCAGGCCTTCCTGCACCCTCAGCCTCCTGTGCTGCTCTCTCCTGCCTCAGGGTGCAGGCACCAGCTTGCTGCCACTTTTGCCTGGTCCTGAGGCAGCCCTGGTGGTTGCTCATGTGGAAAAATCAAGACGAGGCCACGGGTGTCAGGAGGATGGGGCCAGGCAGTGGTGCCCAGAGACAGGACAAGGGGCAGTGGGCACAAATGGGAGCGTTGGAAGTTCCATCTGAACATGAGAAACAACTTCTTCAATTGAAAGGTGGCACAGCCCTGCAGCAGGCTGCCCAGAGAGGTGGTGGAGTCTTCATTTCTGGAGAGATTCAGAACCCCCTGGACACATTCCTGAGTGTCCTTCTCTAGGTGATCCTGCCTTGGCCAGGGGCTTGGACTGGATGACCTCCAGAGGTCCCTTCCAGCCCCTGCCCTGCTGTGATTCTGTGGAAAGATGCTTCAGCATCAGCTGGGAGTGATGGTGAGAGGTGTTCAGGGCAGCAGGGTGGCCTTGGGCTAGCTGGTTGTTCTGCACGTGCATGATGCCATGTGTTCATGGCCACATTCCCAGAGCTTTGGCATTCTCCTTCAGCCCTGCCCTGTGCAGCCTGAGCAGCACCTTCATGGCCACCACTGCTTCCTTTGCTTCCTCTCTTTGGTGTCAAGCAACAGGACCAGAGAAAATGGTTCCAAGCTGCACAGGGGCAGGTTCAGGCTGGATGCTGGGAAATGTTTCTTCCCAGGGAGGGTCTCTGTGCCATGCTGGGTGCTAGGGAATGCTTCTTCCCAGGGAGGGAATGGTCTGCCCAGAGCAGTGCTGGAGTCACCATCCCTGGAGGTATCCCAGCAGGGTGTAGGACTGACCCTGTGCCGGGTTGGGGGTTGGGCTGGATGATCTCTTAGTGCCATGGTCTGGTTGATTGGCTAGGGCTGGGTGCTAGGTTGGGCTGGGTGCTCTCGGAGGTCTCTTCCACCCTGGTTGATTTCGTGATTCTACGATTGTGTGACCTCGGAGGCCTCTCCCAGCCAGAGGTGTTCTGTGACCCTCATCCCTTCTCGCTTCTCCGCCCCGCAGTGGGAAGAGGTCAGCGGCTACGACGAGAACCTGAACACGATCCGCACGTACCAGGTGTGCAACGTCTTCGAGCCCAACCAGAACAACTGGCTGCTGACCACCTTCATCCAGCGCCGCGGCGCCCACCGCATCTACGCCGAGATGCGCTTCACCGTGCGCGACTGCAGCAGCCTGCCCAACGTGCCCGGCTCCTGCAAGGAGACCTTCAACCTCTACTACTACGAGACGGACGCCGTCATCGCCACCAAGAAGGCTGCCTTCTGGACGGAGGCTCCCTACCTCAAAGTGGACACCATTGCTGCTGACGAGAGCTTCTCCCAGGTGGACTTTGGGGGCAGGTTGATGAAGGTGAACACGGAAGTGAGGAGCTTTGGGCCCCTGACCCGTAACGGCTTCTACCTGGCCTTCCAGGACTACGGGGCTTGTATGTCTCTGCTGTCCGTCAGGGTCTTCTTCAAGAAGTGCCCCAGCGTGGTGCAGAACTTTGCCATCTTCCCAGAGACGATGACAGGAGCAGAGAGCACCTCGCTGGTGACCGCCCGCGGCACCTGCATCGCCAACGCCGAGGAGGTGGATGTGCCCATCAAGCTCTACTGCAACGGCGACGGCGAGTGGATGGTGCCCATCGGCCGCTGCACCTGCAAGGCTGGCTACGAGCCTGAGAACAACGTGGCCTGCAGAGGTAAGCCTGCCCTTGGGCCACCAGCTGCTGCCTTTGGCTTTGCTGTGCCGGGCAGAATGTTTGGTACTACAGACAGAGTGTTAGGGTCAATCTGCTCTGCGCTGCTTACCTGCCCTGGAGTGGTTCCTCTTCGGCGCCTGGGCAGGGATTCATCCAGGCATAGATTCATAAAGCAGTTTGGGTTGGAAGGGATCTTAAGGATCCTCTAGTTCCGACCCCTGCCGTGCCCTGGGACACCTCCCACCATGCCCAGGGTGCTAAAGGCCTCATCCAGCCTGGCCTTCAACACCTCCAGGGAGGTTGTGGAGCACAGAAACACCAAATGTGATCTTTGATCCCATGCTGAGCTTCTGTGCTCCACAGCCTCCCTGGACAACCTGTGCCAGGCTCTCCCCACCCTCACTGTCAACAATTACTCCCTCCTCTCCACTCTCCCTCTCCCCTCTCCCAGCTCTAAGCCGTTGTCCCTCATCCTGGCACTCCCAGCCCTTGTCGAAGTCCCTCCCCAGCTCTCCTGCAGCCCTTCAGCTCCTGCCAGGCTGCTCTGAGGACTGCCTGCAGCCTTCTCTCCAGGCTGCACAGCCACAACTCTCCCAGCCTGTGCCCACAGCAGAGCTTCTGCAGCCTCTGAGCATCTTGGTGGCCTCCTCTGGACCCTCTCCAGCCACTCCAGGTCCTTCTTGTGCTGGAGGCCCAGAACTGGACAATACTCTTCCCAAAGGCCCCCTTGTAGTCCCCCTTCAGGTACTGGAAGGCTGCTCTAAGGTCTCCCTGGAGCCTTCTCTTCTGCAGGACACTGCCCTTGCCAAAGGTCAGGCAGCAGCAGACTGCACATTGTAAGGTTTAGAAACAGCAATTTCCTGCTGCTCTGTTTGACTTCCTGCCTGCCCGGGGGGCTGTGTGCCTGTGCCTCGCTCACCTGCTGGCTTCACCTCACAGGGATGCTGCCAGGAGGCTCCTGGGAGGCAATGTGCTGCTGACATTTGCTCAAAGCCTTCGTCAACCTGAGCTGAGCCACTTAACAAGCCTGGGGGAATTGTCACCAGGGAGAGAGAAAAATAAAGCTAGAGGAGAACAAAACTCCTTTGGCGTTTGGGGGCTGAGCACATGGGCTGCGTTCCTGAGCGGGGGACAGAAATAGAGCTGGGAGCTCCCATCCCTCCCACTCCCGCCTGTGGGCTGTGCCTGCCAGAGGGTGTTGGAGTGGAGCAGCTTCGTGCTGCCAGCAGAGCTGGGGGCTGCTGAGGGATCCATCGAGGCCAGCTTGGGCCAGCAGTGCCTCGCTGCCTGCCGGTGGCATGGGCATGGTGCAGCCCTCACCGGCCCTGGAGGCTGATTGGTGTGGTTTGGGGCCAGGGGATGGGGGCACAGGCTGAGACTGGGAGTGAGAGGGAGGGAGCTGCCTGGCACTTAGGGTCATGGTGGTGTTGGGTAGGAGATTCTGGGACAGGTTTTGCTCTTTCATGGCTTCTGGGTTCTTTTATGTAGAGTCAGAGAATCATTGGGTGGAAAAGGCCTTGGAAATCACCCGGCACAGCCAGGCTGCAACTCTGCCCAGGCTGGGGCTGAGCCGTGGCCCTCAGCACCACAGCTCTGCCTCTGAAACACCTCCAGGGGGGAGGACTCAACCACCTCCCTAGGCAGTCTGTATCAGCCTTTGAGAACCCTTTCAGTGTCCAACCTAAACCTCTGCTGGTGCAGCCTGAGCCTTTCTCTCACCTTACCTCTTGTTCCTTGGGAGCAGAGCCCAACCCCAGCTGGCTGCAGCCTCCTCTCAGGGAGCTGCAGAGAGCAATGAGCTCTGCCCTCAGCCTGCTCTGCTCCACACTGCTCCTCCCCAGCCTCTTCTCCAGACCCTTCCCCACCTTTGCTGCCCTTCTCTGGACCTGCTCCAGCTCCTCAGTGTCCTTCTGGCAGTGAGTGGCCCAGAACTGAACCCAGCACTCAAGCTGTGGCCTCAGCAGTGCCCAGCCCAGGGGTACGATCCCTGCCCTGCTCCTGCTGCCCACACCAGTGCTGATCCAGGCCAGGCTGCTGGTACCCTTCTTGCCCACCTGGGCACAGCCTGGCTCACCTGCAGCTGCTGACACCCAGCACCCCCAGCTCCTTTTCTTAAGGGCAACTTTGCAAGCACTCTGCCCCAAGCCTTCAGTGCTGATGTGGTTGCTGCACCCAAGTGGAGGACCTGGCACAGTGTTGGACGTGATCTTGGAGGTCTTTTCCAGCCTCAACGGTTCTGAGTCTGTTCTGTGAGAGGTCCTTTATTGTTGTGTAGTTCCTGTTTGGGGCTTAGCTGTGCATTGGTGTTGCTCTCAGTGGGTTGATGGTATGCCATGCTCACAGGCCCCGTGGCACTGCCTCCTTTGTGCCCTTGGCACCTCCTGGAGCTGTGGGTCAATGTGGGGTGAGGCTGCTGTTGAACCCAACGTGAATAATTCAGGTGCTGTGGTGGCCTGGGCTCCATTCAGGGGGATATTAAATCCATTTGTCTTGCTCTGCCCCATCCCTCAGCCTTGCTTTGTGGTTTCCATGCCTGGCCAAGGTGCAGTGCATCATTATGCTGGGGAGGAGGAGAAGCAGCAGCAGGGATTGCTGGGGGGGTAAGGGAATTGTTGGGGACCTTGGGGGAGTGTGGGGGGATTTTGATCCTTGCCCTCCAGAGAGGTTATTAAGCCCTTTCTCTGCTGCTGTTTGAAGCCTCATGATGGAGGTCAGTTTTGTGCTGGGATTTCACTTTGTGTTTTAACCCCGGGAAGGCAGAGTGGGAGAGCAGCCCTGGCCCGGGCTGCCTTTCATTGCCCAGGGTGGCCAGGGGCCTGCCAGCTGCTGCCCCTCCGGTTGACGAAGCGCCCTGCTGGCTCTTAGCAGCTGGAGGTCTGAGCTGGCAGGGTGACAGCAGGGAAAAACCACCACCAAAACAGCACAGAATAAGGACTGCCCTGAGCTGCCCACTCAGAGGCTGCTCCGTGAGCTGCCAGGCATGCCACAAGGCAGCTGCCACCCTGCCTCACCCCTGTCTGAGCCCTGCACCAGGCTGTGCTCAGCCTTTGCCAAAGCTCCACGGGTGTCACAGACTGGCACAGGCTGCCCAGGGAGGTTACTGAGGCTCTGTGCCTGGAGTCATTCAAGGTGAGGCCGGATGTGGCCCTGGGCAGCCTGCTCTGGTTGGAGGTGTCCCTGTGACTGCAGAGGCTTGTCCAAGATGCCCTGGGAGGGTCCCTTCCACCCCAGTGCAACCTGTGACTGTCTCCTCTCTCTAGTAAGGAGGAAGAGGAGAGGAAATGGCCTCAGGCTGGAGCGGGAGAGGTTTAGGTTGGACAACAGAAGAACCTTCTTGACCAAAAGGGTTCTCAGAGCCTGGCACAGGCTGCCCAGGGAGGTGGCTGAATGCCCACCCCGGAGGTGTTTGAGAGAGGCAGAGCTGTGGTGCTGAGGGCCATGGCTCAGCCCCAGCCTGGGCAGACTTGGGGAATGGTTGGACTGGAAGCTCTGAAAGGCCTTTTGCAACCCAGAGGGCTCTGTGATCCTGTGGTCAGGTTCCTGCCTCCTCCTCCCACCCCGCATCAGCCCCAGCTGCTGTGCCCGGCTGGGCTGCGCTGAAGGCAGCAGCGCTGCGGCTCCTGGGGCGCTGCCGCCGGGGGGGTGCTGGGATGCTGCCCTTTGTTTGCAGGGGCTTTGCCTTTGCCTGGCAGCCGCCTCCCAGCTTCCACCACTGGGTGGAACAGGCAGCCCAGTTTTACCACCACCGTGCTGCCGGGGAGAAGCCTTTGGAGCCGAGGGAGGGAGAGGAGCGGAGCAGAGGTGCGATGTTGAGTTTCTCCGTCTGCAGCGATTCCTTAATGCAGGCATCCATTAACCGCCCTAATAATTCAGCAAGGAAAATGGCCAGGAAAACCTTGTTAAATGTCGGCTTAATGAGAGTGATGGGTTTTAATGGATGTCTTAATTAGGCATGATTAGATAGAATGTTCCTGTGGTGGCTTCGGCCCTTTTCTGTCCCCAGCACGGGGCTGGGGAAGGAGCCTGTGTGCCAGGGGCTGCTGGCATGGGCAGCCAGCCCCTCTTTGCCTCTGGCCCCCAATCCTGAGTGGGGTCATGTCTGACCCTGGGTCACCACAGGAGAAATCACAGAATCACAATCGTTTTGGTGCAAAAATCTCTCTAAGGTCATCTAAGTTCAACCTTCAACCCAGCCCCACCATGGCCACTAACTCATGGCCCCAGGTGCCATGGGCACAGGGTTCTTGAACCCCTCCAGACATGGGGACTCCACCACCTCCCCGGGCAGCCTGTGCCAGTCCCTGACCACTCCTGCAGCAGAGGATTGTTTCCTCCTCTCCAACCTGTCCCTCCCCCGGCGCAATTCCAGGAGGAACCTGGAGAATTCCCTGGGCCAGGCATGACCAGAGGCCGGGTGGGCACCTCGGGGCTGGGCTGCTCTAGCCCTGCCTCTGTGGCCTCGGAGTGGCTGGGGCCTGCCCCAGAGCTCTGAACTGTGCCTTTAGTGTTCTGTCTGTCACTTTTTTTTCTGCTGGACCATTTATGCGTTTCCCCTCCCCACAGTGAGAACTTTTGAGTCTTCTATTGATTCCAGTCTTAAAAGAGGAAGAAAAATGCCCTCCTTGATGTGTCTTCTAATGCTTCTCCTTCCCCAAGGGTCTTTTCATGAGCCTGTTTACAAACAGGGGCATAAATCTGCTAGCAAAGCCCTGGCTGGTTAATGGCCCATCCAGGAAGGGTTTTACAGGAGCTAAACTGCTTGGGAAAACTCATTTTTTTAGGAGACACCGGAGAGCAGAGCTCCACCTGACCTTGCAGGGGCTGCTGTGGGCATGGTTTCCTGGCACAGCGGTCAGGGATTGGCACAGGCTGCCCGGGGAGGTGTTCAGATGTGGCTTCTTCAGGGTGCAGTTTAGTGGCTGCGGCAGTTGGGTTGTGGCAGGACTTGAGTGGTCTGAAAGGGCTTTTCCAAGGCGGACGGCCCCGGGGAGTCTGTGAGCATTTCTAACCTCACCCACTTACATCAGCCTGGAGCCCCAGCCCCGTGCCGTGGTGTCAGAGGCCCTTTGCTCTCTGGCCAGAGCAGGGATTGTTCTCCTGGACAATGGCAGAGCCGCAAGGAAGCGCAGGATCCGGCCCCGTGTCCGGCAGCTCCATTGTTCCCACCCTCGCTTGCAAGCAGCCAGCACCTGGCAAGCCTCTGAGTCAGCTCCAGGGCGCTGGAGCCTTTCTGGAACCTTTTCCCTTTTGTGTTCTGCTCTGGGGGGCTCTCGCTGGGGTCTTTGGCTGTTTGTTGTTGTGCTCACGTCAGGCTCTGCCGCGGGAGCGGCGCCGTCCGGCCGCGCTGCGCTTGCCAAGGGAGGAGGCTCCCACCCGGCTCTGGGGCAGCTCTCCAGCAGGCACAGCTCTCCAGCAGGCAGCAGCTCTCCCACAGTGACTGCAGAAAGGGCTTTTTTTCACTCCAGCTGGGCAGCAGGAGGTGTTTTTTTAACTCTAGCTGGCTGCTAATGACAGCCTGGCAGGGGCTGGAGGGGACCTCCAGAGATGGAATCATAGAGTGGGTTAGGTTGGAAGGAACCTCGAAGATCATCCAGTTCCAAGCCCCCTGCCGTGCCCAAGGGCACATCCCACTAGAACAGGTCACTCAGGGCCTCATCCAACCTGGCCTTGAACACCTCCAGGGAGGTTCTGGATCACAGAATCACTGAATGTGATCAAAGGTCACATTTGGTGCTTCTGTGACCCACAGCCTCCCTGGGCAACCTGTGCCAGCACCTCAACCACCCTCACTGATCTTCCAGTGCAAACCCCTGCCAGAGCAGGGGCACGCAGCAGCACATCCAGGTGGGTTTGGAAAGTCTCCCCAGAAGGAGACTCCACAACCTCTCTGAGCAGCCTGCTCCAGGGCTTTGGCACCCTCACACTGAAGAAGCTTCCCCTGGGTTCCAGTTTGTGGCTGTTGCCTCTCGCCCTGTCACTGGGCACTGCTGACAAGAACCCAGCTCCATCCTCTTGACCTCCACCTTTGGTGGTCAGCATGGATCAGATCCCCTCTCAGGCTGCTCTCAGCCTAACCAGCTCCAGGGCTCTCAGGCTCTCCTCATATGAGAGCTGTTCCGGTCCCCCCCCCTCCTCCCAGTGACTCTCCACTGGACTCTCTCCAGCAGGTCCTCATCCTTCTTGAGCTGGGGAGCCCCCAGCTGGACGCAGCACTCCAGATGAGGCCTCACCAGGACGTGGTAAAGAGGCAGGAGAACTTCCCTTGCCCTGCTGGCCATACTTTTAGTCATGCACCCCAGGAAGCTCTTGGCTTTCTTGGCTACGAGGGCACCTTGCTGGCTCATGGGCAGCCTGGTGCCCACCAGTGCTGCTAGGCCCTTGCCTGCAGCTGGGGCTGTGCAGCAGGTCAGCCCCAAGCTGTACTGCTGTTGGGGGTTGTTGCTCTGAGCTGCAGGAGCCCCGGGGGCAGCGCTGCCTGTGCCTTCGGGCAGCGCTGCCTGTGCCTTCGGGCAGCGCTGCCTGCCTGGCAGGAGCCCCTTGGCTGTCGCTTGCTGCAGCCTGCGATCTACTGGGGGCGTTTATTTGCCTGGCTGCTGTCTTTCAGCTGAAAGCAGCTGGGAGGGCTCCCAGCCTGCCTGCGGGGGGGAGGAGGGAGCTGCCTCGGCACTAACACTCCTGCCATGGGGGAGAATGCATTTGAAGGCTGAAAAATTGATGAGCTGCTTTTTTTCCCCCTCTTGTTCTTCTGCTTTTTGGTGTGCTTGAAGATAAATCCATCTCAGATGGAAGCTGTCTGCAGAACGTGCAAGAGCTCTCTAGCAAGTGCCTGCTGCCTGCCCTGGGGGGGTCGTGGTGAGGTGGGGAGCCTCCTGCAGAAAGTGCTTGCTTTGGCAGCCAGGTTGCTTTCTTAATGAGGAGCTGTTTGCAGAAGGGGGGGGTTGGCAGCCTCGAATCCTTTTCCAGTGGGCTGTAAATGCAGCGAGCTGCAGTCCCTGCCTTGCTTGTGGGCTGTGCTGTCCTCAGACTCTTCTCTTCCTCTCTTTTCTTTGGCTAAAGTTTCCCTGAGAGAGTAACGAAGAAGTGCAGGGTGGTGCTACCCAGAGGATTTAGTCTGGAGAGTGGAATGCTCACAGCCTTGCCCTGGGGTGCTGGTGTCTGCTCTGGGGACAGTGCCTTGGACAGGAGGATATTGCCCATCAGCACCCAGGCCGTCTGGGGGAAGAGGGAAAAGCCTGACCCGCAGTCACAGAATCACAGCATGCCAGGGGCTGGAAGTGACCTCTGAATGCCATCGAGTCCAACCCCCCTGCCGGGGCAGGTCACACAGAGCACATCCAGGCAGGCCTTGAAGGTCTCCAGAAAAGGAGACTCCACCACCCCTCTGGGCAGCCTGCTCCAGCCCTCTGGGGCACTGCAAGCTGGTTGCCACCCCTGCCATCACCCCGCAGCTCCCTAGACCTCTGGCAATGACCTCTTACTGCAAGAAGCCTGGGGTTCAGCAGCCCCCTAAAGATGCTCCCTCCCACCCTTACACATCTGTGCCCCTCTAGGAAAGGGATTGGCAGCCCCCAGCCAGCCAGCCCTGCTCTGTCCCCGGTGGCGCGGGCAGGGTGAGCAGAGCAGGGGCAGGGTTTGGGTGGCAAGCACCGAAGCCATCGAGCTCTGTGCCAGGCTTTGTGCCTGATGGTTTACAAACACACCCCTGGTGCTCAAGCACATGGAAGCAGATCGTTAAGCACATCATTAATCTTCCCAGCCCACCTAATCAACGATCAATTAATCTGCAGGCTGAGCTGATGCAGAGCTCACCGCAGCCCTGGCACAAGGCAGAGCTGAGGCCAAGCCTCATCCCTGCTCAGCCCAGCTCCTGCTGCAGCTCCAGACCTGGCTCTGGGACCCTCCCTGCAGCACCCCTAAGTCAAGGCCCTCGCTGGGCTTGCCCTGGGTGGGCTGAGGGACTGCCTGATGTCTGCCGGGGTGGAGAGCTCTGCCTGAGCCTTGCACCCAGCCTGGGGTTGGCCATCAGAAGGGTGCTGGGGCCCTGGGGTGAGGTTCTGCCAGGCTGTGCTGCCCTCCAGGCTGGGCAGCTGCGTGGAGAGAGACAATGAAGACCAACCAGGGCAAGTGGAGAGTCCTGCTCCCGGGGAAGAGCAACCCCATGGGGCAGACAGCTTGGGGCTGAGCTGCTGGAGGGCAGCTCTGGGGAAAAGGCCCTGGTGGACAGCAGGATGGCCATGAGCCAGCAAGGTGCCCATCTGGCTAAGTAGGCCAAGGGCATCCTGGGGTGCAGCAAGAAGAGTGTGGTTGAGAGATGTTCTCTGCTCTGCCCTGCTGGGGCCTCACCTGCACTGCTGTGCCCAGGTCTGGGCTCCCCAGCTCAGGAAGGACAAAGAACTGCTGGGGAGAGCCCAGCACAGGGCACTGGAACAGCTCTGACCTGAGGAGAGGCTGAGGGCTGGGGCTGGTTGGCCTGGGGGGCAGGAGGCTGAGGGGGAGCTCATTAATGCCTGAGGGGGATGGAGCCAGACTCTTGCCAGCAGTGCCCTGTGACAGCACAAGGCACAATGGGCACAGAGGAGAGCACAGGAGGCTCCATCTAAACATGAGGAGAAAAAAATCTTCCCTCTGAGGGTGGCAGAGCCCTGGAGCAGGCTGCCCAGAGAGGCTGTGGAGTCTGCTTTGGAGGCATCCAAACCTGCCTGGAGGTGTTCCTGTGTGACTGACTGAGTCGCACTGCTCTAGCAGGGGGTGAGCAAGATGATCTCCAGAGGTCCCTTCCAACCCTTCCGTGGATGGCTTTGGCTTTGCTCTCAGCGTGAGGTTCATGGTCCAACTCCCCCAGAAAGGTGAGTCAGGCAGCAGCAAGAGTGGAGGGCTGCAGGAAAGGGAAGGCATCAGAGCAGCCTCCCCTGGAGCTGCAGGAGGCTTAAGGCAGGCAGAGTCTCTGTAATTGCAGGAGGCAAAAGCAAATTGGTGATAATAACAATTAAGAGCCAATTGCTTGCAGCTACAGGGGTGGGAGGAAGCTGAGGCCAGGGGCTGCAGGTGTGCTGTGCTCGGGGGTGCTGATAAAGGGAAGGGTCTGCCTCTGGCTGCCTCCTGCCCTGCCCTGCCCGCCCCGCACGGTGCCCCCACGGGAGCGCTTGTGTGGGCCGTGGAGAGGACTGCGCAGTGCTGCCGTGGTGGGGAGGGGGAAGGGCAGCGTGGGGGTGGCCGTTCCCCCTGGGGTGCCCCATCCCCACTCCGCTGGGCCTGCTGCTGGAGAGCAGCTCGGCCGCAGCCAGCCGAGTGCCTCGGGTGGGGAGGAAGAGCCCAGCCCTGAGTAATGAAACTGTAAAATGTTGTTTGGGTTTATCCTTTTTTATCATCTTTTAATATCTGGCGAGCCCGTGTGAGCAGCAGGCCTGACGAGCTCTGAATGGCAGGTTAAAGGGCCCCAATAAAGATTAGATGCTCCACTATCTGCTAAGGAAATTGCATCAAAGTGGTTCCTCCTGCTTGCTCCCATTAATTTCCTCTGCTGCCTGCTGGAGCTGCCTCATATCCTGCTGCAGCAGGCAGGGGCTAAGAGGCACTTCCCATTATCTCAATCATCCCTCTGGTTATCAGGCACTTAGGGTGTTCCTCTGCACAGCCCTGCCTCGGGGGTGGCAGCAGCACGGGGGCACAGCCAGGAGCCAAGCGCAGGCGTGACCACCTCTGGGTGAGGCAAGAACAGCTCCCCCCAGCCAGGAGGTGGAAGTCAGGTACCTGTGTCCTTCCCCAGCCTGTGCTCTGCAGGGGTCACCTGAGGGCTGTGGCAAGGGGGGGTGAGCAGCCATTCACCAGTGGTAGAGTGAGGCAAGAGTGAGGGACTGCATCTTTGTCACCTCATCCTCACCCTGTGACAGTGAGGGGGTTGGTTCTGCACAGGCAGCCCAGACCTGGGCTGCATCCCGGGAGGGGATCCTGCCCCTCTGCTCTGCTTAGACCTCACCTGCAGCACTGCCTCCAGCTCTGGGCCTCCAGCACGAGAAGGACCTGGAGCTGCTGCAGAGGATCTAGACCCTAAGATGATCAGAGGCTGAGGAACCTCTGCTGTGGGGAGAGGCTGGGAGAGTTGTGGCTGTGCAGCCTGGAGAAGAGAGGGCTCCAGAGAGACCTCAGAGCAGCCTGGCAGGAGCTGAAGGGCTCCAGGAGAGCTGGAGAGGGACTTTGGAGAAGGTCTGGGAGTGCCAGGACGAGGGACAATGGCTTTGAGCTGAGAGAGGGCAGACTGAGAGTGGAGAGGAGGAAGAAATTCTTTGCTGTGAGAGGGGGGAGGGCCTGGCACAGGTTGCCCAGGGAGGCTGTGGCTGCCTCCTCCCTGGAGGTGTTCAAGAAACCTGTGGCCATGGCACTCAGGGACATGGTTTAGTGAGCATGTTGGGGCTGGGTTGAAGGTTGGACTTGGTGGTCTTAGAGGGCACTTCCAGACCTCATGATTCTGTAACCTCCCCTCCTCCTCCTGCCTCTCCTCCTCCCCCTGCCTTTCTTTATTCTCCTCCTCCTCCTCCTCTCACTTCCTGCCCCCTGCCAAGGCCAGGACCTCTTCTGCCCTCCAACAGCTCTGCTGTCGTCTCTCTTGCAGCCTGCCCCGTGGGGACGTTCAAGGCCAGCCAGGGCACAGGGCTCTGCATCCCCTGCCCCTCCAACAGCCGCTCTGCCGCCGAGGCTGCGCCGCTCTGCAGCTGCCGCAATGGCTTCTACCGGGCAGACCTGGACCCCCCCACAGCCGCCTGCACCAGTGAGTACCAGAGCAGGGCTGGGGGGCTACAGGGCCTCAACAGCAGGGATGAAGCCAGGAGCTCGTTTTCTGCCTCCCAGCCTGCTGCTGAAGGCAGCCAGCTGAGGTCAACACACCACAACTCCATGCCCATCCCCAGCAGCAGACCTTGGCTCTGCCTCATTCAGAGCAGAGGCTGAGCTGCCCTGGCACCCCGTGGCACTTGTTGGCACCTGTGGCACCAGCCATATAGCTTCACCAGTGCATCTGCCTGTGGGTCATGCTAGCACTTGTGATGGACCAGTGCCCCGGGTGGCTTGTGCCCAGCTACAGTGGGACAAGGGTGGGCACTCTGCCACCCTGCTCTGCTCTGCTGAGACCTCACCTGGAGCACTGCACCCAGTTGTGGTGCCCCCAGAAGAGACCACAAAGAAAAGCCTGGATGAGGCACTTAGTGCCATGGTCTGGTTGACTGGATAGGGCTGGGTGCTAGGTTGGACTGGATGAGCTTAGAGGTCTCTGCCAACCTGCTTGATTCTATGATCAGAGGGCTGAAGAACTTCCCCTGTGTTTACAGGCTGGGAGGGTTGGGGCTGTTCAGCCTGGAGAAGAGAAGGCTGCTGTAAGGGCTCCCTGAAGCATTCTCTCCTCCAGGCTGAACGCCCCAATGGGGCTGGATGGTTTGGAAGGGACCTCCAGAGGTCATCCAGTCCAACCCCCCTGCCAGAGCAGGGGCACCCAGGGCAGGTCACACAGGAAGGCATCCAGATGGGTCTTGAAAGTCTCCATAGAAGGAGACTGCATCCTCTGTGGGCAACCTCCCTCCCGCCCCACATCCCTTCTGTAATGCCCTTCTGACCTCTCCACTGAGCTGCTGGCATTGTGGAGGCAGCCCACGGTGAGATGTCTCTGGTGCCTTGGCTGCAGTGAGGACACTGCACTGCAGCTGCTCCCAGACAGGCACAGGGAAGGAAACGGGAAGGGAATGGATTTCTTCATCTTGTGTTATTCAGTGTTTGGTTCTGGAGGCTGCTGCTCCTCTCAGCACCGTAGCACAATGCTTTCATCCATGGTATCCATGGCAACGGCTCAGTAGCTCCCAAAGAGCCTGCCTGGGTGCAGCTAAGGGGGCAGGGAGCAGGGAGCTGGGCAGAGGTGGCTTCCTGTGGCCCACCAGAGCTGGTTGGCAGTGGTGGCCAGAGCAGGGTGCCAGCCTACAGCTCCCTGAGAGGAGGCTGGAGCCAGGTGGGGGTTGGGCTCTGCTCCCCAGTCTCAGGTGATGGAGGGAGAGGAAATGGCCTGAAATTGTGCCAGGGAAGGGCTAGGTTGGAGAGGAGGAAAAATATCTGTGATGCAAGAGTGGTGAGGGATTGGCACGGGCTGTCCAGGGAGGAGGTGGAGTGCCCATGCCTGGGGGTGTCCAAGAACCCTGGGGCCATGGTTTAGTGGCCATGGTGGTGCTGGGTTGCTGCTTGGACTGGAGGGTCTCAGAGGCCTTTCCCAACCCACACAGCTCTGTGGTTCTGTGCAGGGTACCCTCTCCATCACAGCAGCCACATCTCCCCTCTGAGGAGGAGGCTGCCCCTGCCCATCCCGTTCTCAGGCAGTGGAGGGGATAATTTGTCTGCAGCCACTAAGGATGTTCCCCAGCACACACGCAGGTGGAGGGCGCCCCTGGGCTGGGGTTCCCCAAGCTGCAGTGCTCTTTGCTCTCTTAACCTCTCCTCACAGGTCGAGTCCTGCATCGTTTTTATTGCTGCCCCCATCGGGACAGTCCTTTCCCTCCCTGAGCAGTGCAGCTCTCTGCCCAGCCAGCGCCACTGAGCTATCTCTTGCCTTGCTCAGTGTTTGGTGGGGCTGGCTGCAGAGCCCTCCTGGCCATGCCCAGGGCCTCCTCCCACCAGCCCAGGGGGCTCAGGGCCTCATCCAGCCTGGCCTTGGACACCTCCAGGGAGGTTGTGGAGCACAGAAGTGCTGAATGTGATCAAAGAGTCTCCCTCTGTGTCCCCCTGGCCCCTGCTGAGCCCCAGCAGTGCTGGAGTGTCCCTCAGTGTCCCCCTGGCCCCTGTTGAGCCCCAGCAGCGCTGGAGTGTCCTTCTGTGTCCCCCTGGCCCCTGCTGAGCCCCAGCGGCGTCTCTGAAGGGCTCTCCTCTCCACCAGGTGTCCCCTCCGGTCCCCGCAATGTCATCTCCATCGTCAACGAGACCTCCATCATCCTGGAGTGGCACCCGCCGCGGGACACGGGTGGCCGCCACGACCTCAGCTACAACATCGTCTGCAGGAAGTGCCGCTCCGACCGCCGCGCCTGTGCCCGCTGCGACGACAACGTCGACTTCGTGCCCCGCCAGCTGGGGCTGACTGGCACCCGAGTGCTCATCAGCAGCCTCTGGGCACACACCCCCTACACCTTCGAGATCCAGGCCGTCAACGGCGTCTCCAGCAAGAGCCCCTTCCCCCCGCAGCACGTCTCGGTCAACATCACCACCAACCAAGCCGGTGAGTCCTGTGCCGTGCCAAGGGAGTGGTGGGGGGGGGTTTGCCCTGCTAACTGCCAGCCCTGCTGTGGGAGGAGGTGGTGAGATGGGAGATGAGGAAGGAAATGCTGGCAGTGAGGGTGGGGAGATGCTGGCACAGGTTGCCCAGGGAGGTTGTGGAGCACAGAAGCACCCAATGTGATCAGAGATCGAAGATCACGTTGGGTGCTTCTGTGCTCCACAACGTCCCTGGAGGTGTTTAGTGCCAGGCTGGATGAGACCCTGAGTACCCTGGGGCTGGTGGGAGGTGTCCCTGGGCATGGCAGAGGGTTGGAGCTGGATGAGCTTTGAGGTCCATTTCCAGCCCAACCCATTCTGTGTGACAAAGCAGAGCTCCCAGGTGCGAGTGGTGCATGGTGGCTGCAGGGGACCTGCAGTTTGTCCTCATGCGCTGGAAAGCAGCGAGTGGGGAGAAGAGCCAGGAACAGAGGGAGGGAGAGGGATGGGCAAAGGGAGAGCTGAGCTGTGGGAGGGATGAGGGTGAGGACTGCTGTCAGGTTTTTATCCCACTCTGGATTCCCTGGGGGTGGAACAGCATTGCCATTCCTCACTTTTCCCAGGTGGGAGCAGGTGGATGGGCTGAGTCCAGCCTGGCTGCCTTACAGCTCCACAGGCGCAGCGTCCCAGGGCTGAGTTCTGGCTCCATCTCTCTCCCATCATTTTCCTCTGATTACCTTTTCTAGGCTCCCCTGTCCCTTTCCCTCCCTCTTCCTGATCAGGCCTCGGGAGCTGAACAAGCAGCTCTGAGCCAAGCCGGGATGCTGGCACAGTGAATGTGCAGATGGCTTGGGGGACCTGGTCCCAGGCTGCAGTGAGGAGCATAGGGAGAGGAGGGTATGGAAACCCATCTGCTGTGGGCAGAGACAGGGGCTGGTAATTCTTGCTTTGTGCCAGGCAGGCAGCCTGTGCCAACCTGCTGCCTCAGGTGAGCAGGACAAAGAAACCTGCTGCAAATACTGCAGCCTCCTGGTTCTAGGGATTCAGATGCACCCCTGTGCGAGGCTGGCATCGTGCACTCCAACCTGCCTCTTCTTTCAGGTCTTCTGCTTTCCAGGGTGGGAGTTTTGCTGTTTATTTACTTTTTTCCCTCCTCAGACTGCCTGGGAGCTGGCAGCAGCCAGGGCCAGCAGGCCTGTGGGGTAACCTGATGGCAATGCAGCAGGGGTGTCAGGGGCAGCAACAGGGCTGTGCTTCTAAAATCCCTTTGTCTTTGCTGTAGGATTCCCTCCTCAAATCCCTTTGGATTTCCAGACAGCTTCCCCACAGGGGTCCGAATCTGGGCTGGTTTAGTGCATCTGGCCCCGCAGGGCTAGTGCCAGTCCCATGCCCGCGCTGGGGAAGCAGGCAGTGCAGCAATCAAGCAAGCAGCAATCAAGCTGAGTGTTTAATTTCAGCCCACGGGCATCTTCCTGGAGTGGAGATGGAGAGATCAAAACCCAAAGAACACCCAACAGGATTAAATGTGTTGGCTAAACAAAGGTGGTGCTAAGCTGTCGACTGGTCCCCGCTGCAGCCACGCGGAGCCAGCTCCTGCTGCTCCCATGTGCCCCCTGGCACGATGCTGTGCCCCAGGCTGATCATGCCAGACTCAGCTCTGCCCCACACCCATGCAGAGGAGGATTTTTCTTGCCCAGCACTGCCTGCATGGCAAGGAAGAGGAGGAGGACAGAGAAGAAGGCTGGGTAGGGAGCTGACCCTGCTGGCAGGTTATGCCAGTGCCACGTGAGCTGTGAGAGACTTGGCACAGCTGTCTCGGAGGCCGTTGGTGGGTGAGGTGCAGGATCGAGGTCCTGTTGGCTGGCTCTGTCCCTTCCAAGTGTAACTTGGGAGGGCAAAATGCCTTTGGAGAGGAGCTTTTGGCCAATGGAGATGTTTGGTGTCCTAGAGGATGTGGATCCAAGTGGATCCAAGCTGCACCAGGGGAGGCTCAGGCTGGATCTCAGGAAAGATTTCTGCACTGGAAGGGTTCTCAGACACTGGCACAGGCTGCCCAGGGCACTGCTGCAGTCACCTTCCTTGGGGATGTTCAAGTAGCCTGTGGTTCTGGTGCTTGGAGACAGGGTTTAGTGGTGCCCCTGCAGTGCTGGGGTGGGGCTTGGACTGGGTGAGTTTGGAGGTCTCTTCCAACCAAGGATATTCCATAGTTCTTGGTGATGGGAGGATGGCATTGCTGCTGCTAGGCGTGCTCTGCCCCGGGCATGCTCTGCCCAGGAACACTCTGCTCCCCAGCAGGTGCAGGGCAGCCCTGAGGTTGCTGCAGTGCATGTGGAGGGTGAGGCAGGGAGCAGCAGTGGGGGTCCGGTGCCTGGCAGCTGTTTCAGGAAGCTTGCTGGCTTGCCCCTGGTTGCATGAGCTGGTGCAGAGTGGTGCTGCATGGCATGGCAGGGGGAGTGGTTACAAACGTTGGCAGGGAGAGGAGGGGGTGGTACAGATGGACAAATGCCTCTGTGCTTCTTGCTTGCTCCAGCAAGATGCACAGGACCCCTGTGGTTTGCTGCCTGGGACACCTTTGCCCTTCCAGCCACCCTCCCACCGTGGCCTGGGGGTGGGCTAGGAGCTGAAGGAGGGTTTGAGACTTTGCTGCAAGTGTTTAAGCCATGAAAACAAAGCTGGCAGGAGAAGCAGGCCTGGGAGCTGAGGGTGAGCATCCCCTGAGGGCCACTCTCCTGGGACAGGGCTGAGCCGGAGCTGTGCTACAAGTTCCAGCTCCCCGGGGGTCCCCTTCCTGAGCCGTGGTGTTTGTTATCGTGCTCAGGTTGGGCAGATGATTTTTGCTCCTCTTACTGCCAGCCTGTGGGGTTGCAGCCATGGCACAGGCTCTGACAGCCCTGGGTGCTGGCTCACTCAGACAGTTACAGCAGAAAGAAAGCTGAGCTGGAGGCCACCACTGAGCCTGGGTTGTCTTCTCTGGGAGAGCTTTTCTCTGTGTGCCCCACCCTGGGAGACAGCCTTGGAGCAAGCAATCCCAGGGAGAGGGAGCACCGAGGATTTCTAAGCCCCTAATTAGGAAGAATAATTGATTTAAAGAGCAGAACTCCCTCTCTGACCTGCTGCTCTGGCTCCAGGCAAGCTGCTGAGATGCTTCTCTCCCCGCAGGCACGGGAGGTGCTCCACACGCCCGGGAGCTCTGTCCCTCTGCTGTCCCTTAACTTTCCCTCCCTTCCCTCCCGGGCAGCACCCTCCACCGTGCCCATCATGCACCAGGTGAGTGCCACCATGCGGAGCATCACCCTGTCCTGGCCGCAGCCCGAGCAGCCCAACGGCATCATCCTCGACTATGAGCTGCGCTACTACGAGAAGCTGAGTCGCATCTGCACGCCCGACGGCGCCAGCCCCGGCGGCTCCCGGCCCGCGGCGGTAAGCTGGGGGAAGGCTCCAGACACGGCTGGGCTGGGGGGAGCTGCAGCTGGCCCCTCGCTGCTGGGGAGGAGGAACATCTGTGAGCTTTCTGACTGGGAAGGTCTGGGGGGTGGAACAGGTACCACCTCGCCCACAGGCACCAGGGGGTGGGAACAACGTGCAGGCAGAGGAGGGGGAGCGAGTTGTGGGTGTGCAGGGCAGCTCCTGCCCTGGGCAGGATTCTCCCTAGCTGCTCTCCTCCCTTTTCTCCTGCTGTCCTGGCTCTGCTCTCTGCTGGGCTGAGCAGGGACCTGCCGCCTGAGGACTAGGAATCACAGAGGGGGGGTGGGAAAGCTCTCCAGGATCATCCAGGCCAACCTTCATCCTAACACCACCATGCCCACTAGACCGTGTTCGTAGGTGTCAGGAGGAGAGGAGAAGGACAGTGAGGAGCAGCAAAGGTTGTCAGGGTTGTCCCTGCCCCGGGGCACTGCCTCCTGCCGTCCCCTCTGCAACTTTGCGCTGAAGCGTGGTGAGCCCAAGCTGCTGCTGCCCTCCTGCCTCTTGCCAGCTCTAGCAGCTTGCTGCGGGGGTGAGCAGTGAGGAGGTGCTGAGAGGATCTCCCCAGCAGCCCCTCCACAGGGCAGCCTTGCCAGGAGCCAGACCTGGGATGTGTGAGGTTGAGCCCGTTGGAGCAGCTCTCACAGGCCTGCTTTGGTGTTTCCATAGCATCAGCATGCTTTGGGAACATGCAGGGACATCAGTGGTTGGCAGAGGAGGAGTTTGCCACTCATGAGTGGGTTTGCTCTGGATGCTTCTCTCCTTCTCTGGAGACTTGGATGTGTTGCTTTGTGCCCTGCCCTGAGTGCTCCCACTCTGCCAGGGGCTTGCACTGGATGATCTCTGGAGGTCCCTACCAGCCCCTGCCACTCTGTGATTCTGTGCCCCTGTTGCTCCTCGCTGTGATTCTGTGCCTCTGTTGCTCCTCGCTGTGATTCTGTGCCTCTGTTGCTCCTCACTGTGGTGGCACCAGGGGGCTGCGGGGAGGCACGAGCTGTAGAGACCTCCTCAGGTGCCAGCCAGTGCTCGTGGTCTTGTTCCTCTGGGACTCTCCGTATCGGGGGTTGGCTGCAACTGGGAGCATCCGAGCCCCTTTGCCCAGGCTCTGACACTTGACCCCCAGAGCAAAACCAGGGCCACCGCTTTACGCCCCTGCGGATGAGCCTCACCCCTGCCATCCAGAGGGGCGGGTGGGCTGCAGGGCTGCTCACCCCCTGGCTGCTGCCCGTCGCTGCTGAGCAGCTCTCCCGGCTGTGCCCAGCAGGAGCACAGCGAGTACAACTCGTCCATGGCACGCAGCCAGACCAACACTGCGCGCATCGAGGGGCTGCGGCCGGGCATGCTCTACGTGGTGCAGGTGCGGGCACGCACGGTGGCAGGCTACGGCAAGTACAGCGGCAAGATGTGCTTCCAGACCCTGACCGACGGTGAGTGCCGGCGCTGCGGGCTGGGGCTGCGGGCAGCTGTGGGCTCTGCCTACCCTCAGGGGCTGTCCCCACCAAGCTGTGTGCCAGGGGCAGCCTGACGAGAGCCAGGGGATTGGCAACACTGCCCCAGAGTTGCTAGCTGCAGGAGCCTGCCCCAAACCCCTGAGTTCTGCCCACTCCAAGCCTCTGAGCTCTGCCAGCTCCCCTCCTGCTTGGAATCATGGAATGGTTTGGGTTGGGACAGCCTCCAACCCCAACCCTTTGCCATGCCCAGGGACACCTCCCACCAGCCCAGGGTGCTCAAGGCCTCATCCAACCTGGCCTTGAACACTTCCAGGGAGGTTGTGGATCACAGAAGCACAGAATGTGATTGTTGCAGATCCTGTGCCACTCTCCCCACCCTCACTGCCAACAATTTCTTCCTTCTCTCCACTCTCAGTCTCCCCTGTCTCAGCTCACAGCCATTGTCTCTCATCCTGGTACCCCCAGCCCTTGTCACAAGTCCCTCCCCAGCTCTCCTGGAGCTCTCCCTTCAAGCACTGGGAGGCTGCTCTGAGGTCTCCCTGCAGCCTTCTCTTCTCCATAGAGGTGACAAGTGGCTGTCTTGGCTTTCTCCACACATGTCACAGAATCAGCCAGGTTGGAAGAGACCTCCAGGCTCATCCAGCCCAACCTAGCACCCAGCCCTGGCCAATCACCCAGACCATGGCACTTTGCTTGAACACCTCCGGGGACAGTGAATCCACCACCTCCCTGGGCAGCCCGTTCCAGTGCCAATCACTCTCTCTGCCAACAACTTCCTCCTCACATCCAGCCTTTACCTGCCCTGGCACAGCTTGAGGCTGTGTCCCCTTCTTCTGTCCATGGCTGCCTGGCAGCAGAGCCCAACCCCACCTGGCTACAGCCTCCCTCTGTCCACTTCTCCCTGTGCCACTGTAGCTCCCAGCACCAACCAATGCTCCCACCTGGACCCTCTTTGTCCCATCATCCTCCCATGGGAGCAGCACCCATGGAATTGGGAGCATTACAGGAGCCCCTCCCAGGAGGCTGCTCCACTCCAGGAGTGTGTGAGGGCAAATCCATCCCAGCCCTCTTTTGCAGATGACTACAAGTCCGAGCTGAGGGAGCAGCTGCCTTTGATCGCAGGCTCGGCGGCAGCCGGGGTGGTCTTCATCGTCTCTCTGGTGGCCATTTCCATTGTCTGCAGCAGGTGGGTCCCCCTGGGATGCTGTGCCCCTGGAAGGTGGAGGTGGTCAGACATAGCTGGGAGAGATGTCACAGTGGTAGGAGGTAGAAGGAAACTCTGAAGGTCATCTGGTCCAAGTCCCCTTCCAGAGGAGGGTCAGCCAGGAACATGTCTGGGTGGCTTTGGAATGCCTCTGGAGAAGGAGACTGCAGCAGCTCTCTGGGCAGCCTGCTCCAGGGCTCTGCCTCCCTCAAAGGGAAGAATTCTCTCCTGATGTTTATGTGCAGCCTCCTGTGCTCCACTTTGTGCCCAGTGCCCCTTGGACACCGCTGACAGGAGTCTGGCTCCATCCTCCTGACACTCACCCTTTAGGTGCTGATCAGCATCAGTGAGCTCCCCCCAGCCCCAGCTCGGCCTCCCCTTTAAGGTAGTTCCAGTCCCTCCTCAGCTGTTGGCTCTCCTCTGGACATCTCCTCCTCAAACTGGGGAGCCCAGAACTGGACACTGTTCCAGGGCAGAGTGGGAGAGCAGAA
The DNA here is from genome assembly GCF_015220805.1 of Pogoniulus pusillus. Taxonomy (NCBI): domain Eukaryota; kingdom Metazoa; phylum Chordata; class Aves; order Piciformes; family Lybiidae; genus Pogoniulus; species Pogoniulus pusillus. The sequence goes on from NC_087289.1 coordinate 504,200, forward strand.
CCTCCCTCAGCCTGCTGGCCACACTCTACTTGAGGTATGCCAGGATGCCCTTGGCCTTCCTGGCCACAAGGCCACCTTGCTGACTTGTGGGCACCCTGTTGTCCACCACCAGTGCCAGGTCCTTTGCCCAGAGCTGCTGTCCTGCAGCTCAGACCCTAGCTGTGGTGGTGCAGGGAGCTGCCAGCCCTGGGAGCTGCCAGCCCAGCTGCAGGGCTCTGCCCTTGCCATGCTTGGAGTTCAGTGGGTTTCTCCCTGCCCGGCTCTGCAGCCTGCCCGGGTCACGCTGAGCCTTCCTCTTGGGTGGCAGCTGAGGGCCCCCTGGAGCTGCCAGAACCTGGTGAGTGCTGCTGGCAGGCAGTGTGGGTCCGTGCCAGCCTTGAGCCCTGTGTGCCCTGTCCCTGCAGGAAGCGAGGCTACAGCAAGGAGGCTGTGTACAGCGACAAGCTGCAGCACTACAGCACCGGCAGAGGTGAGTGCCCTGCCCCAGCCTCTCTGCCACCCCGTGCTTCTCTGTGCCACCCTGCCCCAGCCTCTCTGCCACCCTGTGCCTCTCTGCCCCACCCTGCCCCAGCCTCTCTGCCACCCTGTGCCTCTCTGTGCCACTCTGCACCACCCTATGCCTCTCTGTGCCACCCTGCCCCAGCCTCTCTGCCACCCTGTGCCTCTCTGCACCACCGTGCCCCAGCCTCTCTGCCACCCTGCACCTTCTCATGGCCATGCTGAGGGAAGGAGAGTCCCAGGGTGCAGATGGGGAGCACCCTAGGATGGGAGTGGTCTGCAGCTGTGTGTCACAGAGTCACAGCATGGCAGGGGTTGGAAGGGGCCTCTGGAGATCTGCCAGTCCAGCCCCCTGCCAGAGCAGGGCACCCAGGGCAGGGCATACAGAACACACTCAGGTGGGGCTGGAAAGCCTCCAGAGCAGGAGACTCCACAGCCTCTCTGGGCAGCCTGCTCCACCCTCACAGCACAGTTCTGATGTTGGATGGAACCTCTCTTGGTCAGGCTTCTGCCCATTGCCTCCTCTCCTGTCACTGGGCCCCTCCCTGCTGCCAGCCACCCCTGAGGTCTTTGGCAGCACTGCTGAGAGGCCTCCTCAGCCTTCTCTTCTGCAGGGTGTCTGCAGGAGTGGTGCAGTGCTGAGAGTGGGTAAAGCAGTGGCATTTGGGGACTGGGTGGGCAAGGGGAATGCAAGGGGCAGGAGGGGGAGGTAGTGGATGGGAGATGGGGAGAGGCTGCTGTGAAGACTCCCAGAGGAGGAGGGGAAGGAGAGAGACAATTTCGTGCAGGATGAGCTCCTCCCACAGGCTCTGCCCAGCCCAGGAGTGGTGCTGGGCTGCCCTCAGCGCTAGAGGCACTCAGGGTGTTGACACTGCTGCTGTCCTGGCATGGGGCCGATGCTTGCCCTGCTCCAGAAAGGAATTGCAGCCAAGGAGCTGGGAGGGTTTACTTGGCTTGGGGCTGCTGATCCCCTTGGCAAGCCACTAGGAGAGCCTGCGCTTGAAAGACCTTTCCCCAGGGCACCTTTGCAGCTGCTGGAGCTGTGCTGTGGCTGGTGTGTGCTCAGTGCCTCTCCAGCTCGGGTGCAGCCAGCAGGCTGCTGTGGCTGGTGGGACTGATAATAAGGTGGCACAGCAGCAGCTCTGAGGGGTGAGGAATTGCCATGAGGTCCCTTGGGCTCCGTGTGCCATCCCTGTGGGCTGTAAATCTGCACCCTCCAGAGATGCTTCCCAGGAGTGTTTTGCTGCCTTGGGTGAAGAAACCATTCCTGAGTCCTGGGCAGCTGCTTGGGGCAAAGGAATAGCAGTGGGATGCAGGGATGGGTGAAGGGCCCCTGGGTCCTCTGACCTCCTTGGCTTCATGCCACATCCTCTGCTTGGTGAGGCTGTGGCTGGCTGTAAGCCTCCCAGCAAACAAGAAGCTGCTTTCCAGCCCTCGCTGGGTGAGAGTCAAACACAGCAGACCTGGCCCTTGCCTCCTTCTTTCCTCCCTGCTTCTGTGCCATGGGTGGCAGGGGGAGATATGGCTGCCTGGTGGCTGAACTCCTGTTGGGCTGCAGGGGCACTTCTTGGTTCTGTATGGGAACATTCCCCACTCCACTGAGTGTGCTGGCTTGGAAGGGACCTTCAAAGGTCATGTTGTCCAACCCCCTTACAGTGAACAGGGTCACCTCCAGCTAGAGCAGGTTGCTCAAGGCCCCATCAAGAGTGATCTTGAACACCTCCAGGCATGGCATGGAGCCTCAGCTACATCCCTGGTGCATCCCCAGAGCACCACAGAGTGCTCCACCATCCCTGGTGCATCCCCAGGCACCCCAGGGAATGCTGCAGTGCTCAAAGCAGGCAGGAGGGCACTGAAGGGGGTGCCTGTGTCTGGGTTTTAAAGCTGAGCAGTGCAGATTGGTGTCCAAAAGCCAGGGGTGCTGGGGCAGCTTCTGGGCGTGCAGCAAAAGCCTTTCAAGGTTAGTGAGCCTCCAGGCACTTGCTGTGGCTGATGCTGGAGCAGAGCAGGTGGGAGATTAGTGGTGAGAGACTAATGCAGGAGCAGAGCCTCTGCTGGAGCGCATCGCACACGTGCTCGGCGCTGCTGCAGCTGCAGCCTCCCTGCCTGCTGCCAGCAAGAGCTGCCTGGGCTGGGGCTTGGGGGTGAAGTGGGGGTCAGCCAGGCTGGTTTAGTGTCTGCCACTGCTTCACCTGGAGCTTTGAGGCAGAGGAGGTAGGGCAGGCCCTGTGGAAATGCTGCTGATTTGAGTACCAAGAGGCTTCCTGGTCAGGGCATGTTCACTGCTGAGGAGAGATGATGCCAGCAGGGACCTGAGGCTGCACTCAGGGCCACGGCGCAGCTGCTGCAGCTCTGCCAGAGGGGTAAAGAATTTGCTGTCACCTGCAGCATGGCAAAAGGCCTGAGCTGGTTCCTAGGGGGATCAGGATGATTTTAAGAGCAGGCTCAGCACAGGTTGCCTTTGGTGGTGTCTGCCACTGCCAGCCTTTTGGTGAGCTGTGGTGGTCATCTATCATGATCAGCCATGGTGATGATGAGCTTGTGGTGATGGTGAGATGTGGTGATCAGCTGTGGTGATGGTGAGCTTGTGGTGATGATGAGCTTGTGGTGATGATGAGCTTGTGGTGATGGTGAGCTTGTGGTGATGGTGAGCTTGTGGTGATGGTGAGCTTGTGGTGATGGTGAGCTTGTGGTGATGATGAGCTTGTGGTGATGGTGAGCTTGTGGTGATAGTGAGCTTGTGGTGATGATGAGCTTGTGGTGATGATGAGCTTGTGGTGATGGGGAGCCGTGGTGATCATCTGTGGTGGTGGTGAGCTGGTGGCTGAGGTCTGCAGAGGAGCAGAGGGGTTTAGCTGCCCTAACCACACTCGTCTGTGTGGGATGGGCACTAGGGGCAGCTCTGCCCAGGGCACACCGGAGGGCGCTGTCGCGGCAGGCCGAGGCGGTGCCGAGCAGGCGGTTTGGTCTGCTTTGTCTCGGCAGAGGTCTGATCAGTGAGTCAGTCTTGGTTACGATCCTGTAAATCCCTTTGTGGTCCTGGCTGCAGCAGCAGCTGCGCTGGGGAAGGAATTTATGGGGCAGTTAAAGGCTGTGAGACAGAGCTGTAAAGGCATTTATGGAGTGGGAGATGCTCAGATGGCTTCATTGCAGCCTTCCCCCTTGCCTCTGGGCTGCAGAGCTTCTGCCCCACAGGCTCCTTGGAGGAGGGGAAGGCTACCTGCTGAGGGGGTCCTGCAGACAGACCTGCCCTGTTCTGGCACCAGCAGTGCCCCACCACAGGGCTTCCAAGCCTCCTCCCGAGCTCCTTGGGCAGCAAATGCACCAAGCAGCCAGGAGCTGCGCATGGGTTGGTGACAGTGGCTGCTGCGCTCTGCCGGTTCAGCTGCCCCCACCGAGCTCTCGGACCTCTCTTGGGTACATTCTGTCTTTGCAGCACCAGAGCCTCGGAAAGCTCTCACCAGAAAGGAGTTTAGGTCTGCAACTGCTCCCCAGTGCTGGGTGGGAGGAAAAGGAGGGATAACAGTGGAAGAACAGAGGGCAGGGAGGGAGGGGAGAGGCAGCAGGAGAGGATCAGCTGGAGCAGGTAGACCAAAGAGGATGATAATGGTTCATGGGGGTGGCAGAGGTGGGCACAGGCAGAGAGAGGGCACGGAGAGGCGGTGGGCTGCAGTTCATGCCTGTGGCACGACCACTCTTGGTTTCTCTCCCATATTCCTGCCACAAGGATCCCCAGGCATGAAGATCTACATCGACCCCTTCACCTATGAGGACCCCAACGAGGCGGTGCGGGAGTTCGCCAAGGAGATCGATGTGTCCTTCGTCAAGATCGAGGAGGTCATCGGAGCAGGTGGGTCTGGGCAGCCTCCCTGCCCTCCCTGCTGCTCCTGCGTGGCCAGCACACGCCTGGGGCACTTTCCTGAGGGGGCAGATGTGGCTCCCTGCCAGGACACCCTCGAGTGAGCCCCAAGATGTGAAGCTTTTGTGGGGCTGTGGTGGGTTAGGGCAGACGCGAGCTTGGTGCCTGCTCTCGGAGCTGCTCTGGGGTGGAAGAGGCTCCGTGAAGATATTTGCTGGCTGTGGGGCCTCGTGGGACCTCCTACGTGTGACAGGAAGGAAAGGCAGCTCGTGCTGCAGGCTGTGCCACAGCCCCACGTGCAGGCACGTGTGCACGGAGCTGTGCCAGCTGCGCTGCTTCTCTTGCCATGGCTCAGTCACCATTGTGTGTGGAGAGAAAGGGAGAAGCCAAGGGGGGAACTGCAAAGAAGCAACAGATCTCAGCTTCACAGATATCATGGGGTTGGAAGGGGCCCTCAAAGGGCATCTTGTCCTACCCCTCTGCAGTCACACGGACAGCTCCAGACAGAGCAGGCTGCCCAGGGACACATCCAGCCTGACCTTGGATGTCTCCAGGGATGGGGCCTCAGCCACACCCCCGGGCAGCCTCTGCCAGTAGTTCATCACCCTCACTGCGCAGAGCTTCTTCCAAGGAGCTGCTTTGGCCAGGACCATCTTCAGTGATGGATCAGCTGCTCTCACCAGGCTCCAGCCTGGTTTGGATGTCCTCCAGTGGCACATTTTGCCTGGCTGAAGGAAGAGCTCCCCCACTGCAAAGGAGAAGAGGCTTTCTCTTTGCTGGGCAAGGGGCAGCAATGAAAGCAGCCCAGTTAGCCTCCAAGACCACCCAGGTTAACAGTGCCAGCACCTTGTGTTTGAAGCAGTCCTTCCACAGCGATGTTCTGATCAGAGTCCCAGAGGGCCAGGCTGGGAGGGACCTCAGGGCTCCTCTGCCCCAACCCCTGTGGCTGGTGGTGCAGTTGAAAGAAGCTGCCCCAGCACCCTGGCAAGCTGAGTCCTCAAGGAGCCCCAGGGCGGGGACTGCACTGCTGCCCTTGGCAGCTGACCCCAGTGTGTGCCTGTGCCCACGGCAAACATTTCCTCCTGCAGTCCGTGGGGATCTCCCCAGCACTGCCATGTCCCCACTGCTCCTGGTCTTCCCCTGCACTCCAAAGGGAGTCTCCATCCTCCTGGCAGCCACTCCTTGTGCACTGGGCCATGGCAATGAGGTCTCCCCTCAGCCTTCTCCAGCTCTCTCAGTCCCTCTGATGACAGGGCTGCCAGGCCTGTGAGCCCTCTCTGGCCCTTCTCTGGCCACTTGCCCGCCTGGCCACAGCTCTTTCGCTCAGTGGGGACACCGCAGCCAGTGACTTGTCCCCACTGCTCCTCGATTTGCTCTGCGAATCGGCAGGAGCAGCCCCAGCCTCTGCTGCTGCCTGTGCTGGGCTGTGCCACCGGGCAGCAGGCTGCAAGCCTGAGGAGCCGCTCAGCAGCAGAGGCTGCCCCTTTGGAGGCGCCGAGGGCTGCGTGGCTGTGCCCATACCTGCCGGCCCAGCAGCTCCGGGTGCCAGCCCCTGGGGAGCACTGCGTGTGCAGGACGTGCCAGCTGCTGCTGTCGCCCGGCAGGGGAGTTCGGAGAGGTGTACAAGGGGCGCCTGAAGCTGCCTGGCAAGAGGGAGATCTCGGTGGCCATCAAGACGCTGAAGGCTGGCTACTCGGAGAAGCAGCGCCGCGACTTCCTCAGCGAGGCCAGCATCATGGGACAGTTCGACCACCCCAACATCATCCGGCTGGAGGGGGTGGTGACCAAGAGCCGCCCGGTCATGATCATCACTGAGTTCATGGAGAACGGCGCCCTTGACTCCTTCCTGCGGGTGAGCCTCCTGCCGCTGCCAGGAGCCTGCTGCTCCTCTCCCTCCCTGCCTTTTAGGAGTCTGCTGTCTCCCTCCTGCCACAAGCACCTTTCTGCCCTCTGCTGTGGCATCTGGGAAATAGATGAGGGTATCTCATTCTGTAAATCCCTGTGCCCTGCTGAATCCCTGTGCCCTGCCGAATCCCTGTGCCCTGGTGCTTTGCTGAATCCCTGTGCCCTTCTGAATCCCTGTTTCCTTAGCTCAGGAGCTGATGGCCAAGTACCAGCTGCCCTGCAGGTGTTTTGGTGCTGCCATGCTCTGCTTTAACCAGGCAGGGCAGGGCAAGGTAGTGCAGCTGCTTAGTCCCCTGGAGAGGTGCAGCATCCTGCCGAGGCAGGGGGTGAGCAGCTGTGGTGCCAGGGTGGGCTCAGCACCCTCAGCCCCATGCCTGCTCTTCCCCGTGGCAGCAAAACGACGGGCAGTTCACGGTGATCCAGCTGGTGGGCATGCTCAGAGGGATTGCTGCTGGCATGAAGTACCTGGCAGAGATGAACTACGTGCACCGAGACCTGGCTGCCAGGAACATCCTGGTCAACAGCAACCTGGTGTGCAAAGTGTCTGACTTCGGCCTCTCGCGCTACCTGCAGGACGACACTTCAGACCCTACCTACACCAGCTCCCTGGTATGTACCAGCGCAGGGCTCCATGCCCGTGCCTGCACTCCTGCCAGCTGAACCTGTCAGAAGGGGGCTGCAATGCCCTGGAGCCTCTAGCATGGGTAGGAGCAGCTCAGGAAGGTTCCCACCACATGAACTCATGGCCCATAAACCATGCCTGTGATTTCCAACTCTTTTCACCCCTTTCTCTTCCTTACTTTCATAAGCTTTCTGCCTCCTTCTTCCCCCAAACACCTTTCTGCCCTGGACAGTTTCCAGATCAGCCTCTTCCTTCTCCTCCTTGGAGGGAAGGTGCACAAAGGAGGCCCTAGAGAGATGGGAAAGGGAGGCAGGGAGATGGCAGCATCACCAGATGGTACAGCAGTGGCAGCTTCAGCCCTCCAGGTCTGGCCTGCCTTTCCCTGCTGGAAACTTGTTCCAAGCATGAACTAAAGACTGAAGCCCAACAGGACTCAGCCCTTCCCCAGCCATCCTTCTCCTCCTTAGCTTATTTATGGGCAATGGCAGCCCTGCTCTCCTTGCTCCCTGCTGCCCTGGCAGACCCCAGGTCCCCACCGCAGCATCCTGCCAGTGAGTGGTGTTAAGGATGAGCAGAGGCGAGAGGAAGGAACAGCCTCTTGGCCAAGGGCTTCTGGTGACAGGAGGCAAAGGCTTTGAGCTGGGAGAGGGGAGATTGAGAGAGATGAGGAAGAAACTGTTGAGAGTGAGAGTGGAGAGAGACTGATACAGGCTGCCTGGGGTGACTGTGGATGCCTCTGGCCTGGAGATGTTGAAGGCCAGGCTGGATGAGGCCTTGAGCAGCCTGGACTGGTGGGAGGTGTCCCTGGGCATGGCAGGGGCTTGTCACTGGATGTGCTTTCAGGTCCCTTCCAGCCCAACCCATTGCATGAATCCATGAATCCAATGCATTAAATAAGACAGGTGCTGGGTGCAAGCAGGAGGCTGCACCACTCCTGCAGAAGCTGTCTCTTGGGCTGCTGAGCTGTGCCTGGGCACCAGGGCACCTCCAGGCTCTGAAATGGGGGATCCATGGGCAGGCTGACTTTGCATTTTGGCTTGACTGCAGCCCCTCACTTCTCCCTTACCCCCGACCCTGGAGCTGCCCAGAGCCCTCCGGCAGGCAGCAGCCTTTAAGCACACAGCCACCACTTCTGTTCTGTGCCAAGCCTGCAGCAGTAGCTGCTGGGCCCGGGCACGGAGCAGCCTTCCCCCCACCTCTGGAGCTAAAGCAGATTATCTCATCTGGGCCTTTAGTTAATTTAGGCTGTAATAGATCTCCCTGGCAGCTGGAAAGTGATGCTGTGTCTGCGATTGCATCACTCTGCCTCCCACAGCAGGGGTTAGCTCTGGGGGAAAGGCAGCAAAAACAACCCAGCAGTTAATTTCTCCACTTGCTGCTTCCTCAAATCAAATCTTTTGCCATTCATCCTTCCACGGTAGCTGGCACCGTGCCAGAGAGGCTGTGGCAGTGATGGCACCAAGCCGTGGGCAGTGCAGCTCTGCCTTCACCCAGTCCCGGACCTGGCTCTGCTTCTCCGGATCTTGGCTCTTTTGGTGGTCTCTTTCCCTCCTATTTCAGTGCTCCTGTCCCGAGGAGCAGTCCCTTCTCTGCAGGCTGTCCCCTCCACTGCCCCTCTGCCCCCTTGATATGGCTTCCAGTGCCTCCCATCCAGCCAGGTGCTTGGACTTGTCCTGTCTTGATGAGGTCACTCATCAGAGCTCTCGGGTCACCCAGTCCAACCTTCCACCCAAGTCCCCATGGCCACTAACCCGTGTCCCCAAGGGCCACGGCCACAGGTTTCCTGAGCACCTCCAGGGATGGGCACTCCACCACCTCCCTGGGCAGCCTGTGCCAATCCCTGACCACTCCTGCAGCAAAGAAATTGGTCCTCGTCTCCAACCTAACCCTCCCCTGGTCCTGGGACCAGCCCATCAGTGTGCTGGGTCCTGCAGGGTAGCTGGGGTGGAGAGGTGTCCCTCGGGGGTGACAATGAGTGGGCAAACTCTTGGACAAGCTCTTTTGCTCTCTGCATCTGAGCTCCTTCGTGCAGGCACAGGAGGAATTGGTGGAGATGCTTCTGGCTCCTGCCTCCTTGCCTCACCGGGTGCCACCTGCCCGCTCCTCGGCAAGGTCCCCAGGGAGCAGTGACTGGGGGTGTGTGGGACAGCTGTGGCTCTGGCTGATGGGGGTTCTCCTGCCAAGGGAGCCACTTCTCACCTGCTGCCGCTTTGTCCGCAGGGGGGGAAGATCCCGGTCAGGTGGACAGCACCAGAGGCCATCGCCTACCGCAAGTTCACCTCGGCCAGCGACGTCTGGAGCTACGGCATTGTCATGTGGGAGGTGATGTCGTTCGGGGAGAGGCCCTACTGGGACATGTCCAACCAAGACGTAAGCAGCGGCGGTTTTTCTGCGGCTCGCTGCCCAGAGGGCCTCGACGTGTGCCTGCTCCTGCCGGCAGCCTCGGCGCTGGAGATGAAGCAGGCTGGCGAGTGGGCGGGCGGCAGGAGGGGAGTCGGGAAGCAGAGGCAGTGCCTGGTAATTGGAGTTCAGGAAGCTGCAGAGCCTTTGAAAAACTTCAGAAGCTTTAGGAGTGGGGAAGGAGCTTTGGCAGTTGCCTGCGGAGCTGCCTGCGCAAGGATAATGAGCGGCAGCCTCCGGCAGCATCAGAGCACGGAGTGACCTCGGGAGCCCTGCAGCCGCAGCAGCTCCTCCTGCTGCCTTTGCTGCTGATAGAGTGGGCTGGCAGCTGCCTTCCCAGCCTCTGCCACCTCTGCCCGTCCAGGGAGAGAGGAGAGGGTGGGAGTGGCTCAGCCTCTGCCGTGGCTGCGGTTTTACCTTCATAGAATCATTGAGCTTGGAAAAGAGCTTTAAGACGATCGAGTTCGGCTGTAAGCCAGCTGCTGTGGCCACTGAACTGTAGCCTTAAGCTCCACATCTGCAGCTTCTTGAGCTCCTCCAGGGATGGGCACTCCACCACCTCCCTGGGCAGCCTGTGCCAACCCCTGGCCACTCTTGCAGCAAAGAAATTTGTCCTCATCTCCAACCCAATCCTCCCCTGGCACAATTTCAGGCCAGTTCCTCTTGTCCTACTGCTGGTGCCTTGGCAAAAAAAATCAACTCCAGCCTCACTGCAGCCTCTCTCAGGGAGCTGTAGAGATCAATGAAGTCTCCTTCAGCTTCCTTTTCTCCACACTGCACACCCCCAGCTCCCCCAGCTCTTTGCACTCCATGCCCTCCAAACCCCTCCCCAGCCTCACTGCTGTTCTCTGGATACCCTCCAGCACTTCTACACTGTGGTGTCCAGAACTGCCCCTGGTGCTCAAGCTGTGGCCTCACCAGGGCCAAGTACAGGACACAATCCCTGTCCTGCACCTGCTAGCTGCACTGTTCCTGATCCATGCCAGGATGCTGGTGGCCTGCCTGGCCATCTGGGCACACTGCTGGTTCAGTCTCAGCCAGCTGAAAATGAGTACCCCTGGATCCTTCTTCACCAGGCTGCCCCAAGGCTGCAGGGTTGCTTGGGGCTGTTGTGCCCGAAGTGCAGGACCCAGCCCTTGGCCTTGCCGCAGCTCACACAGCTGAGCTCAGCCCACGGAGCAGCCTGTGCAGATCCCTCTGCAGAGCCTTCCTGCCCTCCGGCAGACCCACGCTGCCGCGCAGCTTCCTGCCCTCTGCGGACGTGTCGAGGAGCCCCCAGGTCCCTGCGTCCTCACCGGCCGCCCCCTCCCTGCAGGTGATCAACGCCATCGAGCAGGACTACCGCCTGCCGCCGCCCATGGACTGCCCCGCGGCGCTGCACCAGCTGATGCTCGACTGCTGGCAGAAGGACCGCAACGCGCGCCCGCGCTTCGGGGACATCGTCAGCACTCTGGACAAGATGATCCGCAACCCGGCCAGCCTCAAGGCCCTGGCTACCATCACCGCTGTGTGAGTCGGCCGCACGCCGGGCACGGGCTGCTGGGGCAGGAACGGGGCTCACGGATCACCTGCTGGGCACGGGGAGAGGTCTGTCTCGGCTCTGCATCTGCCACAGCCTGGTTACCGTGTGGGGCTTACAGAGCACCATTGGCAGGGTGCTGGCAGTGCCATGGCACAGCCCTTCCCCGTGCCCTTCCTTGCCTCGGGCAGGGGCTGGGAGCAGTGTCTGGGGGCAGCATGAGGGCCCAGGGCTGTGGCTTTGGGCTGGCGTGTGGCAGCCCCGTGGTGCTGTCCGGGCACGTCCCCAGCGCCGTGTCCTCCTGCAGGCCTTCTCAGCCCCTCCTCGACCGCTCCATCCCCGACTTCACTGCCTTTACCTCAGTGGACGACTGGCTGAGCGCCGTCAAGATGAGCCAGTACCGGGACAGCTTCCTGGCCGCAGGCTTCACCTCCCTGCAGCTCGTCGCCCAGATGACAGCTGAGTGAGTTGGGAGCTGCAGCAGGGCTGCCCCAAGGCTGGGGCTGCCCGGGGCAAGCTGGGGGTGCAGGGAGGTGGAAAGCTGTGATGGTTTGGGAGTTACCCACCCCCACTCCTGTGAAATCACCCAGAGTAGGCTCAGCTGGCTGGCAGTGGAGGAAGGGAGCTTTGTATTCGCTGCTTAGCACGAGATACAGGCAGAGATTCACAACACTTGGAGCAATCTCAGCTCAGGGCACCTGCAGAGGAAGGCTTCGAACATCCCTCATGCACTCTGAGCCTGGAGGTGGCCATGCTCACCATCTGGGCATCAGCGTGCAGGTCTGTGCCCGCTCTCGGTCCCGTCTTGCCTCTAGTGATGCTCACGGGGCTGCTCTGTGGCTGTTCTGCTGCTGGAAGGTGTGGAGCAGCCAGGCTTGGGTCCCTGCCCTCACGTAGATACTTTGTTCTACATGGAAGGAGTGGTTGGCATTGGAATGGGCTGCCCGGGGAGGTGGTGGAGTCCCCATCCCTGGAGGTGCCTAGGAGGCTGAGTGAGGCACGTAGTGCCAGGGGTGGGTTAGTTAGGAGGGTTAGGTGTCAGGCTGGACGGGATGATCCTGGCGTAATTCTGTGATGGTGTTTCTGAGATGCAGGTCGCCAACCCCCTGAGTGTCCTCCCTCTCTTTCAGAGACCTCCTGCGAGTAGGAGTGACTTTGGCTGGGCACCAGAAGAAGCTCCTGAACAGCGTGCAGTCCATGCGGGTGCAGATGAGCCAGTCCCCCAGCTCCATGGCGTGACTGCCGCCTGCCGGGGAGGGCGCGGGGGCAGAGCTGGGAGGGCAGGGGCTGAGGAGCGCTGTGGGGCAGCGCTCAGATGGGTGCCGCCGCTGCCTGGAGACTGCGCCCGCGGGTGGAGGACGTTCCCGGGCCTCAGCTGTGAGCCGTGACCTCCGTGGCTCGCCCCCAGAAGCAGACTTGGCCCCGCCCTGGGGAGCAGCCTACGAACTCTAAATATGTACGAGCAGAAAGGCGAGAGCCGCACCCCGCGGGCGGACAGCGCACCCCAGCCGGGCGCAGCAGTGCTCAGAACTGAGGAGGAGGAGGAGGAAGGGGCTGCTGGGGAAGGGAGAGGCCCGAGACGCGGTGTCCAGTCTGGAGAAGCCACCTCTGGTGAAGCTTCCACCACCCCTCCTGCTCACCCTGCCCAAGGACCAGGCGGAGCTGTCCGCAGAGCTCTCCACAGCTGCCGTCCGGACCCGGCTGCGGCTCCAGCAACTACCAAAGGACTTCTCTGAGCACTGCGTGGGGGATCCAGCTCAACCCAGTTAATGTCTTCATATTGAAGCAGAGATGTACCTTCCATAGAAACCTTTGTTGGCTTTTGGTTGTTCTCTTTTGCTTGCATTTTTTTTGCAAAAAGGAAACAAAAGGATTAAACCCCAAACCCCAGGGAGCCACCTCCTGGCCGTGGAGGCGTCCCCCGTGTCCCTGCGCTCCCTGCGCCTCCCTACCCTCTCACCCTGCCGTGGGCTCCCTCCTTGTCCCTGACTGAAGATCATCAACGACTCTTGGCCGCGGGGAGGGCCAGGGTGGTCGCTGCAGCCCCCGGGAGTGGCAGGCAGCAGGGCACTGCCCCGGCTGGCACTCGGCAGCCTGCGCCTGGGGAGGACGCCAAGGGCCAGCTGGCGTGGGGAGCAAAGGGCCCAGAGGAGCTGCCCCGTGGCTGAGACTGGGTTGGTGGCTGCTGGAGAAGGAGGAGGGATGGATGCTCTGGGAAGCAGACTGCTAAGGCCTCCAGGGCCTGGGAGATGCCTGGAAGATGGCTATGAAGGACTTCCCCCCCGACCCCCCGCGTCTTGTGGACCTATGGATTTTGGTCTTGGTTCACATCCTGGGATTCCTGGCTTCACAGGTGGGTGCTGTGTGCCTCTCTGTCCAGCTGTCTGTCCTCCGTGTTTTGCTGCTGCCTCCTCAAAGCCCCTCCCAGTGGAGGCTCCCCTTGGGCCGTTTGTGCTCTCTGGGGTTTTCCCTGCCCTTGTCTCCTTTGCAGGTGGTGAACATTGCCAGGTGTGTGCCAAGGTTTGCTGTGAGCCTGGACGAGCTCCTGTGCCCTCGCCTGTCGTGCTGGGAGCTTATCGAGTGGATGAGCTCTGGATGAGCCTCTGGGCTGGCTGTGTGCCAGCTGTGGTCAGCACCCTTGAGGGCCACCAGTCCCTGCCTTAAGTTCACAGATTCATAGAATGGGTTGGGTTGAAGAGGACCCTAAAGATCATCCAGCCCCAAACCCCTGCCACAGGCAGGGACACCTCCACCAGCCCAGGTTGACCAAGGGCTCATCCAACCTGGCCTTGAGCACCTCCAGGGAGGGGGCATCCACATCCTGCACCTCTGCCTCCAGTTCTGATGCCCCCAGCCCAAGAAGGATTTGGACCTGCTGGAGAGGGTCCAGAGGAGGCCAGCAAGATGATCAGAAACTGCAGAACCTCTGCTGTGGGGACAGGCTGGGACAGTGTCTGGCAGTGACTGTCACTGGGCAGATGTCTGTGTCCTGGGACCTGGGGGGGACCTTCTCTCTATCTGCAGCTCCCTGAAAGGAGGCTGGAGCCAAATGGGTGTTGGTCTCCTCTTCCAGGTGGGGAAGGGTCTGGAAAAGAGAGCTGGGGAGTGGCAGCTGAGGGAGCTGGGGGTGTGCAGGGTGGAGCAGAGGAGGTTGAGGGCAGAGCTCATTGCTCTCTGCAGCTCCCTGAGAGGAGGCTGCAGCCAGGTGGGGGTTGGGCTCTGCAGGGTCTTTGCTGACCCCCATCTCTGCCAGGCTGTACCACAGGCGATGGAGCAGCTCCCTCAGCAGCAGCAACATCAAGGAGCTACTGCCCACAGAGCTGGACCCAGCTGCTGGCACATGCCAGGCCTGAGCGTGCTGCAGAGCCCGGAGGGGAGGCTGTGCTGGGAACGTTGCTGTGTGCCTCCCCCTAGAGAGAAAGGAAGGGAAGGGATGAGTTTGGTGGCATTTGGTGACCTTCCAATTAACAGCTCTGCCAACACGCTTGTGTATCTTTAATTTTAAATGTTGCTGCGAGTCAAGCAGGGCTCAGGATGGAAGCAGCAGGAGGATGAGTTTTAAATAGGCTTGGAACTTGGAGCAGCAGCTCAGCCTGGCAGCTCTTGGTGCTTGCAATGCTGCTTTCCCTAGGGGAATCATCTAGGAGGGGATGCTGCCCCTCTACTTTGCTCTGAGGAGACCTCACCTGCAGGGCTGTGTCCAGCTATGGGCCCCCTGACACAAGAGAGACCTGGAGCTGCTGGAGAGGGTCCAAAGGAGGCTGCCAAGATTCTCAGAGGGCTGCAGAACTTAGGCTGGGAGAGTTGTGGCTGTGCAGCCTGGAGAAGAGAAGGCTGCAGGGAGACCTCAGAGCAGCCTGCTTGAGGCTGAAGGGCTCCAGGAGAGCTGGGGAGGGACTTTGGAGAAGGGCTGGGAGTGCCAGGATGAGGGACATTGGCTTGAACCTGGAGCCAGGTAGATTGACATCAGGAGGAAATTCTTTGCTAGGAGGGTGCTGGAACACTGGCACAGGCTGCCCAGGGAGGTGCTTGAGGCCCCTTCCCTGGAGACATTCAAGGTCAGGCCTGGTGTACCTCTACCTGGTGATGTCTCTGCTGCCTGCAGAGTGTTTGGGCAAGATGACCTTTAAAGATCCCTTCCAGCCAGATGTGTTCTGTGATTCCATGAAAGCAGGGCTGTGGGTTCCCCATTCCCCATCCCTTCTCTTGCATCTCTGCTCCAGGAGCTCCCCATGCTCGGTCCCAAGCCCTGCAGCCCTCTCCTGCTGTCCTGCAGGGTGCTGGATCTTCCTGGCACGGCTGCTCCGGCGTCTTGCTGGTGGCAGATCTGAGCCTGGAACCAGACAGGTGCCTTTGGAGCCCAGGGCACCCATGACAGTCAGTCTGCTCTCCTGACCAGTGCTGGGCAGGGGAATGCACCTGCCAGAGGTGACCACAGTGCCCCTCATCTGTGTCAGAGATGCTGGCACCTGGGAGGGGTGTCCCAGGGCCACACTGGCTGGCAGCTCTCCGCAGAGCAGCATGGGGAGCATCCCTCCAGCTGAGCACAGATGCTGCTCCCTCCCCATCTCTGTGCCTCAGCATCTCTACTGCTTCTGCTCCCCTCCTCCTGGCTGGGAACCCCTTGACTATGTCCTCCCCCTTACACGGCTCTGCTGCCCCCCTGCTACCCGTCCCCACTGCATGGCTCTGTGCCCCCCTGCTGCCCATGCCCCTGCGCGGCTCTGCGGCAGTGCTGCTTTCGGACTGGCACAGGTGGCAGTGGAGCCTGCCGGGTGGGCAGCAGATGGAGAACAACTCAGCTGCGTTGCTGCGTGGGGTGACCGTGGAGGGTGCCGAGGTCTCCTGGCCCGTCTGCCGAGAGGGCGTGGGGGAGGTGGATCCGGGCGAGGCAGCATCGTGAATGTTGAGTGGTAAGGGAGCTGCGCTGGCTCCCGAGGCGGAGCCCTTTGGGGGGGCATGGAAGTGGATGAGGCAAACATCTCCTTAAGGCCACGTTAATTCTGGCTGAGTGTCGGAGGATTAGTGCCCATCCACTCCAGCAAATTAACTGGAGTCAACTTTCCTCTGTGTCCTCAAGTAAACAAGGCTTGAGAGGTTCCCCCACCCACCAGGGCTGTGGCTTCCCTTCTCTCATCACTGCGCAGTGCCCAGGAGCTGGCATGGCAGTGGGACTGAACCTGCTCCTCTCTTGCCGTGATCCTCAGGGGTCTCAGCAGGTGATGGGAGAGAGGGCAGGACTGTTCTGGCCACCATCAGGAGCAATGGATGGAAGCTGCAGCACAGGAGGTTCCAGCTTAGCACAAGGGGCAGCTTCTTGCCTGGAAGGGTCCTAGAGCCCTGGCACAGGCTCCTTCTGTGGAGCCTTTCCAGGCCTGTCTGGATGTGTTCCTGTGTGCCCTGAGCTACACTGGATGGCCCTGTTCTGGCATCAGAGATCACATTCTGTGCTTCTGTGATCCACAACCTCCCTGGGCAGCCTCTGCCAGCATCTTCCCGCCCTCACCCTCAGCAATTTCTTCCTCCTCGCCACTCTCCCAGCTCAAAGCCATTCTCCCTCATCCTAGCACTGCCAGCCCTTGTCCAAAGTCCCTCCCCAGCTCTCCTGCAGCCCCTCCAGGCTGCTCTGAGGTCTCCCTGGAGCCTTCTCATGGGACTCAGTTTCCAAGCACAGCACCAACAGTGGACTCAGACACACACAGGGATGTTTTTGCCCCCAGCCCAACTGCTTTCTGTGGCTGTTGTGGTTTTGTTTGAAGGTAATCTCACTTTTTCTCTTCCTCCTTCTCCTGTGCTCCACTTTCTGCTGAACACTGAACTGCTGCAGCAAAGTTTCTAGCTGCCTGGGTTTGCTGAAGCAAAAAGAGGTTTCCATTCGGGGGTGTGATGGATTTTAATAGGAGAGAAATGTTAGATGCAGCTGGAGCTGGGTTAGGGGAGCAGCAGTGTGGTGGGAGAGGCACAAAGCCCCCAGCAGCACTCAGGCAGTGAGCACCAGCTACAGGAGGCCCAGCCAAGGCTTTGCTGTCCCTCCTGGGGCCTTCCCTTCTGTTTCCAAGGTGCAGTTGGCTATTAAAAGCATCTTTGCCTCTCCAGAGAGGCTGAAGGATGGCCTTTTGCTGCCAGGTGTCACTTCTGGGTTGCAGGGTGAGAAGGAGGAGCTCCTGAGGCTGCTCCTCTGCTCTGGTGCGCTTCTGGCTTCCCCCTGGCAGCACAGCAAATGGTTTGGGTTTGTTACACTGGCAGAGTGATTGGATGGTGCCTGCTGTGTGCTCCTGCTCTGCACCTGGGGGTGCTGGTGGCTGAACCCCCACCCCTGGAGGTGCTTTGGAGAGGCAGGGAGCAGCAGCCCCGGCAGAGTTAGAGGCTGGCGGGGATGGGTGACTGGAGGGGATTGGCCAGGGCAATGCAGTGATGTGATCGAGATGGAGCCAAGGCTCTGTCCTGAGGAGGCAGTTCTTCAGCATGGGAGTGGCGAGAGCCTGGCAGGGGCTGCCCAGGGAGGTGGTTGAGGCCCCATGGCTGGAGGTGTTTCAGGCCAGGCTGGCTGAGGCTGTGGGCAGCCTGCTCTAGGGTAGGGTGTCCCTGGGCATGGCAGGGGGGTTGGCACTGGCTAATCCTTATGGTCCCTTCCAACCCTACCTGATTCTGTGATTCTCTGCTCCCGAAGCAGCTCAGCTTCGCTCGGGACTGTCCCTCCCCGCCAAGGAATGCGGAGTGCTTCTGGTGCCACCGTCCAGTTCCCGACCCCCTGCTTGCTTTCCCCTTCGTGCCCCGAGGGGTTGTGCCTGCCGGGTGCAGCCCCCACTGCGAGGGGGACCCGAGCTGCAGAGGGGCAACCTGCCTGCTGGGGAGCACCTCCGAGCTCGCTTCACCCTCTCCTTGTTTCCCTCCCTCTTGCCTTGCAGGGATGGTGAGCCCAGCGCTGCGGCAGCGCCAGAGGGGCTGATGGTGGTGCCCAGGGACTGCTCTCCCCCCGCCCCCAGCAGATGCTGCTCCAGGAGGTGTCTGCAGCAGCCCGGGAGGCCTGTGCCCTGCGGAGCTGCGGCGTGCCCGTGCCAGCCGTGCCCTGTCCTGTACATACCAGTGAGATGTCTGTGAAAGGTTTCACCCCGTGTCATTTCCTCCTGCCCTGCTCCCCGCTCACGCCCGGGTTCCTTGACTGTGTTGCCATTGTCGGAGTTTGTAACGGTAACTTTCGGAGGAGATTGTACTACAGAGGAGATTGCACTCAATAAAAGCTGAAACGAGCCCGAGCCTCCTCCCTGCCCCTTCCCTGCAGCCCGGAGCTGGGCGAGTGCCAGCCGCGGGTGTTCCCGGGGAGCGGGCAGCGCGCCCTGGCTGCCTGACCTGCCGCGGGCTTGGTGCGGGCAGCCCTGGCCGCTGCCTGCAGCCCAAGTGGCTTCTCTCTCCGGCGTCCCGATCGGAGGCTGCCTGAGCAAAACGCCGGGAGAAGGAATTTTCCTGGCAGGGCTTTTTCCGAGGGTTGGGTTTATTTTCTCTGGTGTGCAGTGGCTCAGGGAAGCCACCCTGGAAGTGCTGCCTGGGACAGAAGTGTGGACTGCAGCTCCTTGCTTCCCGAGGCCTGCTGCAGCCTGTGGGTGCTCAGCTGGGACCTGCTTGCTTTAAGATGACTGAAAATGAGACCAGGGAAATGGATTCTTCCTTTTGCATCTGCTGCACTTGGCCCTTTGGTGCAGCTGGAAACAAGGAGCCCAGCGTGAGTGGCAGGAGGCTGGAGCCAGGCTCTGCTGGGTGATGCCAGTGCCAGCACAAGGGGCAGTGGTGGAACCTGAGGCAGAGGAAGTTTCATATAAACAGGAGGAGTTTTTTTCCCTGTGAGGGTGCCAGAGCCTGGAGCAGGCTGCCCAGGGGGGTTGTGGAGTCTCCCTCTCTGGAGCTATCCAAACCCTGCCTGCATGTGTTGCTGTGTGACCTGCTCGGGCAGGGGCTGGGCTGGCTGATCCCTGGAGGTCCCTTCCAGCCCCTGCCATGCTGTGATTCTATGGGCAGGCTGGGCAGTGGGCACAGGTGATCCTCATGAAGTTGGGCAAGGGCCAGGTCCTGCAGCTGGGTCAGAGCAATCCTCATTATCAGTGCAGGCTGGGGGTGATAAAAGGCCCCAGCCCCTCCCTGCAGGTGTTCAAGGGCTGGGCCCTGCGCAAGCTGTGCTGGTGGGAGGCAGGGGGTGGAAGTGGCTGCCCTGTCTGGAGCGCACTCGGCTGGGAGGTCCCTGCGGCTCTCGGGCTCCTGCAGGCAGCTTCTGCTGTTGCCGAAGTGTTGGTGAGTATTTCCCCAGGCCTTTGCCTTCAGCTGGGCTGGGGCTGGGGTTTGCTGGGGGTTGTGTTTGCTCTGCTCCGGGCTCGGTTTGGGTTTTGTCGTCGTTGGCTCTGTTGTGATTCGTGAAAATGCTCTTCGTTGCTTATTTGTGCTGAAGTGCCCTCAGCTGCCTTTGCCCTCCGAGTGACCCCCGGAGCTCCTGCTTGTTCCTCCCTCCTCCTGCAGCCTTTGTCCTCTGTCCTCCCCACGGTGCCTGCTGCCTGGTGTGGGGCTGGGAACCGGGGAGAGCTCTGCCTGCTCTCTGCAGGTTCATGTCAGGTAGAACTGGAGCCAGGCTAAGGGCAGTTCCACTCCACTTCCTCACCCCGCAGGCAAAGTGGCATCTTTCTGGCCTTGTCCCGAGGTGCAAGGGGTGAGCTGGGCTCTGCCTGGCTGGCTGAAGCCAGCCAGAGGAGTTAAACCTGGCTGGGAGCTCCACTCGGTGTCACTGCCTGAATGGCTTCTCCTTGGGTTGCCCTTCCCGTGGTGGTTGTCATTCAAAGGAGGTTCTCCTCCCACCCTTCTCTGCCCTCACGTTTGGAGTATTGTGCCCAGCTCTGGGCTGCCCCATTCAGGAAGGACAGGAGTGGAGTGGGGAGAGTCCAGGGGAGGCTGTGAGGAGGATCTGGGACTGGAGCAGCTCTGCTGTGAGCAGAGGCTGAGAGCCCTGGGGCTGCTTAGCCTGCAGGGGAGAAGGCTGAGAGGGGACCTGAGCAGTGCCTGTAAGTACCTGAGGGGTGGTGTCAGGAGGAAGGTGCCAGGCTCTGTTTGGTGGTGCCCAGAGATGGCACAAGGGGCAAGGGGCACAAGCTGGGACCCAGGAGGCTCCATCTCAACATGAGGAGAAACCTCTTTAGTGTGAGGTTGCTGGAGCCTGGAGCAGGCTGCCCAGAGAAGTTGTGGAGCCTCCTCTGGAGCCTTTCCAAACCCACCTGGCTGTGTCCCTGGGTGCCCTGCCTTGGGTTCCCCTGCTGTGCCCGGAGTTTGGACTGGATGGTCTCCAGAGGTTCCTTTTCCAAGCCCTGCCATGCTTTGATTCATGCCCTGTGGAGCACTGCTATTGACTTACAGGTGTGCAAACAGGCTGCAGCAGCAGGCAAGGATGTGGTGTGCAGTGCAGGTGCTCAGGTTTGATTTCTGCCCCTGGCTGGCTAAAAGGCTTCCAGGACAGCATGGGCCTGGGGGCACGGCAGTTGCGTGGCATCATCAGCTGAGAGTGGGGCCAAGGTCACTGCCAGCTGCTCAGAGCTGATTTTGTGCAGGTTTCCCTGCTGTAGCTGGGCTCCTGCTAAGCGAGGGCAGGGAGCAGCCTCAGCTGGCAGCCCCTTCCCATCCTGCACAGCCAGGAGCACGAGCCCAGGGCATCTGCATGGGCACTGGGGCAGGCTTGTGCCAGGAATGCTGCTAGCACATGCTGGGTGAAGTTGGAATCCTTCTCCTGGTGCACGTGGAGCTGGGGGCCCTGGGCTGTAGCTGTCTTTCAGGAGGCTTCTCCTGGTCTGGTTGGAGGAGCTTGTGGCAGGGCTGTGTGGCTGTGCCATACCTCACAGTGGGCAAGGCTGAGCCGAAAGAGGTCCCAGGCTGGCATGGCAGCAGCAGGGGCCTCTTAGCTCTCTCCCTTTGGCTTATGCCCTTGTCCCTTGTCTTGGCTCTTTAGCTTTTGCTCTGAGCTGGGGTTCAAGGGATGAAGCAGAGATGTTTCTGCCTCTCCTTCCATGGAGCTTCTGCAGCTGCTGAGGTCCCTCTTGTAACGTTTTGGCCATCACCATTCAGGGCTCTGCTCTGCCTCTGTCCCAACCCTGACCCAGCAGCCCATGTGCCCTGCGTGGAGCTGCTGCCTTCTCCTTCAGGCTGGGAGGTGGCTGCTCTGCCCTGCCCTGCCGCTGCTGCTCGCTAGCCTGCCCCTCCTCCTCCTCTCGTACCCCAGCATCCCGAGGAGCAGGGGCGGGAGGGGGAGTGTGTGTGTGCACGGGGGGCGGTGGGAACCTGCAGACACACAAAAGCTGGAGGAGCCACCAGCAGCTGTAACCCTGGCAACTGCGTCTCAGGATTTGAATGTAATTATACCTCCGACGTGATCAACACTCCCAAGCACTCCTCGTGTGGGGATCATACTAAACAAGTCTTTGAAATTGCCCTCATCAAGTATTGATAGAGGGAGAAAGAAAGAAAGGGGGGGAGAGGAGAGGTGAACGCTGCTGCTGCCCACGGGCTGTGGGCTGACAAGGGTCTGTTGGGTTAGCACAACCTGCAAGCCCCAGCAGGAGCTCCAGCACGCAGCGAGGGCCAAAGCAGAGCTGAGGAGCAGGAGAAGGAAAGTCCCCAGGTGAGGCAGCCCCAGCCCAGGCAGCTTGCTTGGGGCTGGGCCTGCAGGAAAGGGACCCTGCCAGGAGGTGTCCTGGCCTGGATCAGCTGCGCTGTGGGCAGCAGCTGTAGGGATGTGGCTGTGCCCCTCTGCTCTGCACCTGGAGCCCTGCCTTCAGCTTTGGGCCCTCACTGCCAGAAGGACACTGAGGGGCTGGAGCAGGTCCAGAGAAGGGCAACAGAGCTGGGGAAGGGTCTGGAGAAGAGGGCTGGGGAGGGGCAGCTGAGGAAGCTGGGGGTGTGCAGTAGAGGAGGCTGAGGGGGAAACCTCATTGCAGCTCCCCGAGAGCGAGGTTGGAGCCAGGTGGGGGTTGGGCTCTGCTGCCCAGTCTCAGGTGATAGGAGAGGAACTGGCCTGAAATTGTGCTGGGGGAGGGTTAGGTTGCAGAGGAGGACAAATGTCTGCTGGAAGAGTGGTGAGAGATTGGCACAGGCTGCACAGGGAGGTAGTGGAGTGCTCATGCCTGGAGGTGTCCGAGAACCCTGTGGCCATGGTGGTGCTGGGCTGAGGGTTGGACTGGATGAGCTCAGAGGCCTTTCCCAACCCACACAGCTCTGTGAGGCTATGATTGTTGCCCTCTCCTTAAGCCTAGCAGGTTTGAGAGGTGGTTTCCCAGGACCATGAGCTGGGCTGGGACTGGCTGTGCTGCTCTGCAGATGTGCTGCTGGGTGCTGAGAGCAGCTTCCTCTCTCTGGAGTCCTCTCCCCACAGCACATGGGACAAGGGCCGAAGCTTGTGAAGAGCTGCCCTGCTCAGAAAGAACAGCCACAGCTTGCTTGCAGCAGAGGCCCTGGGGATGTGGAGGAGGAGCAGGGCTGAAGGCAGCTCTTCACTGCCTCTGCAGTCAGGACTGTCAGCAGAGGGAGGCTGGAGGCAGCTGCCTGCTGAGCTGCTCTTGGGAGGAACTTGCGGCTTTTGTGAGCTTGTGCTTAGCATCACAAAATGGTTTGGGTTGGAAAGTGCCTCCAGGGTCATCCACTCCAGCCATGCCCTAACTCTGCCCAGGCTGGGGCTAAGCTGTGGTCCTCAGCACCACAGCTCTGCCTCTGAAATGCCTCCAGGGGTGGGCACTCAGCCACCTCCCTGGGCAGCCTGTGCCAGGCTTGGAGAACCCTTCCAGGGAGGAAGTTTCTTCTGATGTTCAACCTAAACAGCAGTTGACATCCTGATGGGATCCATCAGTGGAGCTGGGGCCAGGAGTGCAGCCAGGGAGCAACTGAGATGCTTCAGCACTGGAGTGTGAATGCTGAAGGCTTGATGTGCTCAGAGCCTGGTGGAGAGCTGTGCCTCCCTGGTGCCAACCTCCCCCCTCAGTGAAGAACTGTGCTGCCAGCCTGGCTGGGTGTGCACTTCAGACTGTCCCTTGGCAAACTATCCTGAGTGAGAAGGAAACCACTTCAGCTCCAGCCACCCTGGGCTGCCAAGTCAGCCTGACCCCAGGAGATGTGCCAGGTTAAAGTCGAGCAGGCAGGGGTGGTAGGCAGCTGCTGCCCCCATCCCTGTGCCAAGGCAGCTCTGTGTGGTGGGGGCAGCAGGCGAGCCTGGAGCCTCACCGGGCCCTGCTGGCCCTGGGGAGCAGTTGGAGAGCTCTGTGATTCCAGCACTGAGAATTCCTTCCCGCTGAAGTAGCTGGGAGAGGAAACGAGGAGGAGCTGCGCCCCCGGAGGCTGCTGCCTGGGCGGCTGTGGCCGCTGGCCCTGCCGGGCTGCAGCGGCTCAGGCTCTGAGAGCCGCAGGTCTGGCCACGTCCTCGGTGCTGGGGATGAGTGCTGAGCAGCAGGCAGCGTGTCAGAGGGAGAGAGCTGCAGGCTGTCTTCTGAGGAGTGCTCTACAAGCAGTTTGAAGAGAGCTGCCTTAAGCCCGGGGCTGCTCTGCCTCCCGCAGAGCTGCTCTCTGAAGCAGCCTCCTGCCCAGGAACAGATTGGAGCTGATCCTCTGCAGAACGCGGTGGTGATGGTTTGTTGGACCAGGGAAGAGGGCTCTGCACAGCATTTTGTATCTAAAGCCTTTAAGGAGGGATCCAGATGGTATTTGCAGCTCTTGTTTTTCGTGGTGTGGATAAATCAGCCTCAGCCTTCCTTTCCCACTGAATGCTGCTGTGATCTCCCCTTTCTGGAGCCTTCGGAGGGGATGAAGGGAGTTTGGTTCCTATGTAACCCCCTGGAAGTGGTGTGAGTTCAAAGGGAAGTTGTCTTCTGCCATCAGCAGAGCTCAATGCCTGTGCACATCCTCCTAAGGAATTGCTGCTGCAACATGTTAGAAGAATCACAGAACCAACCAGGCTGGCAGAGAGCTCCAAGCTCGCCCAGCCCTGCCCAACCAACCAGACCATGGCACTAAGTGCCCCAGCCAGGCTTGGCTTCAACACTTCCAGGCATGGCCACTCCTCCACCTCCCTGGGCAGCCCATTCCAGTGCCAATCACTCTCTCTGACAACAACTTCCTCCTCACATCCAGCCTGACCCTGCTCTGGCACAATTTGAGGCTGTGTCCCCTTGTTCTGTTGCTGAGTGCCTGGCGATGTGGTTCTCCACCAGGATGTTAGGAAGAGAAGAGTTCCAGCATCCGAAGGGGGCTGCAGGAGGGCTGGGGAGGGACTATTTAGAAGGTCTGGTAACGACAGGAGGAGCAGGAATGGGTTTGGAGTGGCAGAGGGGAGACTGAAAGTGGATGTTAGGAAGAAGTGAGGGTGGTGAGAGGCTGGCACAGGTTGAGGGTGGTGAGAGACTGGCACAGGTTGCCCAGGGAGGTTGTGGATCTTTGATCACATTGGGTGCTTCTGTGCTCCACAACCTCCCTGGAGGTGTTCAGGACCAGGCTGGATGAGCCTTTGAGCAACCTGTTCCAGTGGGAGGTGTCCCTGCCTACGTCAGGGGGGTTGGAACTGGCTGATCCTTGAGGTCCCTTCCAACCTAACCCATTCTGCGATCTGGAAGGTGTCTTCCAGCCTCAGCAGCTCTGTGGGCTGCCCACCTGCCACCTGCTTTTGCTTGCCCCCAGCTCTCCTGGCATCTCTGCACCCTCCCTGAGACGGCAGCCTGGATGGAAGCGCCGAGCTGGCAACTTGGGATGGTGCTGAAGCATAATCAGCTTTTGCTTCCACAGCAATTAGCAAGTTATTACCCAGAATGTTTTGCATGGCAATTGCCTTGTAAACATTTGTACTAATCCACCATAACCTAATTATTTTTATGACATGTAATTATGAACTATTTTTTTTTGAGGGGGAGAGAGGGAGGAGTGGGCTCCTCTCTCTGTTTGTGCCATTCCTCCCTGGAAGTGTTGGGATATTCTGAACGTTAGGAAATGGCATCTCCCACCCCCCTCACCCCCCCTTTGCCCCAATTAGATGCTTCTATTTACTGCCTCCCCTTGCCTGCAGAGCCTGCAGGCTGGCACCATGTTCCTGTGGAGATGGGTGCCAGGAGAGCCTAACTTCAGCTGGCAATCTGTGGGAGCCTGGTGCTTAGTTGTAGGAAGGTAACCCTGATCTAGGGTAGATGGTGAGGCCCTGGCACAGGTAGAGAGTGGTGAGACACTGGCACAGGTTGCCCAGGGAGGTTGTGGAGCACAGAAGCACCCAGTGTGATCAAGGATCATATTGGGTGCTTCTGTGCTCTACAACCTCCCTGGAGGTGTTCAAGGCTCAGTGAGCCCTTGAGCACCCTGTGCTGGTGGGAGGTGTCCTTTAAGGTCCCTTCCAACCCTTTTCTGTGCTTCTCTGAATCCCAAACAACTCTCCCAAGCCCCTGCTTTGAGCACCCAGTTGGATGGAAAAGACTTTTAAGATCAAGTCCAACCCTCAGCCCAGCACCACCATGGCCACTAATCCATGGCCTCGGGTTTCCTGGACACCTCCATGCATGGGCACTCCACCATCCCCCTGGGCAGCCTCTGCCAGTCCCTGAGCACTATTGCAGCAAAGAAATTTGTCCTCCTCTCCAACCTAACCCTCTCCTGGTGCAACTTGAGACCATTCTCTCTCATCCTAGTGCTTGTTTTTAGGGAGAAGAGTCCAACCTCACCTTGCTCTCAGGTTGCTGCAGAGAGCAATGAACTCTGCCCTCAGCCTCCTCTGCTCCACACTGCACACCCCCAGCTTCCTCAGCTGCCCCTCCCCAGCCCTCTTCTCCAGACCCTTCCCCAGCTCTGTTGCCCTTCTCTGGACCTGCTCCAGCCCCTCAGTGTCCTTCTGGCAGTGAGGGCCCAAAGCTGAAGGCAGGGCTCCAGGTGCAGAGCAGAGGGGCACAGCCACATCCCTACAGCTGCTGCCCACAGCGCAGCTGATCCAGGCCAGGACACCTCCTGGCAGGGTCCCTTTCCTGCAGGCCCAGCCCCAAGCAAGCTGCCTGGGCTGGGGCTGCCTCACCTGGGGACTTTCCTTCTCCTGCTCCTCAGCTCTGCTT
The DNA here is from genome assembly GCF_015220805.1 of Pogoniulus pusillus. Taxonomy (NCBI): domain Eukaryota; kingdom Metazoa; phylum Chordata; class Aves; order Piciformes; family Lybiidae; genus Pogoniulus; species Pogoniulus pusillus. The sequence goes on from NC_087289.1 coordinate 530,092, forward strand.
TGACCCTTGCTGCATGCTGGAGCTCCTGCTGGGGCTTGCAGGTTTGGTGCCTTCTGCAAGCTGGCAACCATTTGCCCACCAGAGCCACATGTCAGGGGGATCCCTTTTGTGCCTGCTGAGACTCCTGCCCAGGGGCTGTGGGCAGCAGGCAGGACAAGCCAGCTGGGACTGCTGGAATGAGTCAGGTTTGCTGTGCCAGTACTTAGGGGGAGTTGCATCTTCAAGTGGTTGGGAAGGAGCAGGAGGCTGCTTTTGTGTTCCCAGTTTGATCTAATTGGCTGGAGGTCAGGAAATTGGAAGTGGCAGTTCACAGAGATGGGAGGGGTCCTGCCTTATAACTGGCAATAACACAGCCAGGAGGCCTCTGTCTCCCCTGATCTGGCAGCAGACAGCTCTGCCCCAGCCACTGCTTTGCTTTCTGCAGGAATGAGCCCAGTACACCAGAGGAGGAGGCAGAGGTGGGGGGTCACAGCAGTCTCATGGAGCAGCCATCCCTTATCGCTGCTGGGGCTCTTATGAAGACTGAGCTAAGCAGCCGAGCCAGGGCACAGCTGTGACAGCAGCCAGATGAGCATCACCTACTCATAACACCCCCAAATGCTCCTCTGCCTCTGCTGTCACCTGCTGCACTGCCCAGAGCAAGCTGCACAGGAGGGCCCGAGGCATCCTCACGGAGTTTAGCAAGGGCAGGGCCATGCCAAGTGTGGATCCAGGCTGGGCGAGGAGTGGCTGAGAGCAGCCTGGGGGGAGAAGGCCTTGGGGGTGTCAGCTGGTGCCAAAGTGCTCAGGAACCAGCACTGGGCACAGCCCAGAGCCAGCTGCGTGCTGGCTGCAGCCAGAGCAGGAGAGCAGCAGCACAGGGAGGTCATGCAGGGGCCAGAAGGTCAAGCTGCAGCAGAGCTGGCAGCTGTCTGGGCACCCCAAAGCCAGGTGTGTGCCAGCTCACCCTGGCCAGGAACTTCTTTGGTTTGCCACCTGGAACGTGCCTGAGGGCTCTGGGGTGCCAGGAGGGTGAGGTAGGGTGGAAGGAGCAGATGGAGGGGCCCTGTGGATCCGGGAAGGTGACCGAGACAGAAGGTTCCAGGCTGCTGGATGCCATAAGGAGCTGTGGGGATGATTGGTTCTGCTCATTGCTCATGTGCCAGTGACAGGTTGAGAGCAGAGCAGTGACTGAGAGCCTCCAAGCTGGGCATTAAATCTCTTCCTGTCATGGTGCCATCATGATGTCACCTCTCATCAGCTGTCCCTTTAAAATGCATCTGGGCCAGGGGCTGTGGGCACCCTGCTGGGGTTCACTGTGTGACATCATCACAGGCAGTGCCCTTGTCTCTGGGCCCCTGGTGCCTGGCAGCACCCAGTGGTTCCCTCCTCCCCTTGGACCTTGGCTGGTCTTCAGCAGGAGGATTATTTGAGTGCTTGTGCTGTGTCCCAGCCTCACTCCAGCCTCCTCAGATGGCTGAAGTGTACCAGGATTCCCCGGAGCAGGAGGGGAGGCAGAGGAGCAAGGTCTGTCATGCCCTGTGCAGAGCCTGTGGTGGCAGACTGCAGGGTGCTGCCAGCTCACTGAGGGGCTCCACAGCTCCCTCCCAGCCCCTACCAGGCTGTGACACTGTGGTTAACTAGGAGGGAATTGGCTTGCTAGGCTGGCAGCACTGGGAGCAGCAAGGCTGCTTCTGAGGGGTTACACTGGCTGGTCATGAGCTGCTGGGGACCACTGGAGCTGCCACGGATAAGCAAAGGGCTGTCAGCAGCTCTGCTCTGAGGGTGGAACAGGGTGGAGCAGAATAGAATCAACCAGGTTGGAAGAGATCTCCAAGCCCACCCATGGCAGAAGGGTTGGACTGGAGGATCTCTGGAGGTCCCTTCCAAACTTATTCAACATTCCAACATTCATTCCCCTCTTAATATTCCACCTCCTCCCTGGGCAGCCCATTCCAATGCCAATCACTCTCTGGCAACAACTTCCTCCTAACATCCATCCTGAACCTGCCCTGGCACAGCTTGAGGCTGAGGGAGCTGGGGGGGGAAAGGCTCCAGGGGCACCTCAGAGCTGCTGCCAGGGCCTGAAGGGAGCCTGCAGGAAGGCTGCAGAGGGACTTGTGCTGAGGGGGTCTGAGCCAGGCCAAGGGCAATGGTTTGGAGCTGAGGCAGAGCAGGCTGAGAGTGGAGCTGAGGCAGAAGTTGTTGAGTGTGAGGGTGCTGAGAGCCTGGCACAGGCTGCCTGGGGAGGCTGTGGCTGCCTCCTGCTTTGGGGTGTTCAAGGCCAGGCTGGATGAGGCCTTTGGCAGCCTGGGCTGGGTGAGAGGTGGAGCTGCAGACCCAAGCCCAGGCTCAGTGAGTGCTGTGTCCAGGGGTGCAGGCTCAGGGGCACAGGTGAGTGCCTCTCTCCCTGTGCCCACCCAAGCACAGAGGTCTGCAGTGCCCGGCAGAAGCCTTGTGTGGGGTGGTTTGGGTGCCTGAGGTGGTTTGCATCAGGGATCAGCCTCACCCCTCCATGTGCCTGTGAGGGATGCTCTGGGAGGCAGAGTAATAACCGGGAAGAAAAATGTTGCTTTGAGCTGTGTGTCAGCAGGCTGCAGACACACTGGGGCCTGTGTTTCCTGACAAGCCTTTTTAGCTAATTAGCTTAGCACAAAAATCTATTTCTCCCCCTAAATCCCCTGCCATCCATCCTCCTGGCAGAGCCCAGCTCTGGGCTGCGTGGGGCAAGCAGTGCCTCAGCTGCCTCCAGTGCTCACCTCGCTGCCGCAGCCTGCTCTCTCCATCCCTCTGCCAGAGACTCCCGAGGGAGTGTCCTGGACATCTCCTCTCCCTTTTCTGCCCCACAGCAGCTTAGGCTGTGTCCAGCTTGTGTTTCTGCAGCAGTGTGCACTTGCAGCCCAGAAAGCCAAGCAGAGCCTGGGCTGCAGCAGGAGAAGTGTGGCCAGCAGGGCCAGGGAGGGGATTCTGCCCCTCTGCTCTGCTCTGCTGAGACCCCACCTGGGGTGCTGCACCCAGTTCTGGAGCCCCTGGGACAAGAGGGCTGTGGAGATGCTGGAGAGTGTCCAGAGCAGGGCCAGGAGGATGCTCAGAGGCTGCAGCAGCTCTGCTGGGGCTGCCCGCTGCCACCAGAGAGCTGCACGGGGGTGGCACGGGGAGGGGCAGCCCTCCAGCGGGGCACTTTGGGGCCGAGGAAATGCCTCCCTGGGGCAAGTCAGTGATTGGGCTGTGCCAGTGCCGCGGCAGCAGGTGCCCTGTGCAGAAAGCATCAGGGGCTGACTGCCCTTGCCAGCCTCCTGTGCCTGGCACCTGCAGCCCCTGGAAGAGGGCTGCTAGAAGTTACAGCTCTGCCGTGTCCCTGCGGGCTCGGGGGGAGGGTGGGTGGTGGTTGCTGGCTGGTGGTGGTTGGCAGTGGTGGTTTGCAGTCTGTTTAATGCCATTTTGCTGCCTGCTGGCCCTGTGTTGTGATGCTGCTGTAGCAGCACTGGAGTGAGAGTGAGGCTGGGGAGACGCTGGCAGAGGCTGCTCAGGGAGGCTGTGGCTGCCCCCTCCCTGGAGGTTTTGGCTGAGGCCTTGAGCAGCCTGGGCTGGTGGGAGGTGTCCCTGCCCGTGGCAGGGGGCTGGAGCTGGATGAGCTTTGAGGCCCTCTCCAGCCCAGCCTGTCCTGCGTGTGGCTGTGCCAACATCTCTCTGTCATTCCCCATTCCCACCTCTGGGCAGGCTTGGCCGAGGCTCCTGGCAGGCAGATCTTGCATGGCAGGCTGAAGTGCTGCTGCTGCCCCAGCTCGTGAGCCTGGCTCCTGCCCAGGGGTCACTCCCTGACCCTCCATGCCTTGCTCCCAGCCAGGACTCTGCAGTGCTCTCTTCCAAGGCAGGGCTGCAGGCAGGGGGATGAGAGATGGAGGCTGCCAGTGGGCTGCTGTTGATCTGTGCTGGGCTGACAGGTGAGCTGTGAGTGGAGCAGTGCTCTGGGGAGGCTCTGCTGCAGTCATTAACCTTTATTTGCCTTGGCTTATTTACTCAGGTAGTGAATTAGGTCAGACTGAAGTGGCTCACATTAAACTGAGCAATGGCCACTTGAATCTGGAGTGACCATGTCCACACAGAGGTTAATGCAGTTTAACCCAGTCACTTAGAAGAGGATGGATTTCCATCACTGTCCCTGCACAGGTCTGTCCCTTGGTGGGGCAGCTTGCTCCTGGCCAGCAGAGCCTAGAAAGGGGAACCCATCCCTGCTGCTCTAAAGGTCTTTTGCAACCACTCCATGATCCCAGCTGCCCCTGGTCCTTGCCCACAGGAACATTGCTTTGCAGGCTTCCTCTTTCTGTCTGTAGGGTTCTAGCTGGAATGAAAGGAGTGATGCTGACTGCTGTGCTTAGGCTGCCTGCAGGCTCTGTGTGATCAGCTGGCTGGATGGCCAAGCCCAAAGGGTGGGAGACCACTCCAGGTGATGCCCATTCACCAGTGGTGCTCCCCACGGCTCAGTGCTGGGGCCAGGTCTCCTTAATATCTTTGTCAATGGTCTGGGTGAGGGGATTGAGGCATCCTCGGGAAGTCTGCAGATGGCACCAAACTGGGTGGCAGTGCTGACCTGCTGGAGGGCAGGGATGCTCTGCAGAGGGACCTGCCCAGGCTGCATCCATGGCCTGAGGCCATTGGGATGAGATTTAACAAGGCCAAGGGCTGGGTCCTGCTCCTGGGTCACAACAGCCCCATGAAGGCTGCAGGCTGGGGGCAGAGTGGCTGCAAAGTGCCCAGAGGAAAAGGAGCTGGGGGTGCTGGGTGTCAGCAGCTGGAGATGAGCCAGGGGGTGCCCAGGTGGGCAAGAAGGGCACCAGCAGCCTGGCCTGGATCAGCACTGGTGTGGGCAGCAGGAGCAGGGCAGGGATTGTCCTCCTGGGCTGGGCACTGCTGAGGCCACAGCTTGAGTGCTGGGTTCAGTTCTGGGCCCCTCACTGCCAGAAGGACATTGAAGAGCTGGAGCAGGTCCAGAGAAGGGCAGCAAAGGTGGGGCAGGGTCTGGAGAGCAGAGCTGGGGAGGAGCAGTGAGGGAGCTGGGGGTGTGCAGTGTGGAGCAGAGCAGGCTCTCTGCAGCTCCCTGGGAGGAGGCTGCAGGGAGCTGGGGTTGGGCTCTGCTGCCGAGGAACTAGAGATAGGATGCGAGGAAATGACCTCAGGTTGCCCCAGAAGAGGTTTAGGTTGGACATGAGAAGAAACTTTTTGACTGAAAGGGTTCTCAGAGCCTGGCACAGGCTGCCCAGGGAGGTGGCTGAGTGCCCACCCCTGGAGGTGTTTCAGAGGCAGAGCTGCTGTGCTGAGGGCCATGGCTTAGCCCCAGCCTTAGTGGCATCAGAGCATGACTGGGCTGGATGATGTTAATAGTTCCCTCCAGCCCAGACAGCTGCAGGATTCCATGACCTGCACAGCTCTTGCCATGCAGAGGACAGAAGATCAAAGTTCCCAAGAGGGGCAGAGCTGCCTGGAGAAGCAATAAATCTGCTGCTCATTGGCAGGTGCTGCAGGGCTGCACTGAGGCTGTGACTGTGTCAGGCTTGGACTGATGAACACTAAAAAGTCAAATCAGGCACCCCAGGATGTGCTCCTCTGGGACCTGGCAGCAGCTCAGCCATGGCAGCTCTGCCCCTGGCCCATCTGCTAGAGCTAAAGCAGCTTTTGTGTGGAGCAATCCCTTGCTTGCAGGTGGCTCCAGCTCCTGCCTGGCTGCTGCTCCTCTCTGGCACCATCGAGCTGTGCCAGGGCAGGTTCAGGCTGGATATTAGGAGGAAGTTGTTGGCAGAGAGAGTGATTGGCATTGGAATGGGCTGCCCAGGGAGGTGGTGGAGTCTCTGTGGCTGGAGGTGTTGCAGCCAAGCCTGGCTGGGGCACTTAGTGCCATGGTCTGGTTGGTTGGGCAGGGCTGGGTGCTAGGTTGGACTGGGTGAGCTTGGAGCTCTCTGCCAGCTTGGCTGATTCTATGAACTGTGTGCAAGAGCTTTGTGGCTTCCATGGCTGTCTCTGTGCCTGAGTCCCACGGGTGTGCCCCAGCTCTGTCTCCAGGCATTGTGTGTCTGCAGACCACAAGGTGTTAACTGCTGCAGAGGCTCCAGAGGAGGCCACCAAGATGCTCAGAGGCTGCAGAAGCTCTGCTGTGGGGACAGGCTGGGAGGGTTGTGGCTGTGCAGCCTGGAGAGGAGAAGGCTCCAGGCAGACCTCAGGGCAGCCTGGCAGGAGCTGAAGGGCTGCAGGAGAGCTGGGGAGAGAAGTTTCATCAGGGCTTGTGGGGATAGGAGAGGAAACCACCTCAAGCTGCATCAAGGGAGGTTTAGATTGGGTATTAAAAGGAACTTCTTCACTGAAAGGGTTCTCAAAGCCTGGAGCAGGCTGCCCAGAGAGGTGGTGGAGTCTTACTCTCTGGAGCCTTCCAAGGTCCCAGCTGGATATGTTGCTGTGTGACCTGTCCTGGGTGCCCCTGCTCTGGCAGAGGGGTTGCTCCCAGTGGTCTCTGGAGGTCCCTTCTACTCCCTACCGCTCTGTGGCTGCAGGAAGGGGAAGGAAGCTCCTCTGTAGAGCTGTGCAGTGGCTGAGGTCCCTGGGAAATGGCAGCGAGGCTCCAGAAGGGCGCAGAGCCTGAGCTCGCCTGGAGCGAGGAGCTGCTGTGGCAGGCGAGCGAGGAGGCTGCTGCCGACGTCCCTGGTGAGCCAACAGACGGTGCCGGAGCCCTGTGCTACCTGAGCAGCGATTTGCATGCGTTAAACACATCTCCCCCTCTGCTCCAGCTGCCCTTCCTCTCCAGCAGAGCATCTCATTACCCTGCTGCTGGCAGGGGGGGCCGGGGGCTCGGGGGGGGGTGTTCGCTTGCCCAGCAGATGCTGGGGAGGGTTTTTATCGTGAGCCGCACATTGGAGCCAGCGCCTTTGAAGTCGCTGCTGCCTCTAGGGCCCTTCTGCTGCGGGGAGCTGGAATGGGAGAGGCAGAAAGAGGAGGGAATCTGCCTGCAGGAGAGGCGCACGGGAAGGAGAGGAGGTTGTTTAGCTTGCATTGATGTGACAGGGAAGAAGATGAGCAAGGAGCAAATCTCTCCCTTCTAGCAGAGGGCATCAGCATCTCGGCTGGGTGGGGGTTTGCTGCTGCTTTGATCTCACAGAATTAGAGAATCGTGGAATTGTTCTGCTTGGGAAAGACCTCCAGGATCTTCCAGTCCAGCCTTCAACCCAGCCCCACCATGCCCACAGGTGCCATGCCCACAGGTTTCTGGAACACCCGCAGGCAGGGGGACTCCTCCGCCTCCCTGGCAGCCTGTGCCAGGCCCTGGCTACTCTTGCAGCAAGGAAAGTTTTGTTGCTCTCCAACCTAACCTTTCTCTGGCACAGTTTCAGGCCATTTCCTCTTGTCCTGTTCCTGGTTACCTGGCAGAAGAGACCAACCCCACTGCAGTGCCCTGCCTGGCAGCCACGGGGAACAATGCTGGGGAGAAGGCAGGAGCCAGGGAGAGCCTCAGGAAGCAGTGACGGGGGAGGAACAGCTCCAGCAAGCAGGCTGGGAGGAGGCTCTCCTCCTGCTCTACTCAGGCCTGGTAAGGCCACTCTGGGAGTACTGTATCCAGTTCTGGGATCCCCAGCTCGGGAGAGACAGGGAACGGCGGGGGAGGGGCCACAAAGATGCCGAGGGGCCTGGCACAGCTCTCAGCTGAGAGCCTTGGGCTGCTCAGCCTGGGGAGCAGCAAGCCATGGGGCTGGGAGCTGGGATGTGGCAGACCTCTGCTGCTGTGCCTCAGTTTCCCATGTGAGAGAGGGGAGTCATGATGCTGCCTGCTCTGAGAGAGCTTGGGGACCCACTTGGAGGGTGGGCAGATGGGGGGTGAGGGGAAGAGTTCTCCATCACCTGGCTGTTGGTGTCAGAGATGTCACAGTTAAGACACAGAGGCATTGTGACACCTCTGTGCCTTTGAGAGACAGAGGAGCCCCCTTGCAGCCATAGGATCAGCTTGGAGGCTTTCCAAGTGCAGCTGGTGCTGTGCAAAAAAGCTTTTGCTGTCACACAGCGGAGCCCCAGAGGTGTGTGTGTGGGGGGTGGGTTTCACAGTTCCACTGACCAAAGCCCCTGGAGATGCTTTGAGGAAAGAGTGAAACAGAAAATTTCTTTCAGCTAGTTGAGTGCCTGAGCCCCACGGATGTGCCCTCAGCTCTGTCTCCAAGGCATTGTAGGTCTGCAGACCACAAGGTGTTAGCTGCTGCAGAGGGTCCAGAGGAGAACACCAAGATGGCTGCAGAAGCTCTGCTGTGGGGCCAGGCTGGGAGAGTTGTGGCTGTGCAGCCTGGAGAGGAGAAGGCTGCAGGCAGACCTCAGAGCAGCCTCCAGTAGCTGAAAGGCTCCAGGAGAGCTGGGGAATGACTCTGGAGAAGGTCTCGGAGTGCCAGGATGAGGGACAATGGCTTTGGGCTGGGAGAGGGGAGAGTGAGAGTGGAGAGGAGGGAGAAATTGTTGGCAGTGAGGGTGGGGAGAGCCTGGCACAGGCTGCCCAGGGAGGCTGTGGATGGCAGAAGCACCAAGTGTGATCTTTGATCCCATTCTGTGCTTCTGCCATCCACAGGCTCCCGGAGGTGTTCAGGGCCGGGCTGGATGAGGTGTCTGTGCCCATGGCAGGGGGTTGGAGCTAGATGAGCGTTCGGGTCCCTTCCAGCCCAACCCATTCCATGAAGCTGTGTCCTTCAGAGGCCAGAGAGCTGCCGAGCGAAGCCTGCGGCCCCGCTCCCCCCCGGCTGGCCCCGGCAGCAGCAGCACCATGCCTCTGCTCCCGCCAGGAGCCGTTGCTGCCGTGCCGGGTCTCGGATGTCTCCTCGGGGAGCAGGGGCAGAGCCAGGCAGAAACTGATCCCTCTGGCTTCGGGCGGCGCGGCAGGACCCGTCCCATCCTGGATTAATTATCCCGGGGCACAGCCAGCGCCAGGTTTGCCTTCCAGGAGGAGCAGCCTGGATGCCTCCAGCCTCCTTTCCAGGAAACAAAAGGGTAATTAATGGATGGGGCAGCTCCCAGCTCCATTAGCATTCCCTCCCTCTCCTGCCTTTCCTCTCCCCCCCCCCCCGGCTGCGCCAAAGCAGGGGAGAGCCCTCAGCAGCAGAGGTTCCTGCTGCTGGCACAGCACTGCTCCGTGCCCAGCTGCCAGCCTGGAGCTCTGGAGAAAAGCCTCTGGGCAGCCTGCTCTAGGGTAGGGTGTCCCTGCCCGTGGCAGGGGGTTGGAACTAGATGTTCCTTGGGGTCCCTTCCAGCCCTGGCCGATTCTATGGTTCTATGACTCTGGGCAGCCCAGCCCAGCCCACAACCCCTCCGTGGCTTCGAGGCTGTGCTGCTTTACCTCCCCTCCGGGCGAAGGAGCGAACAATGCAAGAGGCTGCCCAGGGAGGTGGCTGGGACCCATCCCTGGAGGTATCTGGGGCTGGGCAGGGCTCTGCGTGAGCTGCTGTAGTGCAGGATGTCCCTGCTGGGTGCAGGGGGCTGACTGGGGCACCTTTGGAGGTCTCCTGCAGCCAGAAGTGGAGCCTGGCCATGGAGCTAGGAATTAAAACCCCAACCATGAGCCCTCCCCTTACCCACTGCTGACACAGCAGAACAGGCTGCAGGTTAGAACACCAGCCACAAGCCCCCAGACAGGCCCTGCCAAAGGCACCTCCTCTGCCTGGGGTTTACTTTCCTCTTTTTTCCTCTTTTAGCTTCTTTTCATTTTCTCCTTCTTTTTCTTTCCCTTTCTTCCCTTTTTCTTCTTTTTTTCTCTAGTGCAAGAATGCTGCCCAGGGTTGGATTCAGTCTGTCTCAGCCTCTTTGATTCCTTTTGTCTGCCTGCCTGGTGTGCTCGTGTGTTGTTTGCTGATCCTGGCAGTGGGTGGGAGTTGGTGGAGTGAGGCTCTGAGATTTCTTCCGCTCCCCCCCCCCCCCCCGCCCCCACTCCGTGTGGCTGCACAGCTTGGCAGGATGGGTTGGCCTGGCTGTGTCCCTGCAAGCCACAGACTAAACAATGGGGATGTGAGGAGCTGCTGCCACAGAACCCCAGGAGCTAAAGGGCTGGAAAGGACCTGCAGAGATCATCCAGCCCAAGCCCCTGCCAGAGCAGCAGCACCCAGGGCAGGGCACCCGGAGCACACCCAGGTGGGTTTGGGATGGCCCCAGAGCAGGGATGTCCCCACAGCCTCTCTGGGCAGCCTGCTCCAGGCTCCAGCACCCTCACACTCACACAGTTTTCCCTTCTGCTCCCCTGGCACCTCCTCTGCTCCAGCTGGCACCTGGTGCCCCTTGGCCTGTCCTTGGCCAGCCCTGAGCAGAGCCTGGCTCCAGCCCTGCACATCTTCAGCAGCAGCACTGAGGGCAGCCCTCAGGCTCCTCTGCTCCAAGCAGCCCCAGCTCCCTCAGCCTGGCCTCCCAGCAGAGCTGCCACTGCCTGCAGCAGCCTGGGGGCTCTGGGCTGGGCTCTCTGCAGCACTTCCCTGAGCTCCTTCCTCAGCTGAGGGCCCAGAAGTGTCCATCCCAACACTGCACACACAGGCTCTTGGCTGACTGAAGAGCAGGGAAGGAGTTTCAGGAGCAAGCTGCCTGCTGCTGCCCTGCCCCAGAGCAGGTTTGACTGAGAACAGGTAAAGTTGTTCTCCCACTGCCCTCTTTAACTGCTCAGCCTTGCTCCTGGGTGGGTGACAACGGCAAAACTCTGTCCTGATGTGGTGCTTTGGATTCTTAACTGAATCTGCTTGGGCATCATTCCAAGCTTTTCTCTGGGATCTTTCCAGGAACATGGAAGGAAGGGAGAAAGAGAGGGAGAAAGGGGGAAAGAGGAAGGAAGTAGGGGGGAAATATTGAAAGAGAGGAAGAAAGGAAGAAAGAAAGATGCAAAGAGGAAGGAAGAGGAAAAGAGGAAAGAAGAGAGGAAGGAAGGAAGGAAGGAAGAGGGAAAGGAAGGAGAGGAAATGTAGAGTCACATTTGCAGGGTTGGGGTTTTGTTTTTGGCTTTTCCTTCTCTTCAGCAGCGTTGGTGCCTGCAGAGCTGAATGTCCTGGCAGGGCCTTGAAGCAGGGTGGAGCAGATCTGTGATGAGTAACGAGTTGTGATTTCTCTGTGTTTGCCTCTGGCCCTGCCTGGCCTCCTGAGCTTTCCTCTAACCAGGAGGCCCAGGCACTGATCCTCCCTAGGTCCCAGCTGATGCATCCTTGTAGCTGAGTTTGCTGAAGTGCAGATGTTTGTCCCTCAGCATTCCTTCCAATGTTGATTTGGTTCCAGTTTGGATTAAAATTTGGTGGTTTTATTCTTTTTCCCTGCTCCCAAATGTTGCTATGAAAAATTACAGCAGCAAACATTGGCCACAGTTTGCTGTTGCAGCCCTCAACTCTGCTGCCATCATTGTTCTTACCTTCAGCTGTGCTGTTCAGGGCTGGAACAGTTCAGGGAGTCTTTAGTCCAACATCTTGGGCAGAGCAGAGCAGCTCTCAGCTGGAGATATGGAAGAGCTCAGACTGACACGGACATGGCCACAGCTCCTCTGCTCTGCTCAGCCCTCACCTGCAGCACTGCCTCCAGCTCTGGGACCCCAGCACAAGAAGGACCTGGAGCTGCTGCAGAGGCTCCAGAGGAGGCCACCAAGATGCTCAGAGGCTGCAGAAGCTCTGCTGTGGGGCCAGGCTGGGAGAGTTGTGGCTGTGCAGCCTGGAGAGGAGGAGGCTGCAGGCAGACCTCAGAGCAGCCTGGCAGGAGCTGAAGGGCTGCAGGAGAGCTGGGGAGGGACTTTGCCAAGGTCTGGGAGTGCAGGATGAGGGGCAATGGCTTAGAGCTGGGAGAGGGAAGAGTGACAGTGGAGAGGAGGGAGAAATTGTTGGCAGTGAGGGTGGGAGAGCCTGGCACAGGCTGCCCAGGGAGGCTGTGGATGGCAGAAGCACAGAATGGGATCCACAACCTCCCTGGAGGTGTTGAAGGCCAGGCTGGGTGAGGCCCTGAGCAAGCTGGGCTGGCAGGAGGTGTCTGTGCCCACGGCAGGGGGTTGGAGCTGGATGATCCCTGTGATGCTTTCCGAGCCTGGCTGATGCTGTGATTGGGAAGCAGCAGGTCAGCTGCCTGCAGGTGCAACCAGGCTCTTGCTGCTCCCACGGTGCAGAACTTCCTCCTCACATCCAGTCTGCATCTGCCCAGTGCTCCACCCACCCAACCCATGTGTCACCAGCTTGGAGACCAGGACATGGTGTGGGACAGTGCCAAAGGCCTTGCTCGGCTCCAGGTAAGTGCCATCAGTTGCTCTCCCCTCATCTGCTCATGCTGTGGCCTGTTCCTAGAAGGGCACCAGGTCTGCCAGGCAGGATGTGCCCTTGGTGCAGCCATGCTGACTGTACCAAATTGCCTCTTCAATGTTCTCCTGTCTCAGTAGTGCCTCCAGGAGGATCTGCTCCGTGGTCTTACCGGGCACAGAGGTGAGGCTGACTGTCCTGGAGCTCCCTGCCTCCTCCTCCTCCCCTGTTTGACAGTGGGAGTTCTGTTTTCCCTCCTTCAGTCAGTGGGGACTGCCCCAGGCTGCCATGGCTTTTGGAATAGAATAGAGAGGGGTTTAGCAACCTCCTCATAGGATCAGGCAGGCTGGCAGAGAGCTCCAAGCTCTCCCAGCCCTGCCCAACCAACCAGACCATGGCACTAAGTGCCCCAGCCAGGCTTGGCTGCAACACCTCCAGGCACAGAGACTCCACCACCTCCCTGGGCAGCCCATTCCAGTGCCAATCACTCTCTCTGCCAACAACTTCCTAACAACATCCAGCCTGAACCTGCCCTGGCACAGCTTCAGACTGTGTCCCCTTGTTCTGTCCCTGCCTGCCTGGCAGCAGAGCCCAACCCCACCTGGCTACAGTCTCCCTGCAGGCAGCTGCAGGCAGCAATGAGCTCTGCCCTGAGCCTCCTCTGCTGCAGGCTGCACCCCCCCAGCTCCCTCAGCCTCTCCTCACAGGGCTGTGCTCCAGGCCCCTCCCCAGCCTTACTGCCCTGCTCTGGGCACCTTCCAGCACCTCAACATCTCTCTGCAATGGAGGAGCACAGAGCTGGACACAGCACTCCAGGGGTGGCCTGAGCAGTGCTGAGCACAGGGGCACAAGAACCTCCCTTGTCCTGCTGCCCACACTGCTCCTGAGCCAGCCCAGGATGCCATTGGCTCTGCTGCCCACCTGGGCACTGCTGCCTCCTCTGCAGCTCCTCTCTCCCAGCACCCCCAGGGCCCTCTCTGCCTGCCTGCTCTCAGCCACTCTGGTCCCAGTTCATCCCCCAGTTCCCTCAGCACCCCTGGGTGCATCCCGTTAGGTCCCACAGCCTTGAACACTTTCAGTTCTTTAGGTGATCACCAACCTGAGCATCACCTGTGCTGGGCAGTTCAGCTGCACCAAGTGCCAGCAGCCAAGGAACCAGAGCTGGCAAAAGAGGAAGCCTCATTGGCAATGCAGAAATAACTAATACTGGGGGAGGGGTGTGTGTGAAGAGACCTTTCTCTGCCCCAGGGGGCAGGGCCAGAGGCTTCACTGAAGAGCCCAGCTCAGGTTTTAAGTATTTGCCAGGTGGATGTCGAGACAATTGTGTGGGGAAGTGTTTGTCAAATCACCTCCAACAAGAAATGCAGTCGAGGAAATTGGATTTGTCCACCTGATATTGCAGCAGCAGGAGAAGAGGCTAAATTCATCAGATAAACTGCTCAGCTGAGCTGTTTGTTCTCCTCCCTCCCTCCCTCCAATCATTACTGTAGAGGGACTACAAGTGTTGGAGGCTCTGGGCAGAGGATTTATAGGGAGCAGATCTCCAGCTGCTGCAGCCCACAGCCTGCCTGATGGACGTGGCAGATAGGGGAAGATTTAGCACTCAGCAGCTCAGGGATGAAGGAGAATGTCTCAGGCTGCAGAGCTGAGTCCCAGCCCAGCATCCACACCAGACACTCCCTACCTTTATTCCATTTCAGCTGCCTGCAGCTGCCAGGTCATCATGGTGTGGATGCAGCTTTGCCCTGCAGAGCTGGGCAAAGCTGCACCTCAGGAGTCCAACCAGGGTAAGGGCAGGGTCCTGACCCCGGGGAGGAGCAGCCTCTGCAGCAGCACAGGGCAGGGGGCACCTGCTGGAGAGCAGCTCCAAGAAGGAGCTGGCAGTGCTGGGGGCAGCAAGGTCACTGTGAGCCAGCAATGGGCCCTTGGGGGCAAGGCCAGTGGAGTCCTGGAGTGCAGCAAGAAGAGTGTGGGCAGCAGGCTGAGGGAGGTTCTCTGCTCTGTCTTGAGGCTACACCTGGAGTGTTGTGTCTAGTTCTGGGGCCCCCAGTTCAAGAGGGGCAAGGAACTGCTTGAGAGAGTCCAGCAGAGAGCCACAGAGATGCTGAAGGGAATGGAGCAGAGCCTGAGGGAGCTGGGGCTAGGAGCTGGGAGAGGAGGTGATGAGAGGTGACCTCAGCAATGGTTATCAATATGTGCAGGTGAGTGCAGGAGGCTGGAGCCAGGCTCTGCTGGGTGATGCCAGTGTCAGCACAAGGGGCAGTGGTGGAAGCTGAGGCAGAGGAAGGTCCATGTAAACCTGAGGAGGAATTTTTTCCCTGTGAGGGTGCAGAGCCCTGGAGCAGGCTGCCCAGGGGGGCTGTGGAGTCTCCCTCTCTGGAGATATCCAAACCCTGCCTGGATGTGTTCTGTGTGACTGGATGAGCTCTGGAGGTCACTTCCAGCCCCTGCCATGCTGTGACTGATGCAGTTCTGGACAGGGGACAGCTGAAGAGAGTCCAGATGAGGGCCACAAAGATGTTGAGGAGAGGCTGAGCTGAAAGTAGGAAGTGGCTTGGCCAGGAAGGAAGTGTTTGCTTTATGGAGGAAGTGGCTCAGGTCCTGTGGGGCTTGAACAGAGCCCAGGACACAGGGACACTGCTTCCCAGAGACTCCATCTCCCGAGGAAAGGAGGCAATTGCCCCAGGCCCTTGCAGCTGTAAGGAATTAGGGCTGGGGGGTGGGCAGGTGCTGCCCATCTGCATCAGTGGAACACAGGAAGCCTTTGGCTTGGGGCTGGGAGCAGGCAGGGAGGGGAGAAATCGATCTGGTGGCTGCCCTGGCTTCACAGGGTGCCAGGCTTGCAGAGCTGCAGGGGGCTCCTCAGGGTTAACTGCTGGCATCTGAGGGTGTTGTGGGGGCTGAGCAGAAGGGTTGGACACAGTCTCTGAAGTGCTCTGGAGTAGTGCTGGGAGAAGGAAGGAGGAAAGGGAAGATTTTGGCTCCCAGAAAAGTGAATCCAGGGAAACAGCTTAAAGGTAGGGACAGGGAAGCAAATGATGCAAGAGTGCTGGTACCAGGGAAGGCTCCAAAGGCTGGAGCTGAGATAAGGCAGGAGGTGCCTGCAGTCTGGAGATGCAAGATGAAAGTCAAGAGCCAAGTCTTTGAGCTGCAGAAGGCAGAAAAAAAGAGCCATGGAGAAGAGATGGAAGAGCCTGCAGCAGCAGCAGGATGGCACAGAGCTGAGCCCTGGCAGCAGCAGCAGCAGGATGGCACAGGGCTGAAGCAGAGCAGGTAAGGGAAGAGATTTGCTGTGTGGCATTTGCCATGTTTCCTCTGCCAGCATCTCAGCTGAGGTCTCAAGGCCTCTTGGGTGCCAGGTTTTGGCATCTGGATCTCTACAGTGGGGCTAAGCCAATGTGTACTGGGCTGGCAGTGGGCTCCCTCTGCTCTTGGACCTCTGCTGTGGGCACAGGCTGAGGGAGCTGGAGGTGGTTCAGTCTGGAGAAGAGAAGGCCCCAGGAGACCTTAGAGCTGCTGCCAGCACCTGAAGGGATCTGGCAGAGAGACTTGTGCTGAGGGTGTCTGGAGACAGGCCAAGGGGGCATGGTCTGGAGCCGAGGCAGAGCTGTGCCTGTTGCCCCTTGTCCTACCACTGGGTGCCACTGAAAACAGCCCAGCCTTGTTTTCTTGAGCTCTGGGCTCGCCGCATCTCCTTTGGCACCTGCACTTCAGCTCTGGGCCAGATGTCTTGAGCCACTTCAGTCCCTGGTCTGGCTGTGTTTGAAGCAGCAGTAATTAGCCTTTAAGTGCTGGAGCCATTAGGAGAATGATCTCCATCTCTTGCAGCCCTCTGGTGCACAGTGGTGTGCCCGCAGAGCTGGGCTGTGGCTCACGGCGTGAGGGCTCCGCTGGTACAGGCAGCTCCTTCCCGCGCTGGCTGAATCGCAGTCAGGCAGGCTGCAGAGAGCTCCAAGCTCACCCAGCCTAGCACCCAGCCCTGGCCAATCAGCCAGACCACAGCACTAAGTGCCCTGTCCAGCCTTGGCTTGGGCACCTCCAGGCACGGCGACTGCACCACCTGCCTGGGTGGGCTCTGGTGGGGGGAGAAGGCACTCTCCCAAAGCAGGCACCCGAGCACAGAGCGCTGCCCAAATCCTCCCTTCCGTGAGGTGGGGGAGAGAGGCAAGAAGGCAGCCAGGGAAAGGCTCCTCAGCCATCAGGTGCTTGCCCACATCAGCATAATCTGTTTGCTCTTTCCTCTTGCTTCTCCTCTTCCTCCTCCTCTCACCAGACTCCTCCTGACAGTGCCCTCCCAGTGCCTTCTGCTTCCCGTGCTCCTCAAGCACCTCTCTCTAGCACTTGTTTGTTCCTTGTGCTCTGAGCTCTGCCTTGCTCAGCTGTCGGCCTCTGACCCTCTAGATGGACTCCTGCCATGGCCTTGTCTTTTAATAGCCTTCTCACCATCATCCTTTCTGCTCCTCTCTCAGGTTGCCTCTGACCACGTCAGCAGCTCCACCTGAATTGGTACCTTTCCATCATCTGCCCTGCATGAACCCCCCCCCCCAGCACCAAGGACTTGCTTGTACAGCAAGAGCTGTGAGTAGCCGGGGAGCAGCTGCCGCTCCTGCTCCTCCCTGCCATGCAGAAAGCTTCGTTTGCAGGGGGATTTTCTTGGCTTCTCTCTGTCAGCTGCTGGCTGAAGCAGTGCTTTAGCAGCATTTGTTTTGACAAAAGCAGAGGCTACTCCCAGCCAATTAAGAACATGGTAATGCCAGGCCGGGAGAGGAGCGCGGCGCTCGGCGGCTGCGGGCGGCTCGTAGCTGTCGCTGTGCTTAGAGGGATTAGAAGTGCGTGCTGGAGGTCTGTGTCAGATTGGATGTTAAGCTCCCAAGCTACAACCACGCTCTTGGGAGCAGGGAAACAATAATTCATTCCTGGTGGGGAGGGAAGGATTACTCCAGTAATTTGCTTACTGACTTGTGCCGCTCCTGCCCGCACCGGCACACGCGGCTGCAGCACTGCTCCAACTGGCATCTGCTGCTGCAGGGGATGGAAGCCCAGGACCAGAGCTGTGTTGGTGGGAGAAGCCCTCTAAGATCATTGAGTCCAGCCTGCTGAGACCACAGCCACCACTAAGCCACATCCCAAAGTCCTGAGGCCACATCTTTCCAGCCCCTGCCCCTGCCAGAGCAGGAGCACCCAGGGCAGGGCACCCAGAGCACACCCAGGTGGGTTTGGGATGGCCCCAGAGCAGGGATGTCCCCACAGCCTCTCTGGGCAGCCTGCTCCAGGCTCCAGCACCCTCACAAAGGTCTCCCTTCTGCTCTCCTGGCACCTGGTGCCCCTTGGCCTGTCCTTGGCCACCCCTGAGCAGAGTCTGGCTCCAGCCCTGCACATCTTCAGCAGCAGCACTGAGGGCAGCCCTCAGGCTCCTCTGCTCCAAGCAGCCCCAGCTCCCTCAGCCTGGCCTCCCAGCAGAGCTGCCACTGCCTGCAGCAGCCTGGGGGCTCTGGGCTGGGCTCTCTGCAGCACTTCCCTGAGCTCCTTCCTGAGCTGAGGGCCCAGAACTGGGCACAAGATTGCAGCTGTGGCCTCAGCAGGGCAGAGCAGAGGGGCAGGAGAAACTCTCTGCCCTGCTGAGCACAGCCCTTCCAGTGCAGCCCGGGATGCCCTTGGCCTCCTTGGCCACAGGGGCACCTTGCTGGCTCCTGGGCACCCTGCTGCCCACCAGCACCCTCAGGTCCCTCTCCCCTGTGCTGCCCTTTGTGGCAGGCAGCAGGAGGAGCCTGTGAAGGGTTACAGCAGGCAGCAAGGACAGGCAGCTCTGCAGCAGTTGGTTTCTAGGAGGCAGCCAAGACCTGTAAGATCAGCGCTTAGTGAATTAATCTGCGAGGTGGCACTGGCAGAGCTCAGAGTTCTTGTGGTGAATTCCAGTTTTGTGCAAAATCAAGACAATAATTACTGGGTTTGGTCATTAATTACTCACTGCTGGACATGTTGGAGGGTGCAGGATGAAAAGCCTGAGGCAGCTATTGACAGGAGCTCTGCTGCTATTGATCTATTTGTGTTGAGTGTGGAATTTCTCTGCTTCTGTGGCATTTTATTCAGCTGGGGCAGGCAGCTGTGGGGAGCCTGCCAGGGGAGCAGCTCTCTCCCAAGCCTGGCTGCTGGCATTGCTCTCTTGGTGGCTTCTTGGAGCATCCTTTGGAGGAAGGCTCAGCCAGGTGGTGGGCACTGAGGATTCTGATTGTTGCTCAGCCACTGGCCCAGGTTGCCCAGGGAGGTTGTGATCCACAACCTCCCTGGAGGTGTTCAGGACCAGGTTGGATCAGGCCTCAAGCACCCTGGGCTGAGAGGTGCCCATGCCCTTGGAGCTGGATGAGCTCTCAGGTCCTTTCCAACCCATTCTCTGAATCTGTGAACCCAGGCTGTGCTTGTGCATGGAGAGGTTCCCTGCCTTGGGCCATGCCACTAATAAGGCAAATTCATCACAGGAGGGGAGGGGGAAGTGGAGTCAAGCAAAGTGAATTGTCTATGGCCCTCAGCACAGCAGCTCTGCCTCTAACACCTCAGGGGTGGGCACTCAGCCACCTCCCTGTGCAGCCTTTGAGAACCCTTTCAGGGGAAGAAGTTTCTTCTCATGTCCAACCTAACCCTCCCCTGGTACAACCTCAGGTCATTTCCTCGCATCCTATCTCTTGTTCCTTGGCAGCAGAGCCCAACCCCAGCTCCCTGCAGCCTCCTCTCAGGGAGCTGCAGAGAGCAATGGGCTCTGCCCTCAGCCTGCTCTGCTCCACACTGCACACCCCCAGCTCCCTCACTGCTCCTCCCCAGCTCTGCTCTCCAGACCCTGCCCCACCTTTGCTGCCCTTCTCTGGACCTGCTCCAGCTCTTCAATGTCTTTCTGGCAGTGAGGGGCCCAGAACTGAACCCAGAACTCAAGCTGTGGCCTCAGCAGTGCCCAGCCCAGGAGGACAATCCCTGCCCTGCTTCTGCTGCCCACACCAGTGCTGATCCAGGCCAGGCTGCTGGTGCCCTTCTTGCCCACCTGGGCACCCCCTGGCTCATCTCCAGCTGCTGACACCCAGCACCCCCAGCTCCTTTTCCTCTGGGCACTTTGCAGCCACTCTGCCCCCAGCCTGCAGCCTTCATGGGGCTGTTGTGACCCAGGAGCAGGATCCAGCCCTTGGCCTTGTTAAACCTCATCCCAATGGCCTCAGGCCATGGATGCAGCCTGGGCAGGTCCCTCTGCAGAGCATCCCTGCCCTCCAGCAGGTCATCATTCAATGTCCTCCCTGGAGCAAGGTCCCCTCCCCCATTTCTGTCTCCCTTCTTGTGATTCACCACCACCACCACGGCCATTCTGTCTTTGGAACTGGGCATTATCTTGGCAAAAGTGATGTACCAAGGAACTGAGGGCCAGGAGGGGCCTGGGCAGCGGTGCAAGCTGCTCTCCTTCCTGTCTCTGCAGCTGAAGGAAGCACCTGGCAGTAAGGTGGAGGTGAGGTTAATCCTGCCAGCGGGCGAGGAAGGTGTAAGGCAGCAGAGGCAGGGCTGTGCTGGGCCAGCAGGGCACAGTGACAGCTGGAAAAGGGCAGGGCTGTCATTTGGTTTCCAGAGGGGCTCTCGAGGTGGACCTGGGTCTCGTGAGGTTGGTGTTGGTTGAGTCAAGATTTGTTCTGGCTTGGTTCCCAGTGATGAAAGGCAAGGTCTGCCCAGGGACAAACTCAGACAGCCGAAGCCACCCTGCCATTATTAGCTCCTCTCCCCTGTGCCTGGGGGAACTGGAAATGGGAAGGCACTTTTAGCAGTGCCGAGGGGATGTGCCCGTTCTGCTCCTGCCTCCTGCCCTGCCTCCTCCTGCCATCGCGCTTGGAATGCGGAATGGAACCGGCCCCTTCTCGCCCACTGGGGCAAGGTGGCCTCTAAATCCCGGTGTGATTGCAGGGGGTGCAAATGAGCTCAGCTCTCAGCTCCCCTTGGCTGTACGAACCTGTGCTTGCTGTGCCCGCAGCGGCTCGGCTGTGCCCGTCAGACTGCCCAGCCCCTGAGAAGGGGGAGAGGGTTTCTGTTAGCCGCTCAGCGCCTGGCTCCTGCCTGCCTTTGGCTCGGTCAGAGCCGGGCAGGGCTGCGGCTGGGCTCCCCGGCCGGAGCCAGGCGTCCTGGGCGCTCGCCAGCGGAGCACTGCCCGGCCCCGCACGGCCGAGGGGGCGCAGGCAGCTCGGTGGCTTCATCGCCTCGTTGCTTTTCACGGCTACCTCAGGTGCCTCCAAGTACCGACCGGGTTGAGAAGGAGCGGGAGAGGAGACGAAAGGAGGGAGGGGAGCGCTCGTTAAATCGATTAGCAACGGCCGAGGACAGCTCCGAGCCGCTCCTTGCGGCGCGGCGCTGCGGGAGGGGGCTCCGAAGATGAAGTCAGGAACTTGGCAGGCTACAGGAGGAGGTTGGGGCAGGGTTTGCGTAGCTAAAGCAGGCAGAAGGTCCGGGACAGCAGCAGGCATTTTGAAAAGGGAGTCTGCTCCCTGTGCTTGAGGAGTTAAATCGGTTTGGGGGCACTGGAGACTGCAGGAGGAGCGACCTCCAGCATCTGAGGTGTTTAGTGAGCAGGAGGAACTCATCTGTCGTCTGCCTTGGGCTGTGGCTGCTGTGCTGGGAGTGTGGTTCTCTGGTTGACCACATCATTGCCTTCCCAGCTTGGCTCCCCTGTTGGGCAGAGAAGCCTCTGCAGTCACCTGAGGCTCATAGGGAGATGTCCTGCCTGGGCTAAGGGCTGCTGGGAGAGTGATGAGCTTGGGGGGTTTGGGTTCTTGGTGTTGGTTTCAATCTGCAGCTAGGAAGGGGGAAGTGAACATGTGAGTGTGAAGTGCCAGGTCAGACACTGCCCCTGGGCATTGTGCTGGGCTCTGAGGCCAGCGGGCAGAGGGAAGTGTGTGCAGGAAGAGGGAGAGGCAGGAACAGAAAGCTGAGTGCTGTGGAAGTGGATAAGAGGAGCGTGAGGGAAGCAGGAGCTCAGTCCTGCAACGTGCAAAAAGGAAATAACAGAAGTGAAGAACGTTGAGGAGGGATTAAAAAAAAGAATGGGAATGAAAGTGAGGGGAAAATGTCCCAGTAGGAAAATAACCCTCATAGAGTAGTTTGAGTTGGGAGGGACCTTGGTGATCACCAATCCCCTGGAGGTGTTCAAGGGCAGGTTGGACGAGACCTTGCACAACCAAGTCCAGTTGAGAAGTGTCCCTGCCCCGTGGCAGGGGCTCGGAGTTAGATGGTCTCTGAGGTCCCCTCCAACCCGGGCCGTTCTGTGACCCCCTAACTCCAAGCCCCTGCCGGGGGCTGGACACCTCCCAGCAGAGCACATCCTGCGGGCTGTGCGCTGCGCTCTGCTCACCTGCCAGGTGGGAGCAGTTCCAGCCCTCTGCGTTCCCACCCTGCAGCAGCACTCTCCCGGTCCCAGGCGCTACGGCAGGAAGGCTGCTCACACGGAGCCACCAAGCGCTGCAGCGAGGCCACCAGCCCAGCTTCCAGCCAGCACCAGAGCTGACAGCATTCCCAGCACGGATAAACAAACTCGCGGCTGGAGCCCCTGTGAACGGTGAAGTTTTCCCTCCCTTCCTTTCTGGAGCACATAAAAATTGCATCGAGCCCATAAATCTCTGCTCTGCATCCTCCGGGAGCAGGGGGAGGCAGTGCGGTGCTGCCGCGGGGCAGCCGGGGGCTGGCTGGGGCTGGGGGGAAGGAGGCGCAGAGGCTGCACAGCTGCCTGCCCGCAGCGTCCCCCGGGGCCAGCCCTTCTCAGGGCCTCGCTGCAAAGCACACGGAGAAAAAGCCGCGGAGGAGGAGGGTGACCTGCTCCCCACCTGGCTGTGCTCCCTCCTTGCCCCACAGCCGCTGGAAACCCTTTTCCCCCGAGCTGGGCTTCAAAGTGGCTGCAGAGAGCAGCATCGGCAGTGCCCTGCAGCTGCACGCTGAGAGCAGGACCAAGGCAGGGAAGGAGAGAGGAATGCTCCCAGAGGTGAGGCTGCCTGCGTGGGGGTGGCAAGAGCCAGCCTGGCTGCTTTGACTCTTTCCAAAGCCAGCTGAGGTTGTTCTGGGAAAGGCTTTTCCATCGCCTGGGCTGAGTGGGTGAAATGTCAGCTCCCCTGGGGGCTTGGCTGCCAGTGGAGTCACCAGGGCAGGGTGGGCAAGCAGAAGTGGGACTTTGGGTTGGCCACTTGTTGGAAGAGCAGCTGGAGTGGAGGTGTTCTGCTAGCATTAGGGGTGGCCAGGATGAAGGAGGCAGCATTGGGTTATCCTGAGATTTGGATGGTGCTTGGAGTCATTTCTATCAGAAGCAGCTGAGCTGAAAGCAGGAGGGAATCGTGCAAGAGGTGTGAAAGCCTGCAGCTGGCAGCCCTGGGCACTGGGGTCCTGCATGGAGCAAAGGAAGGCTTCCCTTGCCCTGAGCAGGGCCTGTGTGGTGCTGCATGGCTGTGTTCTGCTGGGAGAGGCTGTCTGGGGAGCAGAGAGGGGATGAGTGCTCAGCAGCCGTGTGGGGGATGCTGTGCCAGCAGGAGGAGGTCACTCACCCAGCCGAGAGATGAAGCTGTGCTCTCCTCTCTTTCCTGCCAGGGAATGTTTCCCTTGTCCTTTCACTGCCTCCCCTCTGCTGCATGCAGTGCTCAGGAACTTGTTGAACACCCAAATGGTTTCATTTAGTGTTCAGGGTCCCCAGCTAGGGCTTGGAGGCAGTGAGCCTGGCACTAGCCCCTGCTGGCACCGGGCAGGCTGCCAGGCTGAGGATGGAGTCAGCTGGGGAAGCTCTTTCCAGCATCATGTTGGGTAGACTTGAGCAGTGGGAAGAACTGTGGGGAAGTGGCTCAAGCTGAGGGCAAAGGATGCAGCACTTCCAGGGCTGTGCCTGAGCCAGCAGGCAGCTTCCAGTGCCACGGAGGCTGTACAGATGTTGTGCTGCTCACAGCCCCCGAGACCACAGCACAGCTGGATGGAGCTGCCCATCACACGCAGCTGGATCAGCACTGGCCAGCAGCAGGGCAGGGACTGTGCCCCTGTGCTCAGCACTGCTGAAGCCACGGCTCAGATCCTGGGTTTGGCTTTGGGGACCTCACTCCAGGAAGGACACTATGGAGCTGGAGCAGGTCCACAGAAGGGCAACAGAGCTGGGGAAGGATCTGGAGAACGGGGCTGGGGAGGAGCAGCTGAGGGATCTGGAGAGGTTAGTGTGGAGCAGAGCAGGCTGAGGGAGACCTCATTGCACTCTGCAGCTCCCTGAGGGGAGGCTGCAGCCAGGTGAGGGCTGGGCTCTGCTGCCCAGTCTCAGGTGATAGAAGGAGAGGAAATGGCCTGAAATGCTGCCAGGGGAAGGTTAGGTAAGAGAGGAGGAAAAATGTCTTTGCTGCAAGAGTGGTCAGGGCAGCACAGGCTGCCCAGGGAGCTGGTGGAGTGCCCATCCCTGGAGGTGTTCCAGAGCCCTGTGGCCATGGCACTTGAGGCCATGGGTTGGTGGTCATTGGGGGGAGGGTTGAGTTGATGTTGGACTGGAGGATCCCAGAGGCCAGAAGGATGTCAGCAGTCTGTGACTGCTTGAACTGGTGTTATGCTGAGACGATCCCTGCTGTGCCTTCATCTCTGTTGTTGCCTTTGTGCTGCTGTTAGCAGTGGTTCTGATGGTGGCACAGCAGACTCCCTAAGCCTGCCTGGACCCTAGGTCAGGTTCTGACATGGAAGGAGCAGAGGAAAATCCTTCCTCTGGTCCTGACTGGTGGCTCTTACAGGCTGAGATCAGAGCCTCTCCACTTCCAGATAGGAAACAGCTGCCTTGAGCTCACTTTCCAAGAGCCTCCAGCACAGGCCAGCCTCCAGGAGCATCCTGGTGAGAGCTGGGAGGCTTCTGCCACCCTGCCCTGGCCCTTCAGGTGCTGACACAGCCAGAGCCTGGGATGGAGGACAAGAAACCCAAGGCTGTGAAGCACAGCTGTCTTGAGAGGCTCAGCAGGGAAGGTGCTGGAGGCAGATGTGATCCTGTGTCTGAGCTGGCCAGAGAGAGCTGCAGCTGTGGCTCTGTGGTGCTGAGCTGTTGAGTGTCACCAGGAAGCAAAATCCTTGCCTGGGGCTTGGTGCTGCTCACACAGAGCACATCCAGGTGGGTCTGGAAAGCCTCCAGAGCAGGAAACTCCACAACCTCTAACCTCTAATGCTGCTCTTACTGGCGTCTGCTGCTGCAGGGGATGGAAGCCCAGAACCAGAGCTCTCTAAGATCATTGAGTCCAGCCTGCTGAGACCACAGCGACCACTAAGCCACATCCCAAAGTCCTGAGGCCACATCTTTCCAGCCCAAGCCCCTGCCAGAGCAGGAGCACCCAGGGCAGGGCACCCAGAACACACCCAGGTGGGTTTGGGATGGCCCCAGAGCAGGGATGTCCCCACAGCCTCTCTGGGCAGCCTGCTCCAGGCTCCAGCACCCTCACAAAGGTCTCCCTTCTGCTCCCCTGGCACCTCCTCTGTTCCAGCTGGCACCTGGTGCCCCTTGGCCTGTCCTTGGCCACCCCTGAGCAGAGCCTGGCTCCAGCCCTGCACATCTTCAGCAGCAGCACTGAGGGCAGCCCTCAGGCTCCTCTGCTCCAAGCAGCCCCAGCTCCCTCAGCCTGGCCTCCCAGGGAGGTGTTTGCCGCTCTGCTCCCCTCATCTTCGTGTTTCTGTTTTCCTCTTACCCTCCCCCCCCGGCCCACATTTAAGCTCAGGCAGAAAGGGGAGAAAAAACCTCAAGAGGGAAGAAGTGGCCAAGGCAGAAGCCCCTCCCCAGCCAGCCCCCTCTGGAGGGTGTGATCTATGATGCGTTCTTAATGCCTTGGAAGCCAGAGATGATTGATTTAATGAGCAGAGGCATTGATCATTCACAGCTGATGATCCCACTCAGAAAATTAGTTCCATTAATGTGATGTAAATTCTCTGCCTCGGTTTCTCTGCTGCAGGAGCTCCTCCAACCCAGCACAAGGCTCAGCCCTGGGAAGCACCGTGGATGGCACCGGCACAGTGCCAGCAGCCAGGGCTGCCTGCCCCCTGCCTGGCCCTGCTGTGCTCCTGCTCTTGCTTCTGTCCTACCATTGGTAAGCCACAGACGGCAGAAGCAGCCAAGCCGTGGCTGGAGAGGCTTGGGGGGGATGGGGATGGAGGGGTTGGTCTCTTCTGCCAGGCACCCAGGGACAGAATGAGAGGGCACAGAATCAGTCAGGGTTGGAAGGGACCACAAGGAGCAGCCAGTTCCAACCCCCCTGCCATGCCCAGGGACACCCTAGCCTAGAGCAGGCTGCACACAGCCTCAGCCAGCCTGGCCTGAAACACCTCCAGCCATGAGGCCTCAACCACCTCCCTGGGCAACCCCTGCCAGGCTCTCACCACTCTCATGCTCAACAACTTCCTCCTCACATCCAGGCTGAACCTCCCCACCTCCAGCTGTGCTCCATTCCCCCCAGTCCTGGCACTCCCTGAGAGCCTAAAAAGTCCCTCCCCAGCTTTTTTGTAGCCCCCTTCAGATCCTGGAAGGCCACAAGAAGGTCCCCTGGGAGCCTCCTCTGCTCCAGCCTGCACAGCCCCAACTCTTTCAATCTGTGCTCAGAGCAGAGCTGCTGCAGCCCTCTGAGCATCCTCCTGGCCCTGCTCTGTACAGGCTCCAGCATCTCCACATCCCTCTTGTCCCAGGGGCTCCAGAAGTGGGTGCAGTACTCCAGGTGGGGTCTCAGCAGAGCAGAGTAGAAGGAGAGAATCATCTCCTTTGACACAGCCTCAAGCTGTGCCAGGGCAGGTTCAGGCTGAATGTTAGGAAGGAGTTCTTCCCAGCAAGAGTGATTGGCACTGGAATGGGCTGCCCAGGGAGGTGGTGGAGTGCCCATCCCTGGAGGTGTTTCAGAGGAGGCTGCATGAGGCACTTAGTGCCAGGGGTTAGTTAATTAGGAGCTGCTGGGTGATACAGGTTGTGACTCGATGATCTCAGATGTCTTTTCCAGCCTGCTTAATTCTGTGCCTCTGTGTGTGGTGTTTGGAGGGGTAGAGCTGAGAGCAGTGATGGGAACAGTGCTGCTTGACAGGCTGAGACTGGAGAGGAGGAAGAAACTGTTGGCAGTGAGGGTGGTGAGACCTGGCACAGGTTGAGGGTGGTGAGACACTGGCACAAGTTGCCCAGGGAGGTTGTGAAGCACAGAAGCACCCAATGTGATCTTTGATCACATTGGGTGCTTCTGTGCTCCACAACCTCCCTGGAGGTGTTCAGTTCCCTTCCAGCCTCACCCCATTCCATGGATCCTTGCAGCCTCACTCTGGGAGCTGATGCAAGAGGCAGCAGTGTGGCCTCAGAGTGCTTTGCTTGGCCAATTGTGCTGCTCCCTGAGGCTTCCCCCCAGGAAGTTCAGCTCTGAGAGAATAAAAAAGTACATTTTCTGGTTTTTAATAGAGTATATAAAAAGTACTTTCCCTCCCCCCCCCCCCCGCCCCTCCAAAATAAATTTCAGGGCAGATAATTTTCCAGAGCCTTGGTGAGAGCTGCAGCCTGTGTGTGTGTGGAGAGCCCCCATAGAAGTGATTCATGGGCTGCTATTGATCTGATCAGCTTTAACTGAGTGTTTGCTCTCTGCCTTATTAATCACAGCCAGCACAGGGCTGCAAGGACACCTCTCAGAACCAAGGCTTTGCTCCTCACAGCTGGCAGTGTCCCCAGGTTCTGGCCATCTCTCTCTGGGGGGCACTGGGCATGTTTAATCACAGGGTTAACCAGGCTGGAGAAGACCTCTGAGATCATCCAGCCCAACACAACACCCAATATCTCCTGAGTAACTAAACCTTGGCACCAACTGCCTCATGCAGCCTCCTTTTAAACACTCCCAGGGATGGGGACTCTGGACAGAGCAGGGCAGCAAGGCTGGGGAGGGGCCTGGAGCAGAGCCCTGTGAGGAGAGGCTGAGGGAGCTGGGGGGGTGCAGCCTGCAGCAGAGGAGGCTCAGGGCAGAGCTCATTGCTGCCTGCAGCTGCCTGCAGGGAGGCTGTAGCCAGGTGGGGTTGGGCTCTGCTGCCAGGCCCCCAGGGACAGAAGAAGGGGACACAGCCTCAAGCTGTGCTTGGCATTGCACCCACCCAGCTGCAGGACCTTACCCTTGGCCTTGCTGAATGTCCTGAGATTGGCCTGGGCACAGCTCTGCAGCCTGCCCAGGTGCCTCTGGATGGATCCCTGCCCTCTAGCAAGTGACTGTGTCCCACAGCTTGGTGCCACCTGCAGCCTTGCTGAGGGTGCTGTTGCTTTGCTGAAGGCACAGCAGCAGCCTTGCAGCGTGTCTGGGGCTGCCTGCTCAGTGCCAGGCCACACCCCAAGACCTCCTTCCGAGGATGCAGAGGAACATCTGCCTGGGGAGCTCAGTAAGCAGTGAGTCCACAAAGCAATCTGGTGCTGTTAATCTCGTGGCACCACTCGTGAGAGTGCTGCTCAGCATTAGCTAAGTGCTGGGCAAACAGCAGTGTCCTGGGGGGCTGGCTCCTGGCAGCAGCTTGGGCTTCCCCTGCTCGCTCAGCTGCTGCATCTGCTGCTGGGGGCAGCTGGCAGGAGCCTCGGGACAGGCCAAACCCACCTCTCTTGGCATCTGGCACTTGTGGGTGTTTGGGTTCTTTGGCTTTGCACTGCCTGCAGGGCAGGCTCTGGCAGGTGCCAGGCTCTGGCAGGTGCCAGGCTGATTGGTGCCACTTCAGGCCAGGAGAGGCTGAGGGACCTGAGACTGCTTACCTTGGAGAGGAGCAGCCCTGGGGGGATCTGGTCAACATCCAAAAGCTGGAAGCCAGGAGGATGGGGCTGGGCTCTTGCCAGGGTTGCCCAGGGATAGGGCAAGGGGCAATGGGTAGAAGCCAGAACCCAGGAGACTCCACCTGAACTTAGGGAGAAAATTGGTGCGAGGGTGCCAGAGCCATGGGCCAGGCTGCACAGAGAGGCTGTGGGGTGTCCCTCTCTGGAGAGCTTCCAGCCCCAGCTGGGCATTCTCCTGTCTGAGGGACTCTGGGTGAGCCTGCTCAGCAGGGGCTGAGCTCTGGAGCAGCCTGCCAGCCCTGCCATGCTGTGGTTCTGTTGCGCTGCCCCACGTGTGGGGAGGCAAAGTGGAGCCAGCTCCTCCCGCTGAGCTCTGCCAGCTGGCAGCTCTGGCAGACTGAAGCACCTCTGGTTAAGAGCCTCTTCTGCCCTGCCCAGGCTGCCTCTTTGACCCCTGGTGTGGGCCAGCCCTCTGAGGCCAGGACGAACTCCAGCTACAGGACCTCTGGCACATGCCCTTAGGACAGCTTTGCCCTCCTGCAGCCAGGGTGGGGGTTTTGCTGTGTTTTACTCTGTGCCAAGATTTGAGAAATTGCCTCTGGCCAGCCCCACAGGCAGAATGCTCTGCCCCTGCCTGCTGCCCAAGCCCTTCTCTGCAGGGCTGCTCCCAGTCTCGTCCTCCCCCGGGCTGGACCGATGGTGAGGATTGCCCCAGGCCAGCTGCAGGACCTTGCCCTTGTTCTGCCTTGGCAGCTGCAGGGTGCTGTTGGATGGAGCAGCCTTACCCAGCTCTTTGTTTCTGCAGCCCTGTTGCCTCCTGGCTCACACCTCCTGCTCCTGCCAGGCTTTGGTGACTCCACAGAAGCCTTTGCAAGCACCTTCCAGCTTATGGTGATGTCTGTGCCCATGACTGGGCCGCATTGCAAGGGACCTCCAAAGCTCCTCCAGCCCAAGCCCTGCACACCCCCAGCTGCCTCAGCCTGTCCCCACAGGGGAGGTTCTTCAGCGTCTTGATCACCTTCATGGCCTCCTCTGGAGGGCTCCCATGTAGGGCAGTCTGGCCACTGTGTGGACTGCCCTTGCCTTCTCTCTCTCCTCTCCCAGATTCAGCAAGCTTAAAGTAGCTCTTTCTGGCGTTATCCCTAGGAAAGCACTCACCAGGAAGCTGGAATTCATCACTCAGGGCATTTGCCTGACTGCTGCTGATGTGCACATTTGAGAGTCCTCAGGGGAGGTTTAGGTTGGATGTTAAGAAAAACTTCTTGACTGAAAGGGCTCTCAGAGCCTGGCACAGGCTGCCCTGGGAGCTGGCTGAATACCCACCCCTGGAGGGGTTGCCCAGAGGCAGAGCTGTGGTGCTGAGGGCCACGGCTCAGCCCCAGAGTCAGAGAATGGTTGGAGCGGGTCTGAAAGGGCTTTACCAGCCTACAAGATGCTACCTTTGCCCTTGTGTTTTGCAGGCAGGGGCAGCGCGGCTGCCTTCGGAGGCACAGCACAGGCAGTGCTGCTTCGACTTCTGCAGGGAAAACTCAAGAGGAGCCCAACCCAGCGCGACCCCAGACCCACCCCGTGAGTAGCAGCCACTATGCAAATCCTCCTCCTCCTCTTCTCCCTTTGTTCTCTGTGTAGAGCAAAGTTAATTGACTCTGTTGTTGTTGTTGTTCTGTGGAGGTATCCAAAGGCTATTTGGAGCTCTAATGAGAGCTGCTATTAGGCTCTCGTTTTGCAGCTAGGGGAGCGTCTGGGAGGGGAGCAGGCTCCGGGTGCGCCGCTGGAGCCCTCCCTAAGCTTCATCTTCCCCAAAGACACATTTTAATTAAAAAGCCGAAAGGAAGAGAAGGGGAGGGGGAGGGGCACGGAAATCCTCGGCCGGCAGCGCAGGCAGGCAGCGCAATGAGCGCGGGAGAGCAGCGGAACTAAGCCCATCAGGTGCGCCCTGCGCAGCGCCCGGGGACAGCGAACGGGGGCGGAGATCGGCAGTGGTGCTCTGCCCCCGCCCGGCCCCCGCAGCTCGCCGCGGGGAGACGGAGAGATGGGGGAGGGAGAGGTGGGAAAGGGATGGAGAGGTAGGAGAGGGAGGGAGGATTGCAGCAAAGAAAATTTCCTCCTCTCCAACCTGACCCTCCCCTGGCACAACTTCGGGCCAGTTCCTCTCCTCCTATCGCCCGAGAGCGGGCAGCAGAGCCCAACCCCCACCCGGCTCCAGCCTCCTCTCAGGGAGCTGTGGAGAGCAATGAGCTCTGCCCTCAGACTCCTCTTCCCCACAGGTGCTATGGGCACACGGTTCTGGGACACCTCCAGGGATGGAGACTCCCTGGGCAGCCTGTGCCAATCCCTGACCACTCTTGCAGCAAGGAAATTTTCCCTTCTCTCCAACCTAACCCTGCCCTGGTACAATTTCAGATCGTTTCCTCCTTACCCATCTCCTGAGACTGGGGAGAAGAGCCCAACCCTCACCTCACTGCAACCTCCTTTCATCTCCAGGTCCTCCTCATGGCTCCCACTTCATGCTGAAACAGACAAGAGGAGAGAACAAGGTCAGAGAGGGCTTTGGATCTTCATTCCTCTCCTGGTTTTACAAGGACAGTGTCTTTGGGCTGGGAGAGAGATTGAGACTGGAGAGGAGGAAGAAATCCCTGAGAGTGAGGGTGGTAAGACACTGGCACAGGTTGCCCAGGGAGGTTGTGGAGCACAGAAGCACCCAATGTGATCAAAGATCACATTTTATGCTTCTGTGCTCCACAACCTCCCTGGAGGTGCTCAAGACCAGGCTGGATGAGGCCCTGAGCACCCTGTGCTGGTGGGAGGTGTCAGGGGCTGGAGCTGGGTGCTCTTTCAGGTCCCTTCCAACCCATCCCATGCCTGGGCTGCAGGCAGCACAGCTCAGACCTTTCCTGCCTATTCAAGCTGCAGGTTTCAGGTCTCAGCTCTTCTCTTTCAGTCCTTGCTTCCCAAGTGAGGTGTTTGGGGTGCCCTGTGGCCATGGAGAGCAGAGGCTGCTTGTGCTTGGTAGTGGGGAGGGTCTGGGCAGGGCAGAGGTGGATGCAAGGGCAGGAGGGAGGACACATGGCTGTGGCTCTGCAGGGTCACCACTGCCATGGTTGGGGGTGTTGGATCTCAGACCTGTAATTAACTCCAGAAGAGGCTGTTCTGCACCACACAAGCCTGTGGTGCCCAGCAGGCCTGGTGGCACAAGCTTTAGTCTGGCTGCCAAAGCCAGCAGAGCCCACCCCGGGCAGCGCAGCAGCCTCTGGGGACAGCTGCTCTGGCTGTGCCCCATTGGCATTCCCAGCGAGTGCTGCTCTCTGCTAGCTGTGAGCCTGGCTCAGGAATTGCTTGCAAGCTCCTTATCAGCTAATGAATAGTGATTTGTTGAATGGGTGAGCAGCCCAGATAAGGCAGGGACACACTGGAGGTGCAGCTGCATTGTAAGCACCTGTGCCAGAGCAGCCAGAGCAGCCTCCTGCC
Organism: Pogoniulus pusillus; assembly: GCF_015220805.1. Taxonomy (NCBI): domain Eukaryota; kingdom Metazoa; phylum Chordata; class Aves; order Piciformes; family Lybiidae; genus Pogoniulus; species Pogoniulus pusillus. The sequence continues at coordinate 561,550 of NC_087289.1, forward strand.
TCTTGGCTCCCCTCTGAGGGGCTGCCAGCCCTGCCTGCAGCTGCCTCTCGGAGTGCCCACACCTAGGGGGGGAAAAGGAGGAGGAGAAGGTGTGAGGGCAAAGGCAGCTGCCAAGAGACATCCCCCGGGACCCTCGGGACTTTATTTGCTCTGGTGCAGGTTCGAGTGGTGTGAAGAGCATCCCTGCCTGGAGCGATGGGTTGGGAGCTACCTGCCGCCCCCACCCCCGCCGGAGGAAATCACCCGGAGAAGACTCGGCCAGCTGGAAGGTAAGGAACGGAGCTGTGCTTGCAGCCTTGCACGACTGGCATGCAGGCAGACACACACTTCTACAGTGACAGACAAGCTAAAAGTCACAGAGACGCAATGCCCCTGCCAGGAGCAGTCCCCAGCAGGGCTCCCGACCCAGACCTCCTCCCCCTCCCTCTTTCCCTCCTTCCACAAGTAACCGGATCGCAGCTCACAGATGTCAGGAGTTAGAAGGGACCCAGAGAGCTCATCCAGTCCAACCCCTGCCAGAGCAGGACCATCCAATCCAGCTCAGGGCACACAGGAACACATCCAGATAGGCCTGGGAAGGCTACAGGGAAGGAGACTCCACAGCCTCTCTGGGCAGCCTGTGCCAGGCTCTGGGACCCTTCCAGCCAAGAAGTTCCTCCTTGTGCTGAGCTGGAACCTCCTGTGCTGCAGCTTCTATCCACTGCTGCTTGTCCTGTGCCAGGGAGCAGTGAGCAGAGCCTGTCTGCCCTCCTGGCCCTCAGTTATAAACATTGATTCAATCCCCTCTCAGTGTTCTATTCTCCAGACTAAGCAGCCCCTGGATGAGCTCTCTGGGTCCCTTCCAGCCCCTGACATCTGTGATCCTGACACCACCCCTCAGGTATTCACAGGCACTGCTCAGGTCCCCTCTCAGCCTTCTCCAGGCTAAGCAGCCCCAGGGCTCTCAGCCTCTCCTCACAGCAGAGCTGGTCCAGTCCCTTCAGCATCCTCACAGCCTCCTCTGGACCCTCTCCAGCAGGTCCCTGTCTCTGGAACTGGGGAGCCCAGCACTGGGCAGAGTTTTCCAGGTGTGGTCTCAGCAGGGCAGAGGGGCAGAAGAACCTCCTGAGCCCTGCTGGCTGCAGCCCAGATGTGGTGGCTCAGAGCTTGGCATTGTGACTGCTGTAGCTGCAGCTTTCAGAGCTGGGGGGAGAGGGCAGAGGTGCTGCTGCCTCCAGAGCTAACATGAAATAATCACAGCACCATGGAACCAGGCAGGCTGGCAGAGAGCTCCAAGCACACCCAGCCCAACCCAGCACCCAGCCCTGCCCAACCAACCAGACCATGGCACTAAGTGCCCCAGCCAGGCTCGGCTGCAACACCTCCAGGCATAACTATTCCAGCACCTCCCTGGGCAGCCCATTCCAATGCCAATCATTCTCCCTGAGAGTCCTGTGAGACACTGAGGGGGCCTGGCTCAGGAGTGCTCTGAGATCAGCTTTAGCATGCAGGAGGCTGCTGCCTTGGCCGAGTGTGGGAACGGAGCTGGGGGAGCTTTTCCAGCTCCCACCCTGCCACCTAGGAGCTGCAGGCTGCTGGGTGGCTGTTCCCTTGTGCCCCACAGCAGTGCCCGTGGCTGTGGCCTGCCTCTCCCCGAGGCTTTTGTTGGGAGCTGAGGGGGATCCCTTTTTTCTCTTGGCCTTAAATTTTGTCCGTGCCTCACTGTGTGAATGCCTTCCTCCCCCATCCGTGCCCATCCTCCCCCCAGCAAGCCCCGTTCACCATCCTGGGACTCGTGGGCTAGGAGGGTAAGTGACAAAGGCTGGATGGAGCTCTGAGACCAGAGCTGTGGTGGAGCACAGCCAGGGAGAGAATTCCACTGGCAGGCATTTCCCACCCGGGATTCCTCTGCTGCTCCCAGCAGTCACCATAGCTAACAGCCCCTGGGCTGGGGGCTCCTGAGCATGCAGCACTGCTCCCTTGGCTGCCTTGAAGAGATTTACTGAGCCTCTTTCTGGCTATTGTGCACCACCCCCGCCCCCTCCCCCCCGCCAGAGGATTTTGTGTTGCTTTAGAGACTCTTTGATCTGAGTTAATTCTCCGGTGGAGCTTCACAAGACAATGGGAGAAGGGAGCATGGCTTTGGGGAGACTCCTTCCAGCTCAGACGAGCTGCTCAGGGCTGTTCCACCCCTGGTTGCCTTGTTGCCTTGTTGAAGCCAAGCCTGGATGGGGCAATTGGTGCCATGGTCTGGTTGGTTGGCTAGGGCTGGGGGGCAGGTTGGGCTGGGTGAGCTTGGAGCTCTTTTCCAACCTGGTTGATTCTGTGGTTCTGTGATTTGAGTTAGGGCTGAAGACCTCTCCAAGTGCTTCATGCAGAGCCGAGAGAACCCTGCCAGGCACAGCAGCTCCCCTGGCCTGGCTCATCAGCCTCCCTGGAGCTGCAGTCAGGGTAGAAGCACATAACCCAACTAATCCTTCTGCTTCTCATCCCCGTGGCTGACCCTCCCAGCTCCCCTTGCAGGTAAGGCAGGCTCTGGGATGAGGGAGGGGGTGGGAGGAGGGTGGGAGGGTGAGTGGGAGCCCCTCCTGGGGCTCTCGTTTCTGGGAGGGGATCTGTGCTTCTGTGTGACCTTTAACTGGGTTCTAGCTGTGCACAGCTGTAAATGGTTGCAGCCTGTGGCCACTGTCTGCTTGCTGGGCCAAGCTGGGAGTGCAAAGCTTCCCTCCTCAGCTCCCAGCTGGCTGAGTCTAGCCTGGGTGACCTCACTGTGGGGGGTGGGTGACTCCCACAACCACTGCTTGTGGCTCTCCCCCACGGACCCTGCTGGATGTAGCCATGGATTCAGGTCCTGCCACGCCAGGCTCCCCTGGCTGCCCTTCCCCCTGCAGCTATGGGGGCAGCTGTGTGCCAGTGCCCACCCTGGGGCACTTTTCCCATGGGAAAGTCAGGGGGCTGAGTCCCCTTGGCCCTGGGCTTCCCTTCCATCTGTTGGCTGCTGCTGCTGGGGCTGAGTGGTGCCAGTGGAGGCGGAGAGGAGGGGCAGGGGAGGGCAGGGCCATCCTGAGCTCGCATCTGAAAGATTACAGCAGGATCTAATGAGCTCATTAATTTCATTTCATTAACCAAACAGTGCTTGTGGAGGATGGCAAATATTTAAAGAGGCTCAGCAGGGTCAGGCACACATTTAATTAATGTTGTCACAGGAGCCTGGAGCAGGAGTGGGGGATCAGCCCTGGTGCTGGGCGCAGCATCCCTGGCGACTTCTCTCTTCTGCTTCAGCTGGTGCTTGGCTCAAGGTGCTCCTGCTCCTCTGCCTGACTCCAGTGCCCACAGTGCCCCAGCAGCATCCTGGCTGCAGTGTGGTGTTCCCCTTCAGAGAATCATCCAGGCTGGCAGAGAGCTCCAAGCTCACCCTGCCCAACCAACCAGACCATGGCACTAAGTGCCCCAGCCAGGCTTGGCCTGGACACCTCCAGGGACAGCCACTCCACCACCTCCCCGGGCAGCCCATTCCAGTGCCAATCACTCTCTGCCAGGAACTTCCTCCTTCCACCCAACAGAACCTGCCAATTGCTGTCTGACTGTCCTGGGCCACCCTGCCTCCCTGGGGCAACAGGACACACCTGAAGGGCCGAGCTGCTCACTGACAAATCACTTCTGTGCTTCCTAGCTCAAGCAGCATCCCAGCTGGGTGAGCTCCCCAGCCAGCAGCGGAGCTGGGGGCGCGGGGGGCTGCTGCCATCCATCTCCAGGGCTGGGGGCAGCAGCCAGGCTGAAAGGCTGAGTGTGAAGTGTGAGGTGCCCATGGGTTAGTCCTCGGCTGACAGCTTCCTCCACAGCTCTGGGCAGCAGGGGAAGAGGAGGAGCAGGAGGAGAGAGGCTGCTGGGTTTGGGTGGCAGCTTGCCCATGCCCTGCCTCTTGGCTTCTCAGTGCTTGGCTCTTCACTGCAGTAGGATCAACCTAAACCTCCCCTGGGTCACCTGCAGGCCATTCCCTCTTATCCCTTGGGAGCAGAGTCCAGCCCCCACCTGGCTGCAGCCTCTTCTCAGAGAGCTGCAGAGAGCAATGAGGTCTCCCTCAGCCTCCTCTTCTTCACTGCACACCCTCAGCTGCTCCTCTCCAGACCCTTCCCCACCTTTGCTGCCCTTCTCTGGACCTGGTCCAGCCCCTCAGTGTGCTCATTGCTGTCTGCAGCTACCTGAAAGGACCTTGTGGAGAAGCTGCTGCTGGCTCTGCTCGCAGGTCATTAGTGACAGACCAAGAGGGAATGGCCTCAGGCTGCCACTGGGCAGGCTCAGACTGGACATTGGGAACAATTCTTTCCCATCAAGAGTGGTCAGGCACTGGGATGTGCTGCCCAGGGAGGGGCTGGAGTCACCGACCCTGGCTGTGTTTGGAAGTCTTTGGCTGTGGTGCTTGGGGCTGTGGTTTGTGAGCCTTGCAGAGCAGAGACAGAGGTTGGGCTTGGGGACCCCGAGGGGCTTGGCCAGCTGGAATGTCCCTGTGGGTCTGTGGTTCTGGTACAGAAAAGCCCTGACCTGGCAGTGGGTTTGTGGCTCAGACCATCCCTGGACCTTCCCTTGCTTGCTGCTCCCTCCCCAGGGGCAGCTGTGAGAGCTTCCTCCACAGCCTCTCCTGCACAGGTCCTCTGCAGCTGTGTGCAGACTCTGACACCCCTGGGTGGGCTTCTCAGGGCAGCTAAGCCCAGGAGCACTCTGCACCAGGCTTCCTTTCTGCCTTTCCTCCTGTTGCCTCTTCTTCCATGCCCTTGCAGCAGAGCTCCAGGCCCTGCTGCTGGAGGCTCTGAGCCTCCTCGGCTGCAGGCAGCACGAGGAGCCCCCGGTGGCATCAGCTGTGTCCTGGCACTCTCTGCCAGCCTGGCTAAATGGGCAGTGTGTGTTCTGCCTCAGCAGGCTGTGCTGGCTGAAGCTGCTGATGCAAATGCAAAGCTCCAATAGGTTATTATGGGCTGGGCCTGAATAATTGGTCTTGAGCTGAGCACAAGGTGGGAGAAGTCAACAGAGGCAATAATTACTTGAGTGGCTTTCACATCTGGCCTGGATCTGGATCCCAGCAGGCTCCCCGAGGGCAGGACAGGCTGCCTGGAGCCTGCATTCATGGATGTGGATCCCAGCAGGCTTCCCGAGGGCAGGACAGGCTGCCTGGAGCTCTGCATTGGTGGATCCCAGCAGGCTTCCCGAGGGCAGGACAGGCTGCCTGGAGCCTGCATTCATGGATGTGGATCCTGAGCCTGCTGGAAGCCCCTCAGCCTGTTTTAATTCACAGCTGCTTTGTTCCACCTGTCCCTGCCCCGGAGTGGCTCTTTTCCACCTCTGCTTCCTCCCTCCTTGTCTTTGTCCTCTCCATCCCTCCCAGCCCTCCTTCCCCCCGGCCGTGCCTCCCCTTGCCTTGTCTGGCTGGGCCAAGCCAGCTGAGGGTTTGCTTTTGTCTCCTCCTCGCAGAGCTCTGCTGCTGTCCCCCTTTAGCTGTGCCCATCCTCCTGATCCGAGGTGGAGCTCCTGCACCGCAGCTGCGAGGGGTGCCAGGGCCCTCCCCGCGGAGCCTGGGCTGGGCTGCCGGGTCAAGGACCCAAAGGCAAGCAGCAGCAAGGAGCTCCTTTCCCACTGCCTGCCGAGGAGGGAATTCCTCTCGCTGTAAATCAGGAGGTAGGCAACACCAAAGAGAGGGCAGGATTGATTTCTCTGGGTGGCTTGTTAAGAGTTAATCAATAACCTCACAGTTGCCAGCTTATTAGGAGAGGGTTGCTGATTAGGAGCCTGATGAATGGGCTGAGCTCTCATTACTATAATTAAAGCCCTGCATGGCTTCTGCTGTAATTGATGTTTAATGCTCCTATGGAAGCTGCTCCTCCAGGAGAAGCAAGACTGGAGTCAAGGACCCACCTGTGGCTGGGGCAGGGGAGAGCCCTGCCTGCCTCCAGCTCTGCCAGCAGCAGGCAGGGAGGGGAGGCTGAGGTGTGAGTGACCACGAAGCAGCCTCCTCGTGACCAGAGCAGTGAGGAGGTCAGGGAGTGCCTGGGGGCTTGAGGACGAATCCTGTGAGGGGAGGCTGAGGGAGCTGGGGGCCTTCAGCCTGGAGGAGAGGAGGCTGAGGGAGGGGAGACCTCATTGCTCTCTCTAGCTCCCCAAGAGGAGGCTGCAGGGAGGTGGGGTTGGACTCTGCTACCTGGTGACAAGGGATGAGGACAAGCAGCAGTGGCCTCCAGCTGCACCAGGGGAGGCTTAGGTTGGAGATCAGAAGATCCTGCCCTGGCAGGGGCTTGGACTTGATGGTGTGCAGTGCTGGAGCCCCCAGCACAAGCAGGACATGGAAGTGTTGGACCCAGGCCAGAGGAGGCCACCAAGATGCTGAGAGGGCTGCAGCAGCTCTGCTGTGAGCACAGGCTGAGAGAGTTGGGGCTGTGCAGGCTGGAGAGGAGAAGGCTTCCAGGAGAGCTTGGAGTGGCCTTGCAGGGGCTGCAGGGGGCTGCAGGAGGGCTGGGGAGGGACTGTTGAGAAGGTCTGGGAATGAGAGGAGGAGGAGGAATGGGTTTGGAGTGGCAGAGGGGAGATTGAAAGTGGCTGTTAGTGAGAAGTGAGGGTGGTGAGAGACTGGCACAGGTTGCCCAGGGAGGTCGTGGGGCACAGAAGCACCCAATGTGATCTTTGATCTTCCAACCTGCTTGATTCTGTGATTCTAAGTGGAGCAGGGGGAGGGGCAGTGGTGCTGAGGGGGGTGTATTGCACGTCTGGTGAATATCTGACAGAGTTGGGTGAGCTCCTGAGGAGTCACAGAGTCCTGGCACAGCATCATTCTCCTCCACCCCTTGGCACAGCTCAGGCACCCTCTGGTGCAGCAGGAGGAGTTGCAGACCCCACGTGCTGGGTGCTGGATACTGCTGGGGGGCCCAGTGGTGCCCAGATGCACAGGGGAAGACCTCTCTTTGTTTTGTTTTCTGGGAGGAAAATGTTAATGAACTCAAATAGCTTCAAACAAGAGCAGAGCAGACTGACATTGGCTGTGAGGAACAAGTTCTGCACCAGGAGGCTGCTGGAAGCCTGCCACAGGCTGCCCGGGGAGGTGGCTGAGGCTCCATGCCTGGAGCTCTTCAGGGTGAGGCTGGAGAAGGCTGTGAGCAAGCTGCCCTGGTGCAGGATGTCCCTGCTGAGTGCAGGGCTTGGGCTGGGAGACCTTTGGAGGTCCCTTCCAACCCAGTCTGACTGTGGCCAGCAGAGGACTGGTTGGCAGCTGTCAGTTAATGAGTGATAAGAAACAGCTTCAGAGGTCTCCCTGGAATAACTGCTAGGAGCTGCAGTCCCCGACACAAACCTGGGCCCCTGCAGGGGCGCTGGGCCCGGGCAGATGCTGGGTGGGGCAGCTGAGCTGCTTGTCTGGGCTGCATCCCTGTGTGCCCTGCAGAGAGTGCTGCTGCTGCTGGGGAGGGGCAGCTGGGAGCAGCCTCCTCGGGGCAGCAGGGGAAGGCAGAGGGCTCGCAAAGCTGCACTCGGGCTCTAAGATGTGGTCTGCAGCTCTTCCACTCTGCTTCCCTGTGGCTGTTCTCACCTCAGCCACCATCTTTCACTGTTTCTCCCTCATTTTTAGGGGCAGCCCATGGACATTGGAGTTCTGATTGCAAGTCTGAAGGTTGGAGAATAACTCTGTCGCCCTGAGGTGGACCAGAGGAGCTCTTCCAGGTACTCGAGTCACAGGTCTGTGATAAATTGGCTCCCCAGCTCAAGGAGGACAAGGAACTACTGGAGACAGTCCAGTGGAGAGCCACTGAGCTCTTGAGGGGACTGGAACAGCTCTGATCTGAGGAGAGGCTGAGAGCTGGGGCTGCTTAGCCGGGGGGGAGGGAAGCAGGCTGAGGGCAGAGCTCATTGCTCTCTGTGGCTCCCCGAGAGGAGGCTGCAGCCAGCTGGGGTTGGGCTCTGCTGCCCAGTCTCAGGTGATGGGAGGGGAGGAACTGGCCTGGAATTGTGCCAGGGGAGGGTTAGGTTGAAGAGAAGGACAAATGTCTTTGCTGCAGGAGTGCTCAGAGACTGGCATAGGCTGCCCAGGTGGAGTGCCCATGCCTGGAGGTGTGCCAGAGCCCTGTGCCCATGGCACTTTGGGATGTGGTTTGGTGGCCATGGTGGGGTTGGGTTGAAGGTTGCACTGGAGGATCTCAGAGGCCTTTCCCAACCCAATCAGTTCTGAGTCTGTCCCGAAGGGGCAGGCAGGAAGGAGGAATTGATTTCAAACAGCAATGAACGGCTCCAGCTCCTTTCCCTCTTCCCAAGTGCCCACTGGCTTGCCCCTTCCTGCAGCTGACCTCCTCCTCAGCCCGGCTCTGCCTCCCGGCTGCCGCTGCTGTTGTGCTTGCCCCCGGCAGCAAGAGGCTCCCCTCTCCCTCCAGCCAGCCTGCACAATGCCTTGCAATTACATAATTACACCATTGTAATCAAATCATTAAGTTGCACATTAAACACACATTAGAGCTCACAAAGGAAGGAGCTTCAGACATGGGCACCAAAGAGGGGGGAGGGAGGGAGCCAGGCAGCCTGGTTGCTAATTGCAGCTTGCTCTCAATGACTCCAGGACTGCAGGTTTGGGGGTCTCAGGTGGCAAAATGGGAGTGGGCTGAGGCTGTTGGGTTTTAAATAGGCAGGCCAGGCTCAGTGAGCTGAGCCCCCCGTGGAGAGGAACAAGACTCGGTGACCAAACAGGGAGGGGAAGGAAAATGGAAGCATTGTGAAGCCTGTTGGCTTCCAGTCAATTGAAATCAGCTTTTAATTGAAGCTCAGCCTCAGCTCTCCCAGACACCTGTCCCTCAGCTGGGCCACCACGAGGCTGGGATGTCTTTGGGGGTGCCTTTTGTTTCAGCAGCAGCAGGGGAGCAGGGAATGAGTCTGCGGGTAAGTCATGGAGGGGGGGAGGACTTTGTCCCCTCTTGGTTGCCAGCACTGAGCAGATCCAGGTCTGTATTTGGTTCTCATGCTAATCACTCAGAGGGGGCATGGTGGGGGTGGGATGGGGGCGTGTGGACTGCGATTCTCTCTGTTCAGGGCATGCCCAAGAGGCAAAAGCTGTGGGGTGAGTGGTTGGAGCCCTGGGACAAAGCATAGCTCTGATGAGGCTGGGGAGAGAGGGTGGGGAGAGGCTGGCACAGGTTGCCCAGGGAGGCTGTGGAGCACAGAAGCACAGAATGTGATCAAAGATCCACAACCTCCCTGGAGGTGTTCAAGGCTCAGTGAGTCCTTGAGCACCCTGTGCTGGTGGGAGGTGTCCTTTAAGGTCCCTTCCAACCCCATTCTGTGCTTCTCTGAATCCCAAACGACTCTCCCAAGCCCCTGCTTTGAGCATGCAGCCAGAAGCTTGCCTGAGCAAAACGCTGAGCTGCAGAGAAGAGCTCCTCTGCTGCCTGCCTTGCTGGGTTCCTGCGGGCCCCACCAGGGTGCAAATGGTGCAGATCAGATCAGGAGGTGTTTAAAAGGCAACAAGTGCCCAGCTCTGGGAAGGAGATGCGATTGGATTGGCAGGCCCGGGGCTGTAAGTGGAGATGGAATGGGCTGTAAACAGGGTAAGGCTTGGGAGAAGGGCAGCAGTGGCTGGGTGTTTATCTGCGGGGCAGTGTGCTCTGGCTGAGCCGTCAGGAGGAAGCCGAGGAGCAATGGGAAGGCGTTTCTGGGGCAGCTGATCCTCCCCACTGAGAGCTCATCAGGCTGCCTTCAGCGCCCCCTGAGCACCTCCACACCCTCTGATGCCGTGGATGTGCTCGAAAGGAGATAAATATTTACACACGCAGACGCCGGAGCAGCAGAGCTGTGCCTCTGCTCAGCCCTCCTCTCCCCTCGGCGCTTGCTGTGTGCATCTGCCTGCTGCCCATCTGCTCCTGCCTGCGGAGCTCTCCTGCGCCTCTCGGGGTCACAGGCTGAAGGGTGGCGTTAAACCCAGCTGCCCCCTGCCCTGCCCTGCAGGGCTGTGCTTTTGGCATGCAGCAGCACAACCTGCCCCGGGGGCTGTGAGCACTGCTCTGGGTGTGGGAGCCCTGGAGCAGGCTGCCTGGAGAGGTGGTGGAGCCTCCTCTGGAGGCTGTCCAAAGCCTCCTGGGTGTGTTCTGTGTGCCCTGCTCTGGCAGGAGGGGGTGGACTGGATGATCCTTGAGGTCCCTTCCAACCTAAACCATTCCATGATCCTGTGATCTCCAGAAGTCCCTCCCAGCCCCTGCCATTCTGTGGTCATTGGACCTGGGAGTCCTGGTGGACCCCAGGCTGACCACGGGACAAGAAGGAGCCATTGTGGCCAAGAAGGCATCCTGGGGTGCAGCAAGGGGAGTGTGGGCAGCAGGTCAAGGCAGCCTCTGCTCTGCCTTGCTGAGGCCACAGCCGAGTGCTGCCTCCAGTTCTGGGCCCCCCAGGTCCAGAGCGACAGGGACTTGCTGCAGAGGGCACAGCAAAGGGCTGCAAAGCTGCTGAGGGGGAAAGGCTGAGGGAGTTTGGGGCTTTAGTCTGGAGAAGAGCACCTGAGGGAGATCTCATCAGTGCTGATCGATGCTTACAGGGTGGGTGGCAGGAGGATGGGACCAGGCTTTGTTCAGTGGTGCCCAGAGACAGGACGAGGGGCAAAGGGCACAAACTGCCCAGGCCACACCTCGAGTGCTGTGTCCAGTTCTGGGCCCCTCAGCCCAGAGAGCTGCTGAGGTGCTGGACCGAGGGCTGTGCTGGCCGTGGGCAGGGGCAGAGCCAGGCAGGCAGTTTGCTGGGGCAGCTTTCACAAAGCTCTGCTCTGGCTTCCCTCCCCTCCCCTGACCGGGACAGGGCTCGGGCACCGGGAAGAAACCTTTGCCTGCTCCTTCCTGGACCCAGCAGGATGTGCCCGGGCTGCAGAACAGCCTCTGCTGACAGGTTGGCAGAGCTGGGCTTTGCCTCATGGCATCTGTTTGGTTTTGCCTCCTCCCTAATTGGTTCCGTTAATTGATTGCGGCCGGGAGCTGGTCCTGCCAAGTGCTAATTGCAGAGGTTACTCTGCTCATTGTTTCTGCCCCTCCCCGGAGCGCAGCAGGAAACCCTCCGGCCCCAGGGAAAGGCAAAGGAAAACAAGGGCAGAGCTTCTGGAGCTGCTCTAAGTCCATCACTCTTGTGCTGCCCTGCCCCTGCCTCCTGCCCTGCAGTGCCCGTCCTGAGAGCATCACCGTGATGGTATCTGAAGGGGGCTGCAGGAAAGCTGGGGAGGGACTCTCGAGGCTGTCAGGGAGTGACAGGACTGGGGGGAATGGAACCAAGCTGGAAATGGGGAGAGTCAGCCTGGAGGTGAGGAAGAAGTTGTTCAGCATGAGGGTGGTGAGAGCCTGGCAGAGGTTGCCCAGGGAGGTGGTGGAAGCCTGATCCCTGGAGGTGTTTCAGGCCAGGCTGGCTGAGGCTGTGGGCAGCCTGCTCTGGTGTGAGGTGTCCCTGGGCATGGCAGGAGGGGTGGAGCTGGATGGTCCTCGTGGGCCCTTCTAGCCCTGCCTGGTTCTGTGATTCCATGGAACATGCCCTCGGGCACAGGAGTGCTGCAGCCCCAGAGCTGCTCAGCTTGGGAGCTCAGAGGTTGGGTGGGTGCATTCCCAAGGCTGGGAGCTGGGGAGGGCATGTGTCAGCCCTCCCTGCCCCTGGGCATGGCTACCAGCATCTTTCCAAGGAGCAAACCTGGGCTGGCACAAGGCAAGTGGCAGCTTGTCCCCAGCTGGTGCTACCTTCTCTGCTTTGCAGATGATCACAGAATGGCTCAGGCTGGAAGGGAGATATCCAGGATGGCCTTCAGCACCTGCCTGAGGAGATCTGAAGAGAGGCTGAGAGAGCTGGGGCTGGTTGGCCTGGAGAAGAGAAGGCTGGGGGGAGCTCACTGATGCTGATCAGCACCTAAAGGGTGAGTGTCAGGAGGATGGAGCCAGACTCCTGTCAGCGGTGTCCAAGGGGCACTGGGCACAAAGGGAGGCTGCACATAAACATCAGGAGAGAATTCTTCCCTTTGAGGGAGGCAGAGCCCTGGAGCAGGCTGCCCAGAGAGCTGCTGCAGTCTCCTTCTCCAGAGGCATTCCAAATCACTTGGAGCTGCTGCTGTGTGATTGGCTCTGGGAGATCTTGCTCTGGCAGAAAGAAAGCCAAAGGCCTCCTGGCTTGTGTCAGGAGCAGGGTGGGCAGCAGGGACAGTGCTCAGCATTGGGGGGGCAAAGCTGGAGTGCTGGGTTCAGCTCTGGGCCACTCACCCCAGAAAGGACACTGAGGGGCTGGAGCAGGCCCAGAGAAGGGCAATGAGGCTGGGGAAGGGTCTGGAGAGGAGGGCTGGGGAGGAGCAGTGAGGGAGCTGGGAGTGTGCAGTGTGGAGCAGAGCAGGTTGAGGGCAGAGCTCATTGCTCTCTGCAGCTCCTTGAAGGGAGATTGGAGCAGCCTCTGCTCCTTGGTGGCAAGAGACAGGAGCAGAGGACATGGATGCAAGCTGTGCCAGGGGAGGCTCAGGCTGGGCATCAGCAAAGATTTCTGCACTGGAAGGGTTCTCAGACACTGGCACAGGCTGCCCAGGGCACTGCTGCAGTCACCACCCCTAGGGGTGTTGAAGCAGCCTGTGGCTCTGGTGCTTGGGAACAGGGTTTAGTGGTGCCCCTGCAGTGGAGGCTTGGACTGGGTGAGCTTGGAGGTATCTTCTGTGACTCTGTGGCAGGGTGGGGGTTGGGCTTGGTGATCTTCAGAGCTTCCTTCCAGCCCCTGCCACTCTGGGAAGGTCTGCAGCCAAAGCTGGCTGTGGCAGGCAGCAGCTCCATGTGGTGCTTCCCTGCATGCAGCCTGTGCATGGTTCAGGCTGGGCCAAAGTGCTGGGAGTCAAAAGGTAAAAACCCACAACAAAATCCAGCTCCAAGCAAGACAGCTTCTGAGGGATGCAATGTGTGCAGCAGCTCCTCCCCAGCAGCACCAACTGCTGCCTGCCTTGTAAAGGTTAATGCAATGATGAGCAGATGCTGACTGCTGCGGAGGTGAGCAGGAGGATTTATTGACCCGAGAGGTGGGTGTGCAGTGGAGCAGAGCCAGGGTCAATACCTACCACCAGCAGAAGGAATTTCTTCTGTTCTCCACACAAGGACCATCCCCAGCAGCTGCTCTGGGGCTGGCTGTTGGCACTTGCAGGGAGGCAGCAGGATGTGGTAGGCTGCCAACTGCTGCCTCACCTTGGGCTCTTGCAGAACTACTCCAGCCAGGCTGGGAGAGCTGGGGCTGCTCAGCCTGGAGCAAAGAAGGCTCCAGGGAGACCTCAAAGCAGCCTGACAGTGCCTGAAGGACGTCTGGGGAGGGACTTCTGACAAGGGCTGGGAGTGACAGGGCAAGGAAGGACGGTTTGGAAGTGGAGCAGGGCAGAGTGAGGTTGAACACAAGGAGAAAGCTCTGTGGTGGGCACAGCCCCTCAGGAAGGCAGGACAGAGAGCTGAGGAGGCAGAAGGGTTGAAGAAAGGAGAGCAGGCATGGCCCATGAAGCAGCTGTCCTCTCCCCAGGCTGTGGTCCCAGGTATCCTGTGCTGGGACTCAGGACTTCTGCACAGTGAGGGTGGGGAGAGACTGGCACAGGCTGCCCAGGGCTGTGCTTGAGGCCCCATCCCTGCAGACACTCAGGGTCAGGCTGGATGTGTCCCTGGGCAGCCTGCTCTGGCTGGAGCTGTCCCTGTGCCCGCAGGGGGTTGGGCAGGATGCCCTTGGAGGGTCCCTGCCAGCCTGATGCAATCTGTGACTGTGTAGAAACATTTCCTGTGGAGCTTTGTGTCCTTTGGGGTGTTCTAGGAGAGATTGAAAAGTAGCTTCCTAAAGCCCAAATCAAGCACAGAAGCAGCTGAGGGCTGCAGCAGGTCTGCATTGTTTGGGGGTTGGATGTGGATGATCTTTGAGGTCCCTTCCAACCTAAACCATTCCATGGTTCTACCATTCTGTGCACTCCTGGGGAGCTGTGGGACCTGCCCTGTGCTACCTCTTACTCACCAGAGGAACACAGCACTCAACTCCTGAGCTTCTGAGGACAGCTCAGAGCAGCCTCCCAGTAGCTGAAGGGGCTGCAGGAGGGCTGGGAGTGCCAGGAGGAGGGAGAATGGATTTGAGTTGGGATAGGGAAGAGGGAGAGTGGAGAGAAGGGAGAAACTGTTGGCAGTGAGGGTGGGGAGAGCCTGGCACAGGCTGCCCAGGGAGGCTGTGGAGCAGAGAAGCACTGAATGTGGGGCTGCTGGGCAGGGCACTGGGCAGGGCATACAAAGCATGGTCAGCAGCTCAGTGTCCAGAAGGAGACATCCAAAGCAGCATGGCCAAGGGTGGAGAGAGGAGATTCTGCTCCCCTGCTTTGCCAAGACCTGGCCCAGGGATGCTGTCCAGCTCTGGAACCCCAGCACAGGAGGGACAAGGACCTGTGAAGCTGCTGCTGCCAGCTGCTGCCAGCCTGCTGCTCTCACCTGGTGAGCAACCTGCGACCCCGCTTGGAACACAGCAGGAGGGTGCTGGGCTGGGGCTGGCAGGAGCCATAACTGGGTGAGGGGGAGGCAGAGGAGCTGCTCCAACTCTCCTCCAGCCTGAGTGGCAGCAGGAGGATATTATTTTGGGAAGTTTATCTCTTTTGTATCTATGGTGACAAGATCCCTGTCAGGGTGAGACAGCCTCCCAGGCTGCCTGCCCCTCCTTGCCGGGGCGTGGGCTGCCAGCCCGAGCATCACGTCTGGGAACGTTATCTTGCTTTGTTATTGCTCTTGTGAGGAGCAAAGAGAGCCCTGCAGGGCCCTTTGCAGTCCAGACACGTGTGGCTGGGTGCTGGGTGAGAGCAGGCACCCGAGCTGCGGGGGGATGCAGGCAGCGCGGGGCTGAGAGCAGCAGGAGCTGGATCTGGCTGTCAGAAGTGGGCTGGCAGGCTGGGGCTGGGCTGGCAGGCCTGGCTGCCTGCTGGGGCCAGGGGCTGTGGGCAGGGCAATGCTCAGACAGCTTCCTGGGGTAGATGGAAACAGGGCCCTATCAGCAGCCCCTCCAAGAGCAGGGATGTTTGCCTGTCAGCTTGGGTGACTTTTCCCTCCCTCTGTCCTGTCTTCTCTCCTGGAGTGCTGCATGGCAAGCAGTCAGCAGCAGCCAGGGGAGCACAGCTGCTCCAAGCCTGTTGGAATGTGAGACAGCTTAGCCAGGCTTGGAGGGTGGAGGGCAGGCAGCTGCCAAGGCTGCTCCTGAGGGACTCTGTTCAGATCAGTTCCTTCTCTGGCTTGGGGCACTGCTGTGTGCAGTTAGGCAGTGCACAGACACAGGGCATAAGCCTCAGCCAAGGTCTCCTTAGGGACTGAGAAGCTAAATCCCTGAAGGACTTAGAGATCTGACTCTGGGATGCTTCTGTTGGTGGGAATTGAGAAGGGTTTAAAGGCATCCTGACACTGGAGTCTCACTCACCCACAGCTTGAGCAGAGCAGGTGCAGGCCTGTGCCAGGTTCTGGGTGTTGTCTCTGACCCAGATTATCCCCACTTGGCAGGGCTGGGCTTGTGCAGCATCCCTCCAGAGCAGGGCTGGCTCCTGCCAGGAGTTGTGCCCTGGATGGAGTCTCAGCTAGCACCCACTGGCTGCTTTTGTCTCCTGTGGCAGACAGCAGGGCAGGGGCAGTTCATGTCTGTGTTCTAGGCCAAGTCCTGTGCCCTCTGTCCTACCCAGTGAGGTGGTTCTCCTTCCCTCCTTCTCGCTGCCTTGGCTGTCCCCTGGCACAGTGGGACACAGGAGCTTGTGCCCTGACATGGAGAGCAAACATTGGCACCTGCAGTGGGCAGCCTCGGCGTGCCAGGGTGCTGGGCCAGATTGTCCACCTGGAAAGGCTGGAGCAGAGGAGCCTTGGGGTCCCTTCCAGCCTGGCACGCTGGGATTCTGTGACCTAAAGTAGCTTCTGAGCCAGGAGGGGACCCAAGCTGAAGGCACAAACTCTGGCAGGCACTTTCATAGGGCTGGGCTGGAAGGGACCTCCAAAGGTCTCCCAGCCCAAGCCCTGCACTCAGCAGGGACATCCTGCACCAGGGCAGCTTGCTCACAGCCTCCTCCAGCCTCACCCTGAAGAGCTCCAGGCATGGAGCCTCAGCCAGCTCCCTGGGCAGCCTGTGGCAGTGCTCCTCTAGTGGGGAAGGGAACACAGCAGGACCCTGTCTGCTCAGCTGCTTCTGCACCTTGCTTTGCTGTCACCTAAAGCAGGCCACTTCTGACCTGTCTACACGGCTCTGACATCCCTCTCTAACAGCTGCCAGCTGCTGGTAACCCTTCTGCACCGCTGGGAGCTGGCAGCAGCCTCTCTGCCTTGGTTTCGTTGCCTGCTGGGGGCTGTGCTTTGTTCCCCGGCTCTGGAGGGGCTGCATGGGAACGGCTGACCCCTGGCTCCTCTCCTGCCCTTCTCTCTCACACCTTTGCTTGCCCTTCTGTTCCCAGAGTCCCCAGAAGTCCTTCCTCAGCAAGAAAGGTCCTCTGCAGCAGCAGCCTTGGTTAGCTGCTCCCCTCTGGCGTTGCCCTCTCGCTGAGGTCCCCCCAGCTGCAGCAGAGCCCGGAGCAGGTAAGCAGAGTTCCTTATCTCTGGTGGGAGCAGAGAGGTGCACACAGACCCGGGAAGGGTCAGGGCTGCTGGGAAGGGAGAAGGCCCTTCCAGGCAACAAAGCCCTTCTCTTTGAGGTCTCCATAGCAACAGGATGGAGCATCAGAGGCTGGCAGGCTGAGGGGGGCTGGCAGGCTGAGGGGGCACCATTCTTTCCCCATCACACTCCTTCCACTTCATTAGCCTCTTTATCAAGTGCCCCTGGGCTGGGCTGGGGCTTTTGTGTGTGTTGGGGAGCAGAGCAGATGACTCAAAAGCCTGCTGACCTGCCGGGGGGCTTGGGGAGTCCCCTGTGGGAGTTGCATCCTCTTCCTTTGCCTTCCTCCCTCTGCAGACAGCCCCCTGTGACCTCCTGGGCAGAGCCCCTGGGACTGGACAGGTCTGAAGCAGTTCTGCACAAGGACAGAAGAAGTGAGTGGGGGTGTGAGGGCTCTGAGAAGGTCCTTCCCTGGCACTGGGGTGTCAGGACCCCAGCTGCTAGAGCTGTGCACCTGCAGGGAAGGAACTTCTCAGAGCCCCTTGGCAAGCCCAAGCCAAACAGGAGAGGATAAATGCCAAGAGATTGTGTGGGGGATGAGGGCAGGGCTGAGGAAGGAACGAGGATGGGGCAGAGGGAGGTGTTCCTCAGTCTTGGCAGTGCCCAAGTTCCCCATGGCAGAGCACAGTCAGCACAGGAAAGCTCTTTAGACTCATAGAGTCACAGAATGGGTCAGGTTGGAAGGGAGCTCAAAGCTCAGCCAGTTCCAACCCCCCAACATAGGCAGGGACACCTCCCACTGGAACAGGTTGCTCAAGGCCCCAGGGCCTGTTCCTCAGGGCTGCTGAGGAACTCCACCACCTCCCTGGGCAACCTGTGCCATTCCCTGCCCACTGCCACTGCAGGGAGGTTGGAGGAGCTGCTCTCTGAGTTCCCTGCTGAGCTGGACTGTGCCAGGATTCCCTGGGCACCAGGGCACTGCTACTGCCTGCAGCTCCTCAGATGAGCCTCTGAATTTTCTCTTCTTCCAGGCAGCCACCAAGTGCCAGTCTGCAGCTGAGCCTGGGCAGGTTCCGCTCCCTGAGCACCCAGCTGGGCACCTCAGCACAGCAGTGCCTTGGCAGTGCATGGGCTGGGCAAGGAGGAGGCTTGCTAGGATGGGTGAGTGATGAGGCCAAAGCCGTTTGCATCAGAGCTTGTGGAGAGCTTTGAACTTGGACGCCCTGAGGCTGTGCTGCTTGATTTACAGGGCGGGGCGGGGGGAGTGGATCCATTAGGAGGGGAGGGGGAGCAAAGAAAGCAGCTCTGCATTTATACTGGAGCCAGGTTATGAACATCCCAGTCCAGCTGCTGCAGTCCTCAGGGGAGTCATCCTGGAGGGGGAAATCCCATTAAATCATAATGGGGCTCTTAAGTAGCTCCCTCTGATGAATTTGTGGCACTCTCCAAGTCCCATATCTCCCAATGTGCAGAGCAGGGGAATGAGGTTAAGTGACTTAGCCAAGGTCAGGTAGCAAATCAATAAGCACTGCAGCCTGTGCAGGCAGCACTGCACCCTCCTGGGGTCTGCCTCTGGTTTCAGCAAGCCCCAGCCAGCACCTTCCCCATGGGAACAGTCTTCCCCACCAGCCATGGAATCCTGTGGGCTGGAAAAGCCCTTCCCAGGTCATCCAGTCCAACCAGTCTCTACTTCTGCCCAGGCTGGGGCTAACTCATGGCCCCCAGCACCACATCAAAGAATCACAGAAGTCTT
Source organism: Pogoniulus pusillus (assembly GCF_015220805.1). Lineage (NCBI taxonomy): Eukaryota > Metazoa > Chordata > Aves > Piciformes > Lybiidae > Pogoniulus > Pogoniulus pusillus. The sequence goes on from NC_087289.1 coordinate 579,848, forward strand.
TGGGTGGGAAAAGGCCTCTGAGCTCATCCAGTCCAACCTTCAACCCAGCCCCTCCATGGCCACAGGGTTCTGGCACACCTCCAGGGATGGGCACTCAGCCACCTCCCTGGGCAGCCTGTGCCAGGCTTTGAGTTTCTTCTGATGTCCAACCTAAACCTCCCTTGGGGCAACTTAAAGCCATTTCCTCTTGTCCTGTCACTTGTAACTAGGGACCAGAGCCCAACCCCCCCTTAGCTGCAGCCTCCTCTCAGGTTGCTGCAGAGAGCAATGAGCTCTGCCCTCAGCCTGCTCTGCTCCACACTGCACACCCCCAGCTCCCTCAGCTACTGCTCCCCAGCCCTGCTTTCCAGACCCTGCCCCAGCTTCACTGCCTTTCTCTGGACCTGCTCCAGCCCTTCAGTGTCCTTCTTGCAGTGAGGGGCCCAGAACTGATCTCTTTACTCAAGGAGTGGCCTCAGCAGTGCTGGGTCCAGGGGGATGATCCCTGTCCTACTCCTTCTGCCCATCTCTTCAGTGGAGATCTCCCTCCCCTAGTGCTGGTGCTGCAGCCCCAGGGTGTGGAGTGCTGGGGGATGCTGTGGAACAGCTGCATCTGTGTCCAGAGCTGTAGCAGCTGGTAAGAGGTTTCTGCCTCCCTGCTTGCACCTGCAGCTCCCTGCGCGGCGACCTCCACCGCCCCCCTGCGAGACCCCCACCGCCCCTGGGGTGACCTCCACTGCCCCCTGTGAGCAGCTGGGCTGAAGGGCACTGGCAGAGTCCTCCACGTGCTGGTGTCTTGCCCCTGTGCCCAGGTGAGGAGGCCTGGGGGGGGTCAGGTGGGAGCAGCTCCCTCTGTGCTGCCGCAGCTCTGCTGCCCTCCTGGCCCTAAGCAAGGTCTCCTGCTCCCGGGTAAGCCTCGCTGGCACAGCCTGGGGGCACTCCGGTGGTCTCCCACCGCAGCCTGGGCCGCGCTGCTGAGCTGTCCCTGACGGGTGGGTGCAGAGATGCGGAGGCTTGGCTGCCTGCTGCTGCTCCTGCTGTCCCGGCGTGTCCCAGCGCCTCTGCTTTGCCGGGGCACGGCAGGCTGCAGCCTGACTCCCTCTGCTGCCCCTGGCAAGGTGCTCCGGGTGCTCTGCCCGCTGTGGCACTGGCCCGGGAAGGCAGCAGGAGCAGCTCTCCTGCGGATGCTCTGGTGCTGGCACAGGAGCAGCTTTCCTCTGGAGGCAGGAGATTGTTGCCTGTGCAAGGGTCAGGGCCTCTGCCAGCATCTCCCAGCAGTCCCAGCTCCCAGCCTCCTCTGCCTCCCCAGAGCTTGACTTTATCATCTGTGCTCCTGCCCCAGGCTCGTGGGGGGCACGGTGCTGGTGCTGGGGGGGTTCGTGTGGCTCCCTGGATTCCAGCCTGCTTCCCGCGGAGCAGGGAGCACTCGGAGCGGTGCTGCTGGCTGGGCAGAGCAGCTGTTTGCCGTCTCAGTGGAGCTGTGAGGTGTGTTTGTGCAGGCACTGCCCCCGGGGCCCCGGGAGGATGTTTTATTAGATGGTTCACGAGTCCTGATAATCCCTGGGCCTCTGCAGGAGCTCTGCGTGCAGCTGTGCTGCTGTGCTGTGTGGGCTGGGGTTGGAACCTGAGGGTGGATGATCTTCTCTCTGCTTTAGCTCAGCCTCACCTCTCCCCTCCCGGCTGTTTCCAGCTGTCAGGCAGGAGTTGGTCCTTGTGTTCCACTCCTCAACCCGCCCGTGGGGACTCGAGACAGAGCACAGCAGCAGCAGAGGGGATCCCAAGTGCTGGCTCCACCTGGCTGTGCTCCTGGGTGACCTGCCTGGGGTCACCCTGCTGGGGCAGGGGGCTGGGCTGGATGCCCTCCAGAGGTCCTGTCCCAGCGCTGCCCTGCAGTGATTCTTCCTTTTCCCACGGGGAGCTGAGGCAGTTCCGTTGCTGAGCAGAGCCTCTCCCGGGGCCACCCACGCAGGGACAGAGGTTGGGGCTCCTGCCCCAGCAGCAGCTTCCCCTCTTTGCTTGGCTTTTCTCGCCTGCCACATTGAAACCTCTCTGCTTTCATGTACCTGCCGGAGCCAGCTTGCTTCTGACACTGACTTCAGTCTGCAAACATGAAAGAAGAGAGAGTCAGGCCAGAAAGATTTGGAGGCTTTCTTCTCCCTCCACACCTGCTGTTCTCGCCCGTCAGGCACTTCCTAAGGGTAGAGTTCTCCAAGTTCCCACTCATTACCCTGTCTATCAGCATAATGTGGCACTGTTACCCTCCCCGTGGGGAAGCTATCTGCTGCAGCAGCCTGTAAAACAAAAGCTGGATTGATCCTTCTTCCCCTGCTGCCCCTCCCCAGAGCCACACGCTGCTCCTCGCACGGCAAGCCTGAAAGGCTGCGTCGGAGGGGAGCTCACTTCTGCAGCCAGACTGGAGCAGGGCAGCAGCTGAAGCTGCCAGGCAGGGCAGGGCCACACCAAATCAAAGGGCTGCGAGGATGCTGCTGGGGACGTCACAGCCAGGGAACAGGATGGAGGCAAGGAAGGAGGGAACCGAGGTAGAGGGAGGGGACTGGTGTGAAGCAGGCTTCCCAGGCAGGGAAGCAGCAGCTGGAGAGCTCAGACCGCAAGGTTCAAAGGGGTCAGGCAGAAAATGCTCTCAGCTGTGCCTTAAACGAGGGCAGTGATGGGGCAGTGGCTTGAGACCACTGGGTCCCAGTTCATAGCTCCAGGGAGTGGGTTGGGATGGAAGGGACCTTTGAGAGCATCCATGAAGGGACACTTCCCAACCAGCTCAGGGCCTCAACCAGCTTGGCCTGCAACATCTCCAGGGAGATGTGGGCACACAACCTCCCTGGGCAGCCTGTGCCAGGCTCTCCCCACCCACTCTCTCAAGACCACCTTCCTTCTCTCCACTCTGTCTCCCCTCTCCCAGCTCAAAGCCATTGTCCCTCATCCTGGCACTCTCAGCTCTTCTCCAAAGTCTCTCCCCAGCTCTCCTGGAGCCCTTTGGCTCCAGGATGCTCCAGGTGAATCCTTGCTACTGAGTTTCATGACCTTGCTCAGAACACTGCATGTCCTTGGGCACCAGGCTGAGGGTTGCTCTCTACAGCAACCTGAGGGGAGGCTGCAGCCAGGTGGGGGTTGGGCTCTGCTGCCCAGTTTCAGGTGATAGAAGGAGGTGGTGAAGTCATTGTCCCTGGAGGCTCCCCAGCAAAACCTGGCTGGGGCACTTAGTGCCATGGTCTGGTTGATTGGACAGGGCTGGGTGAGCTTGGAGCTCTCTGCCAACCTGCTTGATTCTGTGATTCTAAGGAGAGGAACTGGCCTGAAATTGTGCCAGAGGAGGGTTAGACTGGGGAGGAGGACAAATATCTTTGCTGCAAGAGTGGTGAGAGATTGGCACAGGCTGCCCAGGGAGGTGGTGGAGTGCCCATCCCTGGAGGGGCTCAAGAAACCTGTAGAGATGTGGTGGTGGCTGGTGGGCAGTGGTGGTGGTTGTTAGTAGCTGGTGGGCAGTGTTGGGTGCTGGTAGTGGCTGTTGGTGTTTCTCAGTTGTCGCTCTTCTGCCCGTTGGGGTTTGCTGGTGGCCGTCTGGGGCTGCTGTGCTGTGCTGGGGGCTGCTTTGCCTGCCTGCTTTAACAGTGCTATCTCTGCGTCCCCGTGTCTGTCTCTGGCTCCTCTGAGCAGCTCTGCCTGCTGTGAAGGTTGCTGGAGCTGGCACGGGGCGGCTCAGGGCTCTCTCAGCAGGCTCTGCCCCTGTCTCCTGTGCTGGCTGTAGGTCTGTTCCCTTTTGTCTCTCCTGGCAGTATCTTACTGCTTGGCCGTTTGTTTTGTGACAATTTACTGCTGGGCTTTGGGAGAGCTTCCCAGTGAATTAAGTGGGGGCAGTGGTGAATCCTGGGCTGCTTCCTTGCCTGCAGCAGCTGCTGCTGCCCCGAGCCAGACACCAGCTCCGCCGTGAATCTTCTGTCAGCACTTTGCAGTCACTGCTGCTGGCTGCTGCTGTTTGTCATTCATCCCTGGCAGCAGCTCCCCTGCCACATCCCAGCAGTGAGATCAAACATGCTCAGGTGGCTGAGCTGGGACCAGCTGGGCCCTTGGGGTGCATTCAGAGAAGGTCTCAGCCCAGAGGGCTTGGCCGGGACATGGCAGCTACGAACCCACATCCCCTAATTGCTTGAGCTGTCCTGGGAGACTGCTGGGCTGCTGCGGGAGGATGTGCTGTGTGCTGTGTGCTGCTCAGGGCTCCCACCGGAGCAGTAGTTATTGGTTCTCTGCTATCTTGCAGGCTGCTTTCTTCAGCGTTGTGTTAACTCTCTGGGGACAAAGGAAACAAAGGAAGGAAGATGCTTGCAGGAGTGATAAAACTGGAGGCTGAGTAATATCTCCTCTCTCTCTCTCTGCAGTGGTTCTTTCACAGATCAAAAATCAATTAAAGGTGAGTTTCAGCAGGAGCTCTTTAAGCAGTGTAATATTTCATTAGAGCTCGTTGCAGACTCTCTCACATTCGCAGCCGAGGTGTGAATTGCAGAATTAACCTGATGCTTTTAATCACTTCCTCCGGGGGAGCATCGCTGCGAGCTCTCTGCGCCCCGTGCGAGCTGCGCGGCCGCTGCCGGGAACAGCGGCGCGGATCTGCTGCCTCCGCAGCTGCCCCGGCAGAGCCAGGAGCCTGCAGGAGGGGGGCTGCGAGTGCGAGGCAGCCTGGCAGGGCACAGGGCTCTGGGCTGCGAGGAGATGGTGGCCAGAGAAAAGGCTGAGGGCGTAGGAGAGGGAGAGAGGGACTTGGCACAGAGCCACAGAGCGGTGGGGCTGAGGGCACCTCTGGAGGTCATCCAGCCCAGACCCCCTGCTGCAGCAGGGTCGCACAGGACGCATCCAGGTGGGTTTGGAACACCTCCTGAGGGGAGACTCCACCGCCTTCTGGGCAGCCTGCCCTGGGGCTCTGCCCACTTTGCACTGGTGCAGTTTTTCTTGCCATGGAGTCTCCTGTGTTCACTGCCTCTTGTCCTGGACACCACTGAGAGGAGCCTGGCCCCATCTTCCTGACCCTCACCCTTTGGCTCTCGATCAGCATCAGTGAGGTCCCCTCAGGCTGCTCTTCTCCAGGCTAACCGGTCCCAGCCTGTCCTTGCTCAGGTGGCTGTCCCGGTGCCCTCTGCCCCTCAGTGGCTGTGCACTTCTAGAGCAGTGGGTTTGTGTTTGGGTTTTTATTCCCAGCCTCTTCCTGAGTTGCTTGCTCCCAGCACAAGCCTCTATCTTTGTGAGGCTTCCTTCTGTTACTTGCCATTTCCTTCCCTGGCCCCCAGCTCTGTGCCTCCAAACCCCACAGCACTGCAGCTGGAGAGCTCTGGCAGCAGTGCTGCAGCCTGAGCCGGTGGGAGGTGTCCCTGCCCCTGCCAGGGGCTTGGGACTGGATGAGCTCCAAGGTCCCTCCAGCCCAGGGCATCTGGTGATTTCCCCTGCCATCTGGGTTGGTGCCTGAGCCCTCTGGCCGTGGCTCCCCTCCCAGATCCTTCCCTTCCTGAGTGCACAGAGGGCCCAGCCTGGCTGCCTCTGCTCCCCTCACCCCCCACCTCCCATTATTAGTCCTGCCTAGGAGTTGCCCTTTTCAGTATCCATTTGCTGTGCTGTGCATCTTCCCCTAGTCACAACCTGGCTATTGATCCTGCTTGGGCTCTCATCTGTCTTGCTGAGGCTCTGGGAGCCAGGCTGTGGAGGGAGAGGAGGCAGCATCTTTGATTAGCTCCAGTGTGATGTACCTGAGTGGGAGTGAAGCTCTGGGGGGTGCAGAAGCCACTTGAGCTTTCTTGCCAGGCTCAGCACAGGGCATCAGCAGCTGCCCCACCTGCAGGTGTTACCTCTCCCTGCCAACTTCAGCTCCCTCTTCTCCCAACACCAGCACAGCTTCTGGAAGGCCAAGTGCTGGCTCCTGCCCTTTGGCCACAACATACCCCTGCAGTGCTCCAGGCTTGGGAGAGAGGGACCTGGGGGTGTTGCTTGACAGGTGGCTGAACACGAGCCAGGCTGTGCCCAGGTGGCCAAGAAGGGCACCAGCATCCTGGCTTGGATCAGCTATGGTGTGGTCAGCAGGAGCAGGGCAGGGATTGTCCTCTGCTGGGGACTGCTGAGGCTGCATCTGAAGTGTAAGCTCTGAGGTTCCCCTGGAGCCTTCTCTTCTCCAGGCTGAGCTCTCAGCCTGTCCTCCTAGTAGAGCTGTTCTAGATGATCACAGCTTTCTGGCCTCCTCTGGGCCAGCAGGTCCTTGTCCCTCTTGTGTGGGTTGGAAGGACCCAAAGAGCTCATCCAGTCCAAGCCCTGCCAGAGCAGGACCATCCAGTCCAGCTCAGGGCACACAGGAACACATCCAGACAGGCCTGGAAAGGCTCCAGAGAAGGAGACTCCACAACCTCTCTGGGCAGCCTGTGCCAGGGCTCTGGGACCCTTCCAGGCAAGAAGTTGCCCTTGTGCTGAGCTGGAGCCTCCTGTGCTGCAGCTTCCATCCACTGCTGCTTGTCCTGTGCCAGGGAGCAGTGAGCAGAGCCTGTCCCCCCCTCCTGACCCCCAGCCTCAGACAGTTATAGACATTGATTCAATCCCCTCTCAGTCTTCTCTTCTCCAGACTAAGCAGCCCCAACTCTCTCAGCCTCTCCTCAGGCACTGCTCCAGTCCCCTCCTCATCCTCACAGCCCTCCCTTGGACTCTCTCCAGCAGTTCCTGTCCCTCTTCACCTGGGGAGCCCCAAACTGAAGGCAGCTCTCAAGATGAGGTCTCAGCAGGGCAGAGCAGAGGGCAGGAGACCCTCCCTGGCTCTGCTGGGCACACTCTGCTCAATGCCCTCCAGGCTCCCATTGGCCTCCTGGCCCCAGGGCACATTGCTGTGCCAGGGACAACTTCTTACTCACTGGATTTGTTGTCCACCAGGTTAGAGAAGTGCAGAAGAGAGGCTGAGGCCACTTGGTGTTGGGTTTGCAGGAGCTGCCCCTGGCTTGCAGAGGCTGCTGTGAGGTGAGGCTTGGGCAGGGTGCTGAGAGGACTCTCTGCAGCTTCCCACCCCAGCTCTGGCTGCCTGCACTGGGATGCCATTCTGGAAAGGTCTCTTTGGGTGGTGTCTCTCCTTTCATGCCTGGTGGCCAAGCTTATTTCTCATGCTAAAGGAAATGACAAATCATCATTTTCTGCTTGGAACCAATTAGTTTTAATTAAAAAGAGAGGTGATAGCTGTGTGCTGGCCACAGGGCAGCTCCTCTCAGCCAGGGCAGCCACAGAATGGAGGAAAAGCTTCTCTGAGCAGGCAGATGAAGGCTGCAGGTCAAGGGGCTGGGGCTGGGCTCCTGTCAGCCATGCCCAGTGCCAGGACAAAGGGCAGTGGGGCACAAACTGGAACCCAGGAGGTTTCTCCTGAGCTGGGTTTCACTGTGGACCTGGACTTGAGGAGAGCCTTTGACACCTCCCACCAGCCCCAGGGTGCTCAGGGTCTCATCCAGCCTGGCCTTGAGCACCTCCACAACCTCCCTGGGCAACTTGTGTCTGTGTCTCAGCACTCTCAACCTGTGCCACTGTCTCCCCACCCTCACTCTCTCCTTGAGCTCAAAGCCATTGTCCTATCCCTCTAATATCCCTCCTTTGGTTTCTAATTCAGACCCCTGCTTGGCTGGGAAGCTCCAGGGAGCTGAGGACTGATGTCAGCTGCATCTCCTGGAGCCTTGCCTTGCTTTGGATGCTGCCTTTGAGCCGAGGGGAGGCTGAGTGGGGCCGCTGGGGTGGGGTTTGGCAGGTGCAGGTTTGCTGAGGCACATTCATTATGTTTGCTCAGTGGTTGCTGGTGGCCAGGAGCCACTTCCACAGCCTGTGTGCTTCCTGAGAACATCTCAGAGTGCTTGTAGGGCCTGGCTGGTGTTTGCAAGGCAGGGCTCAGGTTATTGATGAGCTTTAACTCTGGCTACAGCATCTCATTTGTTGTCTTGACTGGTTCAGGGGCTGCTCGGTGCCACCTCATTACTGAATCTTGTGTGCTGCAGATGAAGCCTGCTGCTCTTTTGCAGCCTCGTAGATTGCATTGGGTTGGGAAGGGACCCACCAAGGGCATCTTGGCAACCCCCCCCTGCAGTCACAGGGACACCTTCAGCCTGACCTTGAATGTCTGCAGGGATGGGAGCCACAACTGCCCCCTGGAGCAGCCTGTGCCAGTCTCTCCTGGCTTCCTCCTTGTGCTGAAGTGGCTCTGTCAGACAGCTCCAGGTGGAAAGCCTTCACCTGGCCACAAAGAGCATCCTCCTGGGGACAGCTCCTTGCAGAGCACTGGAAGCTCTCCCCGGGGCAGCCATGTGTGCTCAGTGCCCACTGGGGGCTGTGCAAGTGACTGCCAAGCCTGCTGGGGAGCAGCTCCAAGGAGAAGGAGCTGGCAGTGCTGGAGGACAGCAAGATGCCCAGGAGCCAGCAAGGTGCCTTGTGGGCCAATAAGGCCAAAGGGGTCCTGGGGTGCATGAGGAGCAGTGTGGGCAGCAGGCTGAGGGAGGTTGTCCTGCCCCTCTGCCCTGCCCTGGTGAGGCCTCACGTGGGGATCTGTGTCCAGTTCTGGGGTCCTCACTTCAACAGGGAGACAGAGTCCAGCAGGGAGCCTTGAGGAGGGTGAGGGGACTGGAACATCTGTCTGGGGTAAGGCTGAGAGCCCTGAGGCTGTAAGCCTGGAGGAGAGCAGCCTGAGAGGGGACCTGATCAAGGCTGATCAATAGCTAAAGGGTGGGAGACAAGAGGATGGGGCTGGGCTCTCTGCAGTGGTGCCCAGTGGCAGGACAAGGGGCAGCAGGCACAAGCTGGAACCTAGGGGGTTTCACTGGAAACAGGAGAAGCTTGTTTGGTGTGAGGGTGGCAGAGCCCTGGAGCAGGCTGCCCAGAGAGGCTGTGGAGCCTCCTTCTCTGGAGACCTTTAAGTCCCACCTGGTTGTGACCTCACCTCTCTGCCCTGCTTTGGCAGGGGCTGGACTGGATGATCTCCAGAGGCCTTCTCCACCCCCTGCCATGTCCTGAGCCTGTGAATTTGTGCCTTAAGCAGGTGGTGCCCTGGGCTACATCACCCCAGTGCTGACCCGAGCAGAGCCCCTTGCTCTGCCCTGTGCAGCACCACCCTGTGCCCAGGGGCTGCAGCACCCTGCTCAGCCCCAAGGGGTGCTGCTTGCTGCCCTGCCCAGGCCTTGCCTGCCCCTGGCTTGTTTAAACGTTAATAATCTCCCTGCTGCAGTGGGTGTTTGTCCTTGGGCTTAGCTGCAAAGCTCTTCAAAACCTCAGGGTGAAGGCAGGGAGCAGCTGCCAGGAGCTTCCTCGGGGGGGGGGATTCAGTTTTAGCTTTGCTTGTGCCACTCACCTCTTCATTTCCCTTCCTTTCTCTCAGCTCTCTTCATTACACTGCTTTCTCCTCTGGCACCTGCCACTCTGTGTGCCCCCCTGCCCACCAGCACCCCGGCCTGGGTCAGCAGTGCTGTGACCAGCAGCAAGATTGTGCCCAGGTGCTCTGCACCTTGAGCACTGGGTTCTGTTTTGGGCCCCTCTCTCCAAGAAGGGCATTGAGGTGTCTGGAGAGAGGCCAAGGGCAACGGTTTGGAGCTGAGGCAGAGCAGGGGAGAGTGGAGCTGAGGAAGAAGTTGAGTGTGAGGGTGGTGAGAGCCTGGCACAGGCTGCCCAGGGAGGCTGTGGCTGCCTCCTGCCTGGGGGTGCCCAGGGCCAGGCTGGGTGAGGCTTTGGGCAAGCTGGGCTGGGTGAGAGGAGCCCTGGCTGATGGCAGGGGGGTGGCAGTAGCTGAGCTCTGAGGTCCCTCCCAGCCTGAGCCCTTCCCTGATGGTTCCAGGGTGGAAGGCAGCGAGGGAGGCGCCGGAGCAGAGTCCTGCAGGGGCACTGCACCTTGCCCCTCGGGCACTCGCTGCCTTGCCCAGCTCCAGTCTGGGGCAGCACCACGGAGCCCTGGGCAGCCACCTGACAGGCTCAGGCCCCCCTGGCTCCTGCCAGCCGTGCTGGTGAGTTAAATCCTCCCTACCTGTGCTCCCTGCTGCCCTGCCTGCCAGCCGCAGGCTAATTGGGGCTCTCCTCCGGAGAAATGAGCTCCCAGGAGAGCAGAGGTCAGGCAGGACTGGGGCTGAAGTGTGCAGCTGCCCTGTCCCTTTTGTCCCCACTCTCCTCTGCCTTTCATCTTTCCTCTCTTGCTCCTCCTTCCTCTCCTTTATTTCCAGAGCTCCCTGTGGAGAAATGCTGTGGAGAGGTGGGGAGCTGAGTGCTGTGGGAGCAGGCACTGATCCATCAGCTCAGGAGGTGATGCTCCAGCTCTGGAGAGTGGCACTTGCCTGGGGGACAGGTGCTGGGTGAGCAGTGTGGGCAAGAGGAGATTTTGCTGGTGGGGGCAAGGGGAAGGTCCCAGCTTGACCTCTGCTGTCTGAGAGGCAACAGGATCACAGAAGTCAGGGGTTGGAAAGGACCCAAAGAGCTCATCCAGTCCAACTCCTGCCAGAGCAGGACCATCCAGTCCAGGGCACAGGGCAGGGCACACAGGGACACATCCAGACAGGCCTGGAAAGGCTCCAGAGAAGGAGGCTCCACAGCCTCTCTGGGCAGCCTGTGCCAGGCTCTGGGACCCTTCCAGCCAAGAAGTTCCCCCTTGTGCTGAGCTGGAACCTCCTGTGCTGCAGCTTCCATCCACTGCTGCTTGTCCTGTGCCAGGGAGCAGTGAGCAGAGCCTGTCCCCCCCTCCTGACCCCCAGCCTCAGATAGTTAGAGAATTGGATTAGATCCCCTCTCTGTCTTCTCTTCTGCAGACTCTCAGCCCCAGGGCCCTCAGCCTCTCCTTACCAGGCACTGCTCCAGTCCCCTCCTCATCCTCACAGCTCTCCCTTGGACCCTCTCCAGCAGTTCCTGTCCCTCTTCACCTGAGGAGCCCCAAACTGAAGGCAATACTCCAGGTGAGGTCTGCCCAGGGCTGGAGCCCACCTCCCCCCGGCTCTGCCTGCCAGGCAGGGCAGGTCCCCTCCCAGCAGCAGGGATTGCTCCCAGCTGGCCAAACGCCTGGCCGGGGGGGCAGACAGCCCCAAGGCACCAGTGGGTCCCGGGAAGGGCAGCTGGTTCCTGGCCAGCACTAGCATGGGTGGCTGTGCATGCTGCAGCACGACCCAGTCATCAATCCCCAGGCTCCGGGTCGGCAGCTGATTGCTGCAGGGGTCAGGAAGGAATTATTTCCTCACCATTTACAGCTTTATTTAAGAGGCCAGATGCATTAAGAGACTGTTAATTATTTTTTCTGCCCCCCTCTTCTGCCCTCTGAAGCAGAAGGAATGAAGCACTCCCAGGGAAAGTGCTCTGCACTGGGAGGTCAGGGCTGCTGGCTGGCAGGGCTCTGCTCAGCCTTTGGGATGCTGGGCTTGGGGCCGGCAGTTAGCAGGGTGGGGCTGTTCCAGCAGAGGATATTCCATCAGTGCTTCCTGATCAGTTAAACGAGTCACAGGCAAGGGCCTGCAGCTGGGTCAGGCCAGCCCCAGGCACGAATCCAGGCTGGTGCACAGTGCCTGGGAGCAGCCCTGGAGAAAGAGCCTTGGGGGTGCTGGTGCTGAGCAGCTCCCCCGCAGCCAGCAGTGCCTCCTGCAGCCCAGCAGGCAGCTGGGTGCTGGCTGCAGCCAGAGCAGTGTGGGCAGCAGGGCAGGAGAGGGGAATTGTGCCCCTTGGCTCTGCTCAGACCTCACCTCCAACCCTGCCTCCTGTGCTGCTGTCCCCAGTGTGAGAAGGACACAGAGCTGTGGAGAGAGGCCAGAGGAGGCCACACAGATGCTGCCAGGGCTGGAGCAGCTCTGCTGTGAGCACAGGCTGAGGGAGCTGGGGGGGTGCAGCCTGCAGAGGAGGAGGCTCAGGGCAGAGCTCTATTTTCCTCCTTGATTCTTCAGGGCTTAGTGCTGGAGGAGATGAGCATGGAGAAGGCTTCTTACAAGACCTGGGTGTTGCTGTTGCTGGGCTTGTGTTCAGCATGGCACAGCTTGGCACCTGTCTTCAGCCTGGAGAAGAGAAGGCTCCAGGGAGACCTCAGAGCAGCCTGGCAGAGGCTGAAGAGGCTACAGGAGAACTGGAGAGAGACTTTGGAGGAAGGGCTTGGAGCACCAGGAGGAGGGAGAATGGCTTTGGGCTGGGAGAGGGGAGAGTGAGAGTGGAGAGGAGGAAGAAATTGTTGAGAGTGAGGGTGGGAAAGAGACTGGCAGAGGTTGAGGGTGGTGAGACACTGGCACAGGCTGCCCAAGGAGGCTGTGGAGCACCGAGGCACAGAGTGGGATCTTTGATCTTTGGTTCCATTCTGTGCTTCTGTCCTCAACAACCTCCCTGGAGGTGTCCAGGAGCAGGCTTGGATGAGCCCTTGAGCAGCCTGTGCTGGTTGAGAGGTGAGCTTAGAGCAGATGATCTCTGAGGTCCTTTCCAAGCTGAGCCATTCCCTAACCAGCTCCGAGGTCTCTCAGTGCCTGCCAGCCGGGCAGGACCAAGCCACCCCTGAAGGACAGGAGGGGTTAAGGCCAGCAGCGCCCGGGCAGGCTGCAGAGTTGCATCGCGTTGCTGTGGAAACGAAGTGTGCGAGAGCTCAGTGCGGTCTGGGCAGGCTCTGGGTCAGTGGGTGTTGGATTCTGAGTAAAAAGTGACTCCTTCCCCCACCTGCTGCTGCAAACATCGCTGAGGGACAGTGCAGAGAGGGAGTCCTTAGCTGGCACTGCTCAGGCAAAGGGAATGAATGAGCTGCTCCTTACATTCTGGGGGCTTTTGGTGAGGGCTTCCCTCCTCGGTTCTCTTTCTTTCTTTCTTTCTTTTTCCTTTTCCCTCATTTTCTTTTCTTTTTCCCCTTTATTTTTCCCTTTTTTCTTTCTTTTTTTTCTTTGTTCTTTTTTCCTTCTTTTTTTCCCCTCATTTTTCCTTTCCCCCTTTTTTAACTTTTCTGCTTTCCTCGCTGCTTTTTCTCCCTTTTTTCTTTTTTTTTCCTTTCATCTTTCCCTTTTTATCTTTTTTCCCTCCTCTTTCCTGCCCTTTTTTCTTTCTTTCTTTCCCCTTTTCCCTTTCTTTTTATCCATTTTTCTCTTTTTTCTTTCATTTTTTTCTTTATTTTTTTTCTCCCCCCCTTTTTTTTTTTCTTCCTCCCCCCCCCCCTGCTTTTTCCCTTTTCTTTTCCCCTGTGCTGGCAGCAGGCATCACTGGCAGGAGCCCAGACCTTCACCCTTCAGCTATTGATCAGCACTGCTCAGATCCCCCCCAGCTCTCTCAGCCTCTCCTTACAGGAGCTGCTCCAGGCCCCTCAGCATCTTCACTGGCACCTTTCTGGGCTGCCCACACTGGGCAGGGCCTGCCACGATGCCACCCAGGTGTCCAGTTGGGGTGCTTTAAGGTTGTTCTTCACCTGTCAGGACCTCGTAGGGGTCTGGAGTGAGGCAGCCAAAGGAGCTGGGTTTACAGAGCTGAGTGTAAGAGTGCCAGGGAGCTGGCAGTGTGCTCCTGGGGCTGCAGCTGAAGGTGTCACTGTGATTAATGGGCAAATTAATAAGCAATTAATGTGCTGCAGAGCATGGCTGCAGCTTTCTCACTCAGCACTCACCCACTTGCTCTGGCAAGCAGGGTCCAGAGCAGCCAGGGCTGGCGGAGATGCTGCTGCCACATCCCTCCTCAATGGCACCGAGATACACTGGCCCAGGAGGCAGCCTGCTGTGCAGGGCAGGCAAGGAGATGGTTTGGTCTGCACTGATCAGCAGAGCTTAAATTGATTGAGTGCAGTACCCTTGGGAGCAGTGCCCTGAAAGTCTGTCTTGGGCAGGCCCCCAGTCTCTCTTGTGCTGGGGGTCCCACAACTGGCCCCAGTCCTGCAGCTGAGCTGTGCCCAGAGCAGAGGGCAGGATCCCCTCTCTCCATCTCTGCCCATGCTGCTTTGGATGCAGCCCAGGGTGAGATTTGCCACACGATGCCCCCCAGCTGCCCCCCTTAACCTGCTTCTCCATCCTCCTGGTCAGGCTCTCTCTGCCACTTCAAAGCTCACCAGGGTGCTCTGCTGGTGCCCGGAGCTGAGCAAGAGCTGCACTGCCCATTCAAGGCAGAGCTGTGGAGCTCCATCTCCGTGTGCTGCTTGCTGCTGCCACCTCCCCCACTCAGTGATCATTTACAGATCTGGAGTCGATTTTGGCCTTTAGGAGCAATTGGAACAGGAGAGAAACTTCAGCCTGAGAGGCTGCTTCAGAACGGCAGTCTGGGAAGGCTGAGGTGGTGCTGCTGGCACGGCCCCGGGCTGGGTGCTCTGCGGGGGGCAAGCAGGGCCTGCTGCTGGCGTGCTCAGGTCTCTCCCTGGCAAGCAGTCGATGCTCTCCTGCTGGAGACCCCCAGCAGCTCTGCCCAGAGCAGCTGAGCCCTGCCCACCTGTGCAGTGCCCACTCTCACTCCTCAGCCTCAAGGCCTGGGGCAGCTGTGGCTGGAAAGCTGTCTGCAGATAGGGACCTGGGTGGGGTTTAATCCACAAGCAGCTGAATGTGAGCCAGCAGTGTGCCCGGGTGGCACAGAGAGCCAGAGGCACCCTGGCTGGCATCAGAAATGCTGTGGCCAGCAGGAGCAGGGAGGGGATTGGCCCCTTGGAGTCTGCTCTGGTGAGGTCACATCTCGAGTGCTGTGCTCACTTGAGGGCACCTCAGTGCAAGAGAGATGTGTGGAGCTGGAGCTGCATCGGGAGGGGTCTGTGTGGGGCAGGAGCTGGAGCTGCATCAGGAGGGGTCTGTGTGGTGCAGAAGGGGTCTGCATGGAGCAGGAAGGGTCTGTGTGGGGCAGGAGCTGGAGCTGCATCAGGAGGGGTCTGCATGGAGCAGGAAGGGTCTGTGTGGGAAGGAGAGGAAGGAGAGGAGAAGGGACAGTTGTGCCCCCTGGCCAAGGCATCCCCGTGGCTGCTGGAGAAGCTAAGTGCAGAGCTCTGCTGGGCTCTCAGCCCCTGCTGAAAGCACTTGAGGAGGTTGGCTGTTTCGTGCAGAGCCAGGTGTGTAACTGAGGGTACTGTGGGTGAAACTGGGGTGAGTCACACACTGGGGTCAGCTGCCAAGGGCAGCAGTGCAGTCCCCTCCGTGGGGCTCTTTGAGGACTCAGCTTGCCAGGGTGTTGGGGCAGCTCCTTTCTACTGCACCACCAGCCAGAGGGGTTGGGGCAGAGGAGCCCTGGGGTCCCTCCCAGCCTGCCAGGATGTGACTCTGTAGGTAAGGTGTGGGTAGCTGAGGGTAGTGTGGGTAAAAGAGGGGCAAAGTGGGGCAAGGGAAGGAGCAAAGGCAGACGGCACGGCCAGCCTGGTGGGATCAGTATTCAGCTCCTCCGTGGCTGCAGGCAGAGCTTTCTGAGGTCATCTCTCCCATGCTAAGCAGCTGCAGTTTGCATTGCTGCCTCCCGGCGCTGTTAGCTTGCGCCGGCTTGCATCAGAAGCCTTCTCCCCCGCACTGCACCCAGGCAGTGCAGATCGGGGCTGAGCAGCTTGTGGCCAAGGGACCCCACGGAGCTGCAGGGAACAGCTTCTGTCTGTGTGTGTGGTGTCCTCTGCTGCAGCCGCTCTCCAGTGCTGATCCCCCTATAGCCAGGCTTGGCCACACATCCTGGGGGCAGTGGTGACGCCTGCCAGGGGAAGGTGACAAGAATGTGTTTAGCAGCTCTATAACAGGCCACGAATCCTGCCCCTGGTATCTGATCTCGTTTAGCCTCCTCTAAGGCTGCTCTCTTCTCATCAGTGCTTACTGCGCGACCTCTCCTGCCGCTGTCTATAAAGGCTCCCAGCAAAGAGCATCGCTCCAGCGAGGGCTGGGAAAGCAGCTGGCAGAGAGCAGAGCACTGACATCCATCTAAGCTGCCTGGAAGTCCCTGCCAGCGCCAGGGCAAAGGCTTCTCCTCGATGTTTGCAGAGAGGAAGGGAGGCCATAAAGTTTTCAGGGTATCCCAGGCAGTGACAGAGCAATTCAGTCAGGCTCTCTTATCAGAGTCTCTTTGTCTCCCTTATCTCTCCTTTCTCTTCTCCATCAGGGTAGGAAATGCCTGCTCTAAAGGGCTGCCTTGGCAGGGCTGTGATGGGCAGCTGCAGCCTGGAGTGCAGCAGGCAGATAGGAGACCCTGAGGTAACCCCAAACATCCCACTGCTTGGTGCAACATCTGTGCTGCAGTCCTGCTCTGCTCTGCCCCACTGCTTGGTGCAACATCTGTGCTGCAGTCCTGCTCTGCCCCACTGCTTGGTGCAACATCTGTGCTGCAGCTCCTGCAGAGATGGAGAGAGGGAACCCTGTCCCTCTGCTCTGGGGAGACCTCAGCTGCAGGGCTGGGGCCAACTGTGGGACTCCAGCACAAGAGTGACCTGGAGCTGCTGGAGAGGGTCCAGAGGAGCCCACAAAGGTGATCAGAGGTTGCAGAAGCTCTGCAGCCTCTCCAGGCTGGGAGAGTTGTGGCTGTGCAGCCTGGAGAGGAGAAGGCTCCAGGGAGATCTCAGAGCAGCCTGGCAGGAGCTGAAGGGCTTCAGGAGAGCTGGGGAGGGACTTTGGACAAGGACCGGGAGTGCCAGGAGGAGGGACAGTGGCTTTGAGCTGGAGCAAGGTTGGTTGGACACCAGGAGGAAGTTATTTGCTGTGAGGGTGCTGGAGCACTGCAGAGGTTGCCCAGGTTGCTGCTTGAGGCTTCATCCTTGGAGGTCAGGCTGGAGGTGTCCCTGCAGGGGGTTGGGCAAGATGCCCTTGGAGGGTCCCTTCCAGGCTGAATCCATGCTGTGTGCCCAGGCTGCTTCTCCAGGGGGGGTGTCCAAGGCCTCTGAAATGCTCCTGGCTACTGCCCTTGTTGGAAGCACCAAGGAGAGTTCTGCCAGCTGCAGCCCACAGAGGTCACCTATTGAAGTCACCCTAACTTTTTCCTCACGTGGATCCCAGTCCCCCTGAGGAACAGAAGAGGTTTGGCTGCTCTGACTTGGCCTCAGCCTGGCAGAGTGAAGGCAGAGCAGAGTGAAGCAGAGGGTCCCCTCCAAGCTGTGTGGGCATGGGGGGTTGTGCCAGGGCCAGGCTGGTGCTCTGCCAACAGCATTTCAGGCAGGAGGGAAGAGCTCCAAGAACGTTTCTGCAAGATTTAGAGACATTTCCAGCTGGGGAGGAGGTCCTTAGGCTTTGGGGCAGCTGGAGCAGGGTGGTGCAGCCCTCAGGTGGGTGTCAGCTCCCTGGCTGGGGGTCACTGCCCCCGGAGTGCTGTCTGGGTCAGGGCAGGCACAGGGCTCCAGGGCACTTCAGCATCCTCACACTGCACAGCCTGTGGGGGTCTGCTGTGTCCCCTCGGGGACCTTCCCAGGTGCTGCTGGCTGCTCTGGCACAGCCTGGGCTGCTCTGGCACAGCCTGGGCTGCGCTGCCAGAGGAGCTGCAGTGGGTGAAGGGCAGGGCAGGACTTGGGCTGCCTCGGGAAGCAGCTGTGCCAAACGTGGCTGAGGGCAGCACGGGGCTGCTGGTGTGTCCCTGCCAGAAAGCATCCCTAGGCAGGCAGCTGAGATTTCCCTTTCCCTTTTCCCTTTCTTTCACTCTGCTGCTCCCATTAAGCTCCCTCCACTGCACTCACCCTAATGGTCCCTCTCTTGGTTTATGTCCTTCAGGCTCCTGCCTTTAACTACTTAGTCATCACTTAGCTGAACCACAGATACAAATATAGCTCCTCTGATCCTCCTGCAGCAATCAATACCTCCTGCCCTTTCATCTTCCCAGTGGCTCTCTCTCAGCTCTCCCCAATTTGCTACATGTCTCTGACAGTCAGTTGGCTTCTGGGCCTGATCCTGCCCCATTCCCACTTTCCCAAACCCCTGCCCATGGCAGGAAGCTGTGGTGCCTGCTTGCCACCTCCAGTTAGCTTCAGGTGGCACCAGGTGCTAGGCCCAGAGCCTCTCCTGTGCCTCAGGCTGTGCTGGCAGTGAGCTGATGCTCAGGACAGCTAAAGCCAAGCTCAGCACTGCTGTGTCACCAAGGGGTGCAGGGCAGGGCTCCCACCTGGCCTCATGGAAGGGAACCTCTGCAGGGCTTGGTGGCTGTAGGGATGGGTCTCAGCTTCAGTGCAGCACACAGCAAACAGGGCACACAGGTGTAGGTTCTGCAGGAGGAGAGGAAATGGCCTGAGGCTGCACCAGGGGAGGCTGAGGTTGAAAGGGCCCTGGGGGTGCTGGTAGAGAGGAGCTGCAGAGGAGGCAGCAGTGCCCAGGTGGGCAGCAGAGCCAATGGCATCCTGGGCTGGCTCAGGAGCAGTGTGGGCAGCAGGACAAGGGAGGTTCTTGTGCCCCTGTGCTCAGCACTGCTCAGGCCACTCCGGGAGTGCTGTGTCCAGTTCTGGGCTCCTCCATTGCAGAGAGCTGTTGAGGTGCTGGAAGGTGCCCAGAGCAGGGCAGCAAGGCTGGGGAGGGGCCTGGAGCACAGCCCTGTGAGGAGAGGCTGAGGGAGCTGGGGGTGTGCAGCCTGCAGCAGAGGAGGCTCAGGACAGAGCTCATTGCTGCCTGCAGCTGCCTGCAGGGAGGCTGTAGCCAGGTGGGGTTGGGCTCTGCTGCCAGGCACCCAGGGACAGAAGAAGGGGACAGAGGCTCAAGCTGTGCCAGGGCAGGTTGAGGCTGGATGTGAGGAGGAAGTTGTTGGCAGTGAGAGTGATTGGCATTGGAATGGGCTGCCCAGGGAGGTGGTGGAGTCTCTGTGCCTGGAGGTGTTGCAGCCAAGCCTGGCTGGGGCACTGAGTGCCATGGTCTGGCAAATTCCTTTGCTGCAAGAGTGGTCAGGGACTGGCAGAGGCTGCCCAGGGAGCAGGTGGTGGAGTCCCCAGCCCTGGAGGTGTCCAGGAACCCTGTGGCCATGGTGGGGCTGGGTTGCACTCAGTGATCCTAGAGGCTTTTCCCAGCCCAAACATTTCTGTGTCTTTAAGACTTTAGCATCTTGCTAAGGGTCAAAACTGTGTCTGTTCAGGCTGGGGAAGGGAAGGCTCCAGGGAGCCTTCAGAGCTGCGTTTCAGTGTCTGCAGGGGAGCTGCAGGCAGGCTGGGGAGGGGCTGCTCAGCAGGGGCTGTGGGGGCAGGGTGAGGGCAGGGGTTGGGTCCCTTCCAACCCGATGCAATCTGTGAAGCTCAAACCTGGCCAGAGCCTGAGCCAGGCAATGTCCCCACCCTGCTCAGCCCTCCTGCCACGGAGCTTTGGTCACCGTTCTCTGCTCTCCCCAAACGGGGGACAAACCCCAAGCACACCAAGCCTGGCAAGCTCCCGGTGCCACGTCCCTGTGTGCTCCCAGCTGCTAAGGAACTCATTAGTCACTTAACGGCAGGGAAGGGTCTTTGGGGAGACTCTCTCCCTGTCACTGATCTGAAGTTGTGCCAGGAGAGGCACTGAGCTCCTGCCTGCAGGTCCTCAGAGCTCCCAGCTGTGAGCAGCAGCCAGAGCCGGGGCCGTGGCAGGGGAAGGTCTTGCCCTGAATCATCTTCTGCCTCTGAAGTGCTCAGAGACTGAGCAGGGCAAAGGAGGCTCTGGTGCCCACCAGTGCTGGGCTGCCCAGTGCCAGAGACAGGGACCTGCTGGGGAGAGTCCAGGGGAGGCTGTGAGGAGGATCTGGGACTGGAGCAGCTCTGCTGTGAGCAGAGGCTGAGAGCCCTGGGGCTGCTTAGCCTGCAGGGGAGGAGGCTGGGAGGGGACCTGAGCAGTGCCTGTAAGTACCTGAGGGGTGGTGTCAGGAGGAAGGTGCCAGGCTCTGTTTGGTGGTGCCCAGGGATGGCACAAGGAGCAAGGGGCACAAGCTGGGACCCAGGAGGTTCCTCCCCAATGTAGGAAGAAACTTATTTGGTGTGAGGGTGCTGGAGCCTGGAGCAGGCTGCCCAGAGAGGCTGTGCAGTCTCCTTCTCTGGAGGCTTTCCAACCCCACCTGGCTGTGTTCTGGGTGCCCTGCTCTGCCAGGGGGGTTGGGCTGGGTGGTCCCTCCCAGCCCCTGCCCTGCTGGGATTCCCTGATTGTTGCTTTCCATCGGGACAGGCTTCCTGCAGAAGCTGCTCCTTGCCATGGGCTGGGGAGTGCATTGTGAGGCTCGGAGGCTCCTGCTGGCTCTCGGGAGACAGAGCTGTGGCTGCCTGGAAGCTGGGCTGGGGCTGCAGGCTGTGCCATGAGAGCAGCCTGGCAATCTGTGCTGGCTGCAGCCCGCCGGGGGCT